>NC_053169.1:10350500-10950500 GCF_016835505.1 Polypterus senegalus
CATCCTCTCTAAAGTTCCTGCCTCACTTTTATTTTTCCAGCAATAAAACTGTTGGGTCCCTTTGACCTGGACTCTTTCATGGATCCCATACTATAGCCTTGAACTCCATGTATTTGGGATATATGACTCAATAAAAACACAAGGTGATTAGCTGTCAGAGAAAAGTATCGATCAGTAAAATGTATTCATGCGGAAAGAAGAGAAGAATCCACAAAAAAAAAATGTTTCATCATCACTCTGTGTTACTGCTGGAAATGTTTAGGAAAAAGAAATAACTTTATTTTCCACTAAAAGCATCACTTGATTTAAATGGATCCCTGCAGCTCTCTAGTGGCCAGTGCCAGTACTGCCCATGGATGAAGTGCACTAAGTGAGTATTAACATATTGTGATGAGCTTGCATCTTTTAACAAACAAGTCGTGTTTATTGCAGGAGCACAAAAAAAAGAAATGAGAAAATTTTAATCTCATTGGCAGGATGAAAGAGATAAGTCATTTCATCTACTGTATTTAGAAATATTTTATGTAAGACTGTTTTCTAAAACACTGTGTGGGAAGAAAAAAGCCTGCATCACACAAACAAATCTTTGCTCAGAACAATGTGTGAGGAAATGTTGTGAACGTGTGGGTGAGCTGAAGATAGTCAAATATTACAGCTCCTCGACCAGTATTCTAGTGATTTCCATAAATTAGATACAGGACAGACAGGGAGACAGGAAAGGGACTGGATGGATAGATAGATAGATAGATAGATAGATAGATAGATAGATAGATAGATAGATAGATAGATAGATAGATAGATAGATAGATAGATAGAGCTCCCCCTGGATGTCCTCATTGGACCCAACAAGACTGGCCCCTGGGACTACATTACCCAGTATGCCTTGTGGGTAGCCATTATGGCGATCCAAGCCTGGGCGTCCTCGGGCAGACAAAGTCCTGTGTAAGCTGTCTCCCCGAGTCTTTCCACCTCAAGGGCGTCCCAGCTGAGCCAGACTTCCATCCGTCCCTCACACTATCTATTGGCGCACACCTTATTTCTCTTACAGTGACTCACTTTATAACGTTTCAGCCATATTATAAAGCCTAGTCCTTGCTCCCAGGTTCACCAGCTGACCAAATCCCTCGACATTCCCTACTAGTCTTCTATCAGTTCACAGATGTGCACAAGCACAAATACAACTGTTAAAAAAGAATAAACCACCTGAAAAACACATTCACACCACTTGCTCCTTTCCCCACACTGAGCATGGCTTGGGATTCAAACTGCAGCAGTCTGATTATGCCGGCCATCTTGTATTAGAAATAAAGAGATGGTGACAACAATGGAAGTTTTCAATTTAACTAGCAATGACATGCAATAACGAGAAAGAGGCTTCATAAATTCAGCGCGGAACAGGAAAGTATACAGTTTGTCTGAATGACAAAAGCCAGACTAAGGAAGAAAAGATAAGTCTGTGACACAATAGACTGAGATGATAAAGGAAAATGACAACATGTTGAATATCCTGAAATAAGAATAGATCAACACTGGATTACGGAGGCTTAGGACTTGATACTAAGTGATGAGAATAAACCCATAGCTCGCAAAAAGAATAATACGTGATTGTGGGAGCATTTTAGCTAGCAAAAGACTAAAAATCAGAATCAGGTTAGTCTCTTTGTCAGTGGCTTTGTTGGCAAATTCTTATCTTGAAAAATCCAAGTCCTGCAGCTTCATCTAAGCAGGCAGATTTACCTGATCCTAAGAATGTCAGACAAAGCGGTGTGAAGGCAGTCTGGAGCACCAGCTTAAGTGAGCACTCATACCTGTTTGCAAAAGGCACTGTATAAATGTCATTTATAATCATCTGATTTTTGGAATTTAATTTATTCTTATTAAGCGCACTTCTACTTATAGGATATATGTCAACCTTGCACAAGTAGACAAACACGAAGCTTTGACAAACCTGGTAATACTAACCCTGAACATGAGGGGGTGCTATTGGTAACACTGTCTCTTTCTTTGTATTTAGGACACACCAGCAACTGGAAGGCTGACATCACTTCCTCCCCCCTTTCTTTCTAGTCTTCCTCCAAGGACAATACATGAAAACCCACAATGACATAAAGTCGGCATTCAGAGGTGCACTGCAACACTTTGTATAGCGACTATTATTCTTAAAATACTTACAATGACCTGTACGGTCACTGACTGTTAGTTACACACCATGTAATGTAGAAAGTCAAGGTAACAAATAATAAACTATGAGGTACCCAAACCTTCTCTTTGTGTATATGTATGTACTCTGTGTGTGTGTGTGTATGTATATATATATATAAATAGAAAAAATATATATATATATATATTTATATATATATATGTATACATATATACACTAGAGGGGCAAGTTCCCCTGGCGCCTTTGGTGCCCAACCTCCAGCTGCGGCCAGTCTACGCTCGTGTTGTGAAGAAGGGGGCTGAACACACCCCAAGGAGATGCGGTCGCTTCTCCGAAACCCCCTCTTAAAAGGTGACACAAATTGGGAAACAAATACACTTTTTTTTACCTCATCTTAGCTCAATCAGCTGCTGTCTTGCTGCTGCTGCTGCCGTGCCGTGTGATCTGCATCTTGGGCGGCGCTTCGAACATTTAAAAGTCTGTACAGCAGCTGTCCTACTCTTTGTCTTTTATTTACGGCTCCGCCGTGGTTCAATCTCTTGGCACTCTTGGTTAAGTCTCGTCTCATGGGATGCGAGTTCTTGATATTTTTTAGTTTATACTTTATAAACGGAATAAGAATCTGAAAATCTAACAACATCACATTAAAGGTCGATAAATTCTGAAAAGAATGATACCAAACATATATATGTAGGTTTTAAATTAAAACCCGATTTAAAGCATGATAAAAAACATCATATATACTGTATAGAGTGTATATATATATATATATATATATATATATATATATATATATATATATATATATAAAAATTATGGCCTGCAGAGGGCGTTCCTGCAACCCAAACCCAACACAGAGGCACAAGTGCAAGCACATGCTTTTATTTTTTTATTTTTCCCTCGTTTCCCACAAGCACAACACAGTTCAGCTCACACAGCACTCTTCCTCTTCTTCTCCTCCACTCTTCCACTCCTACTAACAACCTTTGTCTTCACCCACCTAATTCTGGTTCTGGGAGTGGTAGCTGCCGGCTCCTTCTATAAGTCACTTGGAAGTGTTCAAGCCAGTTCCAGCAGCACTTCAGAAGCAGCTGCAGCACCCCCTGGCAGCACCCATGGAACCCAACAGGACTGCACCAAACTACAGGTCCCATGGAGCACTGTGGGAGTGTGAGGCACCTCTACAACCTTGGGGGGCTGCAATCCAGCACTCCGGGGGAGGTAATGCTCTGGATACGCTCCCCAGTTCTTCCAGCGAGGAGGTATCCTGGCTGGGCAAGGGCCCCAGCCAACACCACATTATATATCTATCTATCTATAGAAATATATATATATATACATTGTGGAGCCAACCCGGACATAGACAGGCGGACATGTTGTTCATCAAACCACCACACGTTTATTTACAAAACTATTTACAAGTATGGTCACTCAGACCCAATTCACTAGTGCACAAAACACCCCAAACACAGTCCTGGCCACAAACGCCTCTCTTCGGGCCGCCTCCACACCTCCTCTGTGCTTCGTCCTGCCTCCTCCCGACTCCAGCTTCAAATGAATGGAGACGGCCCCTTTTATACAGTCCCCGGATGAGCCCCAGGTGTTCGCGGCATTCCTCCTCTGGCCACGCCCCAGCGTGGCGGAAGTGCCGGCTGTCCTCCTGGCAGCCTCCGGTGCCGCCCTAAATCTTCCCCAGCACTTCCTGGTGTGGCGGAAGTGCTGGGGTAACAGGTCCCCAAGGCATTGGGGCACCTCCTGGCGGTGACCACGGGCCCCAACAGGGTGGAGCTTCCATGCCCTGTACCCGTGGCCCCCAGAGCAACCAGGAAGGTGGCCCCCATGTGATCCAGGGTGAGCTCTGACCCTCTTCCGGTCCCTCACGGCGTCCCGGACGGGTCGTTGCCCCTGGCATCCCTGAATATATATATATATATATATATATATATATATATATATATATATATATATATATATATATATATATATATATATATATATATATATATATATATATATACATATGAGCAAGAGTAGAAAATGTAAAAGCACACATTGTTTATAAACACAGTCATGGACAAATGGTTTGGTCCCCTTACAGCTCACAGAAAAAGTGCTGTCTGCCTCCTGAAGAGTGATGACATGAAAAGCAATCGTTCCCTGTATGCCTGTCGGCCTTTGATATACCATTAAGTAAAATAACGCACGTGTGACAAGACATCAAGTGTCGCTTATTCTACAAAGATTTTCTAAAATGGCCTGGACACATTTGTTGGTCCCTCCTAAATCATTGGACTTGAGTGATTTTTTTTCAAATTCACTGTTTTCTTGAATTCCTATCACACATGTCTCCAATTGTGCAATCAGCCATCCAGCTGATTTTAATGGAGACAAGTTGTCTCTCCTGTTTGGTGTCATTGTGTGTCCCACACTGAACATGGAACAGAGAAAGCCAAGGAGAGACTTGTCTGAGGAGATCAGAGAGAAAATGACAGACCACCATGTGAAAGGCAAAGGCTAGAAGACCACCATCTCCAAGCAGCGTGATGTTCCTGTGACAACAGTTGCAAATGATATTTAAGAAGTTTGAGATCTATAGGACTGTAGACAACCTCCCTGGACATGGCAATAAGAGAAAAATCGACCCCAGAATGGGAAGAAGGATAGTGAGAATGGAAGACAAAAAGCAAAGGACAACTTCCAAAGGGATTCAAGCTGAGGTCCATTAGTGTCTGATCGCACCATCCGTCGCTTTTTGAGTGACAGTGGGCTCACTGGAAGAAGACCCAGGAGGACTCAAAATTAAAAACTCAGGCTGGAATTTGCTAAAATGCATACTGACAAACCACAATGCTTCTGACGGAATATCCTTTGGACAGTTCAGACCTAACTGGAGCTTTTTGACAAGTCACATCAGCTCTGTGTCCAGACAACAAAATGAAGCTTTCAAAGAAAAGAACACCAGAACTACTGTATAATGTGGAGTAGGTTCTGTGATGTTTTGGGGTCTTCTTTGCTGTGTCTGGCATGGGGTGCCTTGAGTCTGTGCAGGGAAAAATGAAATCTCAAGACCACCAAGACATTGTGGAGCAAAACGTCAGAAAGCTCCACCTCAGTCTCAGGTCTTGGATCCTCAAAGTTTATAAAATCTATATTGAAACATTCTCTTTCAAAAATATACATCTAAAAATGTCATTCTTCCAAAAAGGAGATTTTTGTTGTTTTTCAAAAAAATGCAGCCATCCATTAAGTTTTGTTTTACCAATCCCTGCATATTTACAAACCCAAATGCAAATCCTCTAAACACAAGTCCCAGATTAACAATTGCTAAAGTATTTTTCTTTTTCTCTTGAAACTGGTTCTTTATCAATGCAACCACTAGCACAATTCTTTTTCTTTCTTTCTTTCTTTCTTTCTTTCTTTCTTTCTTTCTTTCTTTCTTTTTCTTCTTCACTCCCTCTCAGAGGAACTTAATCTTTCTCCATATCCTGACTCTGACTCGCCTACATGAACCACAAGACTCTTTTGTATGCCTGATACAGCACTTTAGCACTGTACCCAGGAATCACGTTTGGGTCAAGTGGAACCTCCAGCTGACAGCATATCCATCTTCCAGCAGCTCCCCCTAGTGGCATCCCTAGACCCCTGCAGGGTTGTCTTTCAAAACTACAACTCCTCTGTAGGTGCCCAAATGTTAACTATACTAGAGGGATGCTGACACCCAGCATAGATTTGGAATCCATTGCCCCAGGACGCAGTCTCCCACTCTGGAATTGTGATTGGTTAAATGGAAATATAACTACCCCAGCCAGGATGTCTATCCATCCATCCATCTACCATGTCCATCCATTATTAGGGCTCCTGGCCAGTTAAAGGAACTCAAACTGTCATCTGGGGGAAATGCAGTTGCTGACTGCCTGCAGTCTTTTTTGCCTGCAGTCTGGATGACAAAGCACGATTTCTTGAGTATAACTGGGAGACACATGCAAAAGGCAAAAAGAACAAAAAAAAGTGAATGAAACCCAGAAGACAGATGAAAATCAGAGTCAAAATTCTGGAAAGACACAAAAATAAATCACATGGAGAGAAGATATGTCAACATTTAGAAGGATTTATCCGGAGACTGGATGAAGCTTGGTGCAACCGTTGAGCTTTTATCCCGTCAGCTGATGAACTAGAGGTTATGACTCTAGAGACTACACCCTTAAAAATCGTGCAATGCAACCCTAACAATGGTAGACAAAATGGCTTCCACCAAAGAAAAAGGCTATCAGACTCCAAACTTTAGCCCTGATCACGACACTTTTGAGTCATTACCCCGGAGATCCCGCCTCTTTCACCCAGCAGGCTATTTAAAAACCAGAAGTGCCATAAGTTGGCATTCATTCGTGACCCAGATTCAAAAGAGCATAGAGCTCCAAGAGGCCAGAAAAGAAAAGCCTTGGGAGAGAGGCGGCACTAGATGAGCAATGACTGCAGTTCCTTCTCATTGTTCTGATCTCACCACATTAAGTGGGATACCAGCGAGTTCCAAACCCTTCACCATCTCCCTCTCATTTTCTCATTATTGCAATGTTTTCAGCGCCTCGTTTTTTTCATGAACCCCTGCAGAGTGGTCATTATACATAGTAAACAGGAGACAAAACAGCATCAAAGTGTTGGAGGCCATCAACTTATAACAAAAAAAAGGCAACAATGAAAAAAAAACAACAAATTGTGAATGACGTTTCCTTTGAGACGGGAGCTCAGAACTGAAGTGATTTCAAAATGGCCGAACCTCCGGTGAAATGGGTTTCAGGCAGGAAGAGGGCCGGTCAAGGAAGGCGGATAATGGAAGTGACGTCAGTGATAGAATGGCTGTTATTTACAGAGGGAGGAAGAGAGAAGGAATTCAAGCACAGCACCAATCCCTGGTTCGAAGGGTAATTACGATCAGCAGAGCTCTTACGCTCTGTCCCATGTACACGTATAAGGAGTAGGCTGAATAACACTTCTAGCTTCAGCTCATTATTTCCGAGTGCTTTAGCATCTCCTCTAGCTCCACAGAGCCAAGAGTCTAGTTTAGATCGACTATTAATACAATTAGGTTAATAAATACATTTTGTGCTTTCAAAACACTGCATCAAATCTGATAGTGATTGGCATTTCATTATCTGAACCCCTAATTAAATTACTGAACTCTGTACCACTCAGCAACACAGCTAAAGGTCTGATTTGTGATAATTTAATAGCAAATGTAAAATGTAATTTTGTATTCAGGACCAACATATTTATCATTTAATTCCTAGACTGTTATCAAAATTATTAGCGCTAATTATAACGCATTACGAGTCGCAGGTAGGAGCTTAATTTCCAAAGTTAAACAAGCCTAATTATGGCTGCCAGGATTCATCTCCTGAAAGACAGTTAGTTATTCAAGTATAAAAATGGAGAAACCCTAAATTTGCAAGGTTTTGACATTAAATATCCATTCTCATTACAGCAAATGAAGTAGAAAACAAAAGATTGATAAACTCTCTTTAAGAAATTTAAGCACAGAACGGCCTATATAGCTCTTGGGTGACCCGCCACTTGTAATTGGGATCCTTAAACAGAAAACACACACATAAATCGTCGGGAGGGCCTTTGCGGATTAGCTGTTCTTGTTTTTTTGTTATCAAGAAACCCCTGCAAGAGAACAATTACTCATTGTAGACGGAATGTGAAAAGCCACACAATTTCTACTTTCTCATTTATCAGGGAACACGACAGGTGGGATTGATAATATGCACTCCAAGCTGGAACTGGGATTAAACTGCTGAATGGAGAAACAAAGACGTCCCTTAGGGATTTTCAGAAAGTTTATCTTCATTAGATTTTTTTTTATTAAGGAAAGAGAAAACATCAACAAAAACAGAGATTACATCAAAAAAAGACACGATTCGATGCTGAGAAGACATGTCAAACCGCTTCAAATTAGAGGTGTTGGTGAGGCCAGTAGGGGGTGCTTACCCTGTGGTCTGAACGTGGAACCCAATGCCCCAGTGCAGTAACCACGGGAACACTGTACTATATAAATGGTGCCGTAAAACCGATGTCCTGAATCTCTGTGGTCATAAAAGATTCCTGGGCATCCTACTTAAAGTGCAGGGTGTATCCTGAAGTCCAGGCTAAAATCACGGTCTAAAAATCGTCCTCTGTCTCTAATTTGCTAATTATCTCTCACCCCTTCACCACCTAACAGTTAATGGATAGTGAGTGTACTGGCACAAAAATGGCTGCTGTGTGTACATCCTAGTGGATGCTACACATTAATGGCTTTTGAAGTGCCCCCCGGTTCAATGAATAAATTGTAAAGAATTATCATTATTATTCACATTCCATGCTGAAGTTACAGGAAAGAGTAGTGGAAGCTCAGTTAACAAGGGAGGTGATGATTAGTGAGCAGCAGTATGGATTTTTCATGCCAAGAAAGAGCACCACAGACATGATGTTTGCTCTGAGGGTGTTGATGGAGAAGTATAGAGAAGGCCAGAAGGAGTTGCATTGCATCTTTGTGGACCTGGAGAAAGCATATGACAGGGTGACTAGAGAGGAGTTGTGGTATTGTATGAGGAAGTCAGGAGTGGCAGAGAAGGACGCAAGAGTTGTACAGGGTATGTACGAGGGAAGTGTGACAGTGGTGAGGTCTGCGGTAGCAGTGATGGAGGTGGGATTACATTAGGGATTGGCTCTGAGCCCTTTCTTATTTGCAATGGTGATAGACAGGTTGACAGACGAGATTAGACAGGAGTCCTTGTGGACTATGATGTTTGCTGATGAAATTGTGATCTGTAGTGAGAGTAGGGAGCAGGTTGAGGAGGCCATGGAGAGGTGGAGATATTCTCTAAAGAGGAGAGGAATGAAGGTCAGTAGGACCACCAAGAGAGAATACATGTGTGTGAATGAGAGGGAGGTCAGTGGAATGGTGAGGATGCAGGGAGTAGAGTTGGCGAAGGTGGATGAGTTTAAATACTTGGGATCAACAATACAGAGTAACAGGGATTTTGGAAGAGAGATGAAAAAGAGAGCGCAGGGAGGGTGGAGTGGGTGGAGAAGAGTGTCAGGAGTGATTTGTGACAGAGTGAAAGGGAAGATCTACAGGACGGTAGTGACACCAGCTATGTTATATGAGCTGGAGATGGTGGCACTGACCAGAAAGGTGGAGACAGAGCTGGAGGTGGCAAAGTTAAAGATACTAAGGTTTGCATTGGGTGTGACAAGGATAAACAGGATTAGAAATGAGGACATTAGAGGGTCAGCTCAAGTTGGACGGTTTGGAAACAAAGTCAGAGATGCAAGATTGCGTTTGTTTGGCCATATGCAGAAGAGAGATGAGGGGTATATTAGGAGAAGGATGCTAAAGATAGAGCTGCCAGGCAAGAGAAAAAGAGGAAGGCCTAAGAGAAGGTTTATGGATGTGGTGAGAGAGGACATGCAGGTGATGGGGGTGACAGAACAAGATGCACAGGACAGAAAGATATGGAAGAAGATGATCCACTGTGACGACCTCTAACGGGAGCAGCCAAAAGAAGAAGAAGAAGATTATTCATATTCCATGCCGGATCGTCACCACCTTGAGTTTGCCTACACCATGGCATTTATTTGTACAGCCAGGATTAAGAGCGTCTAGTGTCAGTAAATATAAGCAAGAAGCAGTAGTGCCATTGAGGTTATGATACACTTTCTTTTTAAATTTTGCTCCAAGTTTATTATGTGTGATGATAACAAATAAGAGCAGCAAAATAGCCCTAGTTGGACTTTGATGAAAATCAGGTTGGCGCACCAGTTATTTCAGTTAGGTAAAAAAAAAAAAAAAACGCTTGTCACACTGTTTTAACACACTGTGAATACGAAGTGCACAGCCAGCGTGGATTTGTCATAGGTAAGGGAGAACATGCAAAGTGGCACATAATGGATGCAGGAATTAAGCTGCACGTGAAGAGCACAGGCGTGGACGGTGTCTCACTCACAAACCCAATAGTGAATGCAAGTGTGAGAATAAATGGTGAGCTTTCTTTGTGAAAATGGAAGGACCGATTAAATGTGGTACTTGACTGTAAATGAGGCACTGTTTAGGAGAAAAACAAGTATGATTTAAGCGCAGCTATATCGAAATGATGGAACATGTAATGAATTACATGAACACACAATGGCATTGTTGTGATGTGAAATTTTGCATACAAGATGATAAATATTTTGTATGTCTTTATTTGTAACTTAGACAAAGCAATGTAATATTAGTGTTACATTATTGATAATAACAGCAGTGGTTTGATGGTTTAAGAACCCTTTTCCCCATTTTAGGACTGAGTCTCTTTGTAATTTTATGACAGGGTCAGGTTGAAGTGCCTCAAACAAGTTTGGCTAATATTTCTCTGCAGGACTCTCTCTCAACCCCCACAAGAAAGCCAGGCTGCCTAAGTGCCAAGCTTTACCTTAACACATGGTTTGGAGGGCAGGTGTGAAGGTATTCTGTCCCCCCATTGGCCTTAAGTATGGCTGTTTGGAACTGGCCTGTATCAAAAGCCTTTAAATACCACAACACCCTATTGGCTCTAGGAGTTGGACAGAAAACCTATAAATTTGCTTGCTTTACCTCTCTCTCTCTCTTACCAAACTGATGAAAGCAGGGCTGTGGAGTCGGAGTCGGAGGCAATTTTGGGTACCTGGAGTCGGGGTCGGAGTCGGCAAAAATGTACAGACTCCGATTCCTTCTTCTTTTTTCGGCTACTCCCGTTAGGGGTTGCCACAGCAGATCATCCTTGTTGTCCACATATTGAATTGGCAAAACTTTACACCGGAGCCCTTCCTGATGTAACCCTCTCCATTTATCCGGGCTTGGGACCGGCACAAAGAAACACACTGGTTTGTGCATCCCCTGGGCCTGGGTTACCGACTCCGACTCCTAATAAATTTAAATTGTAATGAAAAAAAATACAGTAAGTTCAAATGTCACATTTCACAAACAATAGTCATAATTAAGTACTTCTCTGATGTAAGAATAAAGCCCAGTGCATAGTTGAGTTACTACTAGTGTGAAGTTCAGCTGAGCTATTATACAACCTGACATTCACATATTGTAATCTGGATTATGGTACATTACAAAAGTGTTTCCATTTTATTTCAGATATAATGAGTTTAACAAGTTCATTTGAGTGTAAACAAGTGTAATGATGTAGGTGTGTGCTATGGCCTGATGTGTGTTCAGGTGTTCTTGTCTTTTGTTTAAACTGGCCAATACGGTAGACAGTCAGCTTCCTAACCAGTTGCTCTGTGGTTAAATGACGTGTATGTTGCCTTCCTTCAATCAACATGGAAAATACATTAGCATATTAAATACAGAGGAGTCGGAGTCAGAAGTACCAGAAACTAAGGAGTCGGAGTCCAAGGATGTATTTACCGACTCCACAGCCCTGGATGAAAGACAATCTCACACACAAAATGAACTGAAAAGGACAACACAATGAAGAGCACAGCCATATTGAGACAGACATATGGCCTGTTCTGTAGAAAGCTGACCACAAATGAGGACTTAACTAGAGACATTTAGAGTAACTAACAAGTGTGTGTGCCACCTAAAACTACACATAACCATTTATCCGGTTGTACAGTTCCCAATATTCAAAGGTACTTTGCATATTGTTTTTATTTATGAATATTAACAATAATACATTGTTTAAATTGTAACTTAACTCCTGCTTGTCTTTAAGTACACCTAATTGTCTGAGGTTATAAATGTAGAAGGGAAGGTGTGGAGAAGTTATATGGTGCAATACCTGATAAACAGTGGTAAGTCTGGGAGATCTGAGTCATTCTGACAAAGGCTACATATTAATAATAGAAAAGGGGAAAGTAGAGTAAAATATTACTCTACCAAGACAAAACAGGCATATATTGAATCACATACACGATTTCATGGCAAAACAGGCAAAGAAGAACAACTGCTTACTTTTAGAGCAGATTAGGTGAGATAAACTTTATTAATCGCATGAGGAAATTCAAACGCATACAGCAGCAGAAACATAAAAAACAAGAATCAGGACAGATAATACAACTAATTCAGCAAGCAATCAATCAGTAAGTAAATAAACTTAATGAGCACATCAGGTGAGAGGACTGAATTGCCTGATTTTGCATACATTGTCAGGTCTGCCGTGTCTGTGAAAAGTGAGCTACATTAACTTGCAGATCGCTCCATTGTCAATGTGCCATCTCACGTGTTCTCCTTTCACCATGTAAAGGAGAAGCTGGCTGTGCAAATTGCATACTGACAGCTTTGCTGCTATATCAGATACACAGCACACTTTGTGCAGAACTGTATTGTGCATTATAAGTAAGAGCAAACATACCTGTTACTGAGCATTATATACCTTTTTGGCTCGCGGGGTGTTGTCCCATCCAGTATTGACCATTTCAGCTCTCTGATGTTATGCTGGCCTCGCAAAGCATCATTGCACACCAATGACAAAAAAGTTTGTCTAAGCTAAGTGGAAAATTTTCAGGGAATAAAAAATCAGCAAACATCGTCACCGGCAAACCCAGCTAATCTGCAGCAGAAAATCTCTTTGATGAATTTCAGCGATTAACACTACTAGCCACAATGATATGTAGGACAACTGGAGGGAGGTCATGACCTGATTAGACCAGGGGTCTCCAACACGTTGCTCGTGAGCTACCAGTAGCTTGCCACCTCTTTCCAAGTAGCTCGCCAAAGAGTTAATGAATCCTACATAAATTTGAAAACTTGATTAGTCAAATTAAGGGTGGGCGATCTTTCCAAAACATCATATCACGATCCTTTTAACACAAAATCACGATCCACAATCTGAATTGCAATCTGTCTTTTCAATGTGGCATACACTTAAGAGAATATCCGGACTCAAATTCATCAAGACCTAAGTAACACTTTATTTTAAATATCAAACAAAGGTGAATTCAATTGTTCTCTCATTCACTAGCTAAGTGGAGTAGAGGTCTGTGGTGGTAAGGCCAGGTACGCCAGGGTCCCTAATCTTAAAATACTGTAAGGGTGCCTAATCTTAAAGTTGAACCCTGGTGTATACTGATGGCGTCCGCTTTTTGAACAAGATCCACAAAATGACAAATGAATAAGGAATATCTGTGTATTTGGAATTGCATTGTTACAACATTCGTGTTTGAATTCAATAGTGTGAGATACACTAGAACACGTGTCGGCAAAGTCAGTCCTGGAAAGGTTTTTTGTTCCAAACCCAGTTGCCTAATTAAAAAACAATCCTTGGTCAATAATTAAATTTCATGGCTTGTTAGTGCTTTAACTCTGCCATGTCAGGACATTCTCATATCCTAGATTATCTTCCCCTTTCTAAGGATATCATCCAAATGATTTAATGAGTAATTCTCAGTCCTTCACTTTTTTCTCTTCACTTTCCTTCCAAGTATTTAATTAAACCCAATAGTGCATGATAAATACACAGAGGGGTAAATGGTAACAAGCTAAATGAAGAACTGCTGGTTTCTTTTGTCATTTGTATCTTATTGGTAATAGGGAGCAATTAAAAACCAACACTACAGCTGTTTAAGACTAAAATAAGCAATAAGGGTTCAAAATCTTAACGAGCGAGACAACTAAAGTGAAGCAGAAGTGTTACTTGAGCAATAAGGGCTTCTTAATAAGCAGCTGGGTTGGAACAAAAACCTGCAGCCACTGCGGCCCTCCAGGAATGACTTTGCCCACCCCTGCTCTAGAAAATGTACACAGACATACAAAATGCACTTGCAGCTGAACTAAATATAGGGTGGTCCAGATCTAATTATGCAATTTAACTTAAGTTTATTTCATAGGAAAATCACCCGAAATATCCCGGACTATCGAGAAGTGTGCGAACTGACGACGTGAAGAATCATCTTCGTGCCGAACTGGAACCGTCCCTGCATAAATCAAAGTCATCCAGACGATCTGGATCTGCATAATTAGATCTGGACCACCCTGTATTTTTTTGTGATGTTTTAATGCAAAGTGTGAGTTGTGGACACCAACATTTTGTAAATGTTCAGGTAAAACAAGCTTATTCAGTTTGTTTGGGTTGAAATAAGCTATGAGAGTAAACTTTAGAAGACATGAGGAGCTCTCGGCCATTGCCATTTTGTAAAAGTAGCTCTCAGGGGGAAAAAAAAAGGTCGGAGAACCCTGGATTAGACAGTATAAAGGTCAGGGGACCATGCATGTCCTGATTGTCCAAGCATGGATAAAAATGTTGGAGGAAACCTGGGGAAAATCGCAATGGACATGGCGGAAAATGTGCAAACTCTACATAGAGAGTGACCAGGTTAGGAATTCATTCCTGTTCCCTAACCACTGTGCCACCAAACATTGTAATCAACCAATTAAAATAGAAGAGATTAGATCACCTTTATTTAAATCTTAAGAAAGGCTGAATGTATTAAAAATAACCACTTTATGTAATTGCCACCACTTTCCAAAATCTTTTAGAAAAATGAATCATGCAATCTAAGTGCACAATTATTTAAATTTGATACTACATCCCTCCAAAAACATAATGCAGGCGGACTGAATTTAATTGTAAATACAATTAACTGTGCTCTCCACTGAACTGGAACACGAAAAGAAAAACAAAAAGGGAAAAAAAAATAATAAAGGATAAAACCCGAGGAATGAAAAATTCAACACAAAAGCTGCATCTGCAGCACAGGCTGTGGCGCGCCACTGATTATATAAAACAAAATGGCCTAAAGCAAGAGCAACAAAAAAAAATAAATAAAATAGTTTCCCTTTTATAATAACTTTCTAAATATTCTAGTGACTTACTGCATTTTCAAATCTTCTCATAGCTGGCTTCTCATATGGGGTCAAGGTAAGGTAACCGTCATCCGGCTGCAAAAATACAATTCATCTTTCCTGGGATGAAGAAGAAAAAAAAAATTAAAAAGATAAAAATAAATTGTTAAAAAATAGCATTAGAGTAGAAGCTAAAGAAAAGTTATGCAAATGATTAAAGAAATCTTTCAAACGCTAAAGTCAGAAGTCACAGATCAGTCCCGTTATCAACAGGTGCCAGGAATAAAGCTAATCCTGGAGGAGAAGCCAGGAAATTAAAGGTTGGATTCAGAGGGTCTTCAGACCCCCTTTCACTTCCTACACGCCTTACAGAGTGGTACATTTCATTTTAAATGAATATGTTACGGCCAAATCCCGAAGTTCAGCCAGTTTCCGAAGTTCAGCCAGTTTCCGAATTGGCCGGCTGTTTCGCAAATTACTAGAAATGACCGGTGTATGTGCTACTTTGGCCAGCCATTTTGCGAAGTGACGAGAACTCCCTGGTCAAAATCCAATGCGCTGATGTAAGACTGTCCGCTCAAGGTGCGAAGATGCTTAAAAACTTTCAGAGGCAGATCCAGAAGTGAGTTTTCCACTCTGCACGAGAAACTACACAAGGCGGGTCTTGTTCAGAAAGCGGACGCCACTTGAGACGGCCTTCCCCTCGCCCGAACACTAACTTTAAGGTCAATAAAATAGGTCCCTGAAGTGAAGTCACTATTTTAGGGCTAAGATGAGAACAGAAATGTGAAGCCTACTTATATATACCTAATCTTAATTATTGTGAACCAACCAGGCAACGTCCTCTTTATGAACAAGAACTGCCAAGGCTACACTTGATGCAATTGCACTACTAAGTGCGCAACAAATCGCTGCTCATGCCTTTTTTCTTCCGACTTTGGCCGATCACCCCATGCCACTTTGCAAACTGGCTGGCTAAATCCCGAAATCGAGAAAAAGATCGGACATTGGGCGGTCAATTTACAGAGACATTGGCCATTTCCTGATTTGGCCGGACACTTCCCTCTTTGGCCAATTTCAGGTTTTGGCTGTAACAGAAACATTTGACATTGCAGTCCATCAGTCTATAGTTGTAGCCAAAGGTTTTGCCAGTGGCACAAATGTTGTGTTTTGCAAATTTTGCTGCTTCAGCATTTTTAGATTATTATTTTTTTTTAGCATTTTCTGTGTTTCTATGTCTCAGCTTTTAAATCCCGGCTGAAGACTCACTACTTCAGTTTAGCACACCCTGACTAGAGCTGCTGATTAACTGTACAGACTGCATCTCTGTTGTTAGTTATTAGCACTAAAACATAAGTAACATGATAGTTATAATTTGATACTAACACTCAACTAATGTGGCGCTTTGTGCCACGGTCCATCTGCCAAGTTGTTTTGCCTGCCTAAGGTAAAGTCATATCTAATGGAGGATCGCAGGAATCGTGGGGTAGAGGAGTACTTTCATTGGATTGGCTGGCCCAGAGCTGTTTCAGCTATGGAATAGCCAATAGGGGGAGGCAGAATGATGGCCAAGGTCTCCACGGACTATAAACAAATCCAAATCCTATTATGTGAGATCATCTACTGTTAAATTCTGCTCCATACTTGTAAAAGTTTTATTTTTATACTGTATTGAGGATTACTTGTGTCCTGTTCAGTGTATTGTATTGTATTGACCCCCTTCTTTTTGACACCCACTGTACACCCAACCTACCTGGAAAGGGGTCTCTTTTTGAACTGCCTTTTCCAAGGTTTCTTCCAATTTTTCCCATCAAGGGTTTTTTTAGGAGTTTTTCTCCATCTTCTTAGAGACTCAAGGCTGTTAAAGCTCAATGGGGCACTTCTTGTGTGATTTTGGGCTGTACAAAAATAAATTGTATTGTATTGTATTGTATGGTATACTGAAGAACAATTATAAACACTTCATAAGTTTCAAAGGCTTTCGTTGGCAAATACATCAAATTTATGTAAAGAGTCAATATCGACAATGTTGACCCTTCTTGTTCATAACTTCTGTAATTTGCTCTGGTACGCTGGGCCCAATCCTGACTGATTTGGATCCATTCTTGCCTTTTTAGTGCTTGGAGATGATCACAATTTATGGTCTTCTGCTTGTCCACCCACTTTCTGAGAACTGACCACAGATCTCAATGGGATTCAGATCTGGGGAGTTTCCTGCCCATGGGTTCAAACTCTCCGAGTCGCCTCAATATCACTTTGTTGTGACATGCAATGGCTGACACTTCAGCACCACACTAGTTCAGATGGAATGGAACCAGTGGGAGTTTTTTTATGGTGGCTGTAGTGCCAATTCTGCTGCCAACCCCCAGGTTTTTCCCAGCAGGTTGGAGGGCCTACATGCAGGGCTGGATGCAGATTAATGTCACACCCAGGATGGAGCAATTGTCTCGTCCTTTTGGTAAGGAGGACGTTTTAATGCCATTCTTTATTTATGGTAGTATTCTTGGGCCAGCTTGTGAGTGGGCTCACTGCCTTGGATGAGAAGCAACCTCACACACGAATTGTCTCAGGATGCTTCACTGTTGGCACAATGACACGGGACTCATGGAAGCGTTCGCCTTTTACTTCTCTGGACAATTGATTTTCCAGATGTCCCAAACAGTCGGAAGGAGAATTCATTGGAAAAAATAACTTCTGCTGTCCAGTCCCTGTACTCCCTGCAGCATTTCAGTCTGTCCTGGAAAGAAGTGGCTTCTAGGCTGCCCTTCTTGACACAAAGCCACAGAGGTCTTCTCCTCACTCACAGCCACTTGCTGCTAATACTGAGTAAGCTCTGCACTGGTGGCAACACAAATGATTCTGTAGCTGGCTATTCAGGAGGAGACGGTCCTGACGCTCGATGGACACTTTCAGCTGATCATTTTGTGCCAGGGTCAAACATAAGTGACAGTGGGTTTAAGTGATAAAGTGAACTTTTTATGCTAATAAGGCTCATTGCAAGAAATGAATATGCATCTGATCACTCTGCATCACAATATGAAAACAATGTGAATTGCCACCACAAGAACTTGTACTGCATTCTGAGCTGGCAGCAAAAAGCAAAAAAAATGTAAAGAAATGATCGGGGACACGAGTGACCAACACACCAATGAAGGCAGAATTGAATTAAAAAAAAAGATTATTATAAGAAATTAGATACAATTAACAAAACCCTCTAATTACAGCGATTCCCACCCAAACAAATCACGATACAAAACCCCCAACCACATACACCACTAATCTACATATATAAAAGCCAAATGCCACTGACTCACTCATCACAAAATCTCCCGAACCATGACGGCTTGGGACTTGAAATTTGGAATGTAGGTTACCCTTGGCCCATAGGTGCTCGCTAAGAAATGGTTTTAAAAATTTCATGGTCCAAGCGTGAAATTTCTTACAGTTTTTTAGACCCGTTTGTATGCCTGTCCGCTTTTCACGAGAAAAGTATTTAATGGATTTAGATCGGGTTTTTTTCTTGAATTTGCTTGAACATTCCATTGATTTTGCGACTTTCTCATTGCGCTAAGTATCATAATTCGCTTGCGTTACCGATTTAGTAGCACAAATCCAAGAGAGACTCATAGGGCTACAGGGAGGGGGGCGGGGCCCTCCTCACCCATGAGTCTGCCTCGGGGCGTAACCTTAACTCTGCTTAGTTAGCGAACGAGAGAACTACTTATATCTTTTTTTTTCTATAATTTGCTGGAACATTCTGGTTGATGGCGACACGGTGACGCTGCTGCCTCGCAGTTAGGAGACCTGGGTTCGCTTCCCGGGTCCTCCCTGCGTGGAGTTTGCATGTTCTCTCCGTGTCTGCGTGGGTTTCCTCCCACTGTCCAAAGACATGCAGGTTAGGTGAATTGGCGATTCTAAATTGGCCCTGGTGTGTATTTGTTTGTGGTGGGTTGGCACCCTGCCCAGGATTGGTTCCTGCCCTGTGTTGGCTGGGATTGGCTCCCATGACCCTGTGTTTGGGTATAGCGGGTTGGAAAATGGATGGATTCAGGTTGACTTTGCAACTTCTCTAATTGTGCTAAGAATCAGAGTTCTCTTTCCGGAGCGATATATTCGTGCTAATCCAAGACGGAGGCTACGGACTGAAGGGAGTGGGAAGAGTGACATCAGGAGTAGAGAGCTGGGCGGAGCCTCCTCACTGTCCGGCTTCACTAATACACGGGCGAAGCCGCGGGGGATGGCTGGTACATAAATTTGGGATAAAGGAAAGAAAAAATGAATGCCATCAGAGTCCTTAAAATATTCACGGTTGGAGATGAGCATCTAAAGTCTGTTGCGGGGAAGGATGCGCCGAGCCATACCTCCTGTTCAGGGAGACGTACCACTGAGCAGTCCCTTGTGCTGGCCCGTCACGTCCTCTCCCGAATGCCTTCACAAGAAAAGGAACATTTTTTTTTTGACATTTTATTAATTTTATTAAAATCAAATAACATTCCATACGAGTTAAGTTTAACAAAACTAGGTTTCGAAAACAAATCAACCCCCACCACCTGCCATCAAAGAGAGCTAGGCCAGCAGAGTCAAACTTTAATAATAGTAAAAATAAATTAATAAAAATAAATAGAAACAAAAAAGAGAGGATGTTATTGATTAAATGCTGCCAAGTTTTGAAAAAGTTTTGCACAGATCCTCTAAGTGAGAATTAGATTTTTTTCCAGTTTCAAATCGTATCTAACATCGGTTACCCACTGACTGAACGGAGGTGGGTTAGAATTCTTCTAGCTGAACGAGATAAGTCTACGTGCCAGTAGTGTAGTAAAGGCAATAACAGTTTGTTTGTTCTTCTCCACTTTAAGCCCCTCTATGAGCCCACCAAACACAGCTTTTAGTGGATTAGGGGGGGCTGTGACTCCAAGGCTACCTAAGAGGTAGGCAAAGATTTTTGTCCAGAGTGATGTTCATTTGGTGCAGGCCCAAAACATGTGGCTCAGTGAGGCTGAAGCTCGATTGCAATGTTCATTGGTTGGGTCTTGCCCTGGAAACATTTTGGAGAATATTAAGCAAGACAGATGTGCTCGATAGATCATTTTAAATTGAATAATTGTATGCTTTGTAATTTTAAGTTGAATAATTGCACGCTTTGCACATATGGAGCTCGAGTGAATTCTGTGCATTGCTGCCTTCCATTCCTTTTCTGAGATATTGAATGAGAGATCCTTTTTCCCACTGAACTCTTGGATCTTTGAAAGGGAGGGACTGTAAAATGTATTTATATATTATAGAAATGCTGTCCGAGTCTTCAGGACTGATCAATTATGTTTTCCGGCATCGAGGTAAGTGAGAAGAGAGGGAAATTGGGCAGTTTCTGTTTAACAAAGTTTCTAATTTGAAGGTAGTGGAAGAAATGTGTTTCTGGAAAGTTACATTTGGAGTGTAATTGTTCGTAGGATGTGAAGACGTTGCCTATGTACAGATCTCTAAATGATTTAATTCCAAATGTTTTCCAGACATTAAAAACTGCACATGTTTGAGAGCGTGGAAAAAGGTGGTTCTCGTGCCAAGGTGCCACAGCTGAAAGAAAATTAATTTGTCCAGAAATGAACCCGGGCTCACCTGACTTTTCCATGTGGGTTAGTTGGCTTTTATGGCATCTTCTCCTCCTCCACTTTTCTCCCGCCACACATTTACATAAGTTTGACTCCTCCCCGTACAGTTTGTTTGGCCCTCTGAGTCATGTGCTCCCCTCCCCATGTACCACTGGCCGCCTTACACATTCAGCCATTCCACCCTTAACAGGAACGGGGAAAGGTGCAAACTGCCGGCGACACCTCCACATATCCAAGACAACCGTTAAAAACTGAAGCTGCAAATTTTGCAAAACACAACATTTGTGTCACTGCCAAAACTTTTGGCCACTACTGCACACTCAATAACCCCTAAACATGCTTTCAGAAAGGTTTCCAGACGATCTCCGTCTTTCTGCGGTTCAATAAGTACGCAGGACTAACAAACTTGAACTGAACTTCTATTCAAAGTCGGACAGTTAGACATTGACAGGATCGAGCAGATTTTTTCCACTCAAATATAAATCCAATGACGACAGAACTTTTATTTTACCAAAATATGAAAGATGATTTAAGTCTACCTCAGAATTAAGAAGCCTTTCCTTGGTTCCTATATAATCTTTTAATTCCTCAGGACCTGAACTGGATTTACTGTTATCTGGCATTTAAAAAAAGGATATCGTCTACCTCTTAAAAATATCTGATTCAAGAATATGCAGACTCCCCACACCTCCCACCACAGAGTTCAAGAAGGCGGCCATCAGAGAATAAAGGGGGTTTTTAATGGCACAAGAACATTTTTTATTAAGAATGAAATGCTTTTTCTCAAAAGAAGAACCCTTGGCTCACTATAAAAGAATTAACCCGTTTAAGACATCGGTGAGAGTCGTTCCTCTTTTTAGTTTTCTCAGCTTAGCACCGTGAATGAAGGCAGTAATTACAGCTGGGCAGTATGGTGTAGTGCAGGGGTGGCAAACTCTAGTCCTGGAGGACCACAATTGCTGCAGGTTTTCATTCTAAACCTTTTCTGAATGAGTGACCTGGTTTTGCTGCTAATTGACTTCTTTTGAACTAATTTTAATTGATTTGCTCTTGAAAACTCAGACCCCTTAATTGTTTCTTTTTCCTTAATTAGCATCCAAACAATGAGATATAAAATGAGTCAAAACAACTGGTGTCCATCATACAATATCTTAAAATAAAGAAAGATGAAGGTCTCCGGAATGCTAATCTACTCAGGTACACAAAACATTTTTAAAGAAAAGAGAAAATCAACAATTTCAGAAATGTCTGCCAATGCACCACGAGAGCAGTGACAAGCCACAGAATTAAAGAACGAGTTTAATCAACAACAAGAATCGGCACCTTATTAAGCAGCTGGTTGGAGTGAAATTGGTTGGAGTTTGAGGCCCTGACTGAGTTGGTCTTCTGTCGGCTCCCTCACTTCACATTTCATTTCTGTTTGGGTGCCATTTAAGAAAAGAAATGAAGGAACTCAGGGGAATGATGAAGGAATTCATGGGAACAAATCTTAAAAAAAGCAATTCAATTAAAATGAACTCACAAGAAGTTAATTAGCAGCACAAACACGACACTCAATAAAAAAGGGTTAGAGTGAAAACCTGCAGCCACGGTGGTCCTCCAGGACTGGACTTGGTGACCCCTGGTGTAGTGGATGAGAACACACTGTGACCCAAAATCACGAATTCTGCTGGAAGAAACACGGAAAACCATTGGAGCAAAAGGTTAAATTGAATAAAAGTGTCAGATAAGAAATAAATGTAGCTTAGTGGGGCTAAGCCACCCGTTGAGTCAAGTCCCCCCCCAAATTGAACGTTTCACCCAATTCCTGACCGAAGAATTCATTTACAGCCTGAAAACGCCTGCCATTGAACACGGACCGCCACAAACACACACCAAGAAGTCTGGAACCAACATTACAATGAGGTCTGATTAATGACCAGTTATTAAGATTGATTTTGTTTTTCATTATTGATGATCCAGAATTGGAAAGAATATAACAGTTGTATTTTTGGTCAATTCTAATTTAAATTCAGAAACAGCTTTATCGGCATGACAGCCAACAATACCATTAAAGCATTAACAATAAAATAAAAGTAATGATCATAATAATAATGTTCATGTTGTCAATACTCGAACAAGCAGTAGCACTCATAAAAATGAAATATTTGTATTCTGTGCTACTGTATCAGCTGAACAGAGGGGGATACAGGGTCCTGGAAAATGGAAATGGAGATCAAAATGGACCAAAGCTAGCATTCAATCTATAGAAATTATCACACGTGTGCACAATGGGGGGGCAGCATAAAGGCTCGGTTAATGGTAATTTCCCACCGGAACACAGGATGGCGCTGCTGACCAACACCTTATCTCTTCCTCTCTCTGCACACCGGAAAATTGAGGGCTTTACCACCTTTGATGTCACTTCCTGTGTCCGCCTGCCTGGACCCGCCTTCCTGCCGGAGGTTGTTATCAGCAGAAGCTCCGCCATCTTGAATCAGTCTACTTGGAGACTCGAGTCTGCAAAGGAGTTTGGTGTTTCTTCTGTTTTGTCACATTACAACCTGGGCAACATTTGATTTACACAACATGACTTACCACTCACTTTGAAGGTGCCAGATTTTTTTAATGTGATACAATAATATGTAATGCTCATGGTTTTCCTCATTGTGATTATCTAACATTCCTTCTATTTATTATGTATTTTATTTATGTTCATATATTTTATTTCTATTTATGTTATTAGGTGGATTGGCGATTCTAAATTGGCCCTAGTGTGTGCTTGGTGTGTGGGCGTGTTTGTGTGTGTCCTGCGGTGGGTTGGCACCCTGCTCAGGATTGGTTCCTGCCTTGTGCCCTGTGTTGGCTGGGATTGGCTCCAGCAGACCCCCGTGACCCTGTGTTCGGATTCAGCGGGTTGGAAAATGGATGGATGGATGTTATTTATGTTATTTGTTTGTTTTTTTAATTCTATTATTGTAAAGCACTTTGGTCACAGCATTCCTATGTTGTCTTAAATGTGCTATATAAATAAATTGACATTGACACTGACAAACAATAATTAAGATTAAAAAACAGAAATCATAGATATGCATATGTCTTCAAAGAGTCAATACTTTACAGAGCCCCCTTTTGCTGCAATTCCAGCTATACCCATCCATTATCCAAGCCGCTATATCCTAACTAAAGGGTCACGGGGGTCTGCTGGAGCCAATCCCAGCCAACACAGGGCGCAAGGCAGGAAACAAATCCCTGGCAGAGCGTCAGCCCACCACAATCCAGCTATATGTCTCCATTATTGTAGCACATCTGGCCACTGAGATTTTTGCCTGTTCTTCAAGGTAAAACTAGATGGCTCACATTGGTGTACTGCACTCTTCAAGTCCTGCCACCGATTCTACACAGGATTGAGGTCTGGGCTTTGACTCGGCCATTTCAAAGCATTTCAATATTTCCTTTTAAACCACTCCAGTGTCACTTTATTACTCTTTTGAGGGTCATTCATTGTCCTGCTGGAAGATGAACCTTTGTCCACATTTCAAATCTCTGGCAGACTCAAACAGGTTTTCCGTAAGAATTGCCCTGTGAAGTGCCATCCATCTTTCCTTCAATCTTGACCACAAATCCTATCCCAAAAGTGTGATGCTACTACCACCGTGCTTCATTGTCAAAATTTTGTTCTAGGGGTGATGGGAAGTGTTAGATTTGTGCCACATGTGGCATTTCCCATCACATCAAAAAAGTTCAATTTTAGTCACATCAGACCAGACAACCTTCTTCCATATGTTTGGAGAGTCTGACACATGTTATTAGGCAAACCCCTAATGTGTTTTCTATTTTTTTTTTCTTTAACCAGTGGCTTTTTCTGGCCAATCATCCATAAAGCCCCAGTCTGTGGAGTGTATGGGTTTTAGTGGTTCTATAGACAGATATTCCCATTTCCACTGTGGATTTTTACCGGCTCCTTTAGGGGTATCCCTGGTGTCTTTGTTGCATCTCTGATGAATGTCCTTCTAACCTGGTCTGTAAGTTTTGGTGGGCAGCCTTCTCTTGTCAGGTCTGTAGTGGTGCCATTTTGGTATATTGGATTTAATGGTGTTCCATGGGGGTATTCATAGTTTGGAATATTTTTTATAACCCAACCCTGATCTGTATTTCTCCCCAAATTTGTCTTTGACCTGTTTGGAGTGCTCCTTGGTCTTCATGTTGCCTGCTTGGTTGGGTTACATAGTCAGGTCTCTTTATACAGACATCATGTGACAGATCATGTGACACTTTGATTGCATACATTAGTTGATGGACTCTCATCAAAAAAAAAAAAAATAATTTGTTGGCTGAGATTTTATTTAGGGATTTTATAGCAAATGGGATAAATACATGTGTACAGTGCATCCGGAAAGTATTCACAGTGCATCACTTTTTCCACATTTTGTTATGTTACAGCCTTATTCCAAATTGGATTAAATTCATTTTTTTCAGTTACGAAACACACCCCGAAGCTGGCGACTGAGTGAGGAAGGCCCCTCCTCTCAGCTTGTTGCGTGTTTCTTGGATTCACACAAATAAATCGGTATGGGAAGCAAACTCTGATACACAGCGAAATGAAAGAAGTCGCAAAATCAACCGGAATGTTGAAGCAAATTCTACAAAAAAAACAATCTAAATCTGTTAAGTAATCCTCTCGTGAAAAGCGGACAGACAGACAGACAGACAGACAGACGTTGGATTTTATATACTAGGCTGACCCGCCTTTTAAGGCGACCGACTTTTAAGTTGACCACTTCTTAAGGCAATTCAATATGTAGATCAATTTGATATTTTATACAAACTCATTAATTTGGTTATATTGCATTTGAGCGGTATTACTTTAATACTCGTAGTTTCTGTTATTTTTGTGATGAAATTTAAACTTTTTTTCTATATTGAGGTCGCCCTTTTGAACCCCCCTGATATTTACTACGCGGTGAGGCATTTGTACTCCATCAACATGAATTATTTCCAGAGACATAATTTTGTCTATTTTTCCAGCGCATCGCGCACAAAAGCAAGGGAACGATGGGAGCACCAGAACTCTGCTCACATCATGTTGCTTCGTACCGAAAGCTGCAAGTAGTAAGTCTGTGATAAGAGGAATACCGCTACGCTTTCCACTCACGGGACGGAAGGACAATCCCGACCGCTTTTATATAGTAAGAAAGAAGAAGAAGATATCGCACAGTCGGGAGTAGAAAATCATCTTTTACCTGGAAAAACAAAACTACAAATCCCATCGTGCATTGCAAAATGGACAGGGCGTGTGTGAAACTCGGCGTCTGCGTAGCACTCACGGGACGGAAGGACAATCCCGACTGCTTTAATATAGAAGGATTACCAGTAAGGGCACACTGCACGTTATACACTTGACTTGAGCATTCCTAGTCTTCATTCTCTTTCTCTGTACGTTTATCATTCGTTTTCTCAGAGGTTGTTGCGCTTGCTGCTCCTTGAGCAGCTCTTCTTTTCTCCACCCTAGTGGCCCACTTCTTCTCTTCTTTCGTCGGCATCTTTTCGCGTTAAAACTGATTAAGTCAGTGTTTGTGTTGCAATTCCTTAGTACGTTTTCCTTCCTTTTTCACTTAAACTGGCACTTAAGTCTTCAGTTTGCCTCAAGAATGATTTAAGATATGAAGAGGTAGGGGAAGTGATGGCGAAGGTGGTAGGGATGAGAACGGCGCCCATACGCATGCACTGCACGGCCGCCCTGCTGGACGCTGCTGACAGTTGATTCTACAATAAAATAAAAATAAAAAGAGGAATAGCCTTGGAGGTCAGTCGTCACCCTGAAAGTGGTTAGTAGACGTCATTTAGTATATGTGTACCAAATTTCAGCTCAATAGGTCAAACGGTTTCTGAGCTACAGGTGATTTAAAATCCTGGACAGATAAACAGCCACGGTAGCGTATTATACAAGAAGATATATTGATTAGTAAACCTTCTAAATAATGTGCAGTTGAAGTGTCAACAGCATTCTTAGCTTAGTACAGCCAGGTAACCATAAGAATTTTCATCAAGCAGCTCTGAAAATGTCTGCTTTGTTTGGGTCTCCATACCTCTGTGAGTCTGACGTGAATGTCATGAAATCAAAGTTCAGAACTAGACAGACAGACGGACATTTAAGCGACTCCATAAGAGTGAACCTCAGTGGCTCCACTCCACCATACACCTCAGTGCCAGTCATCTGACTAACTAAAAAACACATCACACATGCAACTGGAGCTGTAAATAAAGTGACACAGTGACATGTGACAAAATGACAAAGGAATAAGGAATATCTGTGGATTTGGAATTGCATTGTTACAGTATTCATGTTTTAATTCAGTGGTGTGAGATGCACACAGACGTACAAAATGCACTTGCAGGTGAACTTAATATTTTTTGTGTAATGCAAAATGTGAGTTGTGGACACCCACATTTTGTAAATGTGCAGGCAAAACGAGCTTATTCAGTTTGTTTGGGTTGAAATAAGCTATAAGAATAAACATTAGAAGACATGACATGAGGAGCTCTCGGCCATTTTCATTTTGTAAAAGTAACTCTCAGTGGAAAAAAGGTTGGAGACCCCTGCCATTGACCATTGCTAATAATCCATTCGTCAGGGAAATGCTTCAGAAACCGAATAGCAGCCATAGATATGCGGGAAGTATGGCAAGTGGCACCATCTTGCTGGAAGTAACAACGGTCGCGTTCGTAGTCCAGGGGTCAAAGACAGCAAGGAAACAAGGCAGGCAACACGATCACAGCCCTCTATCCGGTGGCAGATGAGACGGCAGTCGTCTCGGTGGAGGTGGGACATTTTTTCTTGGGCCACCTTGTATTATTATTATTATTATTATTATTATTATTATCGTAGTGAGAAGTCAATTCAGCCACAGGCGATGCACAAACCAGTGTGTTTCTTCGTGCCGGTCCCAAGCCCAGATAAATGGGGAGGGTTACTTCAGGAAGGGTATCCGGTGTAAAATTTTGCCAAATCAATATGCGGACAAGATGATTCGCTGTGGCGACCCCTAACGGGAGCAGCCAAAACGAGGAGAAGAAGAAGATTGTAGTGAGAAATCAAGCAAAATGACCCCTTTAATTGGCTAACTAAAAAGATTACAATATGTAAGCTTTCGAGGCAACTCAGGCCCCTTCTTCAGGCAAGATGTAATCTAAAATATTATGAAAATTAAATATAATACTATTATTAAAATTTGCATGTTCACCCTATGGCTGTGTGGACTTTGTTAATCAGGTATTTGTGTTTTCCTCTCATGTGCATAAAGCTTTGTATTTTAAGTTAACTGGTGGAGTTCCAAATTGGCCCTGTGTAAAGTTACGGGAGATCGTCACCCCATCCACAGCCGTTTCCCCACCTTAAGCCCACTGTTGTCAGGATAGGTCCTGGTCCCTGTGTGACCCTGATTTGCACTAAGCAGGCCCAACAACGTTAAAGTTTTGAAAACAGATGGACACAAAAGTGTTTTAGTTAGACACTCCTCCCCAAGAGGGCACTAGTTAAGGCTTTGTTTCATAAATAACACATGAGTTCTGCCACAGGGAACAGGACTCTCTGTCATAATATATATATATATATATATATACTAATATATGCGTATTCTTAAATGTTAGGAACAAATGTTTTGACCTTTAAAAAATAGCTAGGAGAACACATAATTTCCAATGAGGCATTAATTGCTGCTACTTTTGAATTTGCAGTTCTTTGTTAAGAAACAGAAGCTGTCATTGGGAGGTTGAAAAAGTGCTGGAAAAGCATTTTAAAGAGACTGGCAGTCAACCTGGGCACATACTTACAGAATCTCAAAGGACTAATGATGAATTAAGGCTTCGTATTTCTTGAGCTAGGCTTTATTTATTGATCAAAACAACTCTTCTGCATTTAAGAAGACATCGGGGAGGTCAGAGATGTAGGATATGGATTCCTTATTTAGAATGGGTTTCTACTAATGAGAAGTGTAACACTAGCTGGCATTTCTTATATCTGCCAGTGTGTGCATTTTGTACATGCTGTTTTAAAGATCGCTTCAGTCCCCCCCCCCAGCTCCATCTAATTTTCTGGAGTAAAATATATTTCATGAGAAATGTGGCGTGGGGAGGAAGCCTTCTGTTTTGCTCACTGTTGGGGCTCTTGTAGATGGAATGCTTTGTATTTTTTGAGTATGTAGTTGGTTTGGATTGTCAGCTAACATGGTTTCAAAAGAGAGAACAAAATAAAAAAAACAAAAGACTTGTTAGGCTGTTACGCACCATGTCCGGGACCAGGCCTTTGGCTAAATGTCGGTTACAAGTACAGATCAATGCAAATTGAGGCTCCGGTACACATGCTTTAACTGAGTTTCCCCTTGATGCAGCCCACCACATTCCCGGACCTCCACGGGACCCAAAGTGCACCATTTTTGGCTGCTGCAGCTCTAAGGGCACCTTACCCTCCAATGGATGACACTGCGTCAGAACTTTACACCTTCATTCGGGTCCAGTGGCCTTTCTACAACTACCTCGTGGACCCAACACCCAGCCCCTTCTATCTTGCTCTCCACAGATTTCTCGGCATGATAATTGCTGCCCAACTCGTCCTCCTACCTGTTACGTCTCCCACCAGTGATCATGGGCTCTTTCTCTAATCCAGATACAAACAAATCAACATCCCTCTGCACTTATCCTGCTCTCTTTGATTCTGCTTAATGCTCTCCTGGCACTACTGTTGACCGGCAATCATCAATTAACCTCAGTGAACGCATTCACATGCCCATTTGCCTGATAAAAGGGTGGTACCGAAATCAATAAAACCATTAAACGGAATAACAGTTGCGGCGGGAGGCCGGACCTCCTGGCCGGCCAGGACACCCAGAGTGTGAAAGGGAGAGTATTTTTGGGACAGTTTGTATGCCACCAGGGGACGTACAGCCACCCCAACCCAGACACAGACAGGCAGGAGACAGATTTTGCCACACAACACCTGCGTGAGCTCAGTTAAAATTTGTTTTCTTTGCCTGAACAGGTGCAAACCACAAAATACGAGGTGGCTACCCCAAAATATTTTTTGTCTCTCTCGTCCCTTTTGTTCGACACTCTATATAACCTAACACAGGATGAATCTAATGTCCCATATATATTAGATTTACGTTATCAGCTTTATGACAAAATAGCTGTCCGCCCATGTAGTAGTAAAACAGGACAAACTTTAAGAACCATTAAGCAAATGGGTATCGCTAGCTAAGTGGAGAGAAAGTATGCTCCAAAACATGGCGACAGGTAGACCAACTCGAACGGAGGCTGGCGCGTGAGTGAGGAGGGCACTACCCGGCTCACCATTCCTGACGTCATACTTCCTTCTCACCTTGGCCCGTGCCCTCTCTCTCGGATTCCCGGAAATAAATCGCTCTTGCAAGCAAACTATGATACTTAATGCGATGAGAGACATCAAAAATCAACCGGAATGTTCAAGCAAATTATAGGAAAAAACCTGATCTAAATCGTTAAATAGTTCTCTCATGAAAAGCAGACAGATTTTACATATTGTCACGCACAAGCGCATGGGGAGCAGCTTAAAGACCCGAAGCACATTACGACAAGTCGTGCTAGGGGACAATGGTGGGGTACTAACCTCTCTCTCTCTGTAGAAAAGACGAAGCACCACCGCCATAATGCTACCCGGACACCTAAGGGAGCGACACTTCTGGGTCCCTTTCTCTCCTCTGGTTCTCCACTGATGACATCCACTACCCATCCTGCCGACTACGCCACTGTAGAATAAAGGACAAATGGTCATAAAGATTTGAGGTGCTCCGTATACTGCAAAGCAAAAGTCAAACAATTGTAACAAATCATCAGACAAACAAGGATGGGTGGACGGACAATTTAAAGAGCCAGACCAGAAATTAAGAACGTGGAATGCTGGAAAGGCGTGGTGGTGGATGGGTAGTGGATGTCATTAGTGGGGAACCAGAGGAGAGAAAGGGACCCGGAAGTGTCGCTCTCTTAGGTGTCTGTGTAGGATTATGGCGGTGGTGCTTCGTCTTTTCTACAGAGAAAGAGAGAAAGAAGTTAGCACCCCACCATTGTCCCCTGGCACGACTTGTCACGATGCCCTTCAGGTCTTTAAGCTGCTCCCCATGTGCTTGTGCGTGACAATATACAGAGATATTCTCACATACTGTATATTCTGTGGCAGACGGCTGGGCCAGGAGAGGAACAATACCTCCCCTGGGACACGAGAGGGAAGTCACTCTGGTTTGCATTGGGGCCACGGGATCAGACCTTAGAAGCTCAACCCTGTTGGGGCCCGTGGCCACAACCAGGGGGCGTCCAGGATGCTTATAGAGCCATGGTCTGCAGCACTTTTACCACACCAGGAAGTGCTGCCGGCACAGGAACCAGGTGCACCCGGAGTAATTCTGGGTGCACATGCAGCATTTCCGCCACACCAGGAAGTGCTGAAGGAAGGTCATCATGGAGCACCTGGAGTACCTCTGGGTGCATTATAAAAGGGGCTGCCTCACTCCATTCGAGGAGCCGGAGTCGAGAGGCAGAGGACAGAGCTTGCGGGAGAGTGGAGGCAGCAAAGGAAAAGAGAAGAAATAGAGAGAAAAGGATAAGGACTGAGTTTTGGTGCTGATCTGTACTCTGTGTGTGCTGTGGAAGCAAAGGAGAAATAAACACGTGTGTTTTGGACCTCTGTGAGTCTGTGTGTCTGTCTGGGTTGGGCTGATCTTCCACAATTCATAAACTAACAAAGGATTGCCAACACACCTGTTATGTCAATGAAAGGTGCCTGGGGTGCTCTGAAGATACATTTCTTATATATCGCTGTAGTCTGAAAAACATTTTATGTACGAGTGGAGGGGCGGCACAGTGGTAGCGCTGCTGCCTCGCAGTAAGAAGACCTGGGTTCGCTTCCCAGGTCCTCCATGTGTGGAGTGTACATGTTCTCCTTCGGTCTGCGTGGGTTTCCTCCCACAGTCCAAAGACATGCAGGTTAGGTGCATTGGTGATCCTAAATTGTTCCGTGCGTGTGCCCTGTGGTGGGCTGGCGCCCTGCCCAGGGATTTGTTTCTGCCTGCCTGTATTGGCTGGGATTGGCTCCAGCAGACTCCCATGACCCTGTGTTAGGATATAGTGGGTTGGATAATGACTGACTGACTATATGAGTGGTGAAGTAGAACCGGTATTGAGATTTTTCTGTTTTGTGTACCTAATATAAACAACAACAACAGCATTCATTTCTATAGCACATTTTCATACAAATAATGTAGCTCAAAGTGCTTTATATGATGAAGAAAAGAGAAAAATGACAAAGTAAGAATTAAAATCAGAGAACACTAATTAACATAGAATAACAGTAAGGTCCGCTGGTCAGGGAGGACAGAAAAAGCAAAAAAAACCCAAAGCAAAAATAAAATCTGCAGTGGGTCCAGGCCATGAGACCACTCAGCCCCCTCTGGGCATTCTACCTAACATCAATGATTAGTCCTCATTGTATTCAGGGTTCTCATGGAAGGACTTGATGAAAGACTGACTGTTAGGTTCTGTCATGGCAAGCCAGTTTACAGTTGCCAACTCTCGACCGAGGGGAGGATACTCACGTCATTACAGAGAGAATATGCAAATATCACACAAACACCCCTGCATTTGGGGGTCCAGACACAGAGGCAGCAATGCTATCTGCTGTGCTGCAGTGTACAGTTAATTAACAAAATAAACTTTCTTCTTCATTATATTATTTTCATGTAAACTCTGCCTGAGATGGTGGGCTGGTGTTGTGATAGCTTTCTGTTGGTTTATCCCACACTGCCCTGCTTTGCATGTGTGAAGCGGAGATGAAATGACACAACAGACAGCTTTTCCGCAAGAGCACGCCTGGAATTCCGTTTCCATACCAACAGGTCTAATGAACTTTGTGTGTCATGTGACACATTCTGTTGATCCTAAATCAGACAAACATTTTTCCAGGTTAAAAAGGGGCACTGACCACGGCACTAGAAGTCACCCGGTACTGTAAGTGCTTTACTTATTGAACAGAAATCTCTGGGAAGCAAGAAATCAATGCTAAAGCAGCCCGCTGTTTCTTTTTCAAGCTAATTTTACTGGGGCAAGCGTACACCTGACATCGACATTCTTAAGTTATCGACTGAGCGCATAAAAAGCTTTTATTGTTTTGCTTATTGTGCGATGTCTGGAGTGCAGGAGACATACTTTATTTTTCTTCTGAAAAAAAGTTTTGTCTGTTGCTTTTGCTCTTGTTCTGTATTGTATCTTTGCAACTACGTGATAAAGATAAAAAAGCCAATGAGTGCCCTTGAAATAAGGTAAAGGAGTGGGAGCAGAGCTATTCAAAGCAAAGCAAATGCTTTTAACAATAAGCATTGAACAGCATTTTAACATTTCAACCTAAGAATTCATAAAGGAAAATATCTGAGTGTCTATCTTAAAAGGCTAAAGGGCATAAAGGAAACATACATCTGGCAAAAGAAAGAGAAATTCACCAGCTTCATTTGCATTGATTTTCTAAGCCATAAAGATTAGATGATAACTTGTGTACATGAATAGAAGTATTTTAAAACACCGCATTATTCTGTGGGTAGGCACGTCAAGGATGGAGCATCCACTAGGTAGGCTATTGTGTTGTTCCACATCTCCGAAGGATTGTAGGTTTAGTTATTGGACAACACCGTACTGGACCTGTAGGGGGTTTGTGTGCATGTCGGGGTCTTGCAATGGACTGGCACCATGTGCAGGTCTGTTTCCTGCTTGGTGCCAAGTGCTTCTATTACCCCGCGTTAGATTTAATGAGTTTAGGAATTTTAGTGTTCTATTCACCTGATGTGCATTGGATTGGGAAACTATTCAGACCCTGACTTTCTGCACGCTTTATTGTGTTGTACATTTAATTTTAAATGGTTACATTTAAATACACGTTTAATAAAGCATAAGGACAACAAGAAATCAGGTTTTCAGAAAGGATTTTGATTTAAAAAACTAGGGGGATCTGCCCCCTGCTCGCTTCACAGGCCAACCCTTGGGTTTGGTTAACCGGATATACAATTTAAAGAGATTATTTTCATTTCATTCATTTTTTATTTCTTGATATTTACCAGTAGTAAAGCTGTAGTGAATGAGTTATCCCACACACCCCGAGGTTGCTAGTGCCGTGCTGAGCGATCTGCTTGTCGCGCTGCGTGTCGATCATTTAAAACACTGAACAGCAGCTGTCCTTTTGTCTCGCGGCATGTTAAAGTGTATCCCCGAGAAATTGTTTGTAAGTAGGGCGTGATGTGCAAGTAGCCTCCCGGGACTTCAAAGTGTCTTCCGTGCAAGTAGTCTCGCGGGACTTCAAAGTGTCTTTCGAGAAGATCCGAGAAGACCTGCTGTGCATGTGTACCGCGCCAACATTTTTGAATTCTTTACGACATTCTACTTTGTCATCTACTCTTTGTCCTTTATTTCCGACCCCGGTCGTGGTTAAACGTCATTCTCGTGGGACGTATAATGCTGCTTGCGTTCTGAAGGGGGGAGGGGGCTGAATGCATGCTAAGGAGTTGCGCTCAGATCAGGTGCTGCCTCGCTGCTGCTGCTGGCGAGCTGTGTGATCTGCTTGTCGCGCTGCGCGTCAATCATTTAAAAGCCTGTACTGCAGCTGTCCTTTTCTTTCACGGCACTTGTCTCTGAGAAATTGTTCGCAAGTAGGGCGTGATGTGCAAGTAGTCTCGCGGGACTTCAAAGTGTCTTTCGAGAAGATCCAAGAAGACCTGCTGTGCATGTGTACCGCACCAACATTTTTGAATTCTTTACGACATTCTACTTTGCTATCTACTCTTTGTCCTTTATTTCCGGCCCCGGGCATGGTTAAATGTCATTCTCGCGGGTCGTATAATGCTGTTCGTGTTCTGAAGGGGGGGGGGGTCTGAATGCACACTACAGAGTTGCGCTCAGATCAGGTGCTGTCTTGCTGCTGCTGCTGGCGAGCTGCGTGTTCTGCTTGTTGCGCTGCGCGGCAATCATTTAAAAGCCAGTACAGCAGCTGTCCTTTTGTCTCACTTCTTTGTCTCGCGGCACATTAAAGTGTCATCCGAGAAACTGTTTGCAAGTAGGGTGCGATGTGTAAGTAGTCTCCCGGGACATCAAAGTGTCTTTCGAGAAGATCACGTCTCGTCTCCCTCCTCTCCCTCCCAAGATTTTTTTTTTTATAATAGAGAGAAATAAATAAAAAAAACCTTAAATCTCTAATTCATACAGGTGCTCACCCAGTTTGCTGCAGTTCTCTCGGATGTGTCTAGAACTAGACGGAAGTCCACCTGTGGCAAACTGAGTTGACTGGATATCATTTGTGTATAGAAGGTCCACAATTCACACAGTAGATCAGGACAGAAACCAAGCCATGAAGTCCAAGAACTCTTTAGACCCTGTGAACGGTACCCGGGCACAGACAGGCGGACATGTTGTTTTGACACCACCACACGTTTATTTACAATCTATTTACAATATATGGTCACCAAGACCCCAGTTCATTGGTCACAAAGACCTAGTCACGCACAAAACCCCAAATACCCAATGTCCTGGCCACAATGCCTTTCTTCGGGCCGCCTCCACTCTCCACAGCTTCGTCCTACCTCCACCCGACTCCAGCCCTGAATGACGGGAGACGGCCCCTTTTATGGGGACCCGGATGAGCCCCAGGTGTTCCCGGCAATCTTCTGGCCACGCCCCAGCGGCGGAAGTGTCGGCTGTCCTCCCGCTGCTCCCCGGCACCGCCTAAGTCTTCCCCCCAGCACTTCCTGGTGTGGCAGGAGTGCTGGGGAAACAAATCCCCAAGGCATTGGGGCGCCTCCTGGCGGTGGCCACGGGCCCCTACAGGGAAGAGCTTCCAAGCCCTTGACCCGTGGCTCCCAAAACAACCCGGAAGGCGCACCCCACGTGATCCAGGCCGGGCTCTGACCCTCTTCCGGTCCCTCCTGGCGCCCCGCCGGGTCATAGCCCCTGGCATCCCTGACAGTGCCCCACAGCCAGCGAAGACCACTCGTGGGTAAGGCGACTGCCCCGCGAGGGCAGCAGAGCTCCGAAACGGGCCCCACTCGAGGACAGCCGGGGTCCGGCCCCGCACTCCTAGCAGGGACAGGGGCGGAGACACAATCCAGACACCAACCCATGGTGCATCCCTGTGCCTCGCACAGGTTGTGCTCCCCCTTTTACCGGCACCCCGGGGCCTCCTTGGTGGGCACCCCCTCCGGGACCTCCACGCCCCTTTGTTCTGAGCCACTCGTTCCCCCGTTGGCTCCTCCAGCTGCGAGCGCACCTGCGCACCGACAGAGAGATCCTTCTGCAGACGGCCCGACATCAGAGGGCTGTTCCGCCACGAAGGGGTTCCTTCAACTCGCCCGGGTCCGCCCCTACAAAGAGAACACAGGGCAGAACCGCTGCCAAAGCACCCAGCTCGTGCCACGCACGGGCAGCGTTCCTCCAACCGCACCCCGCACTTGCCTGATCGGCACCCTCTCCGCGCTTCCGTGTCCCTCTCGACGATGGAGTCGCCGGCACCGCCCGCTCTCTCTCCGCCGCCTCAGGGATTCCCTCTGCTCTCCCAGAGGGCAGCCAGCCACACGTGCACCCAGCAACGCTGCTCACCTTATCGGAGGAATCGCACCCAGCCCTTTATTCCCCTTCACTCTGGGACGCCTGACGGTTTGAGACTCCTTATGGAATAAAAGGCGCCTCTGTCCCGTCTGCGTCCCTATAGTGCGGCGCAAGACCGCAGCCAACTCGGGGCGGAGGGCGCTAGGACCCGGGGCACTTAGCAGCCCGTGTCCTTCAGCGCCCTCACGGACTCCCCTCGCCGCAAGCATGCAGTCCGGCGCCGCACTCCTGTCGGAGGGCTGCTTACTCGGAACTGATCATTGTCTTCACAGCCTTTTTCAGCAGACCCTCCCATATGCTTTACGGAGTCGGCTGTACTCACCGCCTCCGCTGTACCTCTCCGCTGGAGATTCCAGCGTCGCGCCGCCCCGCTGTCGAATGTAACGTTCTCAGCGCGCGCGCCTTCTCTCCAGTACCAGCACCTCAGCCCGGAGGGCACATAGCACCTGTAACACACGCTGCCCGGCGGGCTGAAGGGACGCCCAGCTCCGCCAAAGCAGCCGGCAAAGACAGGAAGTTAACCGACGCGGAGCCTACCTGACTGTCGGCCTCCGACGCCGCCACTTCCTGTGGGCCTCTCCTCCGCCCAATCGGGTCTCCCCTGCCCGTGATGGACATTCCTGGTCCCGCCTCTCTACAGTCATCGGCGGGCACGCAAGACACACCGCCCAATCGCGTGCCTGTCAGGGGAGGGACTTCCGTCCGCGCCATCTTGGCTCCCTTTCTGCGGCGGCGTGCTTGCCGGCAGCCTTGCTGTTGCCAGCGCCTCTCGAGCTGCAGCGTCTCCTCCTTCGCAGCCCTCGCGGCTGCCGCTGCTGCCGGAGCCCCGCAAACCAGCATGCCCGCCACTGACGCTGATCCTGGAGGTCCCTGCCTGGAAAACAAAACACGCGCCGGCCCCAAGGGCCGGCTGCCGATAGGCAGGGAACTCACCTCCCAGGTCCCGTCATACCGAGGAAGCGCCCTCGGCGTGGCCTCTGGGCGCCATGCCGCCCCGGCGCCTCCAGCAACGGCGCGCTCGTTGGAGACCGCTGCACTCTTCCAATGCACGCCGCCCGCCCGCTTCAGGGAATAACGGCCCTCCTGCGGATCCCTGGCGGTCCGTGGGGTTCCTTTACCCCGCGGGGCTGTGTGCACGCAGCACCCGCGTGCGTGGGTGGGGTCCCCTGCTGCACCGGGCCGCCCACAACAATATTTTTTGTACAGGTCTCCGCCTTTGTAACAGGCGGAGCATCCTGCCGACTACGCCAGATGTGAACGGTACCGGGCACAGACAGGCGGACATGTTGTTTTGACACCACCACACGTTTATTTACAATTATTTACAATTAATTATGGTCACCAAGACCCCAGTTCATTGGTCACAAAGACCTAAACACGTGCACAAAAACCCCCAAATACCCAATGTCCTGGCCACAATGCCTTTCTTCGGGCCGCCTCCACTCTCCACAGCTTCGTCCTACCTCCACCCGACTCCAGCCTTGAATGACGGGAGACGGCCCCTTTTATGGGGACCCGGATGAGCCCCAGGTGTTCCCGGCAATCTTCTGGCCACGCCCCAGCGTGGCGGAAGTGTCGGCTGTCCTCCCGGCTGCTCCCGGGCACCGTCCTAAGTCTTCCCCCCAGCACTTCCTGGTGTGGCAGGAGTGCTGGGGAAACAAATCCCCAAGGCATTGGGGCGCCTCCTGGCGGTGGCCACGGGCCCCTACAGGGAAGAGCTTCCAAGCCCTTGACCCGTGGCTCCCAAAACAACCCGGAAGGCGCACCCCACGTGATCCAGGCCGGGCTCTGACCCTCTTCCGGTCCCTCCTGGCGTCCCGGCCGGGTCATAGCCCCTGGCATCCCTGACAACCCATAAAAGCATTCAGACCCTTAAATCAGATCCCTTTTTATCTCCATTAGTTTCAATGGGAAGCATCCGTAAACTGCCATCTTCAGGTCCCTCCACACATTTTTTTATGAAGTAATGGAAAATATGATACATCTGGTCACTCTACTTATAAAAAAAAATACAGAATAGACTAATAAATGCAAAGATAGATGAAGAACAATTGAGCAGATGTAAAAGAATACTTCATGGAATCTTTACATATAATACACTACTATGGCTCTCCGTTTGTCTGTCCAGGATTTTAAATCACCTGTAGCTTGCAAACCATTTGACCTACTGACCTGAAATTTGGTACACATATACTACGTGAAGTCTACTATCCACTTTCGGGGTGATGATTGCCTCCAAGGTTATTCCTCTTTTTATTTGTATTTTCTTTTATTGGAGAATTAACTCTCGGCAGCGGCCAGCTGTGTTGCGCATGTGTACGGGTGCCATTCTCATCCTTACCACCTTTGCTGTCACTTCCCCTACCTCTTCATATCTTAAATTATTCTTGAGGCAGTTTGAAGACTTAACTGCCAGCTTAAGTGAAAAATTAAAGAAAAAGTACTTAGTAATTGCAACAGAAACTCTGACTTAATCAGTTTTAATGCAAAAAGATGCCAATGAAAGAAGAAAAGAAGCGGGCTGCTAGGGTGGAGAAAAGAAGAGCTGCTCAGGAAGCAGCAAACGCATCAACCTCTGAGTAAAATGAATGATAAACGCACAGAGAAAGAGGATGAAAACTAGGAATGCTCAAGTCAAGGGTCTTCACTGCATGTTATTGTGAAGTACGCCATGACTGGTGCAGTATAATTCAAGTAATACAATTGAAACAGTTGGGTATATGGAAATTCTGGTAAATGAATGAGCAAGAATATAAAGAAAAAATAATACTGAAAACGTCAGCTCTGTAATATCTCTGTTAAAGTATGTACCGCTCTTAGAACTGGCACGCTTATAATATGCGCTGCCCCACTAGAGTGGCAGCAAAGGAAAAAGAAAAAAATAATCTGGGGCGTGAGTGACCAACAACACTACCTTCCTACTACACCACCCCAAGTATAGAGACACACCAGTGAATGCGGGGTTAAGTAAAAAATGATTATTGGAAGACGATACACACACTCACTGTAACAAAAAAACCCTATACACATAATATTCCCACCCAACAAAAATCACAACACAAAAAATGTAAAACACATACAGTACGCTACTACTACAGAAATTTGAGCAAGAAAAAAAATGTACTTGTAGTCCTTTAAATATTCTGTCGCGCTCAGTCTGCGGTGGGGAATACCATACCATACCCATCCATCCATTTTCTAACCCGCTGAATCCGAATACAGGGTCACGGGGGTCTGCTGGAGCCAATCCCAGCCAACACAGGGCACAAGGCAGGAACCAATCCTGGGCAGGGTGCCAACCCACCGCAGGACACACACAAACACACCCACACACCAAGCCCAATTTAGAATCGCCAATCCACCTAACCTGCATGTCTTTGGACCGTGGGAGGAAACCGGAGCGCCCGGAAGAAACCCATGCAGACACGGGGAGAACATGCAAACTCCACGCAGGGAGGACCCGGGAAGTGAACCCGGGTCTCCTAACTGCGAGGCAGCAGCACTACCACTGCGCCACCGTGCCGCCCCCATACCATACCATACCATATTTATTTGTTGAGCGCTTAAAAACACAGCATTACAACTGACCGAAGCGCTGTACAGTTACAACAAGCAGGTCTAAAAGCAAAATATTAAAAACAAACATTAAGAGAGAATTAAAACAGAGATACTAAAAACAGGTCAGGGGACCAAATAAAATAGAGAAAATAGCAAAAGGCAAGTGGAAAATGAAACAGGTTAAGAATTAAAAGCCAATGTGAAGAAGTGCGTTTTTAGGCGAGATTTGAATGTGGCGACTGAAGCGGCTCGCCTAACCACTAAGGGCAGGGAGTTCCAGAGCCTGGGTGCACAGACGGAGAAAGCCCTTTCACCGCGAGCTTTAAAACGTGCCTTGGGAACGGTTAGGAGCAGCTGATCTGCGGATCTAAGAACACGAGGGGGATTGTGACAATGGAGCAAGACACTCAAATAGGCGGGGGCTAGACCGTTTAATGCCTTATAGGAATGAGGCGCTGACCATAACTCCTATTCTGGGAAACGTGCAGATCAACAGTTCCTGTGCTGGCCCGTCAGGTCCTCTCCCAAATACCTTTCACCAGAAAGTAAAATGAATTCGTCTTGAAATGAACCCGGGTTCACCTGATGTTTTCCATGCGGTGTCAATCTCTTTCCCTCTTGCCTTTTCCTGTGATGGCGTCCACTTCTTTCTTGGCTCTGTGCTTCTCCTCTCCTTTTTTCCACCACCCCTTTAAATACCGTTGGCTCCTCCCCCTACAGTCTGTTGGCTCCTCCCCCTACTGTCTGTTGGCTCCTCCAAGCCAGGTGCTCCCCTCCCCCTGAACAATTGGACGGACTTACAAATTAAGCCATTCCACTAATAACAGGAATGGGGAAAGGTACAAAGTCACAGTGGCACACACATATTCCAGACGACCGTTACAAGTAAAAGGCCTATAAAAACGCAAGATTTAACAGTTTAACGAAAAATCAGAAATGCCAAAGGCAGTTAGAGATGAATGCTGCCAGTAATGACAAAGTCAGTGCTAAAAGATTCCTTAGCATGTTAGCACTTGAGAAAGTTATGAGGATACATCAAGAGAGAAATAAAATACACCAATAAAATATGTATTCCTACTTTATAATGATAAAATGTCACTATTTTCTTTCAAAGAAGATGGATTTAGATTAGATATAATACCCCATAACATTGCATTGGGTTAAGTAGGTGTAAGAATATCATGGTACAATACTAACTTCCAATTCAAATAGAATTCAATTTTGGATGGGCCATTAGTCCACTGCAGCACACACTTGGACACAAACTCACAACTGGTCAGTTTAGACTGAATTCTAGAAGAGTAGCATGGGTTTGTCTTGTCTTATATACAAAATGTCTACGAGTGGAAGCGTGTGTGTCTGTCTTTCTGGCCCAGAAGTTCGAGACTACAGCATGACAAGCCGACAAGGTGGCTCCAAGTTGACGAGTCAGAAGAAGAAAGAAATATGAGGCTACAGCATGAAGCTGAAAGAAAACTACTCCATCACCAAAATGAAATCTCCGAGGACAGAGAAACTCGCTTAGCCACTCATAGACAAGGGGGGCGAGCACATCCGCAAAACGAAACCTCCGAGGAGAGAGGAAATCACTTAGCCGCTGACAGACAACGGAGGCGAGCACGTCCGCAAAACGAAACCGCCAACTCTGTATTTCAATTTTCTTCTGACGATTTCAATAAATTGTAGGAGCCCGGACTTTTTACAGCATGGGCGTACACAGCTAGTCTCTCTATTATAATAAAAAAATCTTGGGACAACACGTGACTTTTTGAGAGACCTTTTGGAATGAAGTCCCGCAAGACAGAGACTTTTAACATAAGGTTCTTTCAAGTCACGACATACTTAACATCATTTGGAAGCAGGTCCCGCGAGACGGTGACTTTTGCCATTACATTCTTTCAAGTCATACTCTACTTACCTGCGCTCTCAGCTCTTATGAATTTTATCAGGACAATAATTTTATACGTTCTAGACACGTCAACGACTAAGTAAAGAAGAAAGTGCAGGGACAAACATTTGAAAAAGTCCAGTAATTTATTAGAGATAAAGAAATCAAATTCACTCACGGGCAGTTATACGTTGCGTTGTCATGATGTAAGTCCAAACACGGAATCAAAATTAATGTGATCTTGAAGAAAAGTTAATTCCAAATATTGTTTTTACTGAAGTTTTAAAGTAAAAGTGAAAATAATGCATATGTAACAATTCCCATGAAAATGACAATCTCTTTAAATTGTATATTCAGTTCACCAAACCTGGAGGTGGGCGACCGAAGTGACCAGGGGGCAGAGCCCCTTAATTATACATAAAAAAAAAAATCTCTCTGTAACTTAACCGACCAGATCAATAGCTCACAAGTTTCATTGACTTACTTTTTTTAATATATATACAAAATCGCACAAAATAATCTAAACAATTCAATTGTTTTTTTTTGAAATAGCGCAATATTTTTCAGGAATAAGAATATGCTTCCATACCAAAGACCACTGGAGCTGTGCTACTATAACCGCCGTTTGTGAAGCTATATCAAGTAATTGTTAGGAGAATCAAGAAAAAATAACGTTTACAGTTTGCTGAGTTATGACAGACGGCCGTTTGGAAAAATCCGAATCTCCACTTCTTCAATAAAGCAGAAAAGTAATCTGACAACTTTATCACGTTCTTATTTCACCATGTGTGAGATGCTAAAATCAGAAAAACATTTACATGCCCTGTTTAATCTGCCAAAGAGTGAAGTAAGAATAAAAGTACAGACCACTTCTGAACTCGAATAAAGCACTTTATTACTCGAATATGAACTCGAATAAGAAAGGCTTGTAAAAATGTTTGTTTTCCGTTATTTCTTTATACTTGTCCGTGACATACAGTACCTGCTTTCTGTCAAGACCGCCATCCCACTATCCTATGCGACGGCGTCTTACTCGTAGCCCCTAGCGGCAAAATTCTCAATGCTGATTGGACACAATGTTTGTCAATCAGAAGAAAGCTTGACGACATGTTTGATTGACAAGGATGTTGACCAGTCAGTATTCAGGATTCTAAGAGGCGCGTCTTTCACCGTGATCAGCTGTATCGATAACATAAAAAAGCCGGGTAGTTAACAAATTGAATATCGGCAGGTTACTAAGGATCAGGAAGACGGTAAGAGTACGCGCTTAATATGTTTTCTACTAAAAAACTTACGGAGTAACCCGGAGGAGCTGTTAAAATCTTCTTTTAGTAAGAAACTAATGTACTGTGCATGTGCACCTGTTGCTTGCCTCTGATGTCCTTGCAAAATGCTGGCGGTCTTGGGTTTTGAGTTTCTAGGAAATGCAGCCCTGCTGTTTCTAAAATGAATGCTTTGCATACTAGAAGATTTAAGAGGGGTTTTACAAAACGTGGTAAGGGACCGCGTGGCAGCAGTCAGTAGTCAAAAATTAATTCCTGCTTGTAAATAAATCCTTAAATCGTTTATTATTATTAGGCCCCTGGAAATATACACTGTACACCGTTTATTTTTTAATAAAGAATGTACGTTACGTTTGTACACTGATAGAATGGCACTGAACCTGTTACATCTTTTCCCAAATGCATAGTATTTGTGGTGCTCTTAAATTATCAGTGACTGTCAGATTTACAAGAAGTTGAAAGTAAGACTGTAGTAGGGGTGTAGAAATTTTGAGATCTTTTTATGTGAAAACTGCAAAAGAAAAACAAGGCAATTTTTGAAAATTTTTAAACACAGTCATTCAGTTTTGGGTTCAGGTGAGCTGGAGCTTATTTCAGAAGCATGTGGTGCCTGTAGAAAGTATTGACCCTCTGGGACATTGAATCACAATGGATTTAATTTGGTTTTTTTGTCACTTATCAACAACAACATTTATCTCCCTAGCACATTTTCATACAAATGCTGTCGCTGAAACTGCTTTATGTGATGAACAAAGAAAAAAGTAACAAAGAATAAAGTAAGTTCTGATGCCGAGTGAGGACAGAAAAACCTAAGAAAAAAAAACACAAAAAACTCCTGAGGTCTGGAGAAAAAAAAAACACAAAATGTGCAGTTGTTCTGAGGCCACAAGACCACCTGGCCAGCCCCCACTAGGCATTCTACCTAAAATCAATGATGTCAATCAGTCCTCAAGGTTTTCAGGGTTCTCATGGAAGAATTTGATGATGACGGTCATATGAACCTCTGGCCTTAAATCCATCAAAGTAGGGACTGCTCGGTGCCCCGATCAGGTAGTGGGGGCACAGATCGCCACCACAGAAAACCAGAAAAAAAAAAACAGCAGGAAAAGTAGAGGTTAGTATGGATCGTGGAGGCATGATAAAAATGATAATTAAATGCATATAAAGAATATCAGGGTTACACTTAAATGAAGCGTAAAGAAAGCCTTGATAAAATAATATGTTTTTAGCAGTTGTTTAAAGTGCTCCTCCGTATTAATTTGGCGAATTTCTATCAGTCAGCTATACCAGATTTTAGGTGCATAACAGCAGCAGGCTGCCTCGCCAATTCTTTTAAGTTTAGCTCTTGGAATTCTAAGCAGACCCTCATTTGAAGATCGAAGGTTACGATTTGGAGTGTAAGGTGAGAGGCCTTCCGAAATATAGGATGGAGCAGATTATCTAAGGCTTTGTAAACCATAAGCCGTATTTTACAGTCAATTCTAAATGGCACCGGTAACCAGTGTAGTGACATCAGAACTGGTATGATGGGCTCAGATTTTCTTTTCCTAGATAAGATTCTAGCAGCTGCATTCTGCACTCGTTACAACTGATTAATGTTTTTCTTGGGTGGTCCTGAGAGGAGTGCGTTACAGTAATCTAGTCGACTGAAAACAAAAGCATGAACTGAGTTTTCAGCATTTTGCAAAGTTATAAGGGATCTAACTTTTGCTATACAGTGGAACCTCGGGTCACGAACGTCTCTGAACACATACAAATCGGGTTACGACCAAAAAGTTTGCCAAACTTTTGCATCTGTTCACGACCACACACTCGGGTGACGAACAAGCCAGTTTCCCTTCCGGTTCGTACGTGCCGATAATTTCCACACGTGCTCAGACTCTCCCTGTGCAGCGAGCGAGCGAGAGAGAGAGAGGGCTGGCCGTGTTAGAAGGCAGTTAAAGAATGCAACCGGCTTGTTTTTAAAGAGACTGATTCCAGCATTGTTTTAACCTTGTTGTATTTCATGAAGACTTTTTTCTATTGGGTTTTAACCTCCACTTCACTTCTTTTTACAGCGATCGGTTCGTAGCCTGCATTGTTGCAATGTTACTTTTCTTGGTTGTTTATTAAATTACGGATTTTTCAAATGTTCATGTTTTTCCCTGTGCTTAAAACTCATTTAAAAAAGTGTTTACAGCGAGAGGTTCGTAAGGGTATAGCGTGAACTCTTGCAATGTTACTTTTCTCTGTTCAAGGTTTTCTCAGTGTTATTCAATGTTTTTACATTTAGTTTACTATTACCCTGTGCATTCTGTGGTATAATTAACTATTTTTGTGCTTAAAAATCTTAAAAAAAATATATTTACGCAGAGTTTGTATGGTCTGGAATGGATTAATTGTATTTACATACAATCCTACGGGGGAAATTGCTTCGGGCTTTGGAACGAATTATGTTCGTGACCCGAGGTTCCACTGTATTTCTTAAGTGAAAAAATGCTTCCTGTACGGATTAAAAGGCAGAATTCTACGTAACCATCTTCATCAAGCCCTTCCGTGAGAACCCTAAATCCAAAGAGGACTGTTTCATTTATGTTGGGTAGAATGCCCAGAGGGGACTGGGCGGTCTCATGGTCTGGAATCCCTGCAGATTTTATTTTTTTTCTCCGGCCGTCTGGAGTTTTTTTTTGTTTTTTCTGTCCCCCCTGGCCATTGAACCTTACTCTTATTCGATGTTAATTAATGTTGATTTATTTTGTTTTCTTATTGGTTCTTTTATTTTTCTATTCTTTAATATGTAAAGCACTTTGAGCTACTGTTTGTATGAAAATGTGCTATAGAAATAAATGTTGTTGTTGTTGTTGTTCCTTAGTGATCTGATTAATATCTGATTTAAAATTTAGGTCAGAGTTAATAATTACCCCTAAATTCTTTTTTCAACAGAAAAAAAAACTCTTTAATGTCAAAATGAAATAAGATATATGCAAAGTGGTTTAAATCAGAGCAGATGTTACCATAAGGGTGTTCTGGATGTGTGCCCAGGGGTCCGTGACGGCAAGTGGCCTTTGCACCATTTCCCCCAAACCTCGTCCAATGAAACAATGGAGTATCCACAAATGCCGAAACGATCAAAGGGATCCCTCTTTCAAAAGTCCAAACACAATGTTACACAAGCATGAATGGCCTTTTCAAAATGACTAAAGGAAGGAAAAGCTTTTACTTTAGCTATAAGTGTCACCTGAAGAAAAGTGTGTTTAACCACAGAGTTTATCAAATTTGAATAAGCTGTAACAAAGCTCCCGTAGATTTCAAACTGAGAAAGTCAGTAGAGCTAGCACCATGAGCAGGAAACTGGTTGGAGGCACCAAACAGCAAGATAATTTTACATGTTACAAAAAGCAATATTTATAAAGATAAGTAATTACTGCAAGCATTTAATAGGAAAATTGGAAAAAAAATATTAAGAAACCAAGATTGAGGGTTTTTCTAAACACGTTAATAAGTTAAATTATCGAGGGAAGCTTATTACTGTTCCCAAAAACTGTCACAATTTCCAACAAGAGGGGAAAACCACCAAACTTGATTAGTGAAAACTTTTATATATAAAAAGATTTATTCTTCACAAAAATTCAAGAAGCTTCATCTCTCATTGAGGATCACAGGAATCATTAGGTAGACTGGTTCTTTAATCGGATTGGCTGGCCCAATGCTGACTCAGCTGTGGAATGGCCAATAGGGAGAGGCAGCTTGATAGCCGAGGTCTCAAGGACTCTGAACAAACCCAAATCCTATTATATGATATCATCGACTGTTGAATTCTGCTCTGTACTTAAAATATTTCTATTGCACTATTATACTGTATCGAGGGTGACCTGTGTTCTCTTCCGTGTATTGTATTGTATTTACCCCCTTTTTTTGACAGCCACTGCACGCCGAACCTTCCTGGAAAGGGGCCTGTCTTTGAATTAGCTTTCCCAAGGTTTCTTCCATTTTGTTTTCCCCTGCAAGAGTTTTTTTTGGGAGTTTTTCCTTGTCTTCTTAAAAAGTCAAGGCCGGGGGAGCTGTCAAAAGGCAGGGACTGTTAAAGCCCATTGCGGCATTCCTTGTGTGATTTTGGGCTCTACAAAAGTAAATTGTACTGTATTGTATTGGATGAAGCACAAAAGGGAAAACGGCAACGGCAATCCAAGGCGAATAAAATCCCAAATACGAAATCCAAAGAGTGGTCAAGAACGGAATGAAAGAATCAAAAATCCAAAAGAGCAGAACTAATCACAAAAAACATTTACCAACTCTTAGGTGCATTCTAATGAACCGCAAGGGACTGATGGATTGCCCCTGCCTTTATAGTGGTGAGGGCAGTCCCTTGTCATGATGGGCAGGTGACCATCCGTCTTGGAGAACCACCCACAAAACACAAGCCACATAACACAGACATCAGGAATACAGCAAATAATAAACAAAATTAGTATTGACTCAAGTCAAAGACTTTACATTGAAGAAAAAAGACATAAAACAAAAACTGGAACCCTCCCTGGCTGAAATGTGACAATTACATATTTTGTGAAATATCTGGAGGGGCTGAGCCCCACTGACCCTTAAAGGAGAAACAGCAATTGTGCACTGTATCTGTCAGAACAGGAGTGAATATTCACAGGGGCTTCTTAACCACCAGACGAGTTAAATCTTTATTACTGAGCTGTAATGGCTCATATTTTAATCTTTCAACAATCATTTTTCTTCAAAAAAATGCTATATTATAAAATTAAGGTCATAATTTGTTTTCTTTTTTAACAGCTATAAACAGAGTGAAGAGCAGCTTGGCAATATTCTGTATATTAGAGAATCACAAAAGGCTGATAATATATTCTATAAAACAGTTTCCTCTGATATTTCATTTTCAAATTCCTCCAGGGAAGAACAAACCAATTACTTTCCTCCACGAAATACGCATGCTCCACGACATAACTTTAAATATTCTTTTTCCAAGTTGGCCCATTGTGATCATTATTTGTGTATTAGTCATCCAAGAAATAATGCTATAGTGGTCCCAAAATGTAAGCTTTTCTCTGAAAATGTATGATTAGTTCTGTGTGGGCAAGATGGTAAAAAATGTAAATTATTGCATTAAATTTTAGGATTCATTAGATGCGTGATGTTGTTCTGTGAAGTACCTTCATGAAGTACGTAGACCCCTTGTGCTAAAATTCATTTAAATTTGTTTTCCCCTAACATTAGAATCCCTGAAGCCTATGAAAAAACTCGTAATCCCAGGCCACCCTAAATTCCTTCGCACCTCTCCATCAGCATCTTTTGTTTTGCAAATGTGTCAATCGGCACAAACAGCAAGCAGCCTGATATCCCACAACCCCCCTTTCCAAAGAAGGTGCTGAAGTCACTCACAAAATTCTCAGAGCTCAAGGGTGTGAGGTGCCTGGAGTTGTAAAGGGTTAATAATATATCATTATTTGGAATACGAACACTTCATGTGTGTTTTGTATCTACAACAATCTGCGTAAGTGTAGAATGAAAGGAAATGCGAGGCAAGAAATGCTGAACACATACCTAAAACAGGGCACTCATTAAAAAAAGGGTTAGAATGAAAACCTGCAGTCATGGTGGTCCTCCAGGACCAGACTTGGCGACTCCTGCTCTAATGTACTCGTTCCTAATTCAATCCATCCTTGTCACACCTAATACATGAGCAGAAAAAATACATTTAATGAGTTTAAGGCTTCAATATAACAAAAGGTGGAAAAAGTGAAGGAGTCTGAATACTGTTGTGTTGTCCGTGTGGCGTGGGTAAAAAATCCACGACAAAGATATCCGTCAGGAAGCCTTTAATAATTAACTAAACATTATCCAGAATTAGTCATGTCTCTGGTGACTCTTCCTATGAACTCAGTAGACGGATTGGGAGAGCATCGGGCGTCATGAGGTCACCGGAAAGGGGTGTGTGGCGCTCCCGATATCTGTGCAAAAGGACAAAGGTTCAAGTCTTTAGAGTCCTGGTGCTTCCTGTCTTGCTGTATGGTTGTGAGACATGGACACTATCCAGTGACCTGAGACGAAGACTGGACTCCTTTGGTACCGTGTCTCTCCGGAAAATCCTTGGGTACCGCTGGTTTAACTTTGTGTTGCTCATGGAGTCCCGAATGAGGCACATTACCTGCATTGTGAGGGAGTGTCTCACTACGGCCATGTGGCGCGATTCCCCGAGGGTGATCCGGCTCGTAAGATCCTTATTGTTGGGGACCTGAGTGGCTGGACCAGGCCAAGGAGTCGCTAACGTAACACCTGGCTGAGGCAGATAGAGGGTCATTTCTGGAGGGTGGGTCTGGACCGCGTGTCTGCCAGGGAGGTTGCCAACTGGGATCCCGAGTTGTTTCGTCATGTAGTGGGTGTGGCAACGCACTGTACCATTGTATGCTCCCCAGCCTGACCTGAATTGATCCAGAATTATTCAGCCATACATTTGCATCTAATTTAATGAAATTGAAGCTGCTTAACAGGTCATTGCTCTAGCTCAGAGTACAGAGTGCTTTTAGCGTGCGTCCATACCACCAAGCCTGTCAGCAAAACAACAACCAAAAAACCCGCGCTTTTACTGTGCATGACAACCAAGATAACTCACCACATGTCAAAGTCATCCTGAACATTAGTGTAGTTAAAACCATAGCCCTGAACTTTTTCTGTTCACTACAATACTTTCTGAATCCAACGTAGAATGATTTTAATCTCATGTAATTAATTTTATATATTTATTTATTTTGCTTTCCATGAAGTCAAAGACCAAGCTGAAGATGAAGCCTGTGATCATGGTGCATGGCGGAGCCTATGCAGTTCCTGATGCTTTTGCTGATGAATGCATGGCTGCTGTGAAAACTGCTGCCTTGGAGGGCTTCAAGGTCCTGGTCAGTGGAAGAGGTGCAGTAGATGCTGTGGAAAGCAGTGTTAGATCTTTGGAGGACAATCCCGTACTGAATGCAGGTAAAACGTTTTCATATATCCGATGCTGTGATCTTTGTGGAGTCAATGGAGGCTCTGATCGGGGCTTTTCAGAGGCCGAGTGAGGTGTCTGAGTGTGCGAGTGTCCTGATAAAAAGCAAAGAGCCAGGATTTTCATGACCTCTTAGTCACGACCATCAGCAGTGTGTCTGTCTGCAGAGAGAGTGTCGACCTCGTTGAGATGTTTACTTACCTCAGCAGTTACATTCACATCTCTGGTGACTCTTTCTATGAAGTCAGTCGATGGATTGGGAGAACATGGGGGGGTTCTTGAGGTCGCTGGAAAGGGGTGTGTGGCGCTCCCGATATCTATGCAAAAGGACGAAGGTCCAAGTCTTTAGAGTTCTGGTGCTTCTTGTCTTGCTATATGGTTGTGAGACATGGATGCTATCCGGTGACCTGAGATGAAAACTGGACTCCTTTGGCACTGTGTCTCTCCGGAAAATCCTTGGGTACCGCTGGTTTGACTTTGTGTTGCTCACGGAGTCCCGAATAAGGCACATGAGCTGCATTGTAAGGGAGCGTCAGTTACGGCACTAGGCCATGTGGCGCGATTCCCCGAGGGTGATCCGGCTCATTATTGAGGACCCGAGTGGCTAGACCAGTCCAACGGGACGCCCATGTAACGCCTGGCTGCTGCAGATAGAGGGTCATTTCCGGAGATTGGGATTTGACCGCATGTCTGCCTGGGGGTCCTGAGCTGGTTCATCGTGTGGTGAGTGCGCCAATGCTCTGTACCAGTGCCTGCTCCCCAACCTGACCTGACCTGATCTGACCTGACACACCATTGTACAAGTTTGCATAGGTCTAATTAAGAGTTATTTAATTGCTTCTTGTACAAAGTTTTAATTTTGTTATTCTTGGTGGATTCAAAGAATATTTTGTTTATTTGATAAGTTTATTGCTAAAGAACTACAGATAAGTACAGTGTCTATATGGGTTGGTAGAGCCTGTCTTTGTTGAATGCTGTAGGTTCAGTGATTGCCCTCATTTACAAATAATATGAATAAGGAGGTTGTGAGTTAGGTAAGCTGCTTAGAAAATGTATTGATAGATGATTTCCACCACACGTGAAATTTATTTTTCATAGTTTAACATTAGGGTGGCACGTTGATGCTGTGGTAGCGCTGCTCCCTCGCAGTAAGGAGACGTGGGTTCACATCTCAGGTTCTCCCTATGTGGAGTTTGCATATTCCCCATATGTCTGTGTGAGTTTTCTCCGGGTGCTCTGGTTTAGGTGACACTAAATTGGCCCATGAGTGTGGTGGATGTTTGTGAATATTCACCCAGCGATTTCACATCTATCTATCTATCTATTGTGACAGATGGGGGCGCTGTTGACCTCTGAACCCTTAGATGACACATTCAGACACCAGGTAAAAAGTCCCAATAATGAATTTATTATTTCAATAACGTGCACAAAGCACCTCCACCTCCACTATACTCACTAATACAATAATAATAAATCACAATAATCAATCACAATGATTCCTCCTCTCCTCCCAGCAGCTCCGTCACCCTTCCTCCCAACTCGGCTCCCTGCTGGGATCTCCCACAGTCTTTTTATACTCCTTGACCCGGAAGTGCCTCTGTCCCTCAGTCCATGTGATTTCATAGCACTTCCGGGTCAGATGAAATCTTCTTCTTTACTTCATCCCAGAAGTACTTCATTCCTTCCATCCCCATGATTAGGGAGTACTTCCGGGCTATAATAAAAACTGTCATGCCTCCCTGCAACGTCCCCTGGTGGCCCCCATGGTATCCAGCAGGGCTGTGAAATTGAACTCTATTGACCAGGATGCCGCGCGGGAATTTGGACCACCTCCATGTGGCAGGGAGGGCTCCATCTGGCGGCTTTGGGGTAATGGCCAGGATAAACTGCCAGCCATATATCAAACTATCTATCTATTATATAGTGTCTTTCACATCTATCTATCTATCTATCTATCTATCTATCTATCTATCTATCTATCTATTGTATATGGACACACACACACATATATATACTGTATATACTGTATACTGCCTATATATAATATTTGCATTTCTGATCTCTGAACTGAATTGCTGTTTGAACCGTTTTTAAAGATTGCTTGTGCTTCTTGTTTAGAAGTTTTATTGCTAAAGGTAAGTTGTGCTGCTTTTATTGTTCGGTTATTTGATCTACCGCAAGGGTATATTTTGTGTTTATTCTTGTTGTTCCATTTAAATGATGTTGAGTGAAGAGAGTAGGATCACTTTAGATAATTACCATGTCATACGAGGAAACTGTTCATCTCAGTAATACATTTTCTGTGTCACAGTCTATCTCATTTATGATGGCTAACTGCCGCATTAGGTGAAATGGCAGAACCTTTCTGCACCGTAAAAGCATAATCAGCACTTACTGAGAAAATCGCATAGACTCTTCAAGTCAGATCAATATATTCATTCAGCAGGCATGTGCTCAGTAGATCCTGAATGTGTGATGACAATGTACAAATAGGCTCTTTGAAATAACAACTTTGTTTTCTAATTAAGGAAACAAAGCATGCATCTCAAATTGTGTAATGAAGCAAAACAGCACCATGCCTGGGGTGATGAACCCTGCAGGCTGTTTGCAATATAAAATGCAATATTTTTCTGCCCCCAATTTGCTAATGCTGCTGCTGCATCATGGATTTGTCATTCTGGGTTTAATTCCCACACCCATTCATTACCTCTATGAACTTGGTGTGTTCTTCACATTTCAGTGTGGGTGTGGGCCCCCTGATTGACTGGTATCTTGTCCAGGACTTTTTCTGCCTTGTGCCCAGTGCTGCCAGGATAAGGGTCCATTCCGCCACAACCCTAAATTTGCTTGTTATTATTTGTCATGAATTTCAACCTTGATCAAAGCAAATTTTGTGTGCATCTGGTCCCTCAGACCAATTTGATGGGTCGATTTGAATTTGGTCTGATTGGTCAGTTTGGTTTTGATACTCTTGAGAGAAGAAGTATTAGACATGAAAAACTGAGGCTCATGAGGAATAGTCCTGTCATAGGAAGCACACTGAGAGTCTCCTTCAACATTGAGAAGCATTCACAAGTGTTACATTTTAGTCAGGGTTCCTAAAGTGGCTTTGGTTCAAGTCCATGTTTTTTTGCTTTTTCTTGTACTATTTATTTGTTTACTTAATATTACTTTTTATTATCTGCTGGTTTTTCTTTGCCTGTCCTATGTTCCATGTGTTTTAAGTGTGGTCCCAGAAGAGGCAGGGCCAGCTCCTAATCAATATCAGGAACTACCCTCTGCCCTATTAAACCAGAGGATCTTTGTCTCCAGCAGGGGTGCTTGCTTCCTGGTATTGCGTCCTTTATAGAAATGCAGGATTTTCTGGAACCTGTATATACACCCCTTCAGTAACCGTGGCAGAAATAATCAGATGAAAGAACAAATATGGTACAAAAAGGCACTATATAATCTGTATTTATATCTATGTCTATATATATATATATATATATATATATATATATATATATATATATATATATATATATATATATATATATATATATAATATATATATATATATAAAATCCAACATCTGTATGTTTGTCCGCTTTTCACAAGAGAACTACTTAATGGATCTGGATTGGGTTTTTGTCTATAATTTGCTTAAACATTCTTTGCAGTAAGTATCATAGTTCATTTGAGGTACCAATTTATTTGTGCAAATCTGAGAGAGAGGCTACGGGCCGAGGGGAGGGGGATGTGGGCGGGGCCCCGGGTGCCAGTCTCTGTTCGAGTCGCTCTTCCTCTCGCACTTATTGGAGCGTACCTTGCCTACGCTTTGCTAGCGATACCTGTTTGTTCAGCAGACATTATCATGTAGAGATTGTTAAGGAGTAATGTTTGATGTTTTTGAGAGAGAGATCACAGCTCCTTGTGTTTTAGAGTGTAATTGCTGATTGCCAGAGATATCACGGCCACGTGCTCTTCTCTCCATGCGGGGGATGCTCGCTGGTCAGAGCTGAAAACGATCAGATACAGTGCCAACGTTTGATGATGGAGCGCACCTATCTTCTGCTTGCCCAGAATTACTTGTTTTGTTTTGTTTTTTTATTTTTAAAGTTTGTCCTTTTTCACTACTACATGGGCACAGCTGCGAGGGGCAGCTAGTAGATAGATAGATATAAAAGCTGTTATATAATAGATAGCTAGTTGGAAAAGGCACTATATAACAGATAGATGGGTAGATAGATATGAATAGCACTATATATAAAATAAAAATAAAGGCAGTATATAATAGATATGAATGGCACTATATAATAGATAGATATAAAGGCAGTATATAAAAGATAGATATGAATGGCACTATATAATAGATAGATTAAAAGGCAGTATACAGTATGCAGGTGCCGGTCATAAAATTAGAATATCATGACAAAGTTGATTTATTTCAGTAATTCCATTCAAAAAGTGACACTTGTATATTAGATTCATTCATTACACACAGACTGATGTATTTCAAATGTTTATTTCTTTTAATTTTGATGATTATAACTGACAACTAATGAAAGTCCCAAATTCAGTATCTTGGAAAATTAGAATATCAATTAAGACCAATGCAAAAAAAGGATTTTTAGAAATGTCGGCCAACTGAAAGGTATGAACATGAAAAGTATGAGCCCATACAGCACTCAATATTTAGTTGGGGCTCCTTTGGCCTGGATTACTGCAGCAATGCGGCGTGGCATGGAGTCGATCAGTCTGTGGCACTGCTCAGGTGTTATAAGACCCCATGTTGCTCTGATAATGGCCTTCAGCTCTTCTGAATTGTTGGGTCTGGCGTATTGCATCTTCCTCTTCACAATACCCCATAGATTTTCTATGGGGTTATGGTCAGGCGAGTTTGCTGGCCAATCAAGAACAGGGATGCGATGGTCCTTAAACCAGGTACTGGTAGTTTTGGCACTGTGTGCAGGTGCCAGGTCGTGTTGGAAAATGAAATCTGCATCTCCATAAAGTTCGTCAGCAGCAGGAAGCATGAAGTGCTCTAAAACTTCCTGGCAGACGGCTGCATTGACCTTGGACCTCAGATAACACAATGGACAGACACCAGCAGATGACGGCACCCCAAACCATCACTGACTGTGGAAACTTTACACTGGACCTCAAGCAACATGGATTCTGTGCCTCTCCTCTCTTCCTTCAGACTCTGGGACTTTGATTTTCAAAGGAAATGCAAAATTTACTTTCATCAGAGAACATAACTTTGGACCACACAGCAGCAGTCCAGTCGAGACGCTTCTGACGCTGACTCTTGTTCAAGAGTGGCTTGACACAAGGAATGCGACAGCTGAAGCCCATGTCTTGCATACGTCTGTGCCTGGTGGTTCTTGAAGCACTGACTCCAGCTGCAGTCCACTCTTTGTGAATCTCCCCCACAGTTTTGTTTCACAATCCTCTCCAGGGTACAAGCGGTTATCCCTATTGCTTGTACACTTTTTTCTACCACATCTTGTCCTTCCCTTCGCCTCTCTATTAATGTGCTTGGACACAGAGCTCTGTGAACAGCCAGCCTCTTTAGCGATGACCTTTGGTGTCTTGCTCTCCTTGTGCCAGGTGTCAATGGTCGTCTTTTGGACAGCTGTCAAGTCAGCAGTCTTCCTCATGATTGTGTAGCGTACAGAACTCGACTGAGAGACCATTTAAAGGCTTTTGCAGGTGTTTTGAGTTAATTCGCTGATTAGAGTGTGGCACCAGGTGTCTTCAATATTGAACCTTTTCACAATATTCTAATTTTCCGAGATACTGAATTTGGGACTTTTATTAGTTGTCAGTTATAATCATCAAAATTAAAAGAAATAAACATTTGAAATACATCAGTCTGTGAGTAATGAATGAATCTAATATACACGTTTCACTTTTTGAATGGAATTACTGAAATAAATCAACTTTGTCATGATATTCTAATTTTATGACCGGCACCTGCAATAGATAGATATGAATGGCACTATATAATAGATAGATTAAAAGGCAGTATATAAAAGATAGATATGAATGGCACTATATAATAGATAGACAGACAGATAGATAATTAACTTGCTTTAAAATTCAGCTTTCACTTCCAATATACAATGTAGTTTAATCATTTCTGCATACATATCCAGGCCGAAGAGAAGCCACTGGAGCAGTACAAGGATCGTCCAGTTCTTCTGCTTTACTGCATTGGGACTTACATTGGATTGCCTTATTGTTTTTGGCAAATCCTTTTGCTTTTGTGCTCAATGGAACTTCATTATTAATGACTAGCAAAATACCCACGCTTCGCAGTGGCGAAGTACTGCCTTAAAATTTTTATTAAGAAGAAAATTAAACCTTTTTAAACTGAGGAAAAATATCCCAATAATTATTTGTTAAGGATCTCTTTGTATGCCACGTTGTGAGTTCGGCCCTCCAGTTGTAATATGACCAAGCTGTGTGCTGAGCTTACTCTTGAGCATGCAACGAACAGTCGGCCATGTGAACAGTAATCTTGTCTCAAATCTCACAGCTTGGATTGCTGCTGTCATAATCGGTTTGAGTTTCATGGTTTGTTTCAATTACGTTAGTATTTGCAGGACTTGTTGTGTTGAAGTGACATTCGACATCTGTCAAGCGCTGTAAGTATACAACCGGTTTCATCGATAAAATCACATCCAGCTTTTGAGAGTTTAAACATTCATAAACATCAAAGTGCCCACTACTGAAATCGCCACCTGTGAATCTAAGATGTTTAAGAGGCATTGGCGGTTGTCGAAAGGTGTAAAATATTTGGCAAATTTCGGTACACTTGAAAGCGACAACCGAACAATTCACCGGCAGCCATCAACTCACATGCAGATCCATAGGTGAAGGGCTTAAGCATTTCACTCTTCTAGTGCTCCAGTGTAGTCTAATTATCTCCTGTACCGTCATCAGTCCACACCTTGAACCTGTCCCAGTCATTCAGTACATAAAACACAATGGATATCAAGAGTGAGCCTGATATGGCCATGCAATATGTAACAAAGAGAATGGAAAAGGCAGGTGCCATCTCCGGGCATGGAAACCACTCGGTAAGTGACAGTTCTTTGATCGATGGTGATCACCTCGATAGACATGTTAATGAGGGTAAGGTTGGAATGGTAAAGGAAATGGGTACCTGAACAATGTAAAGTAAGTCTAAAATACCTACACAATAACTATAATCGTAATAAATGAACTATAAAACAGCAGATAAGCCGTGGATTAAATAAAAAGGCTGTAGTTATCACCAGGGAGACGTGAATCCCGTGGCGAAGCAAGGAAGAGAATGTAGAGACTGGAGCGACGGTTGGCCTTATATAGGCAGGCAGCCAACAACGTGGAAGGCGTTGGGATGGGGACCCAACGCCGCCTCACACGGTGACCGAGCTGCAGGCTATGGACGTATATATGTACGTAAGTAGGATTCAGTTAGCGTTGGAAACCTGCGTACCAAATTTCTTGAAGATGGGCCCATAAGTAACAAAGACTGTTGAAAAGTTCAATAGGGCGGCCGACAGTGGCTTCATACCACTGAAATAAGTACGTACATTGGTTTCAGTTAGCGCAGGGAAGCCACCTACCAAATTTCGTGAAGATGGTGTCATAAATAAGAAAGTTCAACACTGCAGACGTTGTTGATCGTTATGACCGTTACATGCAGAATTTCTAAATGAAACCTGCTTAACTTTTGTAAGTAAGCTGTAAGGAATGAGCCTGCCAAATTTCAGCCTTCTGCCTACACGGGAAGTTGGAGAATTAGTGATGAGTGACTGAGTGAGTCAGTGAGGGCTTTGCCTTTTATTAGTATAGAAGAGCATTTTTATGATGTTACATTTTTATTTTAGAAAGATTCAGCGAGGCCCATTTTGTGTCTAGCTCAGGTTTTTGACAGGATTTCTCCCTTTTATGGTCATTTTTGGAAGTGCTTTTGGGAATTACGCGTATAATATTGTAGGCTTTCACAGTGTAACGCTTAGTGACTTCGACATTGTACCTGACACGAACGTTGACAGTTGCTGATTTCACCATACTTACCATGACAGTTCGATCGTGCAATGCTGTATCATGCATCAGTTTCACTTTTCTGTATAAACATCTAATGACCAATTCGTGTTGTCATCACGATCGCAATGGTTCAATTTTAGGTTGTTTTAGAACTGTATTTAAGACTTTATTTTGCTGTTGTATTTTCATTGGAGAATCCACCACACTCTTAAATGTTGATGAGTTACTGTACAGTTACCATAAACTGTCAGAGAGCATCGAATTATTCATATTTGATTTTGTTTGTAAGCAGCATGATGCTATTTCATCCTCTAGATGGCAGCAGAATACTGTCCCAAGAGGTTCAGGCTTAACACTGTTAAGTATATTGTTGCACAACAGCCCAAGTCTGACTTTGGTTTAACCATAACTAGAAAAAGACAAATGATGAAGAAAGAAAGAAAAATATCTAAACTGATCCATGTTGCCCTGTGCTCCTGGGTACACTCAAAGCTTTAGAAATGGTCTAACCCCTTGTCCTGATCTCTGCCTCACTACAATTTGGTTGCAGTGGTCTACAAAGAGTTCCTTGGACTTGATAGTTTGGTTTTTGTCCTGACATGCAGTGTGAATTGTGGGTCCTTCTATACACTGGTACATGCGTACCTTTCTAAAAGATGTCCAATTAATTCAATTCATCACAGGTGGACTTCAATCAAGTTCTAGACACATCTCAAGAAGAATTAAAGAAAACAGGAGGCATCTATGCATGATTTGAATGGGCACAGCAAAAGGTCTTAATACTACCATAGATGACAGATTTCAGTCTGTAATGATTTTCAAACCTTTCTGAAAACATTTCCCCTTTGTGACTGTGGGTAATTGAATGCGGATTGATAAACAAAAATGGCAAATTTATTAATTTAAATTAAATATGTGATGAAATAAAGTGTGCAGAAAGTGAAGGGGTCTGGATACTTTTGGAGTCTGTTAAAATTGAGGGGACACCTTGCTGCATAACCGTGCTGTGGATGATACCCCTGCCTTTAAGATCCAATGTCATTGGTTAAGATCTTGGACCCATCACTGCCTGTGTGTAGTTTGCATGTTTTTCCTGTGCCTGCAATGCTTGTTGTCTTTCATACAAAGATTGGATTGTGTGAATGTTATTGTGGTTATGGGGTGTGGGTGTTTGAAAGAGTGGTGTTGACAATGGACAGGCACTCTGTGGAGGTTTGGATACTGCCATGCACCTGATGCTCTTGGGATAGGTTTACGTTTATGACTTGGATTAAGCAGGTCAGAGGATACTATGATAGATTGATAGATATAGCGTAGTTTACGGGATTAGAAGATAGATAAATAGATAGCGTAGTTGGCAGGAATAAATACATAGATATCAGGATTAGATGATTGATAATGTAGTTGGCAGGATTAGATGACAGACGATAGATAGATAGCATAGGTGGCAGATTTAGGTGATAGATAGATAGATAGATAGATAGATAGATAGATAGATAGATAGAGTAGTTGGCAGTAATAGCGTGGTTGGCAGGATTAGATAAATATATAGATAGATAGCATAGTTGGCAGGATTAGATGATAGATAGATAGTTAGCGTGGTTGGCAGGATTAGATAGATAGATAGATAGATAGATAGATAGATAGATAGATAGATAGATAGATAGATAGATAGATAGATAGATAGATAGATAGATAGATAGATAGCACTTTGGCTCAATATTTTGACAGACAATAAGCCCTTCTCAAATAAACACCAGAATGGCTAAAAAAGAAAGAAAATGCCTGACTTTGGGTGGCATGGTGGGGCAGAGGTAGTGCTGCTGCCTCGCAGTAAAGAGACCTAGGTTTGTGCCCCGGGTCATCTCTGTGTGGAGTTGTCTGTATGAGTTTCCATCAGGTGCTCCGGTTTCCTCCCACAGTCCAAAGACATGCAGGTTAGGTGAACTGGTGATGCTAAATTGGGCCTTCAGTGTGTTTGGTGGGTGTGTGTGTGTGTGTTCCCCCTGTTATGTACTGGCACCCTGTCTGGGTTTTTTCCTGCCTGTGCCCTGTGCTATCTGGGATTGGCTAAAGCACCCCTATGACCCAGGACTGGATTAAGCAGGTTAGAAAATAACATAACATGACATGACAGTAAGGCTTTATGTAGGAATATTGCTGTTGGTATAAAGGAACCCCAGTGGTGTTTCTTGACACACTACTGCTGAATAATTCGTTGTCTGAAAGTTCTCAGAGCTGGTGTGTCAGAGAGAGGATGCGCAGCATTGTTCATAATTTCATTCAGTTTTTTTTTCCTTCTCTCTTTTGGTACGACCTCTAGGGTGTCCAAAATGTGTCCCATAACTGAGCCTGCCCTTTTAATTAGCTTGATGATTTGGTGGCCCTCTCTTGAACTGGACATCACAGACTTGTAGAAGATGTGAAGGATGTCACTTGTCACATTAAAGGAATGCAGTCTCCTAAGAAGAAAGAGTCTGCTCTGCCCTTTGTTCTCTAGTTCTTCTACAGTACGTTATGAGACCAGTCTAAACTGTCATTGACGTGGACCCACAAGGACTTGTAGCAGTGCACCATCTTCACATCCACTCCCTGAATGGTGGTGCAGCGAAAGTCAATAACTAGTTCCTTGGTTTTATTATGTTATGAATAACATTAATAATAATGAAAATCCCACATGGAAATAAAGATGCATTTTAATAATATTGACATTTTCTGTACCCATTCTTTCCATTATCAGGACCTGAACAGCAGGGGTCTATCTTGGCATCTACCAAATCAAGGCAGGAGCCAAATAGATTTTTATCAGGTATCTCCAGACACCTGTAATAATGAAACTGTGATGAATAGATGAAGTCTGATCATTTAAAAAATATTTTATTTTTCTCCCCTTGTTTGTAAGGGTCTCCTGTAGGGACTATAGTTTATTATTTTTCCTGCCAGCCATGCTGATACTAGCTGTATGTTCATTGGTGACTCTAATTCATTTGTGTGTGTGTCTGTGTGTTTGTGATGGTGGACGTTGGTGTGCGCCACATCCAGAACACAAGCACCCACTCCATGGCTCCAAGGTTAAAGCCTTCTGCCCATTGCTACTAGGATATGCTCATGCTTTTGATGACCCTGTCAGAAAAAGTAAATAAATAAAACAGAGAAAACAGTCAAGACACATAAATTATAATCTTAAATGAACTATGATTTTTGTAAACTTCACAAATCTGCTTCTGGCGAAGTAGCTTGTAAATCTTTACTCTCATTTAAAAGTTAATTTAAATCAGGAAAACTCTCCAACTTGTCAAAGTGAAATGGATTTCAAAGCCTAGGATGAGTACTTTTGCATGTCCGTAACACAAATGTTTATATTATTTGCATTCAACCCACTCAATCGCCTGCAGTATACCATAAATTAGGTTTTTTATTTTTATTTTTTTGCTTGCTTTGTTTGGTGAAGTGGAGGCTCAGCATTTCCTTTAGTATGTGGAGTCTCACGGGATGTGGAAAACCCCGTGTTTTGTGTGACAGAAATAACAAACACGATTAACATGTAACGCGTGGAACGTCTTTACAGATTCGAGTCTATTCTGCATTCCAGTTACTTAAGAAGTCGGATGTCAGAGCTGGGAATGACGTCACGCTCGAGTTAACCTCGTTCCAGGAAAACATTTGGAAAACTAATATGGACATGACCAGGAAAACCTTATTGTACTTGCTCTATCAGAATAAACAGCAGTTCATAACAATGCATTATGCTGTATTTTCATTTATCCGTATACCATAGCAACATGTCCACGAAGAGAAGTTGGACAGTACAGTGTATGCATGACCGATTTGATGAGGCAGAAATTGGCAGAAGTGCTAAGCACAGTACAGGTGGTCCTCGGGTTACAACACAATTCCGTTCCTACAACAGTGATGTAACCCAAATTTTGGTGTAAGTTGAAACACACCCTAGCCTAAGTCACTTACCTATCCTAACACATTTGCGAGATCATAATCTAGAACATAAAAACACAACTAAGCCACAGAAAAAGGAAAAGGACATAAATATACTGTGCTGTACACCGTACGGTAGTAACAGAAAAAAAATGACAAAAAATGAGTGTAAAAAAAAAACCCTTACCTTTATTCCTTCTGATCTCTTTACAATGTCTTATTTCACTTCCATCGTGATGGCTTTCCTCTTCTTCAAAGCACTACCATCTGAAGACTCTGACTTTCATTTAGGAGCCATGATAAGGGCCAAAAAGTCACCAAACAAAGCAACACAAATGGAGCACTTGTGCCGTGCGCAGCCAAACTAGTTCGCCAACTCCCTCACTCAAATGCCGCGTACTTCCACCGTGCACAACCAAACTAGTTCACCCACATAGTCTGTAAGTATGATGCTATTGGCGTAAGCCGAAACACTCACATCTCAAGTTTTTATGGGAGTGAGCGTTGTAAACTCGAAACGTCGTATGTCGAGACGTTGTAACCCGAGGACCCCCTGTATACATAATACTGCAACTTTCACTAAAGTTTGCGGTGCACTTCTCCATTTTGGACTGACATCATTATCTGTAGCTGGAAAAACTTGGGATAACGCAGACCAGCCCGGAGTTTCCAAGTTGGAATTCCAACTTCCAGTTGAAGTTTCTGATGACCTACTTGAAATGCAAAGCAGCATAACATTAGGATTAAAAAAAAATAAATGGCGGCGTTGGTGGTGCACAAAGGGTGGGTACAGGAGCCCCCGGATCCAGAAGCAATGTCATTTGCCCTTGATTTGTTGACTTCCAGATCTGAAGGGAGAAGGAGAGGAGAAGCGTTATAAGGAAAACCTTATTTTACTTACTCTATCAGAATAAACAGCAGTCCATAACAATGCATTATGGTGCATTTTGCATATCCATACACCATAGCAACATGTCCACGGCTTGATTCAGGGTGGAATTACAGGTAAACAAGCTCTGAAATTGTCTCTCAGACACCTGTGTGTGTATGTGAAGTGTGACATTGCCTTCATCCCATCAATTATCTTGTGTTTTTAAATTTGTAATTAAACTAATCCACTTTGTAGAGCTCTGTTTTCGCTTTAACATTAAAGAGTCTTTTTCTGTTGATTGCAGTCCAAAATGTCAAATTAAATCCACTGTGATTCAGTGTTGCATGATAATTAAATGTGAGGCATTCCATGAGTGAATACTTTTCGATAAGCACTGTGTAATCGCATAACATCATATTTTTAAACCCACTTGATCCAGTTCAAGGTTATGGGAGTTGGACCCTATTCCAACAACAACCACAATTTATTTCTTGTACAGGGTGCGCACAAAGTTCATATACCCCTATCTTTAGGAGCATTTACAGGAATAACCATGACAATTTGGTTCCTGTGGACATCAGCCCAAGTTATTCCCCGTATTTCGAGGTGTGTTTCCGACATCCTGTCTGGTGCTGCCACCTGCTGCCGCTCAAGAAATCGCAACAACGTGGCAGTCATTCCAAGACAAAGCGATGGGTGACACAAGTGTTTTCACGATCGAGGAGCGTTTGGATGCTGACTTGGACAGACCTCAGGAAGCTTGTGATCTGATGCTGCACCAATTTCCAACAAATGCTGAGAAGGAAAAGGTTATGTTCTCTGATGAGTGTGCAATTTATCGCAGCTCCCACAATCGAAACGTGTTTTTCTGGGGAAAAGAAAATCCACATTTCTTTGAAGAAATTGAGCATAACCCACCACACGTGATGATCTGGGCCGGAATGACAGCACAGCATTTGTTTGGCCCTTATTTTTTTGATGGTTCTGTTAACCAAATCAGTTATCTGGAAATGCTGAATGGCTGGCTCATCCCGCAACTGAGAAACCAGGGCGTCCTTGACAGTGTTCGGTTTCAACAAGACGGGGCACCTGCCCATTTCGCAATCACCGTGCGTGATCGCCTCAACAAAGTTTTTGGGAATCGTTGGATCGGACGAGGATCATACAACAATCCCGCTCCTCTTCCGTAGCCTCCAAGATGCCCCCATCTCACAACTCCAGATAATGCACTCTGGGAATTTATCAAAGAAGACGTGCAGCAGCGCAGTTATTCATCGAACGATGAACTGAAACATGCTGTTCGCGCAGCGTTCCAGATAGTCTCCCCGCAAATGTTGCAGAACATGACCAGGAGAACCTGGCGGCGCATTCGGCTATGCAGAGATCATGGAGGGACCCATACAGATGTTTTGGATTCCTAAGAGGTAACCCTTAGCTTTCAAAATCCTCCAAAAGATAGGGGTATATGGACTTTGTGCGCACCCTGTACAGCCCAAAATGTCAAAAGGAATTCCTCAATGGGCTTGAACAGGCCCTGTTTTTTTGACCCCTCACCAGACCTGACTGTCAAAGAAAAAAGGAAGTTTTAGTGCTAATGACTAACAACAGAAATGCAGTATGCACAGCTAATCCGCAGCTCTAGTCAGGGTATGCTGAACAGAAGTCATGAGTCTCCAGCCTGGATTTAAATGTTGAGACTGAACATAATTCTCTTACAAGGTCCGACACCAAAACAAATGGTGATATAAATCCTATAGCTTGGGAACCAAGAGGGGAAGGAGAGAAACAAAGAGATGGTTATAGAACATCTTCTAACTTGTAACAGTGAGAAGAGGCTCAACTCATTTACGTCACTCGGTATGAGTGGACGTGTGTTCAAATATAGACGTTTTCTTACCCTCATTGTGTATAAGTTACAGTGCAAGAGTCAACAGCAAGTTTCTTGTAAAACTGAAGAAATCCGCAACAGAAACGTTTCAATTATCGACTGAGGTTTTTTGAATGACACAAGTCGGTGCTCCAAGGAACCCATTATTTGTTGGCAGAAGATGTGAAAGCAAAAAACGACAGAGGAGATCCTCAACAGCCTTTCAGAAAATGATTTGCTTTGAAGGTTGCCAGCATTGCATGCAGCTGTGTGTCGACTCAGAAGGGAGGTCGAATGGTGATTGTAGTTAATTTTCTCAATTTGTTTTTTGTGTCAGACCTTGTATTATAGCAGGCACTTGTAACTAAAAGCTCGACCTCCCACTGTTATTTTGTTAATACTTGGTATCATAAGCAGACGGGCATCTTGAGATCTTAATGTGCGCTCTGATTTGTAAGGAATGATAAGTTCAGACACGTAAGCCAGACCTTAAGGCTTTGTGTATTATTATTGGAAGTCTGCTCCAAACCTAACTGTAGCAGCAGGAATGTAAGGTGAGTTCAAGCACAGGTAGAACGCGTGCCGAAAGCAAAAGTTTTTTTTTTAAATATTTAGTGAAAATTCAGAGCAAACAATCCACACCAGAATAAAGAAAAAAGTTGTTACACACATAGAATAAAAGGCAAAATAAAAAAAAACGTATCTTCTCTAAACTTCACTTTTCTTAACTTTTACTTAACTTCTCAACTTCTTCTTCTGTACGCTTTAAAAGTACGGCACAGCACTTTCAATTAAGTGATTTGTCTTACATGTTACTTGGCACACAAAACACACACACAAGGTACGCAAGGCACGATAGGCACGAAGGGCACGGTTTAAAACCATGTGCCCTCTACACTCTACACATTGCAAGGCTGATCACTAACTGAGAATAATGTTTAGTCAGAGAAGCTAGAAATAGTTAGAATATACCAATTCAGTTCAACTGATGGGGATTATGGGAACCTCCCATAGATTATGCACTAACATTTAGTAAAACATTTATGTATGTTATGTAACTATCAAATGGCTCTTACACTAACTGTAAGCAGCCAGTGTAAGGGCAACTTAAAAGCCGGGGTTATGCGTTCATACTTCCTTGTTTTTTGTAATAGGTCTTCTGGCAGCATTTTAAATGAATGCAGTAGCACTGAGCAGAATGCAGACACCAACCCCGGACTGGATGCCTGTTGATTAGAGTGTGCTCATGTACACTTCCACATGAGGTGTGGCCTGTAGGGGGCTCTGCAGCTCCCTAAACCTGACACAGGCAGACACAGACAGAAGTTCAGAGCAACACACAGGCATTATTCTGTTGTGGAAATCGCTTCCTTATTGTTTCCCACCACCAATGCACAGTGCAGTACAGCAACAAGCAGTACACAGTAATGGCAAGCACTTTGTTTTCTTGCTCTTCCTTTCTGTTTTTCTTTTCCTCGAATCCTTCCGGCAAGTGTCATCCTCTTCCTCCCGACTCTGGCTCCCGGAGCTGTGGCAGCTGGTTTCTTTTATGTAGTATCCAGGAATACTTCCAGTGTCCTGTAGGCTTGGTCCAGAACCACTTCCAGGTAAGGCCGGAGCCCGAAGTGGCAGGGCCCTTCAGTCTCTGCAGCACCCCTGGACCCCAACCGGGCTGAACCACCAAACTTCAAATCCCAGCACACCCTGTGGGAATCTGTGGTGCCATAGCAACCCAGGGTGCCACCTAGAGATTCGGGGAAGATCTCACTCCCATTCCTCCCACTTCAGAGGGATCCCGGCCGGGCAAGGGCACCGGCTACCCGACACAGAGGCCAATATGAAGTCATCGGTTAGTAAAGATGAATTAGATTAATGGAAGAAAATCCCACAGAGATAACGAGGGAAATGTCCCTACTCCACACACAGACATTATGGTGGCTCCCTGTTGTCTAGAGTGCCACCATGCTGCCCTAAGAGAATACAGAATTGTTTTTATTTTGTAACTCGTAACATTCAAAGTGAAACCGTTTTCAGTCAGTTCTGGAAATCAGCATAGTGCTCTTGACTCAACTATGCTATGATGAAATGCAAAAATAAATTGAGGGTTAAACACAGAATTTGAAAAACCCAAGTTTGATAACTGAGCACCGTGTCATGTGAAGTGATATAATTCACTAGTTTCAGATATGACATTTATCCATCACTTTTCCAACCGCGAGGCTAGTTGAGAACTCAACCTAATGTAGCGTGGCATGCAATTCTAGGGGAACGACAAAGACGTATAGATTCCTACCGATTGCCAGACATATTTTGTTGTTTGTCTTCTGACAAGGAAGGATAGAAAGAGTCTAAAAACACCAGTGACTGAGACTTACCCAATGGATTTACAGATTTAAAAAAAAAAAACGATCACACAGAAGAACATTATTTGTACGATGGTGACATGACAGATAAGTAAATGTAATAATATTTGTCTTGTCAGAAAAACGCTCACAGCTTTATTGGAGCGCCATGCACTTACTTGCTCAGCTGATCATAGTTGCTTGGGTTTTTGAGCCAAGCTGAGTAAACTACAAATAAAAATCAGAAGCACTCAGAAAGCTAACATTTAATTATTATATTTTCTTCACAGGAATTAAGAAACAAAAACGTGTAGCTGCCTCACGCCTCTATAGTCCTGGGTTCAAATCCTAGCTTGATCACTGCAATATTTTCTCAGATACAGCAGCAATAAAAAGTCTTCACCTCCTTGGCAGCTCTCACATTTTATTTTATTTAATTTGGCTTTTTTTTACACTGATCATCAGTGACACTTTAATGTCAACGTGAAAACAGACCACAGCAAAGTGGTCTGGAATCCTTATAAATGTACATCATATGTCACATGCATATGCATAGGGGACAGTTAAAGGGCCCTAGTGACTGCAGTTCTACCTCCACTCCAGGGGTTGGCGCTGTGTCCTAATGCCACACTCTCTCTTAATTCTCCCTCTACTGACCAGCACATTGATGGGTTTTATGCCTCTGATGTCACTTCCGGTGTCCTTCCACCTGGACCTGCTTCTTCCTGTAAGAAGGGCCCAAAATCAAATGAAATCAAACAAATCACCAGTCAAGTCAAGTTGGGGAGCATGCACTGGTACAGTGTGTTGCCACACTCATCACACAACGAAACAATTCGGGATCCCAGTTGGCAACCCCCCAGGCAGACACCCGGTCCAATCCCACCCTCCGGAAATGACCCTCTATCTGCCACACCCAGGTGTTACGTGGGCGATCCCTTGGCCTGGTCCAGCCACTCGGGTCCCCCAACAATGAGGATCTTATGAGCCGGACCACCCTTGGGGAAACGCGCCATATGGCTGTAGTGCCGTAACTGACGCTTCCTCACAATGTAGGCAATGTGCCTAATTCAGGACTCCATAAGCAACACAAAGTCAAATCAGCGGTACCCAAGGATTTTCCAGAGAGACACAGTACCAAGGGAGTCCAGTTTTCTTCTCGGGTCACTGGATAGTGTCCATGTCTCGCAACCATACAGCAAGACAGGAAGCACCAGGACTCTAAAGACTTGGACCTTCGTCCTTTTGCATAGATATCAGCAGCGCCACACACCCCTTTCCAGCGACCTCATGACCCCCATGCTCTCCCAGTCTGTCTGCTGACTTCATAGGAAGAGTCACTAGAGTCACATGAATGTTACTGCCAATGTAAGTAAACCTCTCGGACGAGGTCGACACTCTGTCCTCAAACAGACACACTTCTGGTAGCTGGGCCCAAGAGGTCATTAAAAGCCTGGATCTTGGAAATAACCAGGATTAGATAATATTTACCCTCGAGTTCTTAAGGAGGCTGAACGCTTGACACATATTTTTAGGAAGTCACTGCACACTGGAAAGATTCCAAATGACGGGAAAATGGCAAATATCATCCTATTATATACAGTAAAAAGGGTGACAGGGCAGATCTAAGAAACTATAGGACAGTAAGCTTAACATGCATCACAGGAAAATTAATGGAAGGAATTATTAAGGATACAAAAATGACATAGCAGCACAAGAAAAGGTCCAGTGAAGAGCAACTCGGGTGATTCCGGGGCTACTGGGGTTGAGTTATGAGGAGAAATTAAGAGAGCTGAGCCTTACGGAGATGAAGAGGAGACCTGACTGAAGTGTGCAAAATAATGAAGGGAATTAGTGCAGTGGATCGAGACGGTGACTTTAAAATGAGTTCATCAAGAACACGGGCGACACAGTTGGAAACTTGTGAAGGGGAAATGTCACAGAAACAATAGGAAGTTTTTCTTTACACAAAGAACGATAGACACTTGGAATAATCGACCTAGTAGTGTGGTAGACAGTAAGACGTTAGGGACTTTCAAAACCTGACTTGATGTTTTTTTGGAAGAAATAAGTGGAGAGGACTGGCGAGCTTTGTTGGGCTGAATGGCCTGTTCTCATCCAGAGTGTTCTACTGTTGGAATATTCTAAAACTGGAAGCTCCACCATCTTGGAACAGTTCTGTCTGAAACTCTCATCTGTACACACGACTCCACAATATTTTGCGTGTTTTTTGTTTTTTTTAATCTCGCTGCCTCTAAATTTATGGGTCGACCATCTTGACACCCCAACTCTTTATCGTTGCTCTCTGTTACACTAACTGATCTCATAAGTATCCACTTCCTTTTAATATGACACCCCTAACTCCCATTGCTGTTATGAGTCACAGATTTAGTTCAATGGAGATCACCGATTTCGGGTTTCAGGTGATTGTAGTGTAACGCCCTTGCGCCACCCTTCCTTTAATCAGTGTGCAATGCCCTGAGCTCTTTTTTATGGTGTCGCCACCTCTATTGTTGGCATGTACAATATATGCCACCTTCAGCCTTTAAACACATAACCAAATCACCGTTACTCAAATTTTAAATATAAAAAAAACTCTCTTTACTTAAATGCAAAATGAACCGGTTTCCAAACTTGGTATTTACAAATATATACAATACATAATAAAACACAACCAGTAAATTATTTACAGCTATACATATATCGTCGGCCCGATAGTACTGGTGAGCTCACTCTTATTAATTACCACAGTCAGTGAAGTTTACTTACTACGCTAGGTGCCCCAAACCGTAGCTCGGGTGCGTGGTGGCCAAACAAACAAAACAGAACTGGCCCTTCACTTGAGGATTTAACTCAAGCCACTTAAAACAAACAAAAAAAAAACACACAGACCTTGTTTGAATGTACTATCCTTTATCCTCGGGTACCTCCTTTGGGCCTCTCGTCTCCCTCCCTCTTGAACAACCTCCTCACTCGCTCTTCGCCATTGCTGAACTCGTGTCCTGCCGTCTTTCTCCTTTTTCTCGTCCACCACGTGTCAGTCCCTCTCCTCTCTCGACTCTCTTCGCGTCCTTCTCTCGCTTCTTTCTGTCTACTCAGTTTAGCGTGTTGCTAAATCTTTCCTTTCTCCCGCCTTCTCTTTTTATGTTTTAGCGGTTTGCTACAATTATTTCCTTTCTTTTTTCCCGTCTCGTTTCGGCATTCTGCCTCAACTATCTTTCTTTCCTCCTTGTTTCGGCGTTTTGCCTGAAACTCTTTTTCTTTCCTCCTCTTCTCCTTTCTTCAACTATCTTACATGGACTGTGTCTCGGCCAATCAGAGGACACTTACCTATATAACTTAACCTTACCCAACCCCGGCAACTTGTACCCCATTTCAGTCAATAAACTTTATTAACACAAACTCACATTCGGATATTCCTTTTTTCAATTTTTAAAACCAAGCCCAGGTTACAGTAGTATAAATGTTCCTGCTTGTGGAAGGGACAATTTGTAGTGTGTGTGGAAAATCAGTGAGTTTTGCAGAATCCTTAAAGTAGCTGGGGTGCCAACTGGGCCGCCCCGTTTAATATTCTTTTTAAAATCAAAAAGCTGCAGTGAAATAAACAGGCACATGGGGACACTGGAACACAAAGTACTTGTTTGCTTCGTTTAACTGCGAGTTACGGTCCAAGTGAGACTCCATCTTCCATCTTTTTTTATGTTTCAGACTGGAAGGGGGCGGGTCTTGTGGAAGCAATGGGGGTGTGGTCAGTCAGCTTCCTGGGTCGTCTTCTCTGTGTTGCAAAGTTAAGAGACAAGAGAGTTAGCGACAGTAACGCATAAACCCCCCCAGGGAGTAGTACTGCATACCTGATCAGAGACGACAAGGTGATCCTCAGACGTGCATGCGTGACATGAATCGCTATGGTGGCCTAACCTACACAGGGGCTTCTTTGTAACACTTTGTAGTCACCGAGGGGGGACAAGAAAATGTCCAAGTTACTGAATTTTCAATTTAATCAAACATGAAGGAATGGAAAGAGTATGACCCAGCTGGAAATCTGCTAGGGCAGGCCATCTAACCCTGAATTGAAAACTGAAGAATGAAACAAGTGATGGAGGCCACCGAGAGACCTTTGAGGACTCTGAAGGAGTTACAAGCTACAACGACTATGAGACAGTGCAGGCAACAGTTGTGCATGGGAGCTTCTCCAGTCACAGCTTTATGGGAAAGTTGTGATATAAATTGGCTAAAGTGTGACCGAAGGCACATAGGAACTTCTGAACTCTTCGGGAAGAAGTCTGTGTGATCTGATGGGGCTGAAATTGATCTTTTTGACCATTAGAGTTAACGTCATGCTACAAAAACAACAACAACATTGATTTCTGTAACATGTTTTCATACTAAGGATGTAGCTCTAAGTGTTTTACAAGATGCTCAAGAAGTGGTTACTTGCAAAGAAAAACTAATTGAAATTAGATAAGAAGAATAAAGAATAAATAGTATACAAAAGTAAATAGTGCACACTGACATAAGATACACACACGCACCGGCCACTTTATTAGGTACACCTGTTCAGCTGCTTGATAACAAATCTCTAATTAGCCAATCACTGCATTTCGGCCTGTAGACATTGCCAAGGCGACCTGCTGAAGTTCGGAATGGGGGAAGAAAGGCGACTAAAGTGACTCTGAACGTGGCCTGGTTGTTGGTCTGAGTATTTCATAATCGGCTGATCTACTGGGATTTTCACACAAAACAATCTCTAGGGTTTACAGAGAATGGTGCGACAAACGGGAAAATATTCAGTGATCAGAAATGCCTTGTTAATGCCTGAGGTCAGAGGAGAATGGCCAGACTGGTCTGAGCTGATAGAAAGGTAACAGGAACTCAGATAAGCACTTGTTACAACCGAGGATGTGCAGAAGAGCATCTTTTAAAGTACAAACAAATGAAATGTTTTAAAAGACCTATCAAATTTCAGATATTTCAAAACATGCTTTCTCTCTCTTAAATCCTCTTTGTCTCCTTCTCTCTTTCATGTTTGAACGGGAAAGACATCTTTCTTGAAAAAAACAGGTCAAATCACTACAAAAATGCGTCTTTGACTGCAGAATCTTCAAACCTCTAAACAGAAATTGTACACTGGGCCAAGAGAGGGTCGTAAACACCGACTGAACTTTCATCTAAAGAGTGAACCAAAGCCATAATCCAGAGTGCTTTACCGGTAACATGAAATTCTCAAGAAAAGTGTTTCTTTTAAATTCTTTTCGAAAAGAGTCTTGCCTTTATATTTAAAACAAAGTACTGGCAGACTTTTCCTGCAACCGGAGAGGCTTTTAAAATAGGCCATGTCTGATATATCAAGTGTTGCAACAAGAATAGAATGTGATGTGAAGCACAGCATGATGACAGCAAGAGAACAGAAACAGAACCTTTTCTAAGAATTGAAAAATGGAAACATTTTCAAAAAATCTCCATAAATCATTTAGTTTGCTAATGATCTGGAGACATTGATTACAAGCAGATAAATAAGGCCTCCCTATGAACTTTATATCTTCTCTCGTAGCCTTTCTGCTTTTTTTCTTTGTCATTTTGTAACTGGCCTTCCAGGTTAGTAGTTCTCTGGTCCTTTGCATGCAGCTTATTGATAGATAGATGTGAAAGGCTGTATATGATAGATAAATGTGAAAGGTGATAGATAGATAGATAGATAGATAGATAGATAGATAGATAGATAGATAGATAGATAGATAGATAGATAGATAGATAGATAGATAGATAGATAGATAGATACTTTATTAATCCCAAGGGGAAATTCGCATAATCCAGCAGCAGTATACTGATACAAAGAAACAATATTAAATTAAATAGGAATAAAAATGAAAAATAAATAAATAAATAAATAAATAAATAAATAAATAAATAAATAAATAAAAATGAAAAAGCAGACAATAACTTTGAGTAATGTTAGCATTTACTCCCCCAGGTGGAATTGAAGAGTCGCATAGTGTGGGGTCTCCTCAGTCTGTCAGTGGAGCAGGACGGTGACAGCAGTCTGTCACTGAAGCTGCTTCTCTGTCTGGAGATGATCCTGTTCAGTGGATGCAGTGGATTCTCCATGATTGACAGGAGTTTGCTTAGCGCCCGTCGCTCTGCCACGGATGTCAAACTGTCCAGCTCCGTGCTTACAATAGAGCCTGCCTTCTTAACAAGTTTGTCCAGGCGTGAGGCGTCTTTCATCTTTATGCTGCCACCCCAGCACATGATAGATAGATGTCAAAGGCACTATATAACAGACAAAATAGATATGAAAGGCACTATATGATAGATAGATAGATAGATAGATAGATAGATAGATAGATAGATAGATAGATAGAAAGATAGATAGATAAGAAAGAAACTATATAATAGAATGATAGTGTGATAGATGGCACACATCGGCAGGCATCTCAGCAAGGATTGTGTAAGGTTTGACAGGCCAAGAAGCAGTAAGAAAGCCTTCCCTTTAAGGACAAAATAAGGCCTTGAAATACCAGCTGTGGACTACAGCAGACTGGACAAAGTCTCCTCTTCACAGAAGAAACTGAGACTTGCTTTTGTCGACCTGCACTGTTAAGCTGTGCTTGAAGGTGTTGTGCTGAGAGGCACCTGTGATGGCGTAAGCTAGTGACCCCCAGAAACTTGTCTTCTGTGTAGCTCTTGACTTTGGCTCTGCCAGATCTCTTCATCTCAGAGTTTCTTCCAGTTTCCAAGTGCCTTTGGATTGTGTAGGACACCACCGGACTCACTGACCGTGCTTTGATTTGTTTTGCAGTGTCTCTAAATGAAAGGCCTAAGGGTAATAACGCTCTGTCTCTGTTCATTTGTTAATTGCCATTTTCTTGCCATTATCACTGGAATATTGTCCAAGTTCAACTTCAGAGGGTGTAGTAACACAGTCTGCTCCATCTCTGCTTTAAAACAAACAGAAGGCTTTTAAGTAATCAACAGACGTTGGGACACCTGTACAAATTGTTCAACTTGCAAACCTTAATTTGCTTTAATTGCTGCAAGAACATCTGTACGTTATGTGGACCACCAGGCTGGCACCGCCATCTGAACCCAAAACAGAGAAGCGTGGCACACAAGTTCAAGGCACACGTTTTATTTTTTTCTTTTTCCTCGTGGGAAACGGCTTCCCCTGCTTCCCACAAGCACAACACAATCCAAAGCACAGCACAAGCACAATAATCTTTCATCTCTCCTTTCTCTTCTGCTCCTCTGGTTAAGCTTCGTCTTCCTCGTCCCGACTCTGGCTCCCCGAGTAGTGGCTGCTGGCTCCTTTTATAAGGCACCCGGAAGTGCTCCTGGTGCTTGATGACTCATTTCCGGCAGCACTTCCTAGGTGTGGAGGAAGAACTGCCCATAAGGGCTCAGTAGCTCCTGCTGCAGCACCCCCTGGTGGTGCCCGCGGCTCCCAACAGGGCTGCACTAAACTCCATCTCCCATGAAGCCCTGTGGGAATCCGAGGCACCGTTGCAACCCGGAGAAGGTAATGCTCAGGCCATGCTTGCTTCTCCGGTCCTCCCATCGTGGAGGCGTCCAGGCCAGGCAAGTTCCCCGGCCGCACTCTACAGTTGTAATTTATTAGTTGTTCCCTGATGGAGGCCCATTTATAATATTTTGAAATTTCCTTTTATTTTTTACAGTTTTTGCTAACTTAAACTTTAAATTTAAACCCCAGGCAGTTTACTGCTTACCTTTTCACCATTTTAGGTCATTTATTGCATTTCAACTGATTACATTTGGGTGGCATGGTGGCACAGTGGTAGCGCCGCTGCCTAGCAGTAAGGAGACCTTCCCGGGTCCTCCCTGCGTGGAGTTTGCTTGTTCTCCCCGTGTCTGTGTGGGTTTCCTCCCACAGTCCAGAGACATGCAGGTTAGGTGCATTGGCGATCCTAAATTGTCCCGAGTGTGTGCTTGGTGTGTGGGTGTGTGCCCTGTGGTGGGCTGGCACCCTGCTTGGGGATTTGTTCCTGCCTTGCACCCTGTGTTTGCTGGGATTGGCTCCAGCAGACCCCCGTGACCCTCTGGTTAGGATATAGCAGGTTGGAAGATGACTGACTGATTACATTTGAAGAAAAACTGAGATATTCTAAAACTTTTGACCGGTAATGTAAGCACACATTTTATTTGTCTTTTTATTGCTACTGCAAATTTCTTAGATGATGAAAATATTGTGTTTTAAATCTGCTTATTCAATTCTTTGTGAATTCACAAGTATACAAAAAGACTATTTCACATAAAATATCATTAATGGACTGGCCTGGTAGTTTGACAGGGTCTCCTGAGGCCCACTCAGAATGACGCGTTTGTGCTCACATGTTGAATTAACTCCTTTTTAACAGATATGAGGTCGAAGTGACTCCACAGGTTGGGGTTTTGTAGTCTTTAAACCCACCATTGTGTTTATTTACATCCTCCTCCTTCATCATATCTCAAAATTTGATTTAATGGGGTTGGTCGGTGATGTGAATGAAGTGTGTAACGCGTAAGATGGCAGCTAATTAATAGCATTTGTTGGCAGGCATTTTCATCATTGATCACCATTGATTAGTGACCACCTCTTCATCCAGACAAGTGTACTTCGGCTCTGTTTCTGGGAAACTTTTGACTGTTGATTTTCGGCACATCTACTCGGTGAGTCCGAATTCATTTCATGCCTGAAATGAAATTCTTTGCTTAATTAAATGTGCCGCGTTTCAGCCTCCAGATTTTCGCTAGCCAATTTAGAAATACCCAATTGTGCGTTGTAATTTTCTGAGATTTTTTTTTTTTTTTAAATGTGTATTGCTGTCAGAGCTTTTACCACCCAGGAGTCTGTCTTTTCTGCTTCATTTAATTCACTTGCTTATTAAGATTTTGCTCCTTTAATTATTTCTGGATTGCTTATTTGAGTTGAAAATTAACTGCGTTCAGACACAGATGCAAACAATAATCCTTTCAATTTCACGGCGTTATTTGCATTAGCAAACCTGTGCTCGTCATCAAGTGATTATTGTCAAAAATACTTGAAAAACTTTGGCCGTCAGACCTTTGAGCTTGTGGGTTCAAATCCCACCAGTGACACAGTGTGACCAGGAGCAAGTCACTTCAGCTGCCTGTGCTGCAAATGGTAAAACAAAAAGAAATGGAATCAATTCCATCTGAAATGTTGGATCCATCCATCAATTGTCCCGCTATATCCCAACTACAGGGTCGTGGGGATCTGCTGGAGCCAATCCCAGCCAACACAGGGCACAAGGCAGGAAACAAACCCCGGGCAGGGCGCCAGCCCATCACAGGGCACACACACACCAAGCACACACTAGGGACAGTTTAGGATCGCCAATACACCTAACCTGCATGTCTTTGGACTGTGGGAGGAAACCCACGCAGACACGGGGAGAACATGCAAACCCCACACAGGGAAGTGAACCCGGGTCTCCTAACTGCGAGGCAGCAGCGCTACTATGTTGGAAGTTGCCTTGGATAAAGGAATCAACCAAGTTAATCAAGGAGTCAGTTTGGGAGGGCGGGTTGTCAGAAAACAAGGCCAGTCAAAGCCCCTTGAGGCATTCCTTGTGTGATTTTGGGCTATACGTAAAATAAATAGTTGAGGTTGTTGTTGGAATAAAAATCAAATATGGGAGCCAAATCTTCAGAGAAAGGTCCAGAAAAGTGAAATGAAGCGCACAACATTGTTAACACTAACAAAAATGATAATAATAATAATTAAGCAATATGTGACAGTGGGACACTTTCAGAATTTGGAACTCTGTATGTGGATTACTGGCTGCCACTCCCACAGATTTGTGACCTCCTATGGCACGGGGGGTCAAACTCCAGTCCTGGAGGGCCACAGTGGCTGCAGGTTTTCATTCTGACCATCTTCTTAATCAGTGACCAGTTTTTGCTGCTAATTACCTTCTTTTGCCTTAATTTTAATTAACTTGACTCAGGCCCCTTAGTTGTTTTTTCCTTAATTAGCAGCCAAACAATAATGAGACACAAAATAAGCTGCCACATGGCCAGCTCACCTGTGCCCATCACACAATGTCTGAAAATAAAGAAAGGTGAAGTTCTCAGTAAGGTTGATCTCTCAGGTCACCAAAACATATTGATGGTGTTCTTAGGAAAAACAGAAAATCAACAGTTTTGGAAATGTCTGCTGTGGCAGAATGAGAGCAGCAACAAGCCATGGAATTAAAAAAACGGCTTTAATTAACAGCAAGAATGAGCTTCTCATTAAGAAACTGGTTGGAGTGAAATTGGCTGGAGTTTGAAATTCCAATTTAGCTGGTCATCTGTCGGCTCGTTTCACATTTCATTTCTGTTTGGTTGCCATTTAATGAAGAAACAAATCAATTCAGAGCAGTGAATCCTTAAAAACAGGGCTATTAAAGTGAAGGGAAAAGAAGTTAATTAGCAGTGAAAACTGGTCACTGATTAGGAAAAGGGTTAGAATGAAAACTTTGCAGCCACTACGGCCCACCAGGCCTGGAGTTTGTGTCCTATGGAGTCAGTCAGGGCTGTGTCCTGGCTTTGGCACTTTTTTTGCAGGGCCATGGACTGTAATCTTGAGTGCAGTGTCCAAAACAATGGTGTTACCTGGCTAGAACTTCACTTTACCGAACTTGATGTATGCAGACAATGTTGCCTTACTGGATGCAAACCTACAGACCCCTTTAGAGCAATCGGAGGCATCCCCTCTATCCAGGCAGAAAGTGAAACGTAAGAGTCCTTTTTGTAGCCTGGAGACCCAAACTGCACACAGGACTCCAGATGAGGCCTCACCAGTGTGTTATAAAGCTTCAGCAGAACCTCCTGTGACTTGTACTCCACAGATCAAGGCGCTATATAACCTGACACTCTGTTTGCCTTCTTAATGGCTTCTGAACACTGTCTGGCAGTTGATAGTGTTGAGTCCACAACGACTCCCAAGTCCTTCTCATAAGATGTATTTTTGATTTTCTGACCTCTCATTGTGTATTCAGACCTCACATTTTTACTTCCTACATGTGATACTTTACATTTACTGACATTAAATTTCATCATCCACGAATCTGCCCAAGACTTTATGCTGTCCATGTCCCACTAAAATGATTTAATGGACTCCAGATTATCTGCCAATCTACTCATGTTGGTGTGGCCTGCAAACGTAACCAGCTTGTTATTTATATTCCCATCCAAATCACTTTTAAATATTAAAAATATCAGCAGCCCCAGTACTGACCCCTGGTGGATGCCACTCTTAATACCAGCTAATTCTGATGAGGTTCCTCACATCATCACCCTCTGCTTCCTGTGTCTGAGCCAATTCTGCACACATCTAAAAACATCACCCTGACGTGGGGCATCCCACTTATTTTAGTTTGATGCCCAACGTCTCGTGTGGCACCTTATTATCATCAAGGGTAGGAAGTGGAGCAGGTCTTAGCGTTCACATACCTGCAAAGTGTACAGACCTCTGACGGCAGGTTTGCTCTGCACATCATATGCCGAATTCGCCTTGCCGCTTCTGCCATGACATCTTTACAAAGCCTCTGGTGCCAGAAAAATATTAAGATCAACATCATGGCCAGAATATATCAAACCTTCACTCTGCCAGTCAGATCAGCGGCCCCGTTTATAAAACTTTGCCTGTGATTCAAGCGTGAATATATGCATATGCCAAAATAAGCAAGAAAATAAGTTCGGCAAAATAAAATCACATTTATAAAACATGGCGTAAGCCCATTTATCAATTACTAGCTGCGCGCGGCTCCTCCTGCATAGTAGTGAAACAGGACAAACATTAAAGGTCAATAAACAAAAAGGTATCGCTAGCTAAGAGGAGGCAAGTTCAGCTCCAAAGCACAGAGGCAGACCGACTCCCCACTCCTGACGTCACGCTTCGCCCTTTCCTCTGTCTCAGATTTGTGTGAATATATCGCTCCTGCAAGTGAACTATGATTGTTAGCGCAATAAGAGAAGTCGCAAAATCAACCGGAATGTTCAAGCAAATTCTAGAAAAATACCAGATCTGAATCTGTTAAGTAGTTGTCTCGTTCGCTAGTTAAGCAGATGTAAGACACGCCCAGAGGCTGGCAAATGAGTGAGGAAGGCCCCATCCCCGCTTCCCCTCGGCCTGCAGCCTCTCTCTCAGATTTGCGCTACTAAATCGGTACCACAAGCGAACTATGATACTTAGCGCAATGAGAGAAGTCGCAAAATCAACTGGAATGTTCAAACAAGTTATACATAAAAACCCAATCTAAATCTGTTAAGTAGTTCTCTCGTGAAAGCGGACAGACAGACATACAGATGTTGGATTTTATCAGTGGTGGTTCCGTCGGGGCCTGCAAGGCCTTCTCTGCTGGCCTAAAAAAATATCTGAATCACAAACTGATGTTAATTATATTTAGTCCATGAATTCTTATTAAATAATTCCAAATAGTCTGTCCGTTTCCTTTCATAGCCTTTCCAATGGTTGTGCTGCTTCCAGACATGTATTTTCATATTAAAGCATTTAACCAATCACATTTCAGCCGTCATTTGTTGCGCTGAGTCAAAGTCAGTTTCACAATCCATTCTGCAGGCCCTCTATAACACAAAATAAATGTCGAATCAACTGTTCCTTCAACCAATCAGATTTTGAGTTGGTGTCAGTAGGGCCCTCTAGCAGGTGTACGACAACGTCACCGTATTCAGAACCATTCATTGGATAGGATGGTGTGATAGCTATTTTGTTACAAGCAACGGTGCTTTCCAAAACTTTTGGGGAAACCAGAGTGGATCTACAGCTGAACGAGCAAGTGCGCAGGGAAACAGACCTCCATAACGAAAAGGTGAAGAAAAACAGAGAAATCTTAAAAAGACTGATAGACTGTGTCATTTTTTTGGGCAAACAGGAACTTTCATTTCGGGGACACGATGAAAGCGCGGGATCCAATAACAGAGGGAACTATGTGGAGCTTCTTTCTCTCATTGCTGAGAGCAACACGGATTTACATTACCACCTGTCCACCAATAAAGTGTTTAGTGGGACGTCGGGGAAAATACAAAACGACCTGATCACTGCTATTGCTGACATGATGGGAGAAGAGATAAGAGTGACGTTAAAAAAGCACCGTTTGTCTCTATTATGGTGGATGAGACGACAGACGCGAGTAACGCAGCGCAGCTAGCACTGGTCCTCCGTTACGTAACGAGCACAGGTGTCAAGGAGCGATTTGTCATATTTCAAGATGTTACCAGTGGGAAGCGAGCGATGACATTGCAGGTCTTATCATCAGATTTTTGTTGGAAAATGAATGTCTGGGTAAAGTTGTGGCACAGTGTTTTGATGGCGCAGCGGTCGTGTCTTCTGGATTAAATGGGGTGCAGGCTAAAGTTAGAGAGCACCTTTGGCTTTATTCATACATTGCTATGCACATCGGCTCAATTTAGTACTGACTCAAGGGGCCTCAACGCTTAAAGAATGCAAGATCTTTTTCGGCCACCTCAAAGGCCTTGCTGCGTTTTTTTCTAGATCGCCTCGGCGCATGCTAGCGGCGTCTCCCTCGTGTGGCACCAACACGGTGGCAGTACACATCCAGAGTGGTCAATACGGTCTTTGAGAAGAGAGATGCTCTAAAGGAACTGTTTCATCACATTCTGGAGCATCATGACGAGTATGATGAGGACACGGTGCGCTGTGCTGATGGATTTAAAGCACATCTGGATGATTTGGAGTTTTGTTTTTTGCTTGACACATTCAATGGCATTTTTGAGTATTCAGACGTGCTCTTTTCAATACTACAGGACATCTGAATGAGAGCACGGGGCAGCTGTACACATTGGTATGTTTGGCGGTGACCAATCCCGTGTCCACTGCTTCTGTTGAGCGGACATTTTCAGCCCTAAAGCGAATTAAAACTTATGCCAGAAATACGACAGGGCAGGTTCAACTTTCAGCATTAGCTTTGTGATGGAACTGAAGCGCACGGATAATCTGTACGACAGAGTAATTGAACTGTTTTTGAGGAAAGAGAGGAGGATGGATTTGGTTTACAAATAATCAGAATTTTTGGTGAGTAAAATGTTGCGATTTTCCTAAATAATATTGCAAGTTTGAGTTATTATTGATGTTTTTTATGTGTGTCGCGGCTGTAGCTGCAGTAGAAAGGAACTTGCTCACCCCTGGTTTGTCTATTCAATAAAGGCATTTATTGTGGCTACAAGAGTTATGTATCTGCGATGCAACGGCTCTTTTTACTGTATTTCTGCATGTTAAGATGGTTTTTATAACCAGAAATTAGTTTTTGAGGGGCGGGTTGATTCAGACGGAGCACTACTGAAGGCCTGGGTGTGAAATGCACGGTCCGCCACTGGATTTTATATATACAGTGGAACCTCGGGTCACAACCATAATTCGTTCCAAAACTCTGGTTGTAACCCGATTTGGTCGTGACCCGAAGTAATTTCCCCCATAGGATTGTATGTAAATACAATTAATCCGTTCCAGACTTTTTAAAGATTTTTAAGCAGAAAAATAGTTACTATACCATAGAATGCACGGTGTAATAGTAAACTAAATACAAAAACATTGAATAACACTGAGAAAAACACCCAGACTCTCTGCTCAGAAACTCGCTCGCTCTGAGCTGCACACGAGCCTGCGCTCTCTCTCGCTCTCTCTCATTCGCGCTCTCTCTATCTCGCTCTCTCTCTCTCTCATTCGCGCTCACTCTCTGTTGCTCACTCTCTCTCTCTCTCTCGCTCTCTCTCTCGCTCGCGCTCTCTCTCTCTCATTCGCACTCACTCTCTGTTGCTCGCTCTCTCTCTCGCTCTCTCTCTCTCTCATTCGCGCTCACTCTCTGTTGCTCGCTCTCGCTCTCTCGCTCTCTCTCTCTTTCGTGCACTCTCTATCTCGCTCTCTCTCTCTCATTCGCGCTCACTCTCTCGCTCTCTCTCTCGCTCTCTCTCTCGCTCTCTCTCTCTCATGCTCTCTCTCTCTCATTCGCGCTCACTCTCTGTTGCTCGCTCTCTCTCTCTCGCTCTCTCTCTCGCTCTCTCTCTCTCTCGCTCTCTCACTCTCTGTCTCTCTCTCTCTCTCTCTCTCTCTCTCTCTCTCTCTCTTGCACCGGCTTTCTTCTCCTGCTTCCTGCCTTCTCCCGTAACCTCCCGTTCTTTCCTGTTCTCTTCTTTTTCCCTTTAGGCAATTCGTGCTTCTATTTATGAAGAGGCATGGCAGTCGTGGCAATCAGCAGCTCCTGGGAACAATTACGGATGCGGACCGCTTCTCACCTGTGCTCTTAGGTGAGAAACGGCCACATTACGAACTCAGGAAACGCTTCGGCCACACACCACCACGCCCCCTCTCTAAGCCGCGAGTGCGGTGATTATTTATTAAAACTGGCCTTTTTGATGGGAGCTGTGGACCCGCTATACCACAGGAGGTAGCTGGGTTGAGGGAGAGTCCCCCTGTGTGATGCACTGAGAACAATAACAGTACAGGGAGAGACTGAACACATGCAGAAATCATCAGAGCATACAAACCGGAAGGGAAACTGGCTTATTCATCAACCGAGTGTGTGGTCGTGAACAGATGCAAAAGTTTGGCAAACTTTTTGGTCGTAACCCGATTTGTACGTGCTCAGAGACGTTCATGTACCAAGGTTCCACTGTATATAGATATAAATCCCAATCCTCTTGTAAATATGCGTTTGTGAATGCGCCTCAAACGATGCCTGGAAACATCCTGCATGGAGTGTGCTAATCAGCCTCATTCATATGCAGTCACAATGCTGCAGAACTCCACTTGGTGGTACAGCAGCCTCTTCCACCTGATGTGTCAAGACCCCGCCATTCAAGAGTGCAAGATCACTATGAAGCATGATGATGGAAATGATCTGGTTTGGGGCTGCCTGTTTTCCTCCAAGTCTGCAAGCTGTCATCGAGTCAGTTATAAATTCTGCATCATTTCTAAGTGTGCTTGAGGAGAATGTGAAACCATCTGTCTGAAAGTTGAACTGGAATGTGATAGTAAAGTGAAGCAAATCCATCAAGGACTGACTCAAAAAGAAGAAATGGAGGATTATGGACCGGCTTGGTCAAATTCCTGGTTTGAAACCCATTGAAATGTACAAACAAGCTGCACAAGTAAGAAAACCCACAAACATCTTGTGACTGAAGGAATTTTGCAGGGACGAGTGGACAAAAATGTCACTGAGTTGATGTCAGAGACTGGTGGGCAAGTTTTGGAAAATACAGGGTGGCACAGGGAAAGGGGAAATTTTCAATTGACGTCCAATGCACAAATAAACACATAACAAAATACATGTAATGATGAAATGTATTGTACAGGATATGCAGTTAATGATGGTAATCGATATTCATTAAATATTCATTTTGTGTTTTGAAGAAAACATCATGAAGGTGTCGCCCTTTTCTCCGTACACATTCTGACAGCCTGCATTGCTTGACTTAACATATCAAGAGGAACGCCAGCGATTTCCTCTTCAATCCTCCTTTTTTAGTTCAGCAATGGTTGCAGGACATGTTCGGTACGCTTGGCTTTTCAGATGTCCCCAAAGAAAAATAAAATCACAAACAGTGAGATCTGGGGGATCTTGGATGCCATGGACTGTCACTGTTGCGTGAAATGACACGCCTTCCAAACAATTGTCGAATAGCTGCCATCGATTGTCTGGCAGTATGCGAAGTGGTTCCACCTGGGGACTTCTTTTTTAAGGCTGAACCCGTTTCTTCGAAATTACGCACCCATGTTGGAATCGCATGAGCAGACGGGACACGAGCATGACGTCCTAACTAGTAATGATGCCGAAATTCCCTTTGCGCAGCAGTCACACAATCACCATTCTTATAAAAGGCTTTAACAGCGCACACCTCCACTGCTCCATTATAGCTAATGGCAAGGGGTTCTAATTGGGGTCCCATTGGTCCCAAACAACTGCCTAGTTCACCGAGTTCCAAAATTTCCCGTTTCACTGTGCCACCCTGTAGCTAGAAGAAGTCATTTCTGCTAAAGGGGGCGACACTAGCATCTGAGGCCGAGGGTGGACTTACTTTGTAGCCCCAGTAGACCATCACATCTGTCAATATGTTTGTATAATAAAATGAAATGGCACATTTTCCTTCCTCTTTATTTAAATATCTTGTTGTTGTCTTCTGCGGTGGGCTGGGCCCTGCCTGGGGTTTGTTTCCTGCCTTGCCCCCTGTGTTGGCTGGGATTGGCTCCAGCAGACCCCCGTGACCTTGTAGTTTGAATATAGCGGGTTGGATAATGGATTGATGGATGTTGTTGTCTTTAGGCACGGTTCGCATGAAAATCTCCTGCCTTCTTGCTCAAATATGTTAAAAAAGTCAACATGTTACTTACTTTTTCACAGACATATACATATTTGTATTCCTCAAACACTATTTGCACATTAAAGTTTTAAATTAAGCAAAAAAATTGCATGATAATATCAAAAATTCATTGTGTACCTGAAAACTGTTAATGTATTTAGTGAACAGTAACCATCTTTATTCATATACTTATAAAGAGTATAACACGGGCACATCAATAGGCCAAGAGCAATGGGGGGAAAAAAAATCTAATTTCCTTTTGGTTTTTATTTTCAGTTTGTAAAACAAAGAAATCAAAGACAGCGTCTCGTCTTTGTGTAATAATAGCAGCAGCCAAACCGGAATGAATGGAGCGCATTCAATAAAATAATTATAGATAAGCCATGGAGAAGTATCAGTAGGTTTCAGTGGACAACGGCTAGGTGAGAAGATTTAATTTGAATATTTTAGTTCATTATTTTAATCTCCCCTAAAATTCACGCAAAACTGATCAAAATGACCTAAATAGGCTTCAGAGAGGGCCGTAGCTGTTAGGTTTGTCGTCTGTGAAGAAGGTGAATGTGGCGGCAAGCCTGTCGCAAGTCACGGGGTCGTTTTTATCCGAAAGAAGTAGATTAAATGACTGTTAAAATTTACAGCCGTGAAAAAGTAAAGGTGGTCTGAGTCCCATTCCTGAGTATATGAAAGGGTGCAAAATGGTCAAATCGATTCAAACAGTCGTTTGGTTTCATGGAATGTTATAATATACTTTTTATTCCTTTTCTTTTACTCACAATTATGGCTGTTTTAAGGTTTATACGTATAAAAGGCTCCGAGTCTATGTAAGCAGAACCAAAAATGCAAAACGAGGACAAAATCCAAACAACCGGACAAATTAGGTCAAACTCTGAAGTAAACACGAAAGCATCTCGGAATCTTCACATGGAGTCTGACAAAAGGTTTCTACAAAGAAAAGAGGCACAGTTTTCAGGCAGAAGAACTCTATCCTTGCTCCATCTTTTATTTCTACCACCCCTTCCATTAATTGACCGTCACCTGCTTCATGTTGCATGGCAACAGAGACTGCTGGGAGGGGCCAAGGGCAAATGGAAGGGAAAATGATTGGCTGGCGTAGTCGACAGATTGTCTGGATTCACGCCCAAATGGGCTATTTTTAAATCCGTTGTGTGTGGGGGGAAAAAATGGCTGAGCCGTGACTTCTCATTTTGGGCTATTTTTTTTTTTTATTTTAATTAATTTTTAATTGATTTTCTTTTTTAATTTTTTGTGCGCAATTTTGTAAAAATTAAATATATCTATTTGCTTTACCTTATACCATACTTTATTACCACAAGTTATTTTTCGTGTAGCTCCTTTCACTGTGAACAATATTTAGGTAAAAGTCAAGTATGCAGAACCCTCCCTAATGTTTAGGACAAAGATACAATTCCTTGATTTACTTCTCTGCTCCAAAGTCTAAAATTACAATGGCATGCAAAAGTTTGGGTATCCCTGCTTAAAATGTCTGTAAGGCCAGGGATATGCTTAATGCTTTGCGCCACATGCTCTTGAGGACGCTGCTGCTATGCTATACTTGCCCGCGTTCTTTAACTAAATTTGGAAGATTTCACTTGGTGGCAGTGCGAGAAATCAGGGTGAGAAAACAACATCTGGTTTCACTGTGTTGTGAGTTGAGGGAAGAAAGAAGTAAAAAATAAAATAAATAGAAACTCTTTGTATTCTGATGCAGTTGTGAAAGTGCAAAAACAATAAAAGAAGATGGCAACGGCAAGACAGATGATGGTAAGTGGGACCTTTAAGTGTATTCCGTCATTACGATGGTGAATATGTGACGCATGTATTGCCTATGCGAGAAATGGAAGAAGAAAAGCACCATAAAAATATTCTCATGTGTGGACGATTCTTCTTTTATTCATTATTTCCCGGACAGAGTAGGAGTCTCACACCAGATAAAATTAATCAGTAATATACACTTTATTGCACCTAGACTAGAGAAGCCCTCGTACAGGAAATTCTTTGCTCTTTTATAGCTTACAGAGTTGAGCAAAATGACATTATTATACCAAAAATAGAGCGGCGGTACATATTTCTTACTGCTGACAAAATAAAAAGAAGAAGTTACCTTATTTGGAGCTTTAAAACAGGAACTATAATAAAAAACTGGTTAAAGGGCAGATTCTGAGACAAACAGGAACTATAATAACAGACTTGTGCTGGGCAGATTCCTTTGACCTGCTCACCCAGTACACTCTGTACCTCACACAAGGGTATACATAGAAATGTCACATACACATTTTGTAACTGCTACATGTCACAGGGACAAGCTGTATTTTTCCATTCCACACTCGACCCCTTTGAGCAGAAAAAGGAATCTGGCAGGTCAAACTTGAATCACTTTCAGGGGCCAGAAGAAAAACTTGTTCTTGACGTAGGAGGTAAGCTTTAGATAGAGCAGAACGGAACACAAGAGCAATGAGACAGCGGACAAGAGGAAGTAAGCAGCAAGAGGCAAGAAGGAGTAGAACAACTCCAACAGCAAGGGAGACAAAAATAGATCTGAACCATTGCCCCCAGGAGCCGAACATAGAGGTGAACCAAGAATGGAGAAGGAGGGAAAAGACAGAAGAGAGGGAGCAGGAGGAATTCGAGAAATGGAAGGAGTATTAAAAAGGGAAAGTAAGCAAGGAAGAGAGTTGGAGGAGTTATGGGACAAAGGGAAGGGGGTGGTTGCGAGATGGGGACGAGCAGTGGCACACACATAACAGTCGGATTGATTGAGCTGACGAGCTGAATACAGGACCCATTGCAGCCAACGGTTCCGATCACCGTACCCAGTTTCAACCTCGAAGGTGGATTCTATGGAAAGGACGGACAGAGAGGAGAATGGAGAAGTAGTATTGGAAGAAGAAGAAGCGTTAACAGGAGAAGATAAAGAGGAAGAGGTGGGGAATTGGAGTACACCTCAATCTTGAACTTTCCCAACAGATCTGTACCAGAGACATAGGCACCAAGAATGTAGATGCCAGAATCATGTAAAGAAGCATTCTTAATAGTAACTACTAAAAGATTGCATAAAATAGGATTATTGCCTTTACAGGTTTCAGCATACGGGTGTCCTTTTATAATTGAAAAACGAGTCTTTAGACCATGTTGCGTAGCTTGTCTAGGGTTATACCCCAGTCCTGGTTTCCGGTGTTAGCGAACACGCGCTCCATGAGCTACATTCTGGGACACAAACATATTTTTGTGAGGAAGTCCAATCACGTGGAGAACCAGTACAGGACGCAACAGAACAAAAGTCCAGGGTAAAAGAATGAGTAGTACCCTGAAGAACGCGGAATCCTTGTGGTTCTCGGTGCGAACAGGGATAGATAGAACAAAACGGAAAAGGATCAAAAGACAGAGGAATGGTGCCATCTTTTACAATGAGATGCGTGGATCCAGGCAGGTAGTCCTTCAACTTTCACAGCGTGAGGGGTTGACAGAAGAACTTGAACGGTCCTCGCCACCTGGGTTGGTGCCAGTGTTTCCTGCGGGTGTCACGAACCAGGATCCAGGTTCTTAATGGGATAGGCGAATCCTCAGAGGGAGGGGTGGATCTCCAGGCTTGCTTCACTTGTTCATGGACCTCCTTCAGAGAGGCTCGGAGACCTGAAAGACTAGAGAGAAGATCATTGTCCACAGTATGTAGGTTCACATTCCCTATAACCATACCAACTGGCATGGATCTACCGGTAAGAATCTCAAACGGCGATAGCCCCAATTGTCAGTGTGTCGCCCTCGTAGCCCCATCAGGGCCAGTGGAAGGGCATCAGGCCAGGAAAGATTTGTCTGCTCACAAATTTTTGCTAATTTTGACTTCAAAGTGCCATTGCATCTTTCAACTATACCTCCACTCTGTGGGTGATACGTACAGTAGTGGTGTACATTAATTTGGAGCCATGTGGTTAGTTCATTTATGACTGAATTCACAAAATGTGTCCCATTATCAGTCTGCAGTTTCTGAGGTATAATTTCCTTTATTAACGCTTTAGCCACAGTTTTGGCATCATTATGCTTAGAAGGGAATGCTTCTACCCATCGGAGAACACATCGACAATTACTAAACAGTACCGATATCCCTTTGATGGCGTTAATTGATGAAATCCATTTGGAGATGCTCAAATGGTCCCATTGGATTCGGGTAACGGCGGGACTTACCTGCGTGCCTTTTCCCACATTAAACCTTTGGCACAGCGCACATCTCTTACAGAATTGATCTGCATAACTAGAAAACCCTACTGCTTCCCAATGCTTCTCAACATCCTGAATCATAGCATCTCTTCCCGCATGGTCCAGTCCGTGGGCTATTTTCGCCATTCCTGGAAAGGAAGCTTTCGGAAGAAAAGGCTTATTAGTCTGACGGTGGGTCCAAACACCTTCAATCAAGGAGCCTTCCTTGGACCATTTCTTCTTCTCAAGATCCGTTGCTGAGCTCTGTAAAGAAATCATCTGGTTATCTAGAACCGACTCCGAACTCTGTTGGAAAAGAGAAACTGGAACATTATTATGAGCAGCTCTTTTAGCAAAGTAATCAGCCAATTCATTTCCTTTACTAACAGGATCCTGTTTGCCAGTGTGTGCCTGGCACTTTACAATAGCCAATTTAGATGGTTTAGTTATGGCATCCAACAGAGATTCAATTAACTTCTGATGTTGAATGGGCTTGCCAGTACTGGTCTTAAAACCCCTTAATTTCCATAATGCCCCGTGATCATGGCAGACTCCAAAAGCATAGCGAGAGTCTGTGTAAATAGTTATGTCTTTTCCTTCTGACAGCTGACATGCTCAAGTTAGGGCTATTAGTTCAGCTGCTTGTGCACTGAGGCTAGAGGTAATTCGGTTAGCTTCCAGTAGGTGGTCCCCTTGGACCACAGCATAACTGGTCGACGGAGCTCCATTTTCTAATCTTAACGAACAGTCATCTACAAATATGATTTCACCTGTTTCTAATGGAGTTTCCTGCAAATCAAATCGCGGCTTAACTTCTCGAGCAATCACTTCCTGACAATCATGCGGTTCTCCCTCCTCACTAGTCGGGAGTAGAGTAGCCGATTGAGGGTAGAACACCTTTCAATTGTGACATTTGAGAGAGTGCAAAGAACGTTCTGATAATGGATGGCTCTTGCTGTGGTTAGATGAGAAGTTTTTGCTTGTACTAAAATGGAATGAACTGCATGCGGAACTTTAACTGTCAGTGGACTCATGAGTACTATATCGGTGCTAGCTAAGACTGCTTCTGTGGCAGCAGCAACTGCTCTTAGACAGGGAGAAAGAGCAGCTGCAACTGGGTCTAATTTTTTCGAAAAATATGCAACAGGCCTTTGTTTGTCTCCATGTATTTGAGTCAACACGGCATTCATATATCCCCCCTTTTCGTCCACAAACAATGTGAATGGACGAGAATAATCAGGTAAACCGAGGCGGGGCAGAAAGGAGGGCAGTCTTTAGGTCAGAAAATGCGGTCTCAGCATCAGGAGTCCAGGAACGTGGCCAGATAAGGGAAGGCCGGGAGTGTTGGCCAGATCTTGCAGTGGCTGAGCACGTGCGAAAAGTTAAGGATCCATTGTCGACAATATCCAAGAATGCCTAGGACAGACATAACCTGTTGTTTAGTGACCGGTCTAGGAAGATTCTGAATGGTTGTAATGCGACTAGTGGAGAGAGCTCTTGTGCCATTAGTAATGTCATGACCTACATATTTAACAGTTGTTTGTACCAATTGTAATTTAGCTTTGGACACTTTATGGCCATTTTCAGCCAAGAAAAGAAGTAATTTCTTTGTGTCCGTTTCACATGATTCCTGCGAATCACTGCAGAGCATGATATCATCAACATATTGAATTAATGTGGAACCACGGTCTGGCCAAAACCCTCAAGATTTTGAGCAAGCGCTTGTCCATACACACAAGGAGACTCAGTGTAGCCCTGAGGCATAACAGTCCAAGTCCAACGGCGGTTTTGAAAAGTAAAAGCACGGAAGGAGGATTTTGGGTAGATCACCAGAGGTTCACAATGGGCTATTCTGCCAAAATCGTTTTTATCCTGAGACCATAGGCAGGATGGGATATCTGCGAGCCAAGGCAATGGAGGAAATGTAACTTGTAAGGGAAAAACAGAACATGACGGGAAGGTGTGCAGAGACTACGATTGACTAAAAATCAGTTTGGAGAACAACCTTTGTAATTAAATGGTCAGAGGTGTCGAAGACACCAGGGCAACATATTGCCAATCTGTCCGGTCAAGACAGTGTTGAACCCAAGGTCCAATTTGCACCCACTGGGTGTCATGCGATTTGGCAAGAGAAATATGAGGGACAGAGTCACCCAAATAGTAAATTTGCTGGGAAGGGGTGAGATGGACAGATGTAGCAGCTTTGGTGGAGGACAGGAATAAACAGGGAACAAGTATAATTTGCGGTGTGGGAGCTGAGGAAAGAAAAGATTTCAACCAAGGGGTATCAACTTCAGCAGGGAAGTATTGGGCAGTACAGTGAAGGGTGTCAGGGACCTGGAGATGGGGAAACAAGCAGGAAGGGAATGAACTAAGGGCTTTTAATAAAATGGTGTGTGGGGAAATGGAAAGAGTCCAAGCTGCAAAGGAAGGTGTTGGGTGAGAGGATTGAAAAAGAATCATAGGGGTGGAACAGTTAAAGCCTTTGGGGGTCATAGTAATCGATAGGGAAAGTTTAGTCATGAGGTCACGTCCCAAGAGGTTAACAGGGCAAAGTGAATTAAGGAGGAAACGGTGTAGTATGGATGGACCAGAAGGAGAATTTTGGACAGGGAGTGGGAGTGAAACTTTAAGGCAATGTGGTTGTCCAGAGGCTGTCAGAACAGTAATTGTGTCATCCGAGGCAGGGACCTTAGCCAGAGAAAGAGTAGAGCGTGTAGCGCCAGTGTCAACTAGAAAAATAGTCTTTTGTCCATTAACATGCAGAGATAAAAGAGGATCATCCTCAGGATCCACAGTCAAGAAGGGAAACATGGAGTGGCTAGAGGTCCCTGAAAATTCCTAGGGCCAGCCTTGGTTTTCGGGGAAACCGGTGTAAATTCATCTCCGGGGGTAGTCAAAAGAGGCTTAATCTGACGATTTGGACAGTCTCTTTTATAATGGCCTGGCTGACCACAATTATAGCAATAGTAAGGAGTGGGGAGCTGTTGTTGTTGAGAAGGGTCTTGCAAAGAGGTAAAACCACCTCGACCCCGGCCGCGTCCTCTTCCTCGGGAGCCTCCCGGGCACGCGTGGACCGGTGAAGCCTCCTCGTCCACCAGTGTAGTAATTTAGTTGCGCAGCCACAACTTAGCCTGATTCTGTTCTTGCTTTTGTGAGGTCTGCCTTTCAGCATGTTCAGCATGTCGCTTAACCTCTTCAAAGGTAGCAGATTCCCAGCCAATACATGAGATACGGACTTTAGATTGAATGTCTGGAGACCGGAGACGAAAGGAGGCACGGCTGCACGACGTTGGTCCTCAGCCCGCTCTATGCCCGAATAGGTAGCCATCAAATCTTGAATTCTAAGCCCCCACTCATCCACAGTCTAATCTTTTTCTGTTTTGCAGCAGAAATCAAAGCCCAGTCAGTGCCCTTTTATACTTGTCATCTAAATTCGCTTTCAGTAGACGCCACTGAGTTTGAAAATCTGCATCTCCATTCTGACCATCTCCTCGATGGAAGGTCTCACGCCAAGTCCACGGTTGTCCATTATTATCAGTGCCATGATTAACAGAAGCCCAAGTTGGACCCAATTTACGACGAAGGACCTGTGTCCATTCAGCAGCGTTTGGTTTATACATGCTGTCCAACTGTTCTAATTGTTCAATAAATTTCAGTCCCCCCTCCTTTTTAGGGTCAACTAAGGAGCTGACCACCTCTTTTAGCTCACTTAAGTCCCAAATATGGGAAATGGAAATTGTCAAGGGATTCTGGTCACCAGTAGGTTGATTGGGATTATGCCGGGGATTAGGGATCTGCATTAATGGGAAAGAAGTAGATGGAGGGAACTCGGGGTCAGGGGCAGTGGGGGAAAGTGGAACAGAGGATTTAAACACATGGGGTCGGTCATCGTGTAAGGGATTGAAAGGTGCCTGTGTCTTAGCCTGTCTTGGTGGTAACTCCCTTGTGTCCGATAAGGGGCTCGGGTTTTATTTCTAGTGGTTCTCCTCTACCTCCTCTTCCCCTTCTGAACCTCCTGGAGAATCATAGGGTGGAGGTTCGGGAGCCTGAGTCCCAGAACCATAGAATATAGGGTATAGACGTTTCTTTTCTTTTTAGAATGGGTGTCAGGTGGTTGGGCTGTTTGTAAAACTAAAAGCAATTCATCTTTTTCTTTTCTGGCCTTAACTTCATTGGCTCTCAGAACCTCATTCTGTCTAGTGATCGCCTCTAAATTTCGATCTTTTATAACCAATTCCCATCTATCAAACATATCCATGCGATACGGACCTCCCTTGCAACAACCAATATTTTCCTTATTTCCTGAATCTCACTCGTATCACCGGTGCCTTCTAATGGCCAACGCCCACCGCTCTGTTTATTCCACTTCTTACATGCCTTTTTAAAATCTAAGCCTGTCTTTTTCTCAATTAGTTTCCTAGGTGACCCATTTTTCCGCGACGTCTGTTGATCCTCCGAAAACAGTCCTTCCAGTATAAACTTAGACCCATCAGACCCCTGCTTAACTTTTTTACTACTAGCGGAACCCATTTTCTTTTATTGTCCTAGTTTCTTCCCTGAAACTATATCTTTTATTTTCTAGTTTCTTTTCCTGAAACTATATTCAGTGTACACTGTTCTTTTCCTACTCGATTTCCTTTTCTCTTAAATTACCTAACTGTTAACCGTCTTTGTCCGTGACTGACCTTTGACGGGCAATGGGCTCTTTCCTTAGGTGTGCCACGCACCTTTAACCGTCCCAATGCCTATCCCACTAATATCCCAGTTCGGACTCCTACATCCTTTCCCAACAGTTAATTAAAAAACCTCGAGTAGATAATTAATATCCTGGGCCGCTAGTGTCAGTTTAAAAAACTGTCAGTTACTTATCACTCTTATCATACCCACCACCAAGGAAACCCCCGACGGTACTTACCCTAGTCTAGGCATTTAGTCTGGTGCGCAACGCAGAGTACTCCACTCGGAGTCAGGAGGAGACCGGGGACTTCTCACTCAGAAGCCGTCCTAGGACAGGACAGTCCTAACTTTTATCGGAGCTGTTTACTCTGCTGCCGGTGCACACAGTAGCGGCAGTCTGCTTCAAAGAAGACAGATCCATAAGGCGGGTACCGATCAAGGAGTCAGCCGATCGTCTCCTGCCCCACGCTTCGGGCGCCAAAAACTGTGGACGATTCTTCTTTTATTCATTATTTCCCGGACAGAGTAGGAGTCTCACACCAGATAAAATTAATCAGTAATATACACTTTATTGCACCTAGACTAGAGAAGCCCTCGTACAGGAAATTCTTTGCTCTTTTATAGCTTACAGAGTTGAGCAAAATGACATTATTATACCAAAAATAGAGGCGGTACATATTTCTTACTGCTGACAAAATAAAAAGAAGAAGTTACCTTATTTGGAGCTTTAAAACAGGAACTATAATAAAAAACTGGTTAAAGGGCAGATTCTGAGACAAACAGGAACTATAATAACAGACTTGTGCTGGGCAGATTCCTTTGACCTGCTCACCCAGTACACTCTGTACCTCACACAAGGGTATACATAGAAATGTCACATACACATTTTGTAACTGCTACATGTCACAGGGACAAGCTGTATTTTTCCATTCCACAAGATGTACAATTTAAACAGAGTTTAATTTTCATGTGAAGTGTTACATTTGCATCAACGCGACGTATAACTGCCCGTGATTGAATTTCATTTCTTTCTCTCTATTAAATAAAACAACTTTTTCAAATGTTTGGCTCTGAGATTTGTTAATTGTCTTTGCAAAAGCTATTCTAACGGAAAACTGTTAACGTTTTAATAGAAATGGTATATCAAGATCTCCTTTGGTGTCTAACGTTATTCTACATTACCTTTCTTGGATACATCCTTCTTTCTACAGTAATTTGGCTGGTGGAAGAGCAAACGGTGTCAACGGTTGTAGATATTCTTTGGAATCACCACCAACTGTTTCAGCATAGTCTATTGATACGCATTTAACCAATTAGCCCTGTATCCGATCAACATTTTTGACATTCATTCATTTGACTTCCTCCTTTCTCAGTGCTAGGATGGCCAGTGTACTCATTTTTCATTTGATAACACTTTATCTTCAATAAGATTTGGACATAAAACGTCTTCTTTAATTGGGAACTCAAAGTGAGGAAAATGTTAAAATTTATAAGAGCTCAGAACGCAGGAACTGTGTCTGTCAAAAGCATTCACACGAATGAGAGGTGACAGTACCGTGGTCTTGTTTGAAAATGGATGCTAGGAGGGCGTGACTTGTAAAAATATCATGGCAATATTTTTCGTCTCGCGGGACTTAAAAAAATCTTTTCCGAAAAGTCTCGTCTCCTAAAAAGTCTTGTTGCGTTGAAAGATTTTTTTGATGATAGAGAGATGCACATTACATAACCATCAACAACAAATCAAATCAATAATATATTGAACAATTTTTATTAAAGTAAAGTTGAATAAATCGGACTCTGCAGCTGCATGGATAAATAATTTGCCATGATGATTTTATTTTGCCGAACAATTCAGGTAAATTCCCACCTTCTGTAAGCGGAAGTGGGTCAAAGGTTGCAAGAGACTTTAGTACTGTGTGTAATGTAATACTTGTAGACAAAATTTAATTTACATAAAGGAAAAACGTTCTGAAATATGTATGTATTACCATTTGAGCGTCAAACTGAAAACTGCAATTATCTCGAAAATCAGTCGTTTCTTGAAAAAATGCAAAGTGACAAAAAATGCTTAGAAATTTTCAAATTTTTAATATTTTTGGAGAAGTGCTTCAGGTAAAGTACCACTTCTGGTCAGAGGAAATAGCCCAAAAGTTCAAATTTCAAAAATAGTATTTTCAGACTGTTTTGTCTTGGTAGAATAATATTTTACTCTACTTTCCCCCTTTTGTATTATTAATATGTAGCCTTTGTCAGAATTCCTCAAATCTCCCAGACTTACCACTGTTTATAAGGTGTTTTATCACCTTCCCTTCTACATTTATAACCTTAGGCAATTAGGTGTAGTAAAAGACAAGCAGGAGTTACGTTACAATTTAAACAATTATTATCATTCATATTCATAAATTATAACAATATGCAAAGTACATTTGAATATGGCAACTATATAACCTCATAAATGTTGATGCGTAGTTTCAGGCGGCACACACACTTGTTAGTTACTCTAAATGTCTCTAGTCAAGTCCTCATTTGTGGTCAGCTTTCTTCAGAACAGGCCGCATGCCTGTCTCAATATGGCTGCCGAGCTGTGCTCTTCATTGTGTTGTCCTTTTCAGTTCATGATGTGTGAGATGGTCTTTCATCAGAAGTTTGTATTATAGCAGCTGAATTTTATGCATTCTTTGATCAAACCTTTACACCAATAGGGCGTCATGCTCCAGAATGGCCTCTGATTCAGGCCAATCCCAAACAACCACACTTCAGACCAAAACCTTTCACACCTGCCCCCAAAACCATTTGGTAAGGTGAAGCTTTCCAGCTATATAGTTGGCCTCCATGCGGAGGTTGACTAAGAGAGTCTTGCAGAGAATCACTTGCTAAACTTCTTTGAGGCACTTCACTCTAACCCTGTCATAAAATTCACTAACCTCACTTAGTCCTAGGGGTGTAAACATGAATGCTTCTCGTGTAAACATGAATGCTTCATATTACATTTGCGTTGCCTAAGTTGCAAATAAACAAATACAAAATATTTATCAACTTGTATGCAAAATTCCACACCACAACACAGACTGAGGAAGGTCTAAAACGTCAAGATTCATCAAAATCTCGAGGTTTCATTTTTTCACGATTCCTGTACTTTCTCTGTATTATGTATACTAGCAAGTAAAAAATGAGGATGGGTCTTACAACAAGATAATGAGCTGAAATACACCTTCAGATCTACAATGGAACACCTCGAGAGGCACAGGCTGATGGTTTTGCCATCGACCTCACAGTCCACCGACCTCATCATTGAAAATCTGTGGTGAGATCTCAAAGGAGAGAGCAGGGCATGTAAGGCAGCCCAAGAATCTCACAGAATTGAAAGCCTTTTGTAAGGATGAAGGGGCGAAAAGACCCCACATAAGAACTGAAAAACTCAAAAGCACTTACCGTACAAGCTGTGATACTTGTCAGAGAGGGTCTTAATAAGTACTGATCATGTCATGATGACCAAACTTCTGCTTCGGGTCCTTTTCATTTTTTTTTGGTGTTTTATTCCTGTGAATGATGGAAATCAAAAATGTAATCTTGCTTAAAATAGCAAAGAAATGTGTCATCTTTAACTTGATGCCTTTTGGTGATCACTTCATTGTCTGCTCACTTAACTGTTCACTGTAACAAACATTTTGAGCAAGGGGGCCCATACTTTGCATGCCGCTGTACCAATCAAACAGTTCAGACATCATTAAAGTGCACATTGCAGACTTTCATTTAATTTGCATACATTTTGCTCACACAACACTTTTTCTACACAATCCCCCCATTGCAGGGCACTGTAATGTTTGGGACACGTCAGTGTCAGGTCTATTAAAACTGTCATATTTAGGACTTTGTTACATATCCCTTGCAAACAATGACTGCTTGAAGTCTGTGATTCATAGACTGAAGGACCAGATGGACAGAATTGCATGTGCCTCTTTGAAATGTTTGGGCACCAGCCTGGCGTTTTTGTTTAACTGGCACAAAATAACAAAAACAAAACAACTGTGGTTGATGGCACCAACAACAGAAGATCATGGTGTGCTGGTTGGCTAAACAGAAAAGTTTTTCTCTTGCATAGGTGCTTGCTTTAGGTCAAATTAAGGACTAAAAATCAGGTGACCTCGTCTGGGGACAGTCCATTTCATATCGAATGTATGCTGGCAAATTAGGCCAGTCTCTGGGTGCTGTGATTGGGTCACTTGCCCTCTCCTGGTGGTGTTTCTGAGCTGTGGGTGGAAAGGGAGAAACCTCAGTAGAATATGGCAAGTGATCCCCCCAAGTGCAAAATGTGTCTATGTCACAGATAGTTACAGTTCATTCAACCATGCTTGCAGTTGCCATAGCTGATCTTCCCCTGTCCATCTATTTTATGAGGACTTTTGGGCTGTCATGAAGCTCAACAATCTGGACGGGGAGGCCGGTTCCAGTTGACTTTCCATTAAACACTAAAAAGAACCACACAACTGCATTATCTAAAAATTATAATGATTAAGTATTTTTGAGAGAATATAATTTATTGGCAAAGCCCCAGAATGATCTGCTATCTCATGTTCAAATACAGCCAACAGTTTTAAGTCTTGTAAGGAGTGGGGTGTGGATGGGGGTCTTGCTTTTACATACTTTTTTTTATCACACTTCAATTATAATATCTACTTATTATATAGTGCTTTAATTACCTATATACAGTATCTATCTGTTTATCTATGATATAGTGCCTTTTCTATCTATCTATCTATCTATCTATCTATCTATCTATCTATCTATCTATTATATAGTGCCTTTTCTATCTATCTATCTATCTATCTATCTATCTATCTATCTATCTATCTATCTATCTATTATAGTGCCATCTATCTATCTATCTATCTATCTATCTATCTATCATATAGTGCATTTCATATCTATCTATCTATCTATCTATCTATCTATCTATCTATTATAGTGCCATCTATCTATCTATCTATCTATCTATCTATCTATCTATCTATCTATCATATAGTGCCTTTCATATCTATCTATCTATCTATCTATCTATCTATCTATCTATCTATCTATCTATCTATCTATCTAAGATGCCTAATGGGAATCTTTTTTAATATCTCTCTTATTATTAATAAAAACCACAAAATGAGTCTTTTCAGAGGAGGGAATGCATTGACTATATAAACATGCTTCCTTTTTTTATTCTGACCATTTTTCTGTAGATAGGAAGTTATAAATTGTCTCTTGTTATAAAATGATTCCTATCCTAAGTAACAAAAGATCCCTACCATGTTACTAATGAGCTCTATGAGTTACAAAAGGTCCCTATCTACTCTATCTATCTATCTATCTATCTATCTATCTATCTATCTATCTATCTATCTATCTATCTATCTATCATCTTCAATATATGAATAAGAAAGTTTTTGTCTATTTCCTGGGTTACTGATGTGAAACAATGTTAAACATTGTCAGGTGACAAAATGCACACTGATGTCACAAGTGATTATGATTGACCACCTGATTTTTATTTCCTGAGGTTCACCCATAGACTAATAATGTCTGAAAGTAAACCTACTTGTTTTCACTCATACTCACATGAAAAAGATTAACAAAAACCTAAAGTATTTGTTTTATGTTCATTTTCTTTGGGGAGGATTGGTCCAAAGCTGTCAAAGCAATGTAGTAAATAGCTTCTCAACTGTTTGCTCTGCCTCACTTCAAAAGCTTAAGGCTAAGAAGGTTTGACCTTTTACAAATGGAATGGTTTCCTGCAGGACATGGAGCGGCGCTGAATACTAATGGAGAGGTGGAACTTGACGCGCTCATCATGGATGGCAAAACTCTAGCAGCTGGAGCCGTCTCCTCCATCAAGAACATTTCTAATCCAGTGACATTTGCTCGTTCAGTCATGGAAAAGGTACGGATTATTTTTTTCTTTTCCATTCCAAATCATACTCTGATCTAAGGTCATGGACGAGGAGTGAATGATTCAAAAGGAAATAGTGTAGTAAATCGGTTGCTATGATTAAATTTACAGTAGAATAGATTGTTTAGGTTTTTCATTTCTGTGTTAGATTTGTATTTGTTTTATTATTTGGTATGTTAGCACTGTCTTTTGAATTTTGTCCGATCAATTTCATCAGTCGTTTCCATTAGATTTCATATCTTTTTCAATACAGATGTGATCCCGCTTGGCTGAAATGCTGGCACTGCATAGCTGCAAGTCACTTGATTGATTCAGAGCTGAGCTCCTCTGTGTGTAGTTTGCATGTTTTCTCTTAATCTGACAGCATTTCCTTTAGGGATTCCAGTTTCCTGCCAGGATTCATACAAGTAGGTGGATTTGCAGGTCTGAACTAATGGGAAGTGAGCTTGTAGCTACAGTATCAGCACCCCACTTAGGGCAGGTTTCAAATTGGGACACTTTGTTTTGCAACCATCCTTAATTAGCATAGATACTTCTGAAAATTGATTAATCCATCCATTTCCATACCCACTTCATAAGAACAAAAGAAATTTGGCAAGCAACAAATGGTCCAAAAAGCTTGATTGTTTAGCTAATAGCTAAGTTGGTCCCAATATCTCATTCAGACCCTGCTTAAAAATTGTCAAAGTTTCTTCTTCAACTCCATGTCTCGGTAGTTTGTTCCAGATTCCCACTTCATTTTGAAGTAAAGACATGCTTCCCGGCTTCATTCCTATATGCCATTCCCCTTAATGTCCACTGGTGTCCTAGACTGTCCATCCATCCATTATCCAACCCACTATATTCTAACTACAGGGTCACGGGGGTCTGCTGGAGTCCTTGACTGTGTGGTTCACTATTAAGTTGAAAAAATTTGGTTGGATTTACTCCATCAGTGCCTTTGAGGATTTTGAAGAGCTGAATTAGGCCACCTCATAGTCTCCTCTGCTCGAGACTAAAGAGCCGGTCAGAGTAGGACATGTCCTTCAGTCCCACGATGTACTTGGTTGCACTCCTTTGCACAGCCTCACGTGCTGCTGTGTCTTTCAAGGAGTTCAGCCACACAGGATTATTATCGTATATATACTCGCGTTGAAGTTCTTCCGCGGATAAGTCAGGGCTTGATTTTTACCGTATAATTTCTGGTATTTTAGAATGTTGCTCATATAAGTCGAATGTGGAAAACTCACGCTATTGGTCGAATAGAGATTACGATATGCTAATGCTCACCTGATAGAGTAACCACGGAGCACACAGCCTTCTTTTTCTATGTATTGTGCCTATGTGACCGCACGGTAATAACCAAACTATTCTGAAGTGACGTTTGTACTGTTTTGTGTTTTTTGTTTCACCTTTGTACACCTTTATCATAAGAGCATCCCTTATTTACGATGGAGCATTCGATCAGAAGAAAATATGAAGCTGGTTTTAAATTAAATTAAAAGTCGTTAAAGTAGTGAAAGAAATTGGTAACTGCGCTGCTGCAACAAAGTTCGATGTTTCTGATAAACTGATGCGAGACTGGAGGAGGCAAGAAGATGTAAAAAAATAAATAAATAAATGTTGTATTTTTGAACTGGCATATAAGTTGGGGTCTGATTTTATGATCGATTTTTTGGGTTTCAAGACTTGACTTTTACGCAAGTTGCAGGGATCAATCACTCACAGTCACAACTCCACACTTGGCCAAATTACAGTTGCAGATTAACAAAACATGTTCATCTTTGACAGACATCCTGTAGAAAAACACACTCAGACATAAAGAGGACTATGACTGTGAATCGTTGAGGTGGCCCCGTTTAATTATTTCAACTTCTTCTTCTTTCGGCTGCTCCTGTTAGGGGTCGCCACAGTGGATCATCTCCTTCCATAACCTTCTGTCCTCGTCATCTTGTATTGTCACCCCCATCACCTGCATGTCCTCTCTCACCACATCCATAAAACTTCTCTTAGGCCTTCCTCTTCTCCTCTTGCCTGGCAGCTCTATCCTTAGCATCCTTCTCCCAATATACCCCTCATCTCTCCTCTGCACAAGTCCAAACCAACCCAATCTCGCCTCTCTGACTTTGTCTCCCAGCTGTCCAACCTGAGCTGACCCTCTAATGTCCTCATTTCTAATCCTGTCCATCCTCGTCACACCCATTGCAAATCTTAGCATCTTTAACTCTGCCACCTCCAGCTCTGTCTCCTGTGCCACCGTCTCCTGCCCATATAACATAGCTGGTCTCACTACCATCCTGTAGACCTTCCCTTTCTCTCTTGCTGATACCCATCTGTCTCAACTCACTCCTGACACTCGTCTCCACCCATCCCACCCTGCCTGCACTCTCTTTTTCACTTCTCTTCCACCATCCCCGTTACTCTGTACTGTTGATCCCAAGTATTTAAACTCATCCACCTTCGCCAACTCTAATCCCTGCATCCTCACCATTCCACTGACCTCCCTCTCATTCACACACATGTATTCTGTCTTGGTGCTCCTACTGACCTTCATTCCTCTTCTCTCTAGAGCATATCTCCACCTCTCCAGGGTCTCCTCAACCTGCTCCCTACTCTTGCCACAGATCACAATGTCATCAGCAAACATCAATGTCCACGTGGACTCCTATCTAATCTCTTCTGTTTAATTATTTCAAAAAAGATGCAAAAAGGATTTGCAAAAAGGGCACAATGAAAAAGACACTGTCCACAGATTTGGCCCACGCAGGCGTCTCTGCTGTTGTGTTTAGCTCTCGAATCTCACACAGGAGCTCATTTGTTATTGAGTCCTGGTCATGGAATGCAATGCCACCTAACAGGGCCATCCTTTTCTGTGGCATCCCAATCAGAAGGCACAGAGCCTGCCCTCTGCATCACAGTAGGCATTGGGTACCTCACTGGGCATCTTAATGGTGCTGTAGTGGAAAGAGACGATATTGCTAGCAACAGCACACCTTATAGCCCTGGAGTGGTATCTCTTAGCTCAATCAAGCTCACAAACTGATCCCCAGTCACACATTCGTGACAGAACATTCAAAGTGACAGTAGCTGTAGTGGTAGTACGGTCATGTGCATGATAAAATTTTTGTATGTCTAGCCACCCTGCAGCTTTGAGGTTCTTCATATTTTTTAGCTCATCGGCTTAGATGCAGTTGTCACCAGCAATTATTACTAATTTTTACAGGCACACAGTGAGCCACTGGTAGGCTTTGAGTTTTTGTGCTTTTCATGCTTGCTTTCTCCAGCACAAACTTACTCCCCGTCAAAGCCATGAACGTCTGGGCTGAAGCCCAAAGTAGAACATTAGACCTTTAGAAAAACTTTTGACAAGAACAAACCAAAAAAATCTCACCAACTCTATCCACCCAATTCTTCCAAAACAACATCAAGTCGAATTTTGAATGACCATAAAGTTCTACTGTCTACCACACTACTTGGTCACTCATTCCAAGTGTCTGTGGTTCTCTGTGTGAAGAAAAATTACCTAATGTTTGTGCAAAATTTACCCTTAATGGGTTTCCAACAGTATCCCCGTGTTCTTAATTAACTCATTTTAAAGTCACTGTGTCAATCCACAGGACTGATTCCTTTCAATCATGTCAAGTCTTCATCTTTTGCTTAAACTGTAAAGGCTCAGCTCTTTTAATCGTTCCTCATCACTCATCCCCTGTAGCCCTGGACTCAGCCTAGTTGCTCTTCTCTGGACTTTCTCTAGTGCTGCTATGTCCTTTTTGTAGCCTGCAGACCAAAACTGCACACAGGTCTCCAGATGAGGCCTCATCAGTGTGTAATAAACCTCCTGTGACTTGTACTCCACACATCAAGGCGCTATATAACCTGACATTCTGTTAGCCTTCCTAAAGGCTTCTGAACACTGTCTGGTAGTTGATCGTATCGAGTCCACTATGACTCCCTAATCCTTCTCATAAGGTGTACACTCGATTTTCAAACGTCACATTTTTACTTTCTACAGTACATTTAATACTTTACATTTACTGACATATAGTCTGACAATCTGTTAGCCTTCTTAATGGCTTCTGAACACTGTCTGGCAGGTGATGGCCCTGGAATCAGCCTAGTTGCTCATCATTGTAAACCCTTAACTTAGGTCTCCTCTTCATCTCCTTAAGGCTCAGCTCTTTCAATCTTTCCTCGTAACTCATCCCCTGTAGCCCTGAATCAGCCTAGTTGCTCTTCTCTGAACATTTTCTTGTGCTGTTATGTCCTTTTTGTAGCCTGGAGACCAAAACTGCACACCATACTCCAGATGAGACCTCACCAGTGTGTTATAAAACATAAGCAGAACCTCCTTGGACTTCTGCTCCACACAACAGGGCACTATATAACCTGACATTCTATTAACTTTCTTAATGGTTCTGTCCACTGTCTAGATGTAAAGAGTGACATGTCCACTATGACTCCTATATCCTTCTCATAAAGGGTACATTCAAATATCAGACATCTTATAGTATATTCAAATCAAAAAATTCTACTTCCTACATGTAATGCTTTACATTTATTTCCATTAAATTTCATCTGCCATAAATGTACCCAAGCCTATATGCTGTCCTGGTCCCTCTATAATGAATCAACTGATTCCAGACTATACCTGCCAATCTGCTGAGCTTGGTGTCATCTGTCTTACATTTCAGTCAGGGTTCCCCACCCATCTGGTATTGAAATATTGCATCTTTGTCTATTTCATTATTATTATTATTAGCATTATTTTTGTATATCAATGCTGTGAATTATTTAGTTTCTATATGTCAGTGTATCATCTGCTATTTTCCTTCTGTTTTATGGGTGGTCCCACAAGGTTGAGAAAAACCCACAGTCCCTTGCGGTTCATTGAATGCACGAGGCTGGTGGCGGGTTCTCTTGTGTCTTTCACTCTTTTGTTTATTCTCCATTTGCTGGATTTTGTGACCATTTTCTTCTGCCTTTTAGCCATTCTTGGATTTTGTTTTGGGATTGCTTATTTTGAAGAGACTACTTTCTGGGTTTTTTTTTTGTGTTGTGCTCCTCAGTGCTTCTTGTTTCCATAACTATAAAGAGGGCTATTTCATTTCTGTTAGGTAGAATTCCCAGGGGGTACTGGGTGGTCCCGTGGCCTGGAACCCCTGCAGATTTTATTTATTTTTTTGTTCTCCAGCCGTCTGGAGTTTTTTTTTCTGTTTTTTCTGTCCACCCTGGCCATCGGACCTCACTCCTTTTCTATGTTAACTAATGTCTTATTTTAATTTCTTATTTTGTCTTTTATTTTCCTTTTCTTCATTATGTAAAGCACTTTGAGCTACTTTTTGTATGAAAATGTGCTATATAAATAAATGTTGTTGTTGTTGAACATTTTTTATAATTTTTTCCTTTTATTTAGAACTATTCTTCATTGCCCTTTTTGTACCTAGATGGGGTTTACTAGTTTTGCCCCCTCTAGTAGTCATTTTTGTGATCTTTCAGGAGTTTGTACTTAGGATCTTCTCTTGTTCATAACAATATGGGAATTTAATCAGCTTGTTATTTATCTGCCTATCCAGATCATTTATATATATTAACAACAGCTAGGACCCCTGCACTGACCCCTAAGGAACATCATCCTTAATCCATCACCCAATTCTGATGAAGTTCTTCACACTGTGACCCTCTGCTTCCTGTGTCTGAGCCAATTCTGCCCCCACTACACCCTGAACTCCCACTTCTTGTAGTTTGATGCCCAACCTCTCATGTGGCACCTTATCAATTTCTTTCTGAAAGTCCGGGTACATAATATCATATGAACCACTCTGATTGTGTCCTTTTGTTTTTTCCTCGTGGAATTCCAACATGTTAGTAAAACACGGCCTCCCTCGTCTGAACCCATGCTGATTGTTCAGTAAAACTCCTGCTCTTGACATGTCTGCTCCATTATCTTACCTGTGATGCACGTTAAGCTTACAGTTGTGTTGTTACTTGGATCTGCCTGACCACCCTCTTTATATAACAGGATATTACTCGCCATTTTTCCAGCCCTTAGGATCTTTCCCAGCATGCATTGTGCCAAGGGTTTATATACCGTGTGTACTCACTAATGTCCTTAAGCACTTGAGCAGAAAAGTGATTTAAATTGGAAAAAGAGTAAACCTTCATAGGACGTCCTGAATTCCATGTTACAGAAACATTTTCATTGACCCTGCCTGTGCTGCTTCCACTACCCAATAAGACATTTCTAAATTCAGCACATCGATGGTGGAGGCAAAGCTCACTGTCACAAGTAAGTGGCCATCTTGGTAAAGACACCTGGGAGTCAAAATCGAATTCTCATCTACTAATTCAATAAGAGACAGTTAATGTGAAGATGGATTGAGTGGTGAGGACAGCGAGCTGATTATAAGGCCACATTGTGAGGTAGGGGATTGTGTGAGAGGAATGAGACATGCAACCAAAAGACGGGTGAGAGTGTGTACTCGAATGATCGTAGATAGTGAGACTGAGTTGTTGGGCAAGAAAAAGAACAAAACAGAGCCACCCAATCTAAAGTTTAAGGGGCAACACACAGAGCAGTCCTGCCTCCTTTTCTCTTCATTCTGTACACCTCTGACTAGAAATATAACAGCAGGTTAGGTCACTTGGAGAAATTCTCAGCTGATTCTGAACTTATGGAGTGTATCGATAAGGAACGCAAGACAGAGGAGAGGAGTCAGGTGGAGAACTTTGAGAACTGTCTGCAATTCAACGTCAGCAAAACTAAGGGAATGCTGATTGATGTTCACTACACCAAAAAGACTTGCGTCTGGTCTGTATTCAAGGACTTCATGGAGAGGTTGTCCATTTCTGCAAGTACTTGGGGGCCCACATCAATGACAGGTTGGATTGGTCTTACACCACAGAAGAACTATAGAAGAAAAAGCAGAGCAGGCTGTTTCTTCTTAGGAGACTGTGCTCCTTTAATGTGGGAAGTGGCATCCTTCACATCTTCAACCTTTCCAACAGGTTCTTAAATCTCAGCAGAGGAATTCTGAAGCTATGTTAGAGTCACCATTGTGTTCTTGGTCACCTACCTGATCAAGGCTCTTCGTGCCCAGTTAATCAGTTTGACGGGATGACAGACTCTAGGAAGAGTCATAATTGTAAGAAGCTTTTATTTAGAAATTATGGAGGTCTCTGTGCTCTTTGGAACACTCAGAGCTTTAGAAATGGTTTTACCCCCTTACTCTCTGATCTGTGCCTCACCAAAATTTCATTGCAAAGGTCTATAGAGAGCTCCTTGGACCACTGGGCTTGGTTTTTGTCTTGACATGCAGTGTGAATTGTGGGACCTTGTGCCTCAACACAATCCTGTCTCTTAGCTGTCCAGGCAATTCCATTGACTTAAATGCTTGGTCATTGTCAACTGCAGGAATTTCTAAAGACAGCTATTCTTAATCAGTCCAATCAACTGAATTGACCAGAGGCGAACTTTCAACAAGGTTTAGAAACAACTCAGTGATGATCAATACAATGGGATGCACCTGAGCCAAATTTCAAGTGCCATAGCAAAGGGGCTGAGTACTAAAGGGTGTGCTGGATGGCGGGGCCCCTTGCCTGGCTGGAACACCTCTACGCTGGAAGGACCATGGGTGGAAGCAAGGCCAGAACATTACCTACCCCAGAGCACTGGGTGGCAGCCGCCCTGGCTTGCAGCGGTGCCTCGAATTCCCAAATGGCTCCATGGGAATTGGAGTTGGATACAACCCTTTTGGGATCCAAGGGCACCACCAGCGGATGCTGCAGGTGCTGCTGAGCCCTTCTCAGCAGCTCTTCCGCCACATCCGGAAGTGCTGTCGGAAATGCGTCAACGAGCACCTGGAGCACTTCTGGGAGCCTTATAAAAGGGGCCAGCAGACACAACTCGGGGAGCCAGAGTTGGAAGATGAGAGACGAAGCTTGCCTGGAGGAGTGGAGGAGAAAAGACATACACAAAGAAAAGAATTGTGTTTTGTGCTGTAACAACAACAACAACAACATTTATTTATATAGCACATTTTCATGCACACAGTAGCTCAAAGTGCTTTACATAATAAAGAATAGAAAAATAAAAGACACAATAAGAAAACAGAAGAAGTCAACATTAATTAACATAGAATAAGTAAGGTCCAATGGCCAGGGGGGACAGAAAAAACAAAAAACTCCAGACGGCTGGAGAAAAAAATAAAATCTGTAGGGATTCCAGACCATGAGACCACACAGTCACAATCTACCTAACATAAATGAAACAGTCCTCTTTGGATTTAGGGTTCTCATGGAAGGACTTGATGATGATGGTCACGTAGACTTCTGCCTTTTAGTCCATCAATGTTGGAGCATCATGAAACTTTGAGTAGGTGGAGGTGGCACAGGCCGCCACCACAAAGAAACCGGAAAAAGAAACAGAAGAGAGAGTAGGGGTCAGTACGGATTTTAGAGCCACCATGAATAGTTATTATGATGAACTGAACATACAGAGTATCAGGATTAAGTTAAATTGAAGTTATAAAAGGCCATGTTAAAGTAATGTGTTTTCAGCAGTGTTTTAAAGTGCTCCACTGTATCAGCCTGGTGAATTCCTATTGGCAGGCTATTCCAGATTTTAGGTGCATAACAGCAGAAGGCCGCCCGCCTCACCACTTCTTTTAAGTTTTGTTCTTGAATTCTAAGGAGACAATCATTTGAGGATCTGAGGTTACGATTTGGAATATAAGATATCAGACATTCCGATATATAAGATGGGGCAGGATTATTTAAGGCTTTATAAACCATAAGCAGAATTTTAAAGTCAATCCTGAATGACACAGGTAACCAGTGTAGTGACATCAAAACTGGAGAAATGTATTCGGATTTTCTTTTCCTGTACTGTGCTTGGGGACTCTGTTTGGCTTGTGGGAAACGGGAACAAGAAAAATATAAAGTCCTCTGTGCTTTGAGTTGTGCCTCGTGCGTCTGTCTGTGTCGGGTTGGGGTGGTTGAAGCGCCCTCTAGAGGCCACAAGGGGTTCAGAGTGCATTATCGAAAGATTATACTGAATAATTTATTAGCAAAGCCCCACAATGATATGCTACCTCAGGTATAGCTAACAGTTTTAGCTTGAGTGTTTTTGGAGGGGATGGAGGTCTCACTTTTGCATGCTTTTTTATCACTCTTCAATTATGATATCTATTATATAGCATTTTTTTACTTTACCATTATACTTAATTATAATTATGTACTTTATTATAATCCTTATTTAAACCCTCGAGATTGCTGACAAAACGGCTTCTACAAAATTTTGAATTAAGGGTCTGAATATCTCTATGAATGAAGGATTTCAGTTTTTGATTTTTAATAAATTTACAGACTCTTTTGAAAACACATTTTCACTATTACGGGTCATTGAGCGTAGATTGATGGGTAAAAATGGTAACTTCATCCATCCATCCATTATCCGACCCGCTATATCCTAACTACAGGGTCTTGGGGGTCTGCTGGAGCCAATCCCAGCCAACACAGGGCGCAATGCAGGAAACAAACCCCAGGCAGGGTGCTAGCCCACCGCAGGGCGCGCAGACACACACACACACACACTCACCAAGCACACACTAGGGACAATTTAGAATCGCCAATACTCCTAATTCACCTTTGGACTGTGGTAGGAAACTGGAGATCAGGAGAACATGCAAACTCCACCCAAGGAGGACCCAGGAAGTGAACCCAGGTCTACTAACTGCAAGGCAGCAGCACTACCCTCTGCGGCTCCGTGCCACCCCTAACTTTATCCATTTAAAATTAAATCTACAAAACAAAGTGTGCAGAAATTGCAATCTCAAAACGTGAATCACTATGTTGGAATGTTTTTGGTTTCTGTTTGTCATAACTGGATATTTTTCAGCTTTCATTTTGCATCACTTCTGGTGCTATAATGGGGTTGGTGCATTTTAGTTTATAATTACTGTCATTAAACACAAGTTTCCAATGCAAATGAATGTTTGAAGTGATTGTGAAACAATAACCTTGACCTCAAAATACCAAGTACTTTCGTTAAAAAATGGTTTGAAGCATTGATCAAGATAAAATTCAAAGCGCCAGATAAAATGTCATTCTCAGGACCCATCAATCCACATTATGGGACCAGAAGGTCCAGCAACCTTCTTCTCAAGGCAGAATTCAATTCTTGATGTCGCTCCATCGCGGGACCCACTCAGGCAGACTCCTCAACCCTCACCTGGGAGCAATTTCGTGTCTTTGAGAGCTGAGAGGAAAACCAGAGTACCCACCATGTAGGCATGGGGAGAACATGGGCACTGCATTTGAACTTTGAATGCCGAATGCTTCATGCGGCAGCCATTTTGAACTTTGTAGCTCAACGAGAAAAACTCCTCAGCTAAAGAGAATAAAATTTTCATGAGTATCAAAAAATAGCTCTCTCGGTTTTACATAAAACTGTCTTTGATTTTGCCCTTAGTAGGTGCTCAAGGTTTGGATAGGTGTACTAAAATTTGAGTTAACATTTTATATTTTAAGCGTTGCACCACTAAAGGACACAACATAATAAACACCCTTTGAAGTCCCAGTGGGCATATTTTTTGTTCATTGCACTGTGAAATAGAAAGAGAATGGCTTTTTTTTTCTTTTTTTTTCCAATTGATCTTGATCTTATACTGTTGAGCCAAGGATGCAACCTTTGCAGAAAATTCACAGAGGTAGTCATAAAACATGTTTCACAGAAATTCATGATGATGGATGACTAGGTATCCTTTTCAAACTGGCAGGCAGGATATGGTCTGCATAAAAAAGTCTATGAATATGCCAAAGGCAATCGTATGTTTGAATGCATTAAGCATTTTAAAGAGATGAAGGTCACAACATTTTAATACATTTAAGAAACACTTCCTTATCCTTGCCTTACCATTTTTTAGGGGGTTCTTCCACTTTTGTAGACCCATTTTGGGGGTTATTTATAGGAAGACATACAGTATACAGCAGAAATAGGAAGTGTTATAAATTACATTTACGTTTACATTTATTTGCTTGGCAGACGCTTGTATCTCGAGCAACATACAAAAGAGGAAAACATAATCAAGTAATATTAGGCCTAGTAATTCAGGGGAATTGGTTTTGGTGGGGGGGCGGTTCTTGACCGATAATTCCATCTATGATCAATCAGTTGAAATTGTCATAAAATATAACAGAGGGGGTTCAAAACCTTAAATTCCTACCGACTACACTTCTGGTGTAATTGAAATGTAAATGTTGCGATGCACAAAACTTAAATCCTTTGTCAGAGTCCATAGATTTTTAGGCACAAAACATTATTTTTTATGGACAATTTGAAATGGGTAATACATTCTTTTATTAAAATCAACTGTCCATTATTTATACTGATTGCCATGACACCTAACATCAGGTTCTTCAACTTACTTTACTGATTCAGTTTGTTTGAACTTCCTGATTAAGTGAATCAGTTCATTTAATTCATCAATAAAAATAAAAAACGAAACCTTTCAGTTGGGAGGAGTTATTAATTAGTATTTACTTACTTATCATATTTAACTTATTTTTATTAAATTGTGTATTAAACATACTGGCAATTCATATAGTATAACTAGCGACCGGGATCCCGATCGAATCGGGCTACAAATTCTACATCTGTGAAATCCTTACTTTCTCTGCAAATAATTATTTGTTTTTTTTAAGTTCTTGAAATGATGTTGTTATCATGGCACTGATTTGTGCTGAAAATAGACCTTTTCAGCCGATGTAATGAAGAGCTTCCTGTTTAAACGGGGCTGCGAGACGTGAACTCAGCTCTTCGGCGCACCTCATTTGATTTTTTCCGGCAAACAGATTTTCAGAACAAACTGTATTTTACGACTCTAATCAGAGTCAGAGTCATAATTATGTTGGCGTGGTCATTTTAGATCTGAGATCGGCTAAAATTTAAACAATGACCGTTGTTAATACCCAGCCGTCATTACTCAGTTTGCCAATAGATGTCAGAAGAACGGATACCAAAACTGAACTGCCCAAAGATAGATTTCGACGTACCAAGCAAATGGCGATACGTTCTAAATTACTTACGGTTCCAGAGCTGTCGAAGGGCTTAAGTCAGTCGACAATGTTAGTCCTGGAAAGTACGCCCCACCAAACCAACGTTCCAAAAACCAACCGAACTTACTGTTATCTGCTCGAACCAACACCAACTTACTATACTCGCCCGTCAAGTGGCGTCACTGAAGCATTCGAACATTGTTAGCCAATCATGCAATACTGCGTCCGCGTGTGCAACGTTATGTTGTAACTACAGAGGCAGAGTCCCATTGGATGGTTCTTGTATTGAATCGAGGTATTGACGTTATCTCCTTACATACGGGGTATTGACGCAAACACCATACATACGGGTATTGGCGCGAACACCATACATACGGGGCATTGACACAAACATCATACATACGGGGCATTGACATGAACACCATACATACGGGGCATTGACACAAACATCATACATACGGGTATTGACGTGAACACCATACATACAGATAGTATCAAATTATATATAAGGATATCTCTATGAAAGGATGAAGAGTAATATTATAGTAGAAATGCATAATTGAAATGAGACATAAGAGTTGGGGTACTGCCTTGGTGACCCCATATAATTGAATGTGATTTTAAAAAACAAAACAATCCTTCAACAATCACAAAGACATCTTCTCAGGCACAAATTCAACATCAAACTAGAAACATGATGGCCATTTCCTGGATTATGTGGTCATGTGACAGGAAGGGGCAGATCCTAACAGATGAACAAGAGAAGTGATGTCAACAATGGAATAGCTGTCTGTCTTCTGTTCTGCCGAGAAAGGAGAAGAAAAGGCATTCGAACATAGCACCAACACCTGATTTGGCTGATAATTACCATCGCCATAGCACTTAAGAGTCTCCGCTGCGCATGCATGTGACATACACTGTACCTGTAAAGTGCCTTGGATTAATGCCCAGTGTCAAAAGATGCTAATATAAAGTTTGTGTGTATTGTTAATGCAGGTAATGGCTTAGGAATTAGACTGTAGGGCATAATGTCACCAAGTAAGGTGTATCTCCAGTAATGACTTGCTGTGTGACCCTGAGAGTGTCATTTCACTGGCCACAACTCATATTTTTGAAATGTTGAAACAGTTGTATTACAGTGAACCTGTACAGGACCTTGGGATCAGGCTCACCTTGGAAAGGTGCTATATAAAATAGAGTTTGTCATGTGTTGGATCAGTTTAACTGAAGGAAGTCTCAGGCCTGTCTGATATACTGTAGGAGGCCACAATTCACTAACAAAAAAGTACAAAACAGAAACCCACTTAGAAGAGAATTCTTTAGCAGGACCCTGCTTATAACTTGATAGATGAACAGGCTTGGGTTACAAATTTGGAATAATTTTAGAGTTAGAAGTTAGAATTTAATATACTGTAGAATTACAAGATACAAATGTTATACATGTCCCTAGATCATAGTTAAAGATAAAAAAAAAAATCATGCTTTAACAATATTAAAATATTCTCCACAACAAGTGGTAGTGCTGCTACCTCGCAGGAAGGAGACCAGGGTTTGCAACCTACGTGGAGTCTGCATGTCCTCCTCCTGTTTGTGTGGATTTCCTCTGGGTGCTCCAATTTCCTCCAACAGTCAAAAAACATGCAGGTTAGGTGGACTGGCAAACCCAAACTGTCCCTAGTGGGTGTGTGTGTGTGTGTGTGTGTGTGTGTGAGAGTGTGTTCCCATGCGATGGACTGATGCCCTGTCCAGGGATTGTTCATGCTTTTCACCATATGCTTGTTGGGATTAGCTTAAGACCCATGTGACCCTGTTCTGAATTAAGCAGTCTTAGAAACTTTACAGACTGGTATGGTGTGCATGCGTCCGACCTACGACTTACGAACGGGACCGCAGCTGTGACGCATGTGCCTCAGTAACTGCCGCTCCGTCATCTTTGCCCTATGGACGCTGCAAGAGGTGGCTGGACGTAGACTGGAGGGGAGCAATTTTGCTGCTCGCGCAGTGTAGTGTCCCTCAGGCAGCTCCTGGCGGCAAGCGGCATCATTGCCTGCCCGCCACACATGGCTTCCCCGTTCGTTCTCAGTGGGCAGCTGGTAATGCTGCAAGCGGTGACCCGGTTGTGGCTGAATGGAGGCCATTGAGGGTGAATGGGGTGGTGGGGGGTAGCATTGTACTGTGCCTCGGATGACTGCCTGTTGAATGGGGGCGGTGGTGGGCGGTTCACTACCCGCCTTTGGCTGCACCCTTTTCATTCTTGGTGGGCGGACGCTGCAGGTATATACTGCAGTGGAGGTCACTGTGTGGTGGGCAGGTGGTGAACCTCCCCTCGCCACCTCCATTCATTCTCAACAGCAAGCCTGCTTATACTGTTACGCACATAGCAGGAAGTTGTCTCTTGTCAGTACATCAGACGTGTTGACGATGGGTGCCTTCCTGTTGTGATAGTGTGTACAGTGCTGTGCAGAAGAGCTCATCTTAACCTTTTGTCTTCACCCTTCAAGAATGTCTCTGAAACACAAATCTGATACAAGTGCTGGTGATACAGTAAAGAAGAGAAAAACCGTCACCATTAAAAATAAAGTAGAAATAATAAAAAGGTCAGGGAGAGAAGAAACTCCATCATTCACTGGTAGAGCACTTGGTTACAGTCGGTCAACAATAGCATTTATTAAAATAATGGACCCGTTCCGACTTACATACAAATTCAACTTAAGTACAAACCTACAGTCCTTATCTCGTATGTAACCCGGGAACTGCCTGAAACCAGAAAAAAGTTGATAAAGAGTTGGGGTACCACCTGGTGAGCCCATGTATTTGCAAGAAAAACAACAATATATATAGAGCAACAGGGTGGAAATGGCAAAAGCCAAATGTTTGTTGTGCCAACCAGGCAAAAGCTTGTTTAATTCCAACAACAAAAATGAAAAGGTAACAAAATCAAATGCTTGTAGGCAGTCTTTGTTAGGGACGGTGCCCTTGAATCAGTCTTCTCTGTGGGTCACACTTTCTCTATTCTCTCTCTCTCTCTCTCTCTATTGTTCACTATCATGGTCAGGTCTGAAATAAGACGCCACCTTCTCGGTGTGTCTCTGCTTTATAACCAGCTGACTGGAACGGATGGGGCTTCCTTGGCTTCATTTTTCTCAAGGGAAAACAAAACTGTGAGAGAAAAAAGGAGACAAGACTGATAGTGACAGTGCCCCCTTTCATCTCAGGGTGGTACCGCAAACTTTAGATAAGTCTGGAAGGCAACCTTCTGGCGAGTAGAATGAAGAGACAACAGAGAATATAAATGTTTAGGGCACCCCAAAAGGTGACCCTGTATAATTAAAAACACACAATAAATGTGGAGACATCTTTTGGGACACGGTGGAGCTGGTTTTCAGGGTTGTGAGGTGGAACCGGCAGGTTCAGGAGGCCAGAAGTGCTGTCATTGATGTTCCATCCATTCTGCACAGGGAGAAAGAGAAAAGGTTTTAAGTGGTAGCGCCAGCCTCTGCATTGGTGTGTAATTACCATTTGACAGCTCCTGAATTGTCTCATTTAGGAAATGTGTGACTATCTATCTATCTATCTATCTATCTGTCATATAGTGTCTTCTATCTATCTATTTATTATATAGTGCCTTTCACATCTATCTATCTATCTATCTATCTATCTATCTATCTATCTATCTATCTATCTATCTATCTATCTATCTATCTATCTATTATATAATGCCTTTTATCTACCTATCTATCTATTATATAGTGCCTTTCACATCTATCTATCTATCTATCTATCTAGTATTTAGCACCTTTTTTCTTTCTTTCTTTCTTTCTATCTATCTATTATATAGTGCCTTTCATATCTATCTATCTATCTGTTATTACATAGTGCCTTTCACCTTTCTATCTATCTATTTACACACAATCACTAGGATTTTATGCCTTTTTATGTTTCCAAAGTAATGAACATTTAAAAATTCACATCACATACACTGACATTAACATGAAACATAAAATAAACAGAGCTGAACTATTGGAATTGATGACTCCAAACATCTGCCTAAACTGCCCTAAAAGACCTTGGTCCAGCTGTGGACTGACAGATAGGTTTAACAGTCTAATATTAAAAATTCATCAGCCCTTGATCAATGCAGCTATCAAGCTTCACTGACCCCTTGTTCTTTCCTCTGATCTAAAGCTAGTTTAGCCTGACAGAGAAAAATGACATTAATAAGCACTTTAATATTTAAAAGTTTAGAAGCTGTAGTCATATTTTAACTCGAGACAGCTTTCATCATAAGAAAAATATGGTAAACTGTGTTAAAAGCCTGGTCCTGGGACAAGTGCAGTACAGCATGTCATCTCATTTTCCAGGGAATTTGTAATTGCTTGTACACACTGACAGTGGTAGAGTCTCCCATACGCTTCATTTACCAAAGAATAAGGAAAAAAATCCAAAATAGAATCCTGGACACAGTTTGTGTATCAAGGGTGAGTTATTACACTAAACTTTGTTTCATTATTAAATTGATTAATACTTTACAATTCACTATGTATATGATGGAAAGTTGTTTTTTTTTTACTTTTTATTTTTCTTATGAAATTCGTTATTTGGGGAGGTAACAATTACTCCCTATTTACTTATGCCACTTAATTGTTTTTTACATATACAGTGCTTAAAAAAGTATTTACCCTGCCTTAGAAGCTTTCACATTGTATTTTTATACAACACTGTGTTCGAGTGCATTTAATTTGGATTTACCTAATCAATAGAAAAAGACTCTTTGATGTCAAAGTGAAAATAGATCTTTGCAAAGTGGTCCAAATTAATTGCAAATATAAAACCTAAAATAACTAATCACATTTATCTCTATTAAATCGACATCCAAAGACCTAACGGGTGCAGCCCACTGGTTTTTGAAGTCGCCTCTTTAGCTCAATGGAGAGCACCTGTCTGGGGTTTCACTTGATTGTATCTGGAAAGGCAAAAATTATGGTGAGTCACTATGGACAGCTAACCTACACCGTGAAAATGCTGGTATGGAACTGGTATAACAAACTGGTAAGGCATTTAAAAAGCACTGATGAGGCCTCATCTGGAGTCCTGTGTGCAGTTTTGGTCTCCTGGCTTCAAAAAGGACATAGCAGCCCAAGAAAAGGTCCAGAGAGGAGCAAATAGGCTGAGTCCAGGGCTACAGGAGATGAGTGATGAAGTAAAGATTAAAAGAGCTGAGTCTTAAGGAGATGAAGAGGAGACCTGACTGAAGTGTGCAAAATGATGAAGGGAATCAGTGCAGTGGATCGAGACGGTGACTTTAAAATGAGTTCATCAAGAACACGGGCGACACAGCTGGAAACTTGTTATGGGGAAATTTCACACAAGCATACAGACATTAGGAAGTTTTTCTTCGCACAGAGAACTACAGACACATGGAATAAGTGACCAAGGTGTGTGGTAGACAGTAGAAGTTTAGGGTCCTTCAGAACTCAACTTAATATTATTTTACAAGAATGATGGGGTCTGACGAGATTTTTTGGGGTGAATGGCCTCTTCCTGTCAGGATTGGTCTGATGTACTAATGATGACAAAATGAACACTCCATGCAACTCCATGAAACGGCGATGGTAAAGAATAAGTCAGAGGATGGAGAGAAGAAAATCTTCAAGTCACTGAATATCCAGTTAAGCCAATCATGAAGAAATGGCAAGACTATAGCACAGCTGTAAATCTGCTAGAGCAGGCCGTCCATTAAACCTGAAGAAGATAAGAGAGGGAGGCCAGCAAGAGACCTATGAGAACTCTGAATGAAGTACACGCTACACTGGCAGGGATTGGGCAGACTGTGACAATAACAACTTTAGCCCGGGCACTTCCACCAGTCGCAGTTTTTTGGGAAAATGGCAAAGAAGAAGCCACCGGGCCAAATTTCTAAATACTTCTAAATACACTGCAACAGTCCCTGATTTTTAGCTGAATGCTATTTAATTTTAAACACCAATTTACTAAGCCCATTAATCCTGAACAGGGTTCCTCATATATGAACCCTATGGTGCTCATTGTAGTTAATTTTCTCAAGGTTTTCAAAGATTTAAAAATCATTTTTTATATATTAGGAAATACTACAGTCAAACAAATTATCAAAAAAATAAAATAGAGATTATCAATCAATTATAGTGTGAAATCAGTAAAAACACTTTAATTGACAGTTAAAATATGTGTTTTGTGAAAAAAATGTGACGTGACAAAGAAAATGGTTTTCATTTTTTTAATTCAGCACCCAAGAATATATGAAAATATATCCAACGAAATAATGAAAAAAAGTTTAGCATTTCTTTACCTGTAATGTAACATAACACAGTGTGACTTCTGGGGCCACATCTGCTGATAATAAGCAGCCACGTCACAGCGAATGGCAACATCCACCAGAAACCAAAATGCTGCAGTAAATTCAGCCAACATAAAAAAATTCAGTCGTAAAAAAAGTCGTAGTAAGTGGTAAGTAAATTCAGTTAAAATAAACAAATTCAGTAAATTTACTAGTAAATTCAGTCATAGTAAGTAGTAAGTAAATTTAGTTAAATGCTACAGTAAATTCAGTCAAATTAAATTCAGTAGTAATTCAGTCATTGTAAGTACATTCTGTAAAATGATGCAGTAATTCGGTGAAAATAAACTAATTCAGTAAATTCAATAGTAAATTCAGTCATAGTAAGTAAATTCAGTTAAATGCTGGTAAATTTGGTCAAAATTAACAAATTCAGTAAATTCAGTAGTAAATTCAGTTGTAGCAAGTAAATTTAGTGAAATGCTGCAATATATTCAGTCAAAATAACCAAATTCAGTCATAGTAAGTAGTAAGTAAATTTAGTTAAATGCTACAGTAAATTCAGTCAAAATTAACAAATTCAGTAAATTTAATAGTAAATTCAGTCATAGTAAGTAGTAAGTAAATTTAGTTAAATGCTGTGGTAAATTCAGTCAAATTAAATTCAGTAGTAATTCAGTCAAATGATGCAGTAATTCGGTGAAAATAAACAAATTCAGTAAATTCAATAGTAAATTCAGTCATAGTAAGTAGTAAGTAAATTTAGTTAAATGCTACAGTAAATTGAGACAAAATAAACAACTTCAGTAGTAAATTCAGTTGTAGTAAGTAAATTTAATTAAATGCTGTAGTAAATTCAGTCAAAATAAACAAAATGAAAAACAAAAATTTTCATACAAGAGGAGAAACGTACATGTTAAAAATAAAATCTACATAGCTCAGAACCCCAGAGTCACATGACACATGAATAATTGGTAAACATGAAAAGTTTAAAGACGTAGCAGTACTTGAAGCTGTAGAGAGGAAATCAACCAGGTGCATCCTGGGACTGAAGGACATGTCAGATGGTGACAGTCTCAGAGAATTAAACCTGTTTAGTCTCTACCACAGAAGGCTGCGTGGGGACCTCATCCTGGTCTTCATAATCTTCAAAGGCCTCACATGCAGCAGAATTCTTCTTTCAACTTACAAACTCGAGGACACCAGTGGATATTAAGGAGACATGCATTGAAGCGTGAAGCCAGGAATCACTTCTTTATGCAAAACGGTTGTGTGAATCTGGAGCAAACTACTGGAAACTGATACAAGGAACACAGATAAAGAGTTGGGGTGCCAGCTTGGTAACCCTATATAATTTGAAATGTTTGAGGGAAATAAACACACAAATAGTTGCAGAGACGAGTCCAAAGATAGATGGCGGGTCTGTGAGGATGGACACCGTAGATGAGATCAGTGATAGATGGGCTGTCAATCACCCGGTTTGCAGAGGGATAAAGAGAGAAAGGATCAGAAAACAGCACCAACCCCTGGCTCGGAGGGTAATTACATTCATCAGAGCACTTAAGCCGCCTTCCATACACTTGCATGTGACACTACTCTGCTGTGGAGTTGAAGCAGAAACCTCGACAACCTTTAAGAAGGATCTGGATGAGATATGAGGACAGCTTAGCTATTAGATAATCTAACGAGCCTGTACTTTTGTATTGATTTCAGTAAAGACAAGATGACCGAAGACTGTATCCATGACATTGGGTTTGATTCCTCTTTGCTCCTAAAGCTGCTGATAGACAGGACTTTAAAGACCTTAAAAACTTGACTTGATGTTATTTTGGAAGAATTAAGTGGGTAGGACTGGCAAGCTGTCTTGGGCTGAATGGCCTGCTCTCGTCCACATTGTTCAAATGTATTGTAATGTAATGCTGAGATGGGTACCAGTGACCAGCAACCATGAACGGCACGAACAGATTAGAAGATTAATGGCTGGGCTTCAGTAGCCAACGCAGGGTGAGGCTGTGTCCGCCTAACATCCTGTTTCTAATCCTTACTTCTTTCAACATTATCAAAATCTAATGAATAATAATAACCTGAAGAGAAAAAGTATAAATAAAAATTACAAAGTGCAAATAATTATGTTCTCAGAGCTCTCAGGAAAGTGAGTGGGAAAGAAAATATTGGAAAGGAAAAGACTTCAGTTTAGATGTTTCCCCAACTTCGCAATAAATGTTCCTACAACATCAACACGCAGCGTCCATTTTAGTTATTGTGTTATTTCTTTTATTCTTAGTATGCTGTTCAGTGCCTGTTTAATATTGTTATAATATTTTATTAGCCATATAAATCACTGCATGATGCTGCATGCGGTTAATGGTGCTATATTAAGTAAAGATTAATCAAATGATGGATTACAGATTCTCTTTTGCTCTTTAAATTCAAAGTACAAATTATTCTCTGTCACTATTTAATGCCTTTCCCCTCTGTTACAGCTTATCAAATGCACCCGAGCACCATGTCATCTCAGCTAAGACCAGTGGCTTATAATTTAAAACATATGTTTATTTAAAAATCTCTAATCAACTTTACTCAGATTAAACCATTACAGTAACGCCATTAGTTCCAAGGGTTCTCACATAGCCATTTTGCCATCTGCTGATTTAGTTCTTGGCTCACTGCATATAAGCAGTCGTTTTCCTATATGAAAAGTGCACTCTCTGTAAATGAAACCTACAATTAATAATTAATAAGAGTAATGCTAACCTGTCATTAGTGTCTACAAGCTCAATCACTGACTTTGTTATAACATTGCTGTTGTTCTGCCTTGCTCGGTTCACAAGTTCTGCCTGACTCTTTAAATGCATACTCACATTACGAGCACACTGGGTATCTGGGGTCACAAATAATGCATTATTTAAAACAAAATATACAAGTTTAAAATTACAGTTGTGCCTTACAACTTCCAAATGTTGGATAAATTCCTCAGTGTCGACTCTTTAGTTGTGATTCTCCACTTGACTCTTTAGTGCTGGAATCATAGCAACTATAAGGTCAATGGGATGGGCCAAGTGATTAATTATACAATTAAATACTAATTATTACAAGTTCATTAGTAAATATCAATAGATTGATGCAATTAGATAATAGACTCCAGCTTTGTGTTCTCTGCTATATGTCACTTGTGCTTTTCTTCATCCAGTGTAACGTTACTCATTTGACAGTCTCCTGTGGGCTTTTTCAGCTTGACACTCTTGGTGAAGTTTTGTGCAGCTAAACTACACATTTGTTTTATCTTTTTCCTTTCTTTTGTATTACAAGAATATGTGTTCACTGTTTCAAGAAAAAATGTAGGAAATCCTACTTTTCTGGAAAAAATATTATCTTTCTTTTATTTTCATATCATTTACCCTAATTACACTTTCCTCTTTTTCTTCCATATGACGGAGGTTTTTAATTAATAGGCTTATTAAGATGAAAAGCTTTATAATGTCTTTCACCTACATATTGTCCCCTGGGACTACAATACCCAGCATGCTCTGTGGGAACCATGTGGGAATCTGAGCCTGGGCTTGCTGCCATCCAGCGTTCTGGGGGAGATAAAGCTCTGTATAAGTTGTGTCTCCCCTGTCCTGAATGGCGTCCCGGCTTGGTAAGGATACAGGATGTCCTTCACAATCTATACAGTGCATACAGAAAGTATCAATCTATCCTACAATGGGTTGTGAAAGTATCTATTATATAGTGCCATTCACATCTATCTATCTATCTATCTATCTATCATATAGTGCATTTCACATCTATCTATCTATATATCTATCTATCTATCATATAGTGCCTTTCATATCTATCTATCTATCTATCTATCTATCTATCTATCTATCTATCTATCTATCTATCTATCTATCTATCTATCTATCTATCTATCTATCTATCTATCATATAGTGCCTTTCATATCTATCTATCTATCTATCTATCTATCTATCTATCTATCTATCTATCTATCTATCTATCGTGGCAGACGACCAGGAACCTTGCCCCAGTGTGACACCTGGACTAATGAAGGACCAGGAGAGGGGCAATATCTCCCCTGGGCAAGAGGGAAAACCGATTTCCATCCAGGACCACGGATACAGAGCTGAGAAGCTCAACCTTGTGGGGGTCCATGGCCAACCCCATGGGGCGACAAGATGGTTCCTGAGCCAGAGAGGACAGCACTTCCGCCATACCAGGAAGTGCTGCCACTCCAGGAACTGTGTACGCCCGGAGTGCTTCTGGGTGCAAGGGCAGCAATTCCAGAAGACCATCACAGAGCACCTGGAGCACATCCAGGGCGTGATAAAAGGTCCGACTCACTCCATTCGGACAGCTGGAGTCGGGAGGAGGAAGATGGAGCTTGCAAGAGAGAGGTGGAGGTGGCTGAAAAAGGAAAAGGACTGAGTAATCGTGTGTGAGTTGGTGGAACCATATTGTAAATAGTTGTAAATAAACACGTGTGTTGTGGACATTGGTGTCGTGTCTGTCTGTGGCTGGGCTATCTATCTATCTATCTATCTATCTATCTATCTATCTATCTATCTATCTATCTATCTATCTATCTATCTATCAATCATATAGTGCCTTTCACATCTATCTATCTATCTATCTATCTATCTATCTATCTATCTATCTATCTATCTATCTATCTATCTATCTATAAAAATAATAATTCTTTACATTTATACAGCACTTTTTTCACAGCTCTTGATATAGACAGTGGAGAGTATGGGGGTACATGTTGAAGCCCATAAAGGCATTCTGTGTGATATTGGGATGTACAAAATTAAATTGTTGTTGTTGATGTAACTCAAGTATGAACAATATGTATATAAGAGCAATTCGACTCACCAAACACAGCAACTTATTGATTATTGATTTCTATCCCCTGGCCACATTAGCAAAAATCCCCAGTGGAGTATAAAGCCTTTTAATAATGAGCATGAAAAATAAACTTCTGCTCAGTTGCCCCTTCTCCAAGATTCATAAAAAAAAATAAGTTACCAGCACCAGTGGCAAAAGAAAAGAGATTAGACACTGTTTGATTACGGTAGGTAAAAACGCTTGTGATCCCCAAGCTGAGCTAATGGCTAGTTATTAATTAATCAACAATAGCTCACAAAGTAAACACAAAGAAACAATTAAGTATCACAAGAAAGAGCATTTAACAGAAAGCCAATTATCTAAAAAGTGATGTCCTGAGGGAACAATAATCATTTTGCTTCAGATGTAGCTATTTAAACGTGTTGTGAAATATTTTCTGATGCTGTACATCTGTATACTTGTAAAGTTTGCCTTCGGAAGCTGCTCAGAATATTAAACACTAGCTGGCCCCCGGCTCTGCCCACATTGTAGTGAAACAGGACAAACTTTAAAATCAATAAACAAACAGGCATCGCTAGCTAAGCGGAGGCAAAGTACACTCCAAAACGTACATGTAGACCAACTCGAATGGAGGCTGGCGTGTGAGTGAGGAGCGCCCTGCCCGGCTCTCCAGTCCTGATATGTCGCCTACCCCTCCACTCAGCCTGCAGCCTATCCCTTTTTATTAGAACGAATAAATCACTCCTGCAAGCAAACTAAGATACATAGCACGATGACAGAAGTCGCAAAATCAACAGGAATATTCAAGCAAATTATAGAAAAAAACCCAACTTAAATCCATTTAGTAGTTCTCTCATTTGCTAGCTAAGCAGAGGTAAAGTACGCCCGAGGCAAGAATGTGAATGAGGACAGTCCCGCCAACCCCTCTCCCCATCCCGCTGCTTGTCTCTTGGATTTGCGCAAATAAATTGTTACCGCAAGCGAACTATAATACTTAGCCAATGAGAGGAGTTGCAAAATCAACCGAAATGTTCAAGCAAATTTTAGAAAAATCCGTTAGATCCATATAGATCTAAATCTGTTAAGCAGTTCTCTCGTGAAAAGCGGACAGAGAGATGTTGGATTTAACATATAATAACTATCGGTACAAATCAAAATCAGAATTCACAAATGTGTACTCGAAAGGTTGCTTTATTTAGTCCTGTTTGCACAAGAGAACATGAAATGTGCCTTCTCAGTTGCATCTAATAACAAGACAGAAAGAAATGAAACAAAACAAATCGAGACAATACAGGTTAAGGTAAGGCGTTTTGAGAGTGCATATTTACAGAGAAATAGTTGCAGGATACATATGAAACCTTAATCATTTTCTCCGATATTCCTTATTAAAAACTCAAGGAATTCAAAGCGACTATCCTTCTTGATTTACTGAAGTTAAGTTCTACTTGTAATGGATATCTATCTTGGCTATACTGCTGCAGTATACAAGGACAACACAGAATACAAAAAATGAAATATAAAATGAGGAAATATGCAGCATACAAGAGATAAAGTAGGTTTACAAAGTCCAAGGGGTCCAGACTGCAGGTATCCATAGACACTGAGTAGATATTCAGCCTTGTTGTTTGTTTGACCTTTCACTGCATGACGGTGTTTGCCGGAGTGAAGTCTCTGATGCCCTGAGTGAGTCGGATCAGCGATGATCTCTGCGGCGCTCATCCTTACCCTGAACTCCTATAGGACTTGAACGTGCGGTAAGTTGCAGCCTAAAGTCTTCTCACACGTTCTGAAGATGTGCTACAGATTGGCCTTAACCTGAACAGAGGCAACCAACAATGGCTTATTTGGTCTGTGGAAATGTATTGTTACAGCATAAGAGTCCGCATTAGCAATACTGAATGGATAAATACGTTGGCTAATCTTCTGTCATGCAGAAATTTTTGATGATTTTCAAGGGGATTGAATACTTTTGCATGCCACTGTAGCTGTGCCTCCATATCAGATGTTCCACCTCTTGTCTGCATATGAACTCATCCTTGTTTGAAATGAGGCCTATTAGTGTAATGTCATCTGCAAATTTAAGACAGACGAATCTCCAGAGGTCCAGTCATTTGTATAAAGTGAGAGGGGTAGTGGAGATGGGACATATCCCTGCAGCCCACCAGTACTAAGGGTTAATCGGTCAGAGGTGTGTGTGTGTGTCCAACCACACACACTGTTTCCTTTCAGGAAGAAAGTCTGTAATCCATTGGCAGATTGAGCTGGGCAGGGTAAACTGGGTGAGCTCAGGGATGATTGTATTGCACATAGGGCAGAAGTCCACAAAGAATTGTAGCCTTATGGCCAGGTTAGCTGTTCAATTGTAATGCTGTCTGTTTCTTACATGGAAAGAAATCTTCATTGTTTGCTGCTGATTGAGGCTGACACTTATCTGCCTACAGTGCCAGCGTCCTTTGAGTCTTGTAAATGCAGAACACAATTAAACAAGATTAAAGCAGGCAGAGACGTTACGCTCTCCGTACGCACCCTTCTTAATACGGTACGCTCGTCCAAGGTGAAGAAAATGCACAAAGGCAAGTTGATAGAATAGAAACAAGAGTTGATAAATATTACATTGAAAAAAGCTGCTGGGGAATTGCACTTTGGTAAATTGAAGACCTCTCTTTTTATTAGTTCTGCCGTGATCTATCTGGGGAAGTTGGGAAGTGAGGAAATTCACACTGCAGTTATAGATTTAACCGCAGAAGTGACTCAGAGGTTATGGATTGTGTTACCATACATAGGAGGCAGGCTGAGCTGATCCGCGACTCCACTTGTGGGCTCGTTGGCGAGCTTAAAGGGGCCATGAGGCTACATAAGAGTGCTAAGATGATGAATGCTGGCATTATGTGGTCACTTCGTAAAACAAAAGCTGCCTTTTACAAAGTGTTCATAGTGTGTTCAAAAACCAAATAAAAAGAAATTATATACAAGGGATTTGAATACTTACTTCTGCATGTCACTGTATCTCAAAATCATTTCCTGCAAAATGTCCCATTCTTTCAATGGGACTTTGTGTTTTATGTAAAATATCTTGAAATGCATTTCATATCTACTCTCTATATATAAAATCCTAAGTCTAAAAGTGCAACGATTTTATATGACGTTTTTTGTCACGCTTTAAATCGGGTTTATTTTAAAACCTACATATATACTGTATGTTTGGTATCATTCTTTTCAGAGTTTATCGAAATTTAATGTGCTGTTGTTAGATTTTCAGATTCCTACTCCGTTTTTAAATTACAAACTAAAAAATGTCAATAACTCACGTCCCGCGAGCAGGGCTGGATTAAGGTGGGTGCTATTGATGCTGCAGCATTAGGCCCATTCCTGAAATAGGCCCTGATGAAAGCAGACGAGAATTTTCCGGAAGCTGAACAGTTTTCCTTTGCTATATTAACCTCAAAATAATTTGGAGTCTGACTTTCAGACGCCTAGACACAGCGTTACTCATTATACAATTACTGTTGTTCTTTGCGCTGTGACGTAACTATAACATCGTCGTGTTTATTGTTAACCGAAGATTTCAAGTTAATGCTATCAGTTTTACGTTAAACAGTTTACTTAGTAATTTAGCTGCATTTTTGCAATATCTTGGGGATTCTTGCCACTTTATTATTGTTCGGGAAGTTCTACGTAGTAAATTTTTCACCTTGAAAGTTAGTTGTACAATAAAAATTGATGGATTTTTAAATGGTTATCTGTAACGGTAAAACTAAAAGCCGGATCGCGGGCCCTGCATGGATGTTTAGAATTTTTAAAATTCTCGACAGGATTCTGGTCTATTATGAAATTTAAATCGTGGACAAATTTTGACCCTCAAGAGCCTGAACTGAGTCACTTTGACCCAATGTCTCTGCAAATTCATTTTTTTCTTACCCTGTTTTGTGAAAATTGCGAAATTTTGTGTATTTCATTGTTAGGTTTTCTGTATTAAGTGCACTTTTCAGACAATTGCTATTGAATGTTGATGTTACATAGTTTGATGTTAATCTCCATTTGTTACCATACTACGTTGTTATTATTATTCATGTTCAATAAAGGATGGCTGGTTGCGTCGCAAGCAATTAAGGCTCCTTGGTCTGTCCAAGTGCGCATGTACGGTGAGTGTCGAATGCACGTGCACCAATGGCGAGAAGAAATAGGCCTTTTTTGCCCTGCAGCATCAGGCTCAATTTCATCTTAATCCAGCCCTGCCCATGAGACGAGACTTTGTGCCAAGAGATTTAACCAGGCCAGAAATAAAAGACAAAGAGTAGGACAGATGCTGTACAGGCTTTTAAATGTTTGAAGCACCGCGGGAGATGCAGATCATACGGCACAGCAGCAGCAAGACAGCAACTGATCAAGCAAAGAGGAGGCAAACTGTATTTGTTTCCTATTGTATCACCGTTTAAGAGGGGGTTTCGGAGGAGTGACCAGGGGTGCATTCAGCCCCCCCTCTTCACAACACAAGCAGCAGAGATGTGAAGTGCAGGCCGGAGGGGTTGGCAAGCGAAGCTAGCAGGGGGTGAAGCCCCTAGTAGAGTTAAAAAAAATGTGCAGAAACTTTTTGAACGATATGCCAAAGAAAGCTTTAAACAGTGTGTCATCCTAGAATGAATGCATTCAGAAGGGCCCTCCATAATGTTTGGGACATTGACAGAAAGGTCAGATGACTATGTGAGGATCACCTTAAATGTGTCCTCTGAGCAGCAGAGCCTCTTGGGGTTTATAACCTGCGGTAAGGTCAAGGATGGCTTATCCAGATGTCGATCCTGGAAGATAAAGCGCAGAGTGTAAATAACAGCACGAACAACACTGATGAAAAACCTGATATGAAGGTGTCGGGATACAGTACTGTATCATTTTGTTTCTGCTTGGCTCATCAGCGGTGTGAGGATGCTGTTTCAGATTGGTAACACACAGGCATTGTTTGATGGAGGTTTTCTTTTTTTTTTATTTAGAAGCCTTGAAGAAAAGTCATAGCGCTTTGACATCAAGGAAAAATGAAAAAATACAGGAGTACAAATTCAAATTTTAAACCTCAAGGCGGGCAGACTTCTCTGGGCATGAAAACACAGTGGATTCAGAAAGTATTCAAACCACTTCTCTTTCTACATGCTTTATTGTGTTGCAGATTTCATTTTAATCTTGTTGCGGAAGTAACAAATGGGATCTACTCTACTAATTCCCTTTATCAATTTAAACACTTAACAACGACAACGTTTATTTATATAGCACATTTTCATACAAACAAAAATGTAGCTCAAAGTGCTTTACAAAATGAAGAATAGAAAAATAGAAGACACAAAAAAAATAAAAATAAGTCAACATTAATTAACATAGAATAAGTAAAGTCCGATGGCCAGGGTGAACAGAAAAAACAAAACAAAAAAAAAAAACTGGAGAAAAAAAACAAAATCTGCAGGGATTCCAGACCAAGAGACCGTCCACTCCCCTCTGAGCAATCTACCTAACATAAGTCAAACAGTCCTCTTTGTATTTAGGGTTCTCACTGAAGGACTTGATGATGATGGTCACGTAGACTTCTGGCTTTCAGTCCATCATTGTTGGAGCATCATGATGCTTTGAGTAGGTGGTGGTGGCGCAGGCCGCCATCACAAAGAAACCGGAAAAAGAAACATAAGAGAGAGTTGGGGTCAGTACGGATTTTAGAGCCACTATGAATAGTTATTATAATGAACTGAACATACAGAGTATCAGTATTAAGTTAAAGTGAAGTTATAAAAAGGCCATGTTACAGTAATGTGTTTTCAGCAGTTTTTTAAAGTGCTCTACTGTATTAGCCTGGCAAATTCCTATTGGCAGGCTATTCCAGATTTTAGGTGCTTAACAGCAGAAGGCCACTTCAGTCTTATCACTTCTTAATCTCTGTTTGCTTAAACTGGAAAGGTTCATCTCCTTCAGTTTATTCTCGTAGCTCATACTGTTCCAGTCAGTCACGGATTCAGCCTCATCCCTGGACTTTTTCTAGCACTCTTATGATAGATAGATAGATAGATAGATAGATAGATAGATAGATAGATAGATAGATAGATAGATAGATAGATAGATAGATAGATAAAAGGCACTATATAATAGATAGATAGATAGATAGATAGATAGATAGATAGATAGATAGATAGATAGATAGATAGATCCGGCGCCGCATCCGAGTGGCAGCCTTTCCAGCAGCTCCGTATATGACTTTATCTTTTTACCTTTTTATCTCTATTTTTCTCTATTTCACTGATCACTTCTACCACTTTCTTTTATGTGGAATTGCTCCCTGGACACTTTTTACTATTTTACTACTTGACATGGATTGTTACACTCCGAGAATCGCCTATTCAAGTAGTCAGCTTAAAGCACTGAGAAGAAATGCTTATGCCGGTGTGGTTCCTTATTTACCTGACGAGGTAAGAAGACGATATCGGGGCAGCCGAGCCGGCGCAAAGATAAAAGATAAGATTAAATCGAGACAACTTGAGAGAAAATGGCGTTATAAACCGTCGGTGCCTTCTGTGATCCTGGGAAATGTGAACTCACTACCAAATAAGATCGACGAACTGGCTGTGCTGGTGAAAATGTCAGAACCTACAGAGAATGCAGCTTGCTGTGTTTTAGTGAAACGTGGCTAACAACTACCATCCCAGATGCTAACGTGGAGCTACCCGGTTTAGCACAGTTAGAGCGGACAGAGACGCAAGTACCTGTGGAAAGAAGAAAGGAGGAGGACTCGCTCTCTATGTCAATACAAAGTGGTGCAACTCAGGACATGTAAACGTTAAAATCTCCACTTGCTGCAGGGACATTGAACTGTTGGCCGTAAGTCTGCGCCCTATTACTTGCCCAGAGAGTTTGGACACGTGATTGCTGTTATTGTTTACATCCCCTCAAGCGAACGCGAGATGGCGAGTGACATCATCCATTCCGCAGTTGCTAAGTTACAAACGCAGCACCCTGAGGCACTTGTGCTAATCGCTGGAGACTTTAACCATGTAACGCTGGACAAAACATTACCTGCCTTCTCCCAGTATGTGGATTGTAACACCTGGGAAACAGGACTATGACCTACTGTATGCAAACGTTAAAGACGCATACAGCGCCACCCCGCTGCCTGCACTTGGGAAAGCAGATCATAACCTGGTTCTGCTTCAGCCTCAATACAAACCAAGAGTGAGGCGCTACCTACAACCACACGCTCATTCAGGAAGTGGTCCCTGAGGCAGAGCAGGCTCTGAGAGACTGCTTTGGAACTACAGACTGGGATATATTGCTTGGGTCACATAGTGAGAACATTGAAGAGGCTGTTGAATGCACAACTGATTACATCAACTTCTGTATGGACATTGTAGTTCCAGTAAGAACAGTGCTGCTATGCTAACAACAAGCCATGGATTACAAGTGACATCAAGGGCCTTTTGAACCAGAAGAAAAGGGCTTTTAAAGGTGGTGATCAGCATGAGCTCAAGTGCGTGCAGAAGGAACTCGAGTCCAGCTCAGGGGGCGAAAGAGCAGTACAGGAGAAAGCTGGAGCAGAAGTTGCAGAACAACAGCATGAAGGAAGTGTGGGATGGGATGAAGATTATCACTGGCTGCAGCTCAAGCGGGTGCCGCCATCGAGACAGACGTGGAGAGAGCAAACCAAATGAACAACTTCTTTAATAGGTTTGATCACCTAACCCACTCTCACCTCGGAGTACTGCATCCTCCAACCATCCTTCTGCTGATACCAGCATAGGTGAGACATCCCCACCCACAATTACAGCAGCCCATGTGAGCAGAGAGCTGAAAAGACTTCGTGCCAGCAAAGCAGCGGGTCCAGATGGTGTATCGCCACACTGCTGAAGGCCTGTGCTTGGAACTGGGGAGTCCTCTACAGCACATCTTCAACCTGAGCCTGGAACAGGGAGAGTCCCAAGGCTTTGGAAAACATCTTGTATCACCCTTGTCCTAAAGGTATCACGTCCTAGTGAGCGGAATGACTTCCGGCCTGTTGCTCTGACGTCACATCTGATGAAGACCATGGAGCGGCTGCTGCTTCACCACCTGAGGCCACAGGTCCGCCACGCCCTCGACCCTCTGCAGTTCGCATACCAGGAGAAGGTGGGAGCGGAGGATGCCATCATCTATATGCTACACGATCCCTCTCCCACCCGGACAGAGGCAGTGGTGCTGTAAGAATTATGTTTCTGGACTTCTCTAGCGCCTTCAACATCATCCAACCTCTGCTCCTTAGAGACAAGCTGACTGAGATGGGAGTAGACTCACACCTGGTGGCATGGATTGTGGACTATCTTACAGACAGACCTCAATATGTGCGTCTTGGGAACTGCAGGTCTGACATTGTGCTCAGCAATACAGGGGCGTCGCAGGGGACTGTACTTTCCCCGGTCTTGTTCAATCTATATACATCAGACTTCCAATATGACTCGGAGTCCTGCCACGTGCAAAAGTTCGCTGATGACACTGCTATTGTGGGCTGCATCAGGAGTGGGCAGGAGGAGGAGTACAGAAAGTTAATCAAAGACTTTGTTAAATGGTGCGACTCAAACCACTTACACCTTAACACCAGCAAGACCAAGGAGCTGGTGGTGGATTTTAGGAGGCCCAGGCCCCTCATGGACCCTGTGATCATCAGAGGTGACTGTGCAGAGTGCGGTGGTGTGCTGGGGTGGCAGCATAAAGATGAAAGACGCCTCACGCCTGGACAAACTGGTGAGGAAGGCAGGCTCTATTGTAGGAGTAAAGTTGGACAGTTTAACATCTGTGGCAGAGCGACGGGCATTAAGCAAACTCCTGTCAATCATGAAGAACCCACTGCATCCACTGAACAGTGTCATCTCCAGGCAGAGGAGTAGCTTCAGTAACAGACTTTTGTCACCATCCTGCTCCACTGACAGACTGAGGAGACCCCACACTATGTGACTCTTCAGCTCCACCCAGGGAGTAAATGCTAACATTACTCAAAGTTATTGTCTGCTTTTTTTATTTTTATTTTTTTCATTTTTTCATTTTTATTACTATTTAATTTAATATTGTTCTTTATCAGTATGATGCTGCTGGAGTATGTGAATTTCCCCTTGGGATTAATAAATTATCTATCTATCTATCTATCTATCTATCTATCTATCTATCTATCTATCTATCTATCTATCTATCTATCTATCTATCTATCTATCTATCTATCTATCTATCACAAACTCCACACAGTCATAGCAAGGTTTAGGGCAGCCACCCATATAATTGGTATCCTGGCTGCAAAGTCGAAAAATGAATACAGCACTCCTGTGCTCAAAACTGAGTCCAAAACAGAACCAATGGAATAAGGAAAAGGTGGAGGCTTTTAAAGGGGAAGACAAGAAGTGAGATCAAAGGGGTCGGGCTCATGAAGGTCTTCAGCCATAGGCTCGAGCCCGGATGTGACATCACAGTGGCCGGAGCCAGAAAGGTCTTCTTCCATAGGCTTGGTCCCGGAAGTGATGTCAAGAGTGCCAGGTCGAATCTCCCATGAATGGTCTGCAGGAAGGGGAGAAAAAGAGTCAGTGCACTCTGCCACATCCTGGTATGATTCGGAACTGCCCTCACTCAAGCCCTTTAGCTGCCTCCCATGCTCACATGTGTGACACCGGATAGAGGAAAGTTCAAAGTTTAAAAATTCAACTTCAAGAAGATTCGAATGACTTTATTTTCTTGCAAGATGGCCTCATTTCCACTTGGAGGTCCGGCGTTACCTGAACGACACCATTCCAGGACGATGGTTTGGAAGAGGTGGACAACAAGATCTTGCTCATCGTCTATGGCCTCCCAGGTCTCCAGACCTTACCCAGTGTGATTTTTATGTATGGAGTGTACATTAAAGAAGGAGCGTTTGTTCCGCCTATGCTCGCTAATCTTCAAGATATGTGACATCCAATTGAGGAAGCTGTGAATTCAGTAACTACGGTGTGGTCTACCATTTTAATGTTTGTCACGCTACACATGGTGCTCATGTTGAGTGCTTGCAGTCTCAGAGACCATAGGACCACACTTTGAACTTTCCTCTATCAGATGATGTGAGGAATGTGTTTCTGTCTTATACAGTTTGTTTGAAATACATTTTTAAAATCTGCTGTTTCATTTTGAATAGCCGTGTATATCTTGTCCATATTCTTTATGCATACTAAAAAGATCAGCAACCGCAGCACTGAGGGACACCAGCATCACCTAATTCTGATAAGGTTGCCCTCATCTTAACCCTTTGCCTGCTAGGTTTGAGCAATTTTGTTCCCACCTACACACTACACCCTGACTTTCTACTTCTTTTAGCTTGATGCTCATCCTCTTGTGTTGCACTTTATCAAAAGCTTTCAAGATAAATACCATTATGTGCATGTCTATGAGTGTGTTCTTTTGTTGGTTCCTCGTCGAATTCCAGCATATTAATGAAATGCAGCCTCCTTGTGTGAATCCATGTTGACTATTCACTAACGCTCCTGTGCCAAGCATGTGCGGCTTGACCTTTTCTTTAATAATTCTTTCCATTAATTCACCTGTGATGCACATCAAGCTTACTGGCCTGTATTTACTTGGGTCAGCAATGAGGTAATATTGGGTAGTTTCCAGTCTTTGGGAAATTTTAGAATGATGGATTTATACTATGACCAGTAGGGAGCAATGCAACAACCCAAAAACAGCCACACAGACACGAGTCCCAGGTGCAAATGTAAGGTTTATTATTATAAATTAACAACAACAACAACAACATTTATTTTTATAGCACATTTTCATACAAATAATGTAGCTCAAAGTGCTTTACATGATGAAGAAAAGAGAAATAAAAGACAAAGTAAGAATTAAAATAAGACAACACTGATTAACATAGAATAAGAGTAAGGCCAGGGAGGACAAAAAAAAAAAAAAACTCGGCGGCTGGAGAGAAAAAATAAAATCTGCAGGGGGTCCAGGCCACGGGACCGCCCAGTCCCCTCTGGGCATTCTACCTAACATTAATGAAACAGTCCTCTTTGTATTTAGGGTTCTCATGAACGCTCTTGATGATGGTGGTCATGTAGACTTCTGGCTTTTAATCCATCAATGTAGGACATCACGGTGCTTTGATTAGGTGGTGATGGCGCAGATCACCACCACAGAAAACCGGGAAAAGAAACAGAAGAGAGAGTAACTTACAAAAGGCTCCTTTTAATAAACACCAACATAAATCCAAATTCCTGCTTCTCCTCTACTGCTCTTAGGCGAGCTTTGTCCGTCCTCCAAGTGCAACTCTGATTTGCCAGGATGAGGTCGAATGGCTCCTTTTATCTTAGACCCATTAATACAGGGTGGCGCAGGGAAAAGGAAAATTTTCAATTGACGGTCAATGCCTGAATAAACACAATACAAAATACATTTAATGATGAAATGTATTGTACAGGATTTGCGATTAATGATGGTAATCAATATTCATTCAGTATTCATTTTATGCTTTGAACAAAACATCACGAAGGTGTCGTCCATGTCTCCGTACACATTCTGACAGCCTGCATTGCTCGACGTAACATGTCAAGAGGAATGCCAGCGATTTCCTCTTCAATCCTTTTTTGGTTCAGCAAGGGTTGCAGGACGTGTGTGGTACTCTCGGCTTTTAAGGTGTCCCCACAGAAAAAAAAAAATCACAAACAGTAAGATCTGGAGATCTCAGAGGCCATGGAATGTCACCGTTAAATGAAATGACGTGCCATCAAATAGCTGCCATCGATTGTTGGGCAGTATGCGAAGTGGCTCCTACCTGGGGACTTCTTTTTTAAGGCTGAACCCGTTTCTTCAAAATTACGCACCCATGTTGTAATTCGCATGAGCAGACGGGACACGACCGTGACGTCGTAACTGGAAATGATGCCGAAGAAGCAGCCCCAAAGCATGATGCCCCCCGACCAGCATGCTTGATGATAGGTATGGCATTTGCCGAATCATTGGCAGTACCTTCCATCCGCCAGAGAGAGAAACGCCTTTGTGTTGAGGCCAAAAAGTTCAATTTTGGTCTCATCACGGCCAAGTACAAGATTCCAGAATGCAGGACTCTTGTCAAAATGTCTGTTAGCGACTTCTAATCAAGCTTTTAGATGACATTTTTTTTAGTAGTGGCTTTTTTTCTGTCAACTCTGCCATACAGCCCCTTCGATATTTTAGTCTTGTGCACATCCATCCCATCTGCAGGTCACTGAGAGTCACCTTAAGATTTGCTCTTACTTCTCTGACTAGTTTTCTTGACATTCTCTTTGTTATTTCAACAGGGTAGCCTGGCCTAGGCCGCTTCACTAGGCTTCCAGTTGTCTTCCACTTCACTATGATGGCTTTCTCAGTGGACATACCGAGGCTAAGGAGCTTGGCAGTCTCCTTGGCACCATTGCTGTCTTTAAACGTGTTAATCACAGTGGTTTTTAAGTCATTAGAAAGTTCTATTGTCTTCATTTTTGTCAGTTTTTTGAGGTTTCACCAAAAAGCCACTTGTACTGATTTCTCAGTTGTATGTTCCTAAGAACTGGCCTAAATAATCACTTATAGGCCAGTCAACATACGCTAGAGTAAGAGTTCCCAAACTTTTTTCGGCCGCAGACCCCTTTACCAAAAACTTTTAAAACCATCGACCCTCTAGTCATTTATTTACTTTACTTACTCAAATTAATAAATTTGTACAGTACTCAATATTAAATATTTCACTAGATATCAAACCTTTTATTTTAATCACTTGCAATTAATGTTTGAAAAAGATAAAAGGACTATGACTATATGGCGTTATCTTGTGTAACATTTAATATCGAAACCTGCACTAACGAAAATTTAAGCAAAAAAAATACGAGCAGAATTTTTTTACATTTATGACATTTATGAAGTAAATATGTAAATTCAAAATAAGTACAAATAGTCCAAGCTGTACTGTCTGCATTTCTTTTTTGGTTCAGTCATATTATTATCTGAAGATATAAAATCTTTTATTAACAAACAATTTTGACAGCCCCTGTGATAAAAAAAAAACCCAATAAAGTATGTACAGTGGAACCTCGGTTTACGAGTAACTTGGTTTACGAGTGTTTTGCAAGACGAGCAAAAATTTTTAATAAATTTTGACTTGATAAACGAGCGATGTCTTGCAATACGAGCAGTATGGATACACTTTGTCTGCTGAGCGTCATGTGATCACAACTGAGCTGATGGTTCTTCTCTCTCTCTCCTTATCTCGCTCGCTTGCTCGCCCAGCGCGTCTCTCTCTCTCTCCTTATCTCGCTTGCTCACCCAGCGTGTCTCTCTGTTTACAGCGCGTCTCTCTCTCTCTCCCCTTATCTCGCTTGCTTGCCCAGCGTGTCTCTCTGTTTACAGCGCGTCTCTCTCTCTCTCCTTATCTTGCTTGCTTGCCCAGCGTGTCTCTGTTTACAGCGCGTCTCTCTCTCTCTCCCCTTATCTCGCTTGCTTGCCCAGCGTGTCTCTCTGTTTACAGCGCGTCTCTCTCTCCTTATCTCGCTTGCTTGCCCAGCGTGTCTCTCTGTTTACAGCGCGTCTCTCTCTCTCCTTATCTCGCTCGCCCAGCGCGTCTCTCTGTTTACTACAGCATTGTGACTGTGTGTGTGTGTGTGCGCTGTGAAGTGCGAGTCCCCATCTTGCTCCCCAAAACACGAAGCTGAGTCTCAGTACTTTAACACTACAGTAATCCCTCGCTATATCGCGCTTTGACTTTCGCGGTTTCACTCTATCGCGGATTTTAAATGTAAGCACATCTAAATATATATCACATATTTTTTGCTGGTTCGCGGCTTTCTGCGGACAATGGGTCTTTTAATTTATGCTACACGCTTCCTCAGTTTGTTTGCCATGTTGATTTCATACAAGGGACGCTATTGCCGGATGGCTTAGAAGCTACCCAATCAGAGCATGTATTACATATTAACTAAAACTCCTCAATGCAATAAGATATGCATCCCGCGCGGTTCTTGATTGTTTGCTTGTCTCTGCCTCTCTCTCACCCTCTCTGACATTCTCTGCGCCTGACGGAGGGGCTGTTTGCACAGAGGCTGTTTGCTTAAAAGATACTGAAGCTCCTCTAAAAAAATGCCGCTTTATTGCGGTGCTCGGCATATTTAAAAGCACAAAAGCACACGTATTGATTTTTTGATTGTTGCTTTAATCTCGCTCGCCCTCTGACGCTCTCTGCGCCTGACGGAGGAGATGTGAGCAGAGGGGCTGTTTGCACAGAGGCTGTTTGCTTAGAAGATACTGACGCTCCTCTAAAAATGCCGCGGCAAACTTAAAAGCACAAGTATTGATTTTCTGATTGTTTGCTTTTCTTTGCGAGCGATCTCTCTCTCTCTCTCCCTCTGAAATTCTCTGCTCCTGAAGAGAAGAAGATCATTTTGCATTCTTTTAATTGTGAGAAAGAACTGTCATCTCTGTCTTGTCATGGAGGACAGTTTAAACTTTTAACTAAAGGGTGTTGTTTCATGTCTAGAGGGCTCTAATAATGTTAACAGTGTGGGAGAGTTTATAAGGGCTTAAAATATATAAAAATAACTACACAAACATATGGTTTCTACTTCGCGGATTTTCGTCTATTGCGGGGGGTTCTGGAACGCAACCCCCGCGATCGAGGAGGGATTACTGTAGTTTTATTCAGCTTGAAACAGCAACAGCACTGTTATTTATTGTAGCGGGATCTTTATAATGTTCCTTGTATGACCCATTGACGACAGGCGCTTATAGCATGTCTGCGATCTTTTTGGATGTGCTTATACGGCGAACTGCTACAGCGCTGGGAAACTGCGATTGCTTTGGGACGCTCTTCCGCATGTCGTCCTGTTGGGTGGAATCCCACATGAGTTTAGAAACTCACACCAGCCATGATTCTTTTTAAAGGTAAAGTGCAGGTTAATTTGTATTATGTATTTTACTTTATATTTTGTCTTAATCATTTTTATATGAATAGTTTTGGGTTGTGGAACGAATCATCTGAGTTTCCATTATTTCTTATGGGGAAATTTGCTTTGATATACGAGTGTTTTGGATTGCGAGCACGTTTCCGGAACGAATTATGCTCGCAAACCGAGGTTCCACTGTACTTACTTCAAACAGAAGATTTTTGTTCAAACTCGAATAAATAAATTGTGTCCTCTGATTTTCTTTTTCGTAGCACTGCTCCTCAATAAATAATTATATTCAAAGTTCAAATCACAAATAAGTACATGTCACATCAAACGAACCAAATTTATACTGTTTTATGAAAGCATGACCGTACAAGATTCTGCTAATATCGAATATCTGTTGTCTCGTCCCACCGTGAGCAAGTGCGGACATGCAACGGTTTTTCATGTCCGCACTTGGTTTGATACGTTCGATAAGACAATGCACAGACATGTTTGTGCTACATGTATTTTCATGCATTCTTACGTGTGACTCTTTTAATGACACATTTTACCTTTTTGTTCGCAAGTTTGGTATGTAATGTGTTCTTATCAAAAAAGTGTTTTTTTGAATTATTTTACTTCTTAATTAGGTACCTATTAGAATCATAGATATTTTGAAGTAACAAACAAATAGCAGTAGTAAGGGGGTCTATTTTTGCTGTCATCGACCCCCAAATTTTTTTTATTGAAACTATCGACCCCTAGAAAGTTGCAATCGACCCCAAGGGGTTGATATCGACCACTTTGGGAACTCTTGCGTTAGAGGATTCATTGCTTGATTGTTTAACCCTGTTTTCATCACCCTTATTGCATTGCTAAAAATCATACAGTCTCCAAGCTATTAGGGGTCGAATACTTGAATATTCAACAGTAGATTTCACTGATATGTTCTTTATCGTTGCAGCATATTTTGATTTTCAGGATTTTTTTGTGAAAATTTATTGTCCAAGAGGCCCTCATTTATATATAACAGTATGAAACTAAAGAAAAATATTACAGGAAATTTAAACTTTGTCTAGGGGGGTTGAATACTTTTTCAACCTACTGTATTTACTACTGCATACCACGGATACCCCTCAAGACCTGCTGGTTTAGAGCTGCTCTGACCCAGTCGTCCAGCCATCACAGTTTGGCCCTTGTCAAAGTCGCTCAGATCCACATGCTTGCCCATTTGTTCTGCCTCCAACACATCACCTTCAAGAACTGAGCATTCACTGGCTGCCTAATATATGCCACCCATGGACATGTGCCGATGTAATGAGATAATCAACGTTATTCACTTCACCAGGCAGCGGTTAGAATGTTCTGGCTGATCCATGTACATTGTTAGAACAGCTCACCCAGTGCAGAGGGTAATAAACTGTAGAGAGAATTGTTCTTTTAAATTTTATTGAATTTTTTTAAAATCAAATAACACTCCATACACATAACTCGAGTTTTACAAAAAGAAAAAGGTTCGAAACAAATCAAGCCCCACCCCGAGAAAGAGAGCTAGGCCAGCAGTGTAAAACGTTATGCTAGTAAAGTCAAATGAATAGATAGAATATCCATCCATTTTCTAGCCCGCTGAATCCGAACACAGGGTCACGGGGGTCTGCTGGAGCCAATCCCAGCCAACACAGGGCACAAGGCAGGAACCAATCCTGGGCAGGGTGCCAACCCACCGCAGGACACACACAAACCAAGCACACACTAGGGCCAATTTAGAATTGCCAATCGACCTAACCTGCATGTCGTTTTGGATTGTGGGAGGAAACCCGAGCGCCCAGAGGAAACCCACGCAGACACGGAGAAAACATTCAAACTCCACGCAGGGAGGACCCGGAAGTGAACCCGGTCTCCTAACTGCGAGGCAGCAGCGCTACCACTGCGCCACCATGCCGCCCATAGATAGAATAATAAATGAATAAAGATAAATGGAGTAAAAGAGGGGAGAGAACCTGCTTCCTCAATTTAAATGTTTATTCTAAAATGTTATTGATTAGATCCTGCCAGGTTTTGAAAAAGTTTTGCACAGATCCTCTAAGTGCGAATTTGATTTTTTCCCATTTCAAATAGTATAGAACATCAGTCACCCACTGACTTAAAATAAAAGAGTTAGGTTTCTTCCAGCCGGGCGAGATAAGTCTCCATGCCAATAGTGTAGTAAAGGCAATCACAGTTTGTTTGTCCTTCTCCACTTGTGACCCCACCAAACACAGCTTTTAGTGGGTTAGGAGGGATTGTGACACCAAGGCTGTCTGAGAGGCATTTCAAGATTTTAGTCCAAAATGATGCTAATTTGGTGCAGGCCCAAAACATGTGGCCCAGTGAGGCCAGAGCTCGATTGCAGCATTCGCAGGTTGGATCTCGCCCTGGAAACATTATGGACAATTTTAAACAAGACAGATGCGCTCGATATATAATTTTAAGTTGAATAATTCTATGCTTTGTGCATATGGAGTGCGAGTGAATTCTGTGCATTGCTACTTTCCACTCCTTTTCTGCAATATTGAGTAAGAGATCCTTTTCCCAACATCCTCTGGGATCTTTGAAAGGGAGGGACTGTAAAATAGTTACACCTGCGTTCATTACTCTTATTGCATTGTTAACAATCATACAGTCTCCAAGCTATAAAGCGTCGAATACTTATTCAACAGCAGATTTCACTGATATATTCTTTATCGTTGCAGCATAATTTGATTTTCAGAATTTTTTGTCCAAGAGGCCCTCATTTATATGTAACAGTATGAAACTAAACATGCATTTTCAAAGAAAAATAGTACAGAAAATGTAAACTTTGTCTAGGGGTCAAATACTTTTTCAACCCACTGAATTTACTACTGCATACCACAGATACCCCACAAGCGCTGCTGTTTTGGAGCTGCTGTGACCCCGTCATCCAGCCATCACAGTTTGGCCCTTGTCAAAGTTGCTCAGATCCACGCGCTTGCCCATTTGTTCTGCCTCCAACACATCACCTTCAAGAACTGAGCGTTCACTGGCTGCCTAATATATGCCACCCATGGACATGTGCCAATGTAATGAGATGATCAACGTTATTCACTTCACCAGGCAGTGGTTTGAATGTTCCGGCTGATTGATGTACACTGTTAGAACAGCTCACCCAGCGCTGAGGGTAATAAACTTTAGAGAGAATTGTTCTTTTTTTGTTTTGTTTTGTTTCTGTAAATCTACCCAGTGATTTCACCTCTCCACATTTCTGGTCTTTCCATCTGTTTGCAGACAGAACATGTCATGCTCACGGGGACAGGCGCCAACCAATTTGCAGACCGTCAAGGCTTTCCCAGAGTTGACACAAACGAGCTGATATCTGAAAAGGAAAGGCACAATTGGGAGCATCGGAAGAGGTACAGCGAAGGTGTACAAGAACAGTTCAATTCCCAGTGGTAAGTAAGTCGAGCGAGGAGGGGTGCTAATGTCACTCTATTCTCAAGACTATTTTTATCATTTTATGGTATTGTAATGACCCGGCAGTCAGCGCTAACAGCCTGGTGCATTATGGGTATTTCTTTAAGGTTTACTTTTTATGTTAATTAAGCAAGGCAGTCGAATTCTTTTGTATTAGAGATGTTATGTGTTTATGTCAAGTTAGTTTGGGTGGGTTTGGTTCATTTGCAGCCCAGTTATATAAAAGTGTAACAGTTACCATCATGGAGAAAGATGTCTTTATGAATAACCTTGGCAATGGCCTTGCAATGTGTTAAGCTTTGTTTTTGTCTCTCTGCTCTATTAAAGAGGTTATAAAGGACAGAGCTGTGTCTTGCTAGATATTCCATCTGTGCAATTATTTACAGAGACACTCGGGGTCGTGCGGTGTATGGGACACGAGTGTTCGCCTGCTTAATGAGCTAGGTACAGCTGTGTGTATGGCGCTGGCATTCCGCTAGCCGATAGCTTGGGGGAAGTGCGCAGCAAAGTTCAGCTCCGAGAACTTCAATACTCAACTACCAGTTGTTACAGTATAGTCACATTCATTTGTGGAGGTGTCTGTTAAGGGATTTCTCTTGTTCTCATGGAGACTTTCTTTGCTCCTGTTTTGCTTTTCCTTTTTTGAATTCTTTGTTAATGTTAATAAACTCTTTATTATTGTATTGTATTATATCATTGTAATGGTAATTTTGAGCAGGGGGTTTATGGTTCCCCTTTCCCTTTTTGAGTTTAAAGATTCTGGCTCCTTTTGTTGAGCAGGTGTATCTTTGATATCTAAGTTTTATTTTTTGAAAAGTTTTGAAGTGATGCCTCTTTTGATGCTCTTACTTTCATTTAAGAGGAGTCAGTTGAGGCTGTGTGGGTATGTAGTTAGTTTAGATGCTTCCTGGGCAGCTCCGGTGGAAAGTGTACCACACATAGCCCACTAGGAGATGATAGAAATAACACACTGGTAAGACCCACTGGAGAGATTACGTCTATTGACTGGCCTGGAAAAATCTTAGAATTCCACCAAGAGAAGCTGTAGTTAAGCTGTTGCAGATACGGAGGCCTGGCTTAGTCCAGTTTGGTATGCTGCTACCTTCAAACGTCACCAGGAGAAGCAGAATGAAAAGAACATTACAACAATCTGGACGATAACAGGCCATTCAGCCCAACAAAGCTCGCCAGTCCTCTCCACTTTGTGTGAAGAAAAACTTCCTAATGTCTGTGCGAAATTTCCCCATCACAAGTTTCCAACTGTGTCCCCGTGTTCTTGATGAATTCATTTTCAAGTCACCGTCTCGATCCACTGGACTAATTCCCTTCATAATTTTAAACACCTCAGTCATGTCTTCTCATAACACTAGAATTACCAGAGCCTACGAAAAAACTCGTAGATCCGTCCCACCTTAAAACGCTTTGCACCTCTCCGTCAGCGTCTTTTGTCTTTTAAATGTGTTGATAAGCAGCAAACAGCAAGCAGCCTGCTATCAACTTCCCCCACCGATCACAGTTTTCTCAGCTCAAGTCACTTCCGGGTGCCTTATATAAGGGGTCAGCGGACATTACTCAGTGAGCCAGAGTCGGGAGGAGGAAGACAAATCTTACCAAGTAAGAGCAGAGGAGAATAAGAAAGAGAAGAAAAAGGATTGAATATTGTGTATTGTGTGTTCTGCTTGAGACTGTGTTGTGCCTGTGGGAATTGAGTAAGACGTTTTCCACAAGGTGAAGAAAAATAAAAAACTTGTGCTTTTATAAGTGTGCCTCCTGCGTCTGTCTGTGTCGAGTTAAGTGGCCGCTACGCCCTCTAGAGTTGTCACAGGGCACAGAGTGTATTCCCTAAATTAAAAACGTACATATTAAATATTATGACTCCGATTCCCTCCTCCGTTCTTCCCTCACTCATGAACAAGACACCAAGATATTTGACTCAGCACCTCATTATCATCCTGAATAGGACCCTCCAACTTTTTTCTTGCTGAGGACCATGACTTCAGACCAGGAGGTGCTGATCCTCATCCCAGCTGCTTGGCACACAGGTACAAATCCACCCCAGTGTGTGTCTAAGGTCGCAGCCCGATGAAGCCAGCAGGACCACATCATCCGCAAGCATCAGAGATGTGATCCTGAGGTCATCGAACCGGACAACCTCCGTCCATTAGCTAATTTTTTATCAGCATTACAAGCAGTGTTGCACTATTTTGACCACCCACCCCATTTTGTTTTATTTCTTTGTAGAATTTGCAAGTAACAAACTGTTCGGGTGCCAGCCAGGATGTCCCCCGTTAATCGATTGGAAAATAAAGTAAACAGGCGCCCGATGGTGCAGTAATAAGCTTAAATCGCCTCAAAGGCTAAGTATTACAGTATTACTCTCGTGAGAATAAGGGAGCTCCATCCTCTCTAGCATCCTGGTCCAAATGAGATGCTGACATTCTGGGGCATCTCCCATTTAGAGCGGCTTTGCTAGAAGGGGCGTGGTCATTTACTGTCAGGGGGCAGAGATAAAGAAAAGTGCCAAGCCTGTTAGTGGTAGCGCCCCTTCTCACTCTGGTGAGGTATTACAATCCTTGGATGAGTCCTTGAGGTGTCCCTCATGATGTTGCTTATTGACCGTTTGTTGTACGCAAGTAAAAGATTCGTAATTTCAAGTTGATGGGCCCAAAACATGTGAACGTTTTGAAATAATGTGCCTCTGCTCACTCGCTCACACTGCATACTTAAGTTTCTTGTTTTCTCCTTGTATTCAGTAAAGGAGGCGTAGTCACCTTTGATTTCTTCTCTGCATTTTTCATATGATGGTTTATGCAAAGAGAAATGTGCTTTGATAAGAGTGCAATAGACTGCGGTATAACACAATTATGTTGAGCAGAGTAACTGGAGTGTAAATCAATAGTAGCTGGCATTAAGGATTTTACTGAATCACTGTGATGACAGGCTGTTCAAAATACTTTGGCTGATTAATTCTGTCATGGCAGAAAATTAGTTGAAGCACTCTGTCAGATTACATTGTTGTGATTATTTGCATTACATTTTTGTTACAAATGAGTACATTGATTATTTCAATTTTGCTGTGCTTTATCTCCTGAGCCGGCTTGCAACGGTGTCGCTTCCAGAGAACGGGCAGGTTCTGTTAGCCTTCAGTGAGCAAATCAGACATAGGCAGAAGGAAGTTCTGGGGCTCCATTCTACCCCCCCATTTAACGTGTGATAAACAAAGCAAGAGAAACACCGAGGACGTCACAGGTGACATATTTGTTGGCAAAAGGTCTGTCCTCGCCAGAAGCTACGTTCCAAATAAACACTGACTTCCTGTATGGTGGCTGATTAAGAAGGGGAGAATGCCAGTGACGTCCGAATGGCAGGTGGGGTCATGTAGTCTTCGAGGGTGGTCCTCTCCACTCGAAAGTAAACAGAAACCTTGTCACATCAACCGGAGGTCAACCACTAAATCAAGAGCTTTACCTTTATGGTCAGCTGTCTCTTCACCATGATCAGGGCTGTCTTCATGCATGGGCACACTGGGCAGTTGCCCGGGGGCCACACGAGCGTAGGGGCCCTATGCTAATCTATGTATGTTGTGATTTGCTGAGTGGTTGTGTAGGTACCAACACCAGTAGGGGGCTCCAGTGCACTGCTTTGGCCAGGGGCCTATAATGCTGTTAAGCCTAAAGGTAGCCAACTACCCACGCCTGCAGAGGTATTAAATATAATTATGATAAGAAGTGATTATCTATCTATCTATCTATCTATCTATCTATCTATCTATCTATCTATCTATCTATCTATCTATCTATCTATCTATCTATTGTGGTCGCTGAAAGTTGGAAAAAACGACAGGAGACGGACACCAATAAAAAGTAAAAAGCAATTTCTTTATTCTTGGTGGCAAAGAAGCTGCAGCGGATGGCGGCTCATATTGCTACAGACCCCCAGCCCGCTAGGAGTAAGTCTCTCTTCCTTTATACCCAAGCTTGTTGACGAGAATAAAAAAAGGAAGCGCAGCATTTCATTTTGAGGTTGTACATAAATTGCTATCGCCTGTGTTCCTGAATTTATACGTTGTGACAAATAACGTTCACAACACGTTGCAAAGGTTTGGGGTTTTGCCCCGTATAATCTCGGTTCTCAAAATTGGTCAAATTGTAATAAAAAAAAATACATCAAACATTCAACCTCAACCATGGCGTGAGGCTCGTTTTTATACAGAGGACAAAATGGCTACAGGAAATGATGTGGCAGGAAGTTGGCCGAGACCGGAAGTGACGTCATTATAACGGGCCCAGAAGTGATGTAATTGGGATTGGCCAAAAATTACATCATCCGTATTGGCCAGAAGTGACATTGTCGCCAAGGGACCGGAAGTGACGTCATCTGCGGGAGACGGAAGTGGCAATGAATCCTGAGGAGTTGTTGTTGCGGAGCCCTTTTCAAGTATTGGTATTGTTGATGGTTATTGTGTGTTATTATTTGTCCTCTTTGGTTCTGTAAAGGTAGAGAGATATCAGTACCGCAATTCAGCCCCCCGTCGGACAATATATCACTCACCTCCGGGCTTGTTGACTGCCTCCTAAGTGCACATGTGTGACAATGTGCAGAAGAGCACAGTGTTTCTTACAGATAAAAGAGTTGTCAGCATATTCACAGTCTTAAGCAACACACCCCTAGCCTAGCTACCCTTGCAAGTACACAATGGTCAGTTATAGCAAATCTGTCCTGTGGTCACAGGGTGTATGCAATTCAGCAGATTTAGACAATGCTCACTTCCTATACTTTTTGTATGGCCATAGCTTATACAATATCAAGGGTTACATAAAGGTTAGTTCAGTACATTATGTTAGTTACAAAGAAATTACATTCTTATAGCTTTAGTATCTGCATTAGATTACAATTGTTTTGGTTAGCTTAACACATCCTTATTTAATACATAAGTTTCACATTTCTTATAGTTCTGTTAGCACCATACTTTTATTATTTGAAAAGGCTGAAGCACCTTAATTCTAAATATTCTTTCTCACTATCTAGAGTGCCTTTCCAATCTATCTATCTATCTATCTATCTATCTATCTATCTATCTATCTATCTATCTATCTATCTATCTATCATATAGTGCCTTCTATCTATCTATCTATCTATCTATCTGTGATATAATACCTTTCATATCTATTTATCTATCTATCTATCTATCTATCTATCTATCTATCTATCTATCTATCTATCTATCTATCTATCTATCTATCTATCTATCTATCTATCTATTACTTTGTATATACAGGGTGGTCCAGATCTAATTATGCAGATCCAGATCGTTTGGATGACTTTGATTTATGTGGGGACGATTCCAGTTCGGCGCGAAGACGATTCTTCATGTCATCAGTTCACAGTTCTCAATGGTCCAGGATTTTTCAGGTGATTTTCTATGTAATAAACTTAAAAAGTTATAGCTTAATGAAAATTGCATAATTAGATCTGGACCACCCTATAGTGCCTTTCATCTGTCTGTCTAAGTGCATGTGAACTGCTTGGACCACTAACTAATGTGGTTGAATCTTAACTGCAGAATGGCTTTTTAATTAGAGTAGAGGCTCTGGATCATAATGGATAATGTCGGTATCTGGTGAAGACCTACTGTGTCTTGACACTTGCCGACTACAATGCTGTATGATTGTCTAATTATGATTAATGAAAGGGTTTCCCACTTCCTCTTTTGACCATCTAAGTTTGTTCATCTTGTATAATCACCATCGGACGTGTAATTAGTAGAGTTCCAGGAGCAGGAGGAATGATGGGTAATCAATAATTCAATTACTGGGTGAAGTCAACTGTTTTGATCACGCAGATGGAGTTACATGAAGTGAAAAATAAAGGATAATAATTGTCAATGAGAACCAAACTATTTCTGCATCAATCTCAAGCAAAGGTTGTTGATGGACAGCCACAGAAAAAGACTGGTGTGAAACTGGGAGTAGAAGACAAAATATATTTACAGGGAGCTGCTGCTACTGCTGTTTGTTGATTACATATTTTTCCCCAGTCTGCACATTAGGTTCTCATTTGCATTTACATGTTGAACATCGATCCTGCCGGCAATGCAGATGAGAATAAAATTAAAATGAGCCGAGGGGGATACAAATGCACAGATACGCAAAGGGAGACGGTGACTTTTGGTTGTCTTAGAAGGGCATCGAGCCTGCAGTCGTACTAAAGTAATCACTTATGCATAGACCCCCTACTTAATTCATGGCGGTGTTCAGAGTCCTGGTTGTGACCAAGCACCGTGGCTCCTGTTTTATGTTTTACCTAAATTATTCATAGTAGAACAACTGCCGTTGTTATTAGGAAGTTGTGTATTTGTTTTAACCATTTCTCCTCATTTTCTTCAAAGGGTGGGATGATGGAGCAGAGGTGAGTGCCGCTGCTGTCTCTCGGATCTTGTGTCCTGTGTGTCTACATGAGGTTCTTCTCTGGGTGCTCTAGTTTTCCTCTTATGTCCCAAAGGGCATGCAGGTTTGGTCGATCTGTTCCTCCAAACTGAGTTTGTGGGTGGGTGCCCTTTAATGGACTGTGCTGCCAGGATAGACCTCAGCCTCCAACAGGCCACAACTGGAGTAGGCCTGCTATGATGTCTGATTAGTTCAATAATGCTGACTGAAACAGGGTGTATTTTGGTTAACTGACATGCAAACATCCTTATGAGGCATGAGCCGATGCACTTAATCTACAGTATATATAGTATATAAAAGTCAATGTGTGTATGTGTGCGTGATTGTATGTATGTATGTATGTATGTTCCAGTATCACGTCCGAACGGCTAGAGCGATTTTCATGAAACTTGGTACACATGTTTCTCATTGGTCGACTGAAAATACTTAAGTGTGAAATCAACCCTAACCCACCCCCTTCTGGGTAGGATGGGGGGTGATCTTGCGGTCTTGTATGCAGGTTATCATCCAGTTGACACTCGGAACGACCACCAGAGGGCAAACTAGAGGTGGCTGCCAGCATTCTTTATGTTTGAACAGCGCCACCACCGTGCGGCCCTGTTGCTTTTGAAATGAAATAGAGTTGGCCGGTTACGAGCATCAACTGGATGATAAGATACATTAGTGAGTCTTTATTGTTTGTTAATTTATTTTTATTTTTAAAGTTTTTTTTTTTTTTTAATTATGTTTTTTCTCAAATGCTGGGTATTTTAGCTAATAACACATATATGTTACGAATTGCTGAGCAGGCTTGACGATGCAATGCATTCTCCGATCATCATCACCATTACTCAGCTGTGTGTTTTGACCATTCATCAAGTTGCAGACTTCATGCAATTGAGAACAAGAGTCCACCATTTTTCCCAGTCTTGCACGTCTCGTTTGTTTTCATTTGAGGACATTCGATCTGTTTCGCTAATGGTGTCGGTGAAGGATTACCATAAGAGTTTTATCGGGTGTCCTTGTTTAGGTACTTTGATTCTATCTGCCAGAATTCCTACTTTCGTTTAAGTCTCGGCGTGCTGTGTATCCTACCCACGTGAGTTATCTCTTACAGATGATTTTCAAGACTGATTCTTGGTTAATTTGTTATTAAGACAGCGCCATTCGAGATGCAGTCAGTGTGTTTCATGCTGATTCTGATTCTGTAGTAATCTGTCGGGATGCTGTCTAACATTCTTTTGATTTGATTGTTAGGTGTCCCTGTTTCGCCTCTTCTTGATGTGTCGTGCTTACTTTCCATCCATCCATCCATCCATCCTCTTCCGCTTATCTGAGATCGGGTCACGGGGGCAGCAACTTGAGCAGAGATGCCCAGACTTCCCTCTCACCGGCCACTTCTTCTAGCTCTTTTGGGGGAATCCCGAGGCGTTCCCAGGCCAGCCGGGAGACATAGTCCCTCCAGTGTGTCCTGGGTCTTCCCCGGGGCCTCCTTCCGGTTGGACGTGCCCGGAACTCCTCACCAGGGAGGCGTCCAGGAGGCATCCTGATCAGATGGCAGAGCCACCTCATCTGACTCCTCTTGATGCGGAGGATCAGCGGCTCTACTCTACTCTGAGCCTCTCCCGGATGAATGAGCTTCTCACCCACTCTTTATAGGAAAGCCCAGACACCCTGCAGAGGAAACTCATCTCAGCCGCTTGTATTCGTGATCTCGTTCTTTCGGTCACTACCCATAGCTCATGACCATAGGTGAGGGTAGGAACGTAGATTGACTGGTAAATTGAGAGCTTTGCCTTACGGCTCAGCTCTTTTTTCACCACGACAGACCGATGCAGAGCCCGCATCATTGTGGAGGCCGCACCAATCCGCCTGTCGATCTCACACTCCATTCTTCCCTCACTCGTGAACAAGACCCCGAGATACTTGAACTCCTCCACTCCTCCAACCCTGAGAGGGCACTTCACCCTTTTCCGGCTGAGGACCATGGTCTCGGATTTGAAGGTGCTGATTCCCATTCCAGCCGCTTTACACTCAGCTGCGAACCGATCCAGAGAGAGCTGAAGATCACGGCCTGATGAAGCAAACAGGACAACGTCATCTGCAAAAAGCAGATCATGCTTACTTTGCCAGATACTTTTGATCTTCCAGAAGCGTACTTCGAGTTTTGAGTATTGGCGACCATTAATCCCAGGTATTAGATAGATAGATAGATAGATAGATAGATAGATAGATAGATAGATAGATAGAAAGGCACTATATATTAGATAGATAGATAGATAGATAGATAGATAGATAGATAGATAGATACTTTATTAATCCCAAGGGGAAATTCCCATACTCCAGCAGCAGCATACTGATAAAAAACAATATTAAATTAAAGAGTGATAACAATGCAGGTATAACAGACAATAACTTTGTATAATGTTAACGTTTATCCCCCAGGTGGAATTGAAGAGTCACATAGTGTGGGGTCTCCTGAGTCTGTCAGTGGAGCAGGACGGTGACAGCAGTCTGTTGCTGAAGCTGCTCCTCTGTCTGGAGATGATCCTGTTCAGCGGATGCAGTGGATTCTCCATGATTGACAGGAGTCTGCTCAGCGCCCGTCGCTCTGCCACGGATGTCATTTACAATCTCGATTTGTCCTAATTTAATTATTGGATGGAGCTGTGGGCTGCACTCAGGTTTCATCGCCGTTAGCTTTGTCCAGTTTATTTCTCGGCCGACCCATTCTGCTCTTTGATTAGTTTCCTTTAACGGTTGCTGTGCCCTCACTTGGTGAGGTACATCACTGGCATAGTCCAAGTCATTAGGCTGTCCATCAAGTTTTCGACTACTTTATCTGGGGTGAGTGACGAAGCCGAATTGGTCTGCTGAGTTGCGCGTGAGGTAGTCGATTAAGAGGATAAATAGAAATGGAGTTGGTACGTCACCCTGGAGAGCTCCTTTTCAAGTTGTGAGCTCGTTTTGACAGCCACCCTTCTATGACTTTTCTGAGTTCTCGTTTGGGGCTTTTGTTGCCTGTGCTAGTGTTTGTGGAATTCCATAATGCATTCTCTGAATATTGTACAAGAAATAAAAATGATAAATCATTTTTTGTAAAAATTTGAAACATTGAAAAAGATTTGTTTTAAAACAATAACACACAAAATAGTCATTAACAACAATGCAAACCTGTGATATAAAAATGAATGTGAAACAAAGCTTTGGCAAATCGCTCCTTCTACCCGCTTCTCAGAATACCCCGAGAGTGTCAAACTCGGTCCTCCAAGGAAAAACATTTAACTAAACATGCGTGGGGCGAACTTTAAGTGTCCACTCAAAGTTAATTCTTCATAGTCATGGCATACAGGAGACTCCGAAAGTGTTCAAACCCATTTACTTTCCATATACATTTATTTTTAAATGGTTAAATTTGTCATTTTGGCCCATTTGCAATCCCATCATGGCCAAGTGAGTCTTCATGTCTTCAGAAAGGTTTGTAAACGCATGAAAAATACAGTATATGTATACAGACCCATTAACAACCTTTGCCCAGTGGGGGCTGGGTGGTCTCGTGGCCTAGGGACCCCTGCAGATTTTCTTCTCTCTCTTCAGTCCTCTGGAGTTTTTTTTGTTTTTGTCCTCTTGGCCATCGGACCTTACTTTATTCTTTGTTACTTAATATTGCATAATTTTATTTTTTTACTTTTTTCTTTCTTCATTTTATAAAACACTTTGAGCTACAGCATTTGTATGAAAATGTGATATAGAAATAAATGTTGTTGTTGTTGTTAACTAGCTGTGCTACCCATCTAAAACCAACATAGACCTCACCATTAACCTTTGCAGTGCACCATCTATGTATTTTGTTATGAATGTAATGTTAAAACGCACTGCATTTCTCACTCTTACAGATGACACATCACAAACACTTGTAGTCATAAGATGCATAACTACAAATGTTTGTGATGCGCCATCTGTTGGAGTGACAAACGCAATACATATGTCTCTGTTATACGCCATTTGGGATGTGTCCCAATAAGTTCCAAGAGCACTTCTAATAATGCCCAATAGAGGGGGATGTCTCTGTCAAACCCCGTCTATAAATAATGGCAGGCACTGAATCATTATAAAATGAAAAAGGTTTATGTTACAAAAAGCTCGCAAGGACAATACAAGACAAATAAGTCCTAATGTGAAATTCTAAGCATAGGTGAAATACAGATGAACAGGTCAACAAATCACTAAATATCCCAAAATTCACACACAAAAAAAAACATACATACATAAACAAAATCAAATGCAAATAATAACACACATAAACAACATGACTCAAAGAATCAAAAATGAACATGAGGCATGAATCTGAACCCCAGCAAGGGGAGGAACTCTGGCAAAGACATAACCGTGTGAATTTGCAAAAGCCGTGTTAATATTTGTGATGCGATAGCGCCCCCTATCTGTCACAATGTTCAGGCAAAATATGTTTGTGATGCACCACCCGTTGGAATGAGAAAATGCAATGCATATGTCTCTGTTATATGTCATTTGGTATGAGAGTCATAAAAGCAGTGTTAATGTTTGTCATGCATTCATCTGTTGGAAAGACAAATGAAATGCATAGGTCTCTGTTATTTGTCATTTGGTATGGGATTTGTAAAAGCAGTATTAATGTTTATGATGTGCCTGTCTGTTGGAATGAGAAATGCAATGCATATGTGTCTGTTATATGTAATTTGAAATGTGATTCAGAAAAGCAGTGTTAATATTTGTGATGCACCACCTGTTGGAATAACAAATGAAGTGCATACGTCTCTGTTATTTGTCATTTGGTATGGGATTTGTAAAAGCAGTATTAATGTTTATAATGTGCCTGTCTGTTGGAATGAGAAATGAAGTGCATACGTCTCTGTTATTTGTCATTTGGTATGGGATTTGTAAAAGCAGTATTAATGTTTATGATGTGCCATCTGTTGGAATGAGAAATGCAATGCATGTTCAGGCTTAAAATGATTGTGATGCACCACCTGTTGGAATGACAAATGCAATGCATATGTCTCTGTTATATGTCATTTGAAATGGGATTCAGAAAAGCAGTGTTAATGTTTGTGATGCACCACCCGTTGGAATGGCAAATGCAATGCATATGTCTCTGTTATATGCCATTTGGTATTTTAATGTTTTTAATTTGCCATCTGTTGGAATGACAAATCAATGCATTGTATTGCTAAAAATGTTTGTGGTGCACCATGTATTGGAATGACAGAGACACAGCAACCAGACAGACACACAGACATTTGTTTTTGTATGTGGATATATACAAAAGTTGTAACACAAGTACCCAGACCATCGATTCAGTCTCTATAAGTCAATCAGAATTTAATTTCCCTTTGAGTTGAATATAACAACTTATATAATGCATGTTTGCTTTTTTATTTTTTACATTTAAATAAAGGCTGCTCCTGAGCAAATGTAGATAAATAGCTCTGCAGTTTAAACAAATATGAATAGAGAGAGCTCTACCTGTTTAAAATGATAAGGCAAAAGGAGACCTACTTTGGCCAATATTTATTTAAAGCTTCAAATTACTTGCTGGCTGGGAAAAGGTGACAGTAGATGGCTCAAAAGCACACAAATGTGACTTTTATACTCCAATGTACCATAGAAGACGAGTAAGAAAATGCCTGGATGATGTAAAATTCAGGTGCGTTTGTAGATTTGGTTAGCTGGTGTGAAAGCTGGAGCGTTTTTATAATTTCTAGTCACCTCATTAAAGAGTTTGTTAGCACCGTTTTCTTTATGACATGTTTTTATAACAGTGAGTCATATTCAAAAAGTGACAGTAATAGTAAAATTAATCACATGCGTTAGTCATGTAGTAAAATCAGTTTTAGCACCATTGTACAATGTCATGTTTCTGAAACTGCTTTCATAGACAAACAGATTCAAGTTCCAGTGGCTCTGGGTTAATTGAAGTTAACATTTCTTAAATATAAAAATTTTCCAAGACGTTCCTGATGGACATTTCAACTCTGTGCTAAAGTCTCAAGCTAAACTTTAACTCAAGCTAAGTAAGATCATTGTGTTGCTTGGCCAACAGATTAAAGTATCAGCAAAATATGGAGTCGTTACAATCATCAGAAACTGCAGCCATGAGTTTGTTTTTAGTGTAACAGAAATACTGAGTGCACGTTTAGTCACTGTAGGTAAAGTGTCACCCAGCCATCTCACATAACTTTCTACATACGTTGAGCTGCTTTATTTTGAGCTTTTTTGGACACAAATATCACGTCACCTACCCATAAAAATTTGAAAGAGCAGGACAAGTGAGCTGCTGTGACCGAGGTTCACATAAGACGAGTGCAGGATGAGGCGGACAGTAGCATAGGATGAGACCTACCACGGCATTCTGGGACAGTAAGGGGCAATGATGGAAAAATAAATAATAGCATTGCTTCTGTATTAAATAAATCAAGAATATCATTAATAATAAATTGAAATATACACCTAATGATGTACCTCCTTTACATGGTAACACTTGGTCATCTAAAACTGTCTGCATTGGACTGCACCCCATCCCATGTCCTGCAGGTCTTTCACTGTTTTGCCATCAGGAGTGGCTATCAAAGGAGTAGAATAAAAAAATATATATATATATACTGCTCAAATGAATTAAAGGAACACTTTTTAATCAGAGTATAGCATAAAGTCAATGAAACTTCTGGGATGTTAATCTGGTCAGTTAAGTAGCAGAGGGGGTTGTTAATCAGTTTCAGCTGCTGTGGTGCTAATGAAATTAACAACAGATGCACTAGAGGGGCAACAATGAGATGACCCCCAAAACAGGAATGGTTTAACAGGTGGAGGCCACTGCCATTTTTCCCTCCTCATCTTTTCTGACTGTTTCTTCACTAGTTTTGCATTTGGCTACAGTCAGTGTCACTACTGGTAGCATGAGGCGATACCTGGACCCTACAGAGGTTGCACAGGTAGTCCAACTTCTCCAGGATGGCACATCAACACGTGTCATTGCCAGAAGGTTTGCTGTGTCTCCCTGCACAGTCTCAAGGGCATGGAGGAGATTCTAGGAGACAAGCAGTTACTCTAGGAGAGCTGGAGAGGGCCATAGAAGGTCCATAACCCATCAGCAGGACCAGTATCTGCTCCTTTGAGCAAGGAGGAACAGGATGAGCACTGCCAGAGCCCTACAAAATGACCTCCAGCAGGCCACTGGTGTGAATGTCTCTGACCAAACAACCAGAAAGACTTCATGAGGGTGACCCAAGGGCCCCATGTCCTCTAATGGGCCCTGAGCTCACTGCCCAGCAGCATGCAGCTCGATTGGCATTCGCCATAGAATACCAGAATTGGCAGATGCACCACTGGTGCCCTGTGCTTTTTACAGATGAGAGCAGGTTCACCCTGAGCACGTGACAGAAGTGAAAGGGTCTGGAGAAGCCATGGAGAACATTATGCTGCCTGTAACATCATTCAGCATGAGCAGTTTGGTGGTGGGTTAATGAATGTCTGGGGAGGCATATCCATGGAGGGTCACCCAGTCTATATCAGTATAGATATCCAGGAGGATTTCTTTTTCCCATTGAGATCTGATGTGTTTTCAAAGTGTTCCTTTAATTTTTTTGAGCAGTTTTATATATATATATATATATATATATATATATATATATATATATATATATACTAGTGACTGGGAGCCCAATCGAACCGGGCTACAAATTCTACGTTTGTGAAGTCCTTACTTTCTCTACAAACAATTATTTATTTTTTTAAGTTCTTGAAATGATGTTGTTATCACGGCACTGATTTGTTCTGAAAATAGACCTTTTCAGCCGATTTAATGAAGAGCTTCTTGTTTAAACGGAGCTGCGAGGCGTTAACTCAGCTCTTCGCCGCACCTCATTTGATTTTTTCCAGCAAACAAATTTTCAAAACAAACCGTATTTTACGACTCTGATCAGAGTCGGAGCAATAATTATGTTGGTCATTTTAGATCTGAGATTGGCTAAAATTTAAACAATGACCGTTGTTAATACCCAGCCATCATTACTCAGTTTGCCAATAGATGTCAGAAGGACGGATGCTAAAACCGAACTGCCCAAAGATAAATTTCGATGTACCAAGCAAATGGCGATACGTTCTAAATTACTTACGGTTCCGGAGCTGTCGAAGGGTTTAAGTCAGTAGACGATGTTAGTCCTGGAAAGTACGCCCCACCAAACAAACGTTCCAAAAACCAACTCAACTTACTGTTATCTGCTCGAACCAACACCAACTTACTATACTCGGCCGTCCAGTGGCGTCACTGAAGTATTGGAATATTCTTAGCCAATCATGCAATACTGCGTCCGCGTGTGCCACGTTATGTTCAAACTACAGAGGCAGAGTCTCATTGCATGGTTCTAACTTGTATTGAGTCGAGGTATTGACGCGAACACCATACATATGGATGGTATCAAATTATACTGTATATAAGGATATATATATATATATATATTTATTATATATATTTATATAAATATATATATATATATGTATTTAGACCCCTTCACTTTTTTTCCATCCATCCATCCATTTTCTAACCCGGTGAATCCGAATACAGGGTCACGGGGGTCTGCTGGAGCCAATCCCAGCCAACACAGGGCACAAGACAGGAACCAATCCTGGGCAGGGTGCCAACCCACCGCAGGACACACACAAACACACCCACACACCAAGCACACACTAGGGCCAATTTAGAATCGCCAATCCACCTAACCTGCATGTCTTTGGAGTGTGGGAGGAAACCGGAGTGCCGGAGGAAACCCACGCAGACACGGGGAGAACATGCAAACTCCACGCAGGGAGGACCCGGGAAGCGAACTGCGCCACCGTGCCGCCCTCACTTTTTTTCGCATTTTGTTAAGTTGCAGCTTTGTACTAAAATCATTTCAATTCATGTTTCCCCTGCCCAACACCAAGCAACCCTCAATACCCCAGAATGAAGAAGTGAAAACAGGATTTTATGAATTTTTGCAAGTTTATTAAAAATAGAAATCCGAACTATCCCACTGGTGCACATATTCAGACCTTTCCTATAGCACTTAAAATTTGGCGCAGGTGCATCCAATTCTATTAACCATCATTGAAATGTTGTTTGGAGTCCCCTTCAGGTCAATTCCACTAATGGTGCTTTTCCACTGCATAGTACGGCACGACACAGTTCAGTTCAGCTCACTTTTGGGGGGTTTTCCACTGGGAACAGTACCTGGTACCTGGTCCTTTTTTTAGTACCACCTCAGCCGAGGTTCCAAGCGCGCCGAACCGTTACCAAAATGTGACGTGTAAACTCTGCTGGTCACTGTTTGGCCGGAGAAAATCGTCATTACTGCGTCACTGAACTTGCGACACGAGACACAACAGACCCGCTAGATTTTTAGCACAGCCAGCGAAGGTTCGGACGCACCATTTTGTTTTAACCAAAAATGGCTGTTTCGTGGTCTATTGAGGAAGTACAGACGTTCCTCGTTGGTAGCCGAGTGGATCCAGCGAGAGCTGGATGGGCGACGCGGAATGAAAAAGTTTTTCAGGAGGTCGCTTGTGGTGCGTTTACGATGATGTCACGGCAGTAGAGGCGGCGCAACTATAACGACACGTGAATAATCCCGCCCACTCTAAAGCGGTACTAAACTGCAGTCGAAACGCAAACCGAGCCGAACTAAGGTGAGTTGTACTGAACCGTGCTGTGCCGTACTATGCAGTGGAAAAGCGCCATAATTGGACTAATTAGGATAGGCACAGACCTCACTGTGGATCATACTGAAGAGATCCATGACCTGAAACGTGGCACTTTCATAAGATGCCACCTTTGCCCCAAGTCAGTACATGAAATTTCTGCTCTTCCAGATCTTCCCCAGTCAACTTTAAGTGCTATTATTGTGGAGTCTGGGAACAACAGCTCCAACATGAAGTGGTAGACCACACAATCACAAAGTGCTGAAGTGTGTCTAAATGTCCTCTCCTCAGTGGCCTCACTCACAATATCAGCACAAGAACTCTGTGTCAGGAGCTTCATGAAATGGGTTTCCGTGGCTGAGCTGCTACACCCAAGTGTAAGATCACTATGTCTAGAGCGAGGCATCAGCTGGACTGTTGTAAAGCACGTCACCATCTGACTCTGGAGTAGTTGGAAATGTGTTATCTGGAGCAATGAATCTCGCTTTATTATTATTATTAAGTCCGATGGACGAATCTGGCTTTGGTGGGTGCCAGGAGAACTACCTTCTGGTCTGCATTGTGCCAATTGTAAAGTGCAATTGGGTTTGGTTCCTGTGAGGGGTCCTGTTAATGCTACAAAAGCAAAGACATTTCGGACAATTGTGCACTAGCTACTTTGTGGCAACAGCTTAGGGAAGACCCTTTTGTGTTCCAACATGACTGTGCCCCCGTGCACAAAGCCAGGTCCATAAAGACTTAACGGAGGAACTCAAGTGGCCCATGCAGAATCCTGGACTGAACCCTAATGGACTCCTTTGGAATGAATTAAAGCGTTAATTGTAAGCCAGGTCTTCTCGTCTAACATCATTACCTGACCTCACAAATGCTGCTTTGGCTGTAATCGTCAGTAATGTTAAAGCCGATTTTCAAGCCAGGTTCAAGTTTTCTGAATCCTGACTTTTGCTTTTGAAATGGCTAATGCGTGTTTTCAAGCATACTTGCATTTATACACGGGGCCCCTCGTCCCTTTCTCTTCTCTCTCTGAATGCTCCAATTGTTCCAGGTGTCATCACTTATCCTGCTCTTTCAGCACGAAAATACACTTTCTGCACAAGCCGACATTTAAGTGTTCTTTTCAGAAAGCTGCAAACTTCCAAAAAGCTTCAAGTAAAGTATACGGCATGTCACTGACGTTCTGAACTGTCAGAGCTTACAATTCTGAAAGCATTCATTGAGGTGGCTGCCATTCTTCTGTGATTCACTTACTGTAGCCATGACAAACTTTCCCGGTCACCCTTGGACCTACAGGACCATGTGTACATTTGTAGAGAGCCCAGAGGTGTTTGGCATTCTGCCTCTGGCATACCCTCAAGTCTGTAGAGAGGACTACATCACTAAATGTCAGGCAGAATTTTAAGTGGGACAGACAGAGGAGCAGCTGCTTAAATGACAGGTATGAGATAAAGCTGACATTCACAAAGCATTATTAAGGTGTCACATGAGAGGGTGGGCATCAGACTAAAAGAAGTGGCAGTTCAAAGTGTGGTGGGTATAGAATTGGCACATACACAGAAAGCAGAGGGTGATTGTGCGAGGAACCAAATCAGAATTGGCTGACAGTGTCCAGCAGGGGTTAGTGCTGGGGATGCTGCTGTTTTTGAGACTTCTCTCATCACACTAAGTGTCATAGTTCGCTTTTCACGCTAATCTGACACAGTGCTGTGGGCCGAGGGGAGGGGCAAGAATGACATCAGAAGTGGGGAGTCGCTCTACCGCTGTGTTTTGGTGCGTAACTTGCCTCCGCTTAGCTAGTCATACCTTTTTGTGTAGTGATTTTTAAAGTTTGTCCTGTTTCACTACTATGCAGCCGGAGCCGCGGGAAATGGCTAGTGTATAAATATATACTGTATATTGTAAAACACTAGGGGTCACTGTCGCTCCTTAAACCCAACAGACAGACACACTGAACTCAGGGTAAAATCAATAAGAAAATCTTTAATTCTTTTTTTTCTTATTAAAGTGCCCAGAAGCACCTCCGCCACCATAAACAGGCAAAAAAACAATTCTAATAATACAATAAATCCACACAAATCTCTCCTCCACACTTCCCAGCAAGCTCTGTCCTCTACCTCCCAAGTCCGACTCGCTTTCTGGGTCTTCAGTAGTCCTTAATATAGTCCTTGACCCGGAAAGGCTTCCGTTCTTCCGTCCCCTTGACTTGTCAGCATTTCCGAGACAAATGGAGGACTTGAGGTTTTCTTCAGCCCGGAAGTACTTTGGTTTCCCACCCCGTGACTTGGGAGTACTTCCGGGCTATATGGGAAATACAAATCCCCAGATCTTCCTTCAGTGTCTCCTGGCAGCACCCACGGTACCCAGCAGGGTTGTGATGCCAAATTACAGATTCCATGATGCCTTGCGGCAATCTGGGGCACTTCTATGCTGCAGGGAAACTCCCCATCTGGCGTGTTGGGGGAGGCAATGTCTGACTGTAGCTGCCTTCCCCCATTCTTCTCTTCTTTGGGTGTCCCGGCCAGGTTGTGCAGCCAGCCGTCCACCACTGCTTTGCTCGCCAACCTCCCTGGCCTGCGCTACACACCAGCCACTTTGCATCTCTGCCGCTTGTGTTGTGAAAGGAGGGCTGAATGCACCACAAGGAGACGCGGTTGCTCCTCCGAAACCCCCTCTTAAACGGTGATACAATGGGAAACAAATGCAGTTTTTTTTTTATCTCCTCTTTGCTCGATCAGCAGCTGGCTTGCTGCTGCCGTGCCGCGTGATCTGCATCTCGCACGGCACTTTGAACATTTAACAGCCTGCAGAGCAGCTTTCCTACTCTTTGTCTTTTATTTCCAGACCCGGGCCTGGTTAAATCTCTTGGCACAAAGTCTCATCTCACGGCATGCGAGTTCTTGATATTTTTTAGTTTATAAATTAAAAACGGAATAGGAATCTGAATATCTAACAATATCACATTAAATTCTGAAAAGATTGATCCCAAACATATATATGTAGGTTTTAAAATAAAGCTGATTTAAAGCGTGACAAAAAAGTGACATAAAAACGTGCACAACATTTTTGCACATTTTTTAATATATAGAGAGTATACTGTATATATATATATATATATATATATATATATATATATATATATATATATATATATATATATATATATATATATATATATACAGTTGTGGCCAAAATTATTAGCCCCCCTTATGAAATTAGGCAACACTCCTGATTCCAATATGAATATGACCATTAACAACAAATGTTTGTTTTTTAAAGCGTATCTGTGTCCAAAATAACAAGGTCCACCAATTGTAGTTTGGATATTTTATTGACACACTGAGTGGAAACAAGAAAGGGCAAAAATGAGACATCCAGAATTATTAGCCCCATGCCCATTAATAGTCAATACTGTACCCTTTTTGAGCCACAACTGACAACAATCTATTAGAGTAGGTCTTTACTAGATTAGCACAGGTCTCCTGAGGGATTTTTGGTCCATTCCTCCATTGCAGATGGTTCTAGCTGGTCCAAATTGCGTGGTTTCCAAGCTTGGACATTCACTTTGAGCACTCGCCACAGATTCTTAATGGGATTGAGGTCTGGGCTCTGTGCGGGCCACTCCAAGATCTTGGTTTTGGTATCCTTGAAAAACTGTTGAACTAATTTTGATGTATGCTTTGGGTCATTGTCTTGTTGGAAGACCCAGCGACGACCTAAGCCTAGACTACGAGCAGATTTCTGCATATTCTCCCTCAGAATGTCAACATAATTTTCCTTTTTCATGATGCCATTCACCCGAACAAGGCTCCCTGTGCCCAAGGCTGCAAAACAGCCCCACAGCATGATGCTCCCACCACCATGTTTAACTGTGTTCCTAGGGTTGAAGGCCTGTCCCTTTCTTCGAGAAACATAAGCAACATCCATGCGCCTAAACAGTTCCAGTTTAGTCTCATCAGAACAAAAGCACAGACTTCTAAAAATCATCTTTACATTTCAAATGTTCACGGGCAAACCTCAGTCGGGCTGTGATGTGCCACTCTTTGAGTAAAGGGGTTCTTCTGGGACGATGGCCGTGAAGCCCACCACGGTGAAGAGCCCTCACAACTGTGTTCTTTGAAACATCAACTCCAGAAGAGGCCAGGTCAGCAACAATCATCTTAGCAGATGTCCGGGGTTCCTTGCTGACATCTCTGACTATTTTTCTCTCCAGAGTTCTTGAAATCTTGCGCTTACGGCCACGGCCAGGTTTGTTTCTAACAGAATTTGTCTCCTTGTACTTGGCAATGATGCAACGTACAGCAGTTCTAGACACTGTGAATCGCTTGGAAATGGCAGTGTAGCCTTGCTCCTTATCAATGAGCCTCTACTATCTTCTTTCTGAGCTCCAGACTGATTTCCTTTGTCTTTGGCATGGTCAGTAACAGTAGTCCCTCTCATGTGTTCAAGAGCCCTGTTCCTTGGGAGTCTTTTTATGCTGATTGAGTGTTGTTAGGAAGCCAATTGATTGCACAGGTGTGGTTTCAAAGCTGATTGGTTAATTAGTGTAGGTGTGTTTTGAAAGCAAACATTAACATGGGGCTAATATTTTTGACCACCCCATTTTTTACTATATTTGATATAAAGCAAGACTAAAAATATATGTTATATTACAAAATGTATCGAAAGCTAGTAAATAGCACTGGTGGATGTTTGATTATATTAAGTTTCATCAATGTTGCAAACTTTGGGAAGAAGTTTAGGAAAATGTTCCATGATTCCAGGGGGGCAAATAATTTTGGCCACAACTATATATATATATATATATATATATATATATATATATATTGTGAACCTCGCCCCGGACACAGACAGGCAGACACGTTCATGTCACCCACAATCACTGGTTTATTTTCCATTATTGTGTACAACTCTGCTCACCAACCCCCCTCTCAGTCCAGGCCAATCCAATGCCTTCTCTTTTCTCCTTTTCCTTTTCTCTCTCTCTCTTTCTCTCTCTCTTTTCTTCCCACCGCCTCCTTCCTCCTCCAGACGTTGCCACTCTTCCACCCGACTCTTTTCCATGACTAGAGGGAGGCGGCCCCTTTTATAGGAACCCGGATGGGCTCCAGCTGCTTCCCGGCAATCAGTCCTAGACACACCCCAGTGTGGCGGAAGTGCCGGCTGTGTACCCTGAAGCCGTCCGGGTGTCCCCTGTCGTCTTGCCCCCGGCACTTCCACCACACCTGGGATGATCAGGCACTGGGGTGCTGCCTGGCGGTGGCCACGGGTCCCTACAGGGCTGGGCTTCCAAGCCCTCTACCCGAGGCCTCCAGTATAACCAGGACGAACGCCCCCTCTCGGTCTGTAGGAGGCACAAGCCCTCCTCTGGTCCTCCTGGGCGTCCCGGCGGGATATACCAGCATCGGGGCATCGCCTGGCGGTGGCCACGGGTCCCTACAGGGCTGGGCTCCCAAGCCCTGTACCCGAGGCTCCTAGCATAACCAGGACGGATGCTCCCTCTCGTTCTGGAGGAGGCACAAGTCCTCCTGGGCGTCCCGGCCGGGGACCACAATATATATATATATATATATATATATATATATATATATATATATCTCCTTTATGTGCATCCTGTCAACCAATCTGCAACGAACCTGAGACTTAAGACCAATTTTAAAATCAAGAAGATTGAGCTGCTGAAAAAAACATAAAAAGCCACTGCCCAGGTCGGTACCATCATAGCCTTGACAGGCCATTTGTGGACAGAAGTGCAAGTGTGGCGTAGCCGAACAGCCCCGCACTCCAGAGTTGGGCTAAAAGCCTCCCCATTGCAGAGGGGACCAGACAGTCGGCACCAGGTACCACCAGCAGAATGTCTTACAGCAGCAGGCTGAGAGATCAAGTGCAGAATATGCAGCTAGGCTGAGAAGGCGATCAACCATATCATTGCTGGATGTACAATCCTGGATTCTTCAATACCTATACTGACACAACAAGGTGGCCAGCTATCTGCACTGATCAATCTGAGGTGCACTCAGTGAAATAAATGTAGACAAAACGGTACCACTGCATGCCAGAGGCTGTTATCAGCAAAGATTATATGGGACATTGCAGTTCAAATTGATTGTACAATTTCAGTTAACCAACCCGATATAGCTGTCCATCGCGAGAAGATCGAACCAGCAGTCCCAGATGACAACAACATCTGAAACTGAAAAACAAATCAGATATTAAGATCTGGGGATCCAGATCAGGAGGATGTGGGACACCACGACTAGAGCTGTGCCTGTGGTGGGTGGGCCTCAAGAAAGGATTCAAATAGAATCTACAGGAGCTGCCAGGACACCACACAGCTCAAGATGTATAGAAGATTGCACTGATGGCAACCACACGCATTCTTCATGAAGGGCTGTTGTAAACCCCAATATCCCTAGTTGGGATGCATATACCTCAGTAACCACCAGCAAATTGCCATGATAAACACATAAAAAATAATAATAATAATGAGTATACAGTGATGTGTGAGGGATGGTTCATTTCTTGTGATGGAAACCTAGGAAATGGTTGCATTATTAGCACAGAGAGTGTCGTGTTGCTGCTTCCACTAAATTAGAGTGCTTAATCCTGATCGCAGCCTCCCACTGAGCCATCTACATTTCATTCCAAATGAGCTCTCAAGCACTTAATGAGAGCCTTAATTCAATTCCTAATTTGCATAATTAGACCTTTTTAATTGTTTTCATATCAGAAGCCATTAGAGTCAGTTTGCTGAAAGATGCAATTATGTAGTGAGAAGCTCATGTGGAATTAAAAAGCAGACAGTTGAATAGATGTGAGGCACAGAGTGCCATTTGAGGTCTGAGCCCGCCAAGGCTTCTCCTTTATTTGCTTTCAGGGTGCAGCTGGTTCTCTAAAGCAAAAGTTGTTTTTTTTTTTCCTCTTTCTTTCTGTCTTCTTTTCATTGTTCACTTGTTGAGTGTTCCACGTGTTCCACAAAGCAATCATGCATAAGGAAGGACGATCTTGTGGGACTTGCTAAGCTGAGATCCAACTGCTCTTGTTTTACAACCTATAGATTGTAGAATTTTACGCTTGTCTAGAATGATTAGTTCTGCTGGCTGCATTGTATCTTGCTTTTTTTTGGCCTGCTAGTCAGGAAAATCTATTATGAACCTTTGTGAGAAACATTATCTAAACAAAGAAAAATCAATGAGGGTTTGCCCCCGCTGACGACCATCTTTATAGATCCTGTACATTACTAAACATTTCCATTTGTCCCACTTTATCTTTCTGAATGACTGAACAGATGTTGTCGCCATTGGTGTGACAGAATCCCCATGATATGGAGAACAAAGATACTGCTGAACAGGGTAGTCGTGTGCTGCTCTTCTTGTTGATTAGGCAAACAATCAAAGCCCCTACCTGTACGGCCATTTGAGAATGCTTGCTGAAAGAGGAGCAGTCCATCAGTCCGTGGCCATCAGTGAAGGTTTCTGATGCTAAACACATCCTCAGTTTTCTGTGGATAACTTCCCAAAAACTCCCTTGGGACAATACTGCAAGTTGTGCCAATAGGTGTGTAATGTCAAGTCAGCACCAATTTCTTAGTAGTGAGCAGTGTTAACACTTCACCTGGCACCATCAGGGGCACAGTTGCGTTTAACCAAAGAAAATCCATTTGGGACCACCACAGAGCAACTTCACATGCATTCATTGAATCCTGTTAGGCTATAAATATAACACCAGGTCATGTCACTTGCAGGAATTCTTTAATGGTTCTGTGCTAAGGGGGTGTAATGACAAGGGGGCTGAAACAGAGGAGAGGAGTTGGGGGAGAAACCAAGGAACTGCTTATTGACTTTCACCAAAGAGCCTCTACTGTCCACCTGGCCAGTATTCAAGGAGTGGAGGTGGAAGTGCTGTACTGCTACAAGTACTTGGGGGGGTCCACATCCATAACGGGCTGGACTGTTACACAGAGGAATTAGAGAAGAAAGGGCAGAACAGGCACTCCTTTCTTTAGGAGTCTGCATATCTTTAATGTGAGTAGTGACATCCTTCACATCTTCTATAGCTCAGTGATGGCCAGTGTGGTGGGCTGGGCTGGTAACATCACAAAAAGAGAGGCCCACCAAATCAACAAGCTGATTAAGAAGATAGGTTCAGTCATAGGAAGCCTTCTGGACTTGCTGGAGATCGTAGTGGTGTAAAGGATGAAGACAAAACTGACGGCCATTATGAACAATGCTGCACATCCGCTCTCTGACACACAAACACAGAGGACTTTCAGCCAGTGGATTATTCAGCAGAAGTGTGTTAAGAAACGCGACTGGGGCTCTTCCATGCCAACAGCAATATGCCAATATAGGGCCTCACTGGGACTGGGACTGGGACTGGGACCAGAAGTTTTCTTTCTCTTTACTTTTCTTTTAAGTCATTCTGGTGTGTATGTGAGAGGGAATTTGTTGTTTTTCATAATGTAATGATATTTATGCATTGATTAAGCTTCTGTGTAAAAACTCAAATGTACCCTCTGGGAAAAAATAAAGATCTATTCTATATCTATCTATCTATCTATTATATAGTGACTTTCATATCTATCTATCTATTATATAGAACCTTTCATATCTATCTATCTATCTATCTATCTATCTATCTATAAAATCCAGCACCTGTTTGTCTGTCTGTATGTCCACTTTTCACGAGAGAACTAATTAACACATTTAGATCGTTTTTTTTTTTTCTATAATTTGCTTGAACATTCCGGTTGATTTTGCGACTTCTCTCATTGCGCTAAGTATCATAATTCACTTGCAGCACTGATTTATTTGTGCAGATCTGAGAGAGGCGCACCGGGCCGAGGGGAGGAGGAGGAGGAGGCGAGACCTCAGGAGTAGGGAGTCTGGTGGGGCCCTCCTCACTCCTGCGCCAGCCTCCATTCTTGTCACTCTGCCTCTCGCCACATGTTGCCTCCTCTTAACTAGCAATACCTGTTTTTTCAGCAGACATTATCATCTACAGATTGTTAAGAGTAACGTTTGATGTTTATGAGAGAGAGATTAGAGCTACGTGTGTTTTAGAGGGTAGCTGCCATGTACTCAGAGCTGAACACGATCAGATACAGTGCCAACGTTTGACGATGGAGCGTGCCTACCTTCAGCTTAGCCAGAGATACCTTGGAAACTTTTTACACTTTTGGCAAAGAGATCACACCTACATTCTCGCCCATGATAGCAAAACCAAAAATATTGTAAATAAAGAGGCCCTCAGATACGAAAGCTATCAATATAAATTCTTCTCAATACAAATTATTAAATTAAAGTGTGTCCTGTTTCACTACTACATGCTAGACTATAGTGCCTTTTATCTATCTATCTATCTACCCAACCTACCTGGAAAGGGGTCTCTCTTTGAACTGCCTTTCCCGAGGTTTCTTCCATTTTTCCCTACAAGGTTTTCTTGGGAGTTTTTCCTTGTCTTCTCAGATAGTCAAGGCTGGGGGGCTGTCAAGAGGCAGGGCCGGTTAAAGCCCATTGCGGCACTTCCTGTGTGATTTTGGGCTGTACAAAAATAAATTGTATTGTATTGTTTTGTATTATATAGTGCCTTTTATAGATAGATAGATAGATAGATAGATGTGACGATGTGGGTTCTGGCTCCACGCTCCCATGGCTGTTTGGGAACCCTTGAACCCAACACCGTCGATAATGAAACCGAGTGAGCCAGTCAATGGAGGCAAATTGAGCATCTGAGCAAGGGGATGGTTGAAAGTACAAAAGTGCTTTTATTAAAAATCAACAAAACAAGTGTTCATAAATAGTGCAGTTCTTCCATGTTCATTAAATAATCCATAAAAAGAACGTGGAGTAAAACCAATAAATAGAAAAAAAACAATCCTTAAAAACGAGAGGTTAAAATCTTTTTAGGAAGCTGTCTTTAAAACAAAAAAACAAATCCGGTGCTTTTCTGTATGCGTCTCACCTGCTTATCCCGTATGGGCCAAGCAGCAGGCAAGACGCTCTCTACAGCTGCCCTCCTCAAACACACTCAAGACTGGAGACCTCCCGATCCCTGGCTTCGGTTTGGCTCTCATCCCAGTCCCCGAGACTTGGACTCCTTGGTCTCCAGGACGCTCACACCAAGGACTGCCACTCCAAGCCTCCCGACTTCCGCTGCCTTTCTGCGGCCTTCTGCGGCTCGTCGCTTTCACCTTGGTCACTCCCGCTACCTGCTCGCTCAGCGGGAGCGACATCAACACAAACACGTGGGTGTCGGCCTAACACCCAGCTTCTACGCAGCTGCCCACGCGCTCGATCGCGCTCACCACCACGCTCGCGTGTCCGTTTCTCTCCTACACCGCTTGCTTCCACGCTCCCTGTAACCTCCGTCCTCTCTTTCCTTTCCTTTTTCTCTCCGATCGTTTTTCTCTCTTCCCGAACGTTTCTTTTCTTCTTCCCGAACGTTTCTTTTTTCTTCTTCTCCTAAAACCGACTCGCGCTTCTTTTTAAAATGACGAGGGCCACAGCAGCTGCAGCATTAGCAGCGGGACAATCACGAATGTGGGCAGTTCCTCACCTGTGCACTAGGTGAGAAACGCCCACCCTACGGATCGTCCCCGCCCACTATGGCCCAACGTCCCCTCACTAAGCCGCGAGCACATTGATTATTTATTTAAAATCAATGGCCTTTTCTCCACGAGCTGTGGACCCATAACACCACAATAGATAGATAGATACTTTATTAATCCCAAGGGTGAAATTCACAAATTCTTTTTTTTTTTTTTATTTATTTATTTATTAATTTTATTACAATCAATACATAGCAATCAAGTTTTTACAAAAAAAAAGAATTATGCTAAGAACAGATCGATCCCCACCCTTGAGAGAGAGAGCAAGCCAAACGGTGTAAAATTTAAGGCTTTTAAAAATACCTAAATCAACAAATTCTCTGTGCTTTATAAAATCATTTCAAAATATTACTGATTAGATCCTGCCATGTTTTGAAAAAGTCTGCACAGATCCTCTAACTGAGTATTTGATTTTTCCAATTTTAAATAATATAACACATCAGTTTCCCACTGACTTAAAAGAGGAGAGTTTGGGTTCTTCCAGTTTATCAGAATAAGTCTGCGTGCCAACAGTGTAGTGAATGCAATCACAGTTTGTTTGTCTTTCTCCACTTTAAGACCCTCTGGAAGAACCCCAAACACAGCTGTTAATGGGTTAGGAGGGATTGTGAGTCCAAGACTGTCTGAGAGGTAATTAAAATTTTTGTCCAGAATAATGTTAATTTGGTGCAGGCCCAGAACATGTGACCTAGTGAGGCTGGGGCTTGGTTGCAACGTTCACAGGTTGGATCATGCCCTGGAAACATTTTGGAGAGTTTTAGTCGAGACAGATGTGCTCGATATATAATTTTGAGTTGTATAATTGTATGCTTTGCGCATATGGAGCTTGAGTGAATTCTCTGCATTGCTACTTTCCACTCCTTTTCTGATATATTAATTGAGAGGTCATTTTCCCAGTGTCCTCTTGGATCTTTGAAAGGAAGGGATTGTAAAAGGATTTTATATATTGTAGAGATGGAGTCTAACTCCTTGAAATTGAGCAATAATTTTTCCAGCGTGGATGAGGGTGCAAGATGAGGAAAATCTGGAAGGTTCTGTTTAACAAAGTTCCTGATTTGAAGATAGTGAAAGAAATTTGTAGCTGGAATGTTAAATTTGGAACGTAATTGTTCATAGGATGCAAAGGCGTTGTCTATATAAAGATCTCTAAGCAAGTTAATTCCAAATTTTTCCAGATATTAAAACTGCATATGTTTGTGAGGGTTGAAAGAGGTGGTTCTTTTGCAGGGGTGCCACAGAAAGAAGCTTCTCCGTCTTAAAATGCTTTCTACATTGGTTCCAGATTCTAAGTGAGTGGAGCACAATTGGGTTATTAGTGTATTGCCGATAGCGTGTGTTTATTGGAGCAAAGCAAGGAATACAAAGAAGTACTGCAGGATTTTACTTCTATTGCGGTCCATGCCTGTGTATGTTCTTCTATTTGTGTCCAGGTTCTTATCGACTGTATATTTGCGCCCAGTAATAAAACTGGAAGTTAGGTAGAGCCATGCCGCCTTCTGCCTTTTGTCTTTGTAGGGTCGCTCTTTTGATGCGTGGATGTTTAGAATTCCAAATAAATGAGGTTATTGTTGAATCTAATTGCTTAAAGAACGATTTATTAATGTATATTGGTATGTTTTGAAATAAAAAGGAGCTTAGGAAGAATATTCATCTTAACAGTGTTAATTCTTCCAGCTAGTGTGAGATGAAGGGTTGACCATCTATGCAAGTCTTGTTTAATTTTTTCCATACAGGCACGAAATTTTTTGATAAAGAGCTTTATGTTTACTTGTGATGTTTACCCCGAGGTATTTAAACTGTTCTGCAATGATAAAAGGAAGGGTGTCTAATCTAATATTATATGCTTGCGAATTCACCGGAAAGAGTACACTTTTATTCAGATTAATTCTGAGACCAGAGAGCTTTTGAAATTCTGTGAGTGCTGCTAAGACTGCAGGCACAGAATTTTCTGGGTCCGATATATACAGTACCATGTCATCTGCATATAATGAGATTTTCTGTTCCAGTCCTTCTCTGCTAATCCCCTTTATCTGATCAGTATTTCGACAATGTATTGCCAGTGGTTCAATGGCAATTGCAAACAGCAGTGGTGACAAAGGGCATCCTTGTCTTGTGCCACGTTCTAGTTTAAAGTAGTCTGAGCAAATGTTATTGATGCAAACTGAGGCTTCTGGGTTAGTATACAGTAATTTAATCCATGCACAAATGTTCGGGCCAAACCCAAACTTCTCCAAAATAGTAAAAAGGTAAATTCACAAATTCTATCTATCTATCTATTATGTAGTGCCTTTAACATTTATCTATGTATTATATAGTGCCTTTTATCGATAGATAGATAGATAGATAGAATTTTAGATAGATGCTTTATTAATCCCAAGGGGAAATCCACAAATTCTATCTATCTATCTATCTATTGTCAAGGATGCCAGGGGCGATGACCCGGCCGGGACGCCTTGAGGGACCGGAAGTGGGCGTGCGCCCATCTGGGATCACGGGGTGCCGCCACCCTGGTTGCTTAGGGGGCCACAGTTTGGGGGCTTGGAAGCCCAACCCTGTAGGGGCCAGTGGTTACCGCCAGGGGGTGCCCCGGTGGCTTGGGAGCCCTGGACCTCAGCACTTCCACCACACCAGGAAGTGCTGGGGGGCAGAGGAGCAAGAACACCCGGAGGACTTCCGGCTACACAGTTGGTGCTTCCGCCACATGGGGGCGTGTCGGCGGAAGCTCCTCAGGAAGCACCTGGAGCCCATCTGGGCGTGCATAAAAGGGGCCGCCTCCCTCCAGTCAATAGCAAGAGTCGGGTGGAAGTGGACGGAGCTCGGAGGAGAGGAGTGGAGGCGGTCTGAGGACTGAGCAAGGCATTGTTGTGCGGCCAGGACTTTAAGGGGTGATTGGTGCTGCGGCACTGGGTAGTGCACTTTACTAATATTGTAGTATTGTATTGTGTGGTGAAACAACATGTCTGCCTGTCTGTGTCCAGGCTGTACCCCACACTATCTATCTATCTATCTATCTATCTATCTATCTATCTATCTATCTATCTATCTATATACAGTCATGTGAAAAAGTAAGGACACCCCATGGAATTTTTTGATTTTTTTCAAAACATTTGAACAGGCAAACATTAGATTTTCATACAGACAGTGCCTACTGATAAAGGTGGCATACATGAATAAGTGACACATTAAATTGACCAGGTATGTTTTTTCTAATAATCTAAATTAACAAAAATGCAGATTTGTTACATGGAAAAAGTAAGTAGTTCCCTACCTTAATTACCACATCAAATCCATCAAATTAGAATCAGGTGTACCAGATGAGATGCCTTGGGAAGTCTGCGGGTGGACCTAACTCTTTTTTTTTTTAACCTTAGATACAGAGGGTCTGGTGTTCTCTTTGCTGTTGACATGTGTGGTGTCATCATGCCAAGATTAAAAGAGCCCTTGAAGGCTCTCAGAGAGAAGGTTGAGGAAACTGAGGAGTCTGGCAGGGGGTTTTAAAAGATGGCCTAATAATTTGAAATCAGCCATTCCACTGTAAGGGAAACCATCTACAAGTGGGCTAGATTTCTGTGAATTCGGTCCAAGAGCAGACTGTTTAATACTAAAAAAAGTCACCAGAAAAGCCAAAATTTCATTGTAGGATCTGCAGGTAACTCTTACAACAGTTGGTGTCAAAGTGCAATCATCTATAATCAGACAGAAATGTGACAAATGTGACCTTCATGTGTGGTGTGGCCAAGACAAAGCCTTTACTTTCCAAAAAAGAACATCAGAGCAAGACTACAGTTTGCCATTGAACATTAAGGCAAAGAACAGTGTGAGCCGGGCAGATGAATCACAGATAGAGTTGTTTGGCTCCAATAACAGTCGACATATTTGACAGCATTTCAGGAAAATAACTTCACACCAACTGTGAAGCAGGGTGGTCTGAATGTTGGATGTTGCTTTGCTGCCTCAAGGCCTGGGCAGTTTGTAGTCATCAAGTTAACTGTGAAGTCTGCATCATGTGAAAGTGTGTTTGAGGAGAGTGTGAGGCCATCTATCCAAAAGTTAAGGCCTAACCAGAAGCGACCCACTCACAATGATTATGTTCCAAAGCACCACCAAGGAATGTCCCAAAAAGACAATATGGAAGACAATAGACTGGCCTAGTCTAAGCACTGAAATGTTGAAACGGGTATGAAATGCAACAGAAACTCACAACATCTTGCAAAAGATGGAATATTACATGGAAGAGCTGTCAAATATTTCACTGTGTCGATGTCAGGGAGTGGTGGGCCATTCTGCAGTAGGCCTACAAGAAGTCATTTGAGCTAAAGGTGGGCAATACCAGCTTCTTAGGCCATGGGTGGACTTCCTTTTTTCCCCCAGTAGACCATTACATCTTGGATCAATAGATGATTGAAAAGGCACATTTTTCTTGTGTTTTTATTCCAGTCTATCACCTTTACCTGCAGGCACGGCTTACATGAAGGTCTGAATGTTTGCCTGTTCAAATACGTTGAGAAAGTCCACCATTTCCATGGGGTATACCTACTTTTTCACATGACCGTACGTATAGACACATTCTCAAATCTGTTTAGTCCAATGAGGCAGGGGTGTGTAAGGTGGTAAAGAAACCCATCAGAAGGACCTACCCGATTACAGGGCCGTGATCCAAAGATGCAAGTAGAGATGGTAGTAATGAACTCTCCTATGGACTCGTTCCTACTATATTTTAAATTCACAGCAGAACTCACACACTTGCCTTTTAGTGACTAATTTAATAGCCACATATTTAGAATCATTTGCCTTAATATAAATGTAAAATGCACTCCATCTATGGTGGTATCTTTATAAAGATGAAGTGGAAAAACTTCGCTTTCAACTCATTTCTTGTGAGAATAAATAATTTAGCGCCCGTCACGTGTAACGCTGTCTTAAAGTCTCGCTCAATATAGATAAGCCAAGAGTGCCCATTTGTATAAATAATTAAAACAACCGCAGAACGTTCTCGTCTCTGCCGTATCACTCACTGTCTCTTTGTGAAGAGGAAACCAAAGAGGAGACGTGAGGATATTTGCCGACATTTGTCACCCGCGTCCGCCTTTGCCGTTATACAGTACGTCTTGCAGATGCGTCCCAGATCTCTTTCAGTCCGCCACAGGGTAATGAAAGGAAAGTTCAATCTGATCTCCAGCCTGGCATCTCGCAGGCCGCTTTCACTTATCTTGCGTGCTGTCAAATGCCTGACCCATTACTGTAATGTTACACTGCTTGGTGATGTTTGATGGGATGAATCAATAATAAAAAGGCAGCCTCAAAGAGTTTAAGAAGAAGTAAGTTGGTCCCGGGCACCATGGTGGCGTTTGCCCTGCTGCTTCAACACCTTTGGTCGCTGGAGCTTGACTGTCAGTCATGTCACTGTGGACACAGAGTTGGCAGGTTTACCCCCTGATGACATTCAAAGGATTGTAAATGACGTCCAGGTTGTTGTCATACTACATAGTAAAATTAAGATTTTTACTTCCATGTCTCTGACTTGTCTGTTTCATGATGTTGTGGCATTGCCACATAAACGCTACTTTATCTGATTGGCATCTGTCTCTTCGCTGTCCTCAGTGTAAATCTGGTTGCTGCCCAAGCACCCTTAATATGGTGTTGGGAATCAGGTACATTTTGTAGACAGTGGTAAAGAAGACCCTTGGGCTGGGGGGTGTGTGGTCTGTTGCTATAGTTTCCAGGGGTTGTCATGGAGAGAGGATGCCAGGATACAGTAAAAAAAAAAAAAAATGGCAAAGAAAGAAAAAGAATAAAACAAAGAGGACTAAAAACAGCAAACGCAGAATATCCACGGGCAGACCCGCTTACGGAGGGGGGACACCTCGAACACTTTGCCGGCCGACCCACTCTGAAGTAGAAACGGATGGGACAGTCGGGAGAAATGAACGTGGGTGAGCTTGGTGACATCCTTGCCATCCTTGCTTAATCTGGGGTTGCTCGTTTGGAGGAAAATGGATTAATATTATCAAAAGTGTCTGAAAACTGCCTGGACTTTGGGGTCCGTTGGTGTCGGAGGGTTTTCTTTCTTTTAAGTTATTTGCATACTGCGTTTGTTGGGGTGTGGGGGAGGGAGGTGCATTCATGAGTTTGGTTTCTGCCATTTATGTTTGTATAGTTTTTTTTATAAGATTGATTTATTAATACAGTTAATTTCATCTTGTCTGTTTTTCACTTTGATGTTATGTAAGTTATATTTACTTAACTTGCCTGGATCCACGTCTTTAGCGAAGCATGACAACCCATGTTGAAGAACCGGGATCGCTACATGCTGGAAAACAAAGGCAGGGGCAGGAGCCCCTGGAGGCTTATCTCCCCATCATGCCCAATCGAAGGGAGGAGGAGGCAGGGAAGCACGACAGTGTTTGTAGGGTTCCTGGTGATGATCTGGTGATGATTGGTGGCAGGCAGGGCCAACAAATGTCCATCCCGAGCACGATAAAGACCAGACAGAGCCTGCGCATGGTTTGGGGAGCTGTACATCCCTTTAGTGGTGACGTGTAGCGAAGTTAACTGGGAAAGCAGGTGGCTCTGGTGTTCAAATTACAGCACACAGAAAAAAAATAATAAAACACTGGGCCCCCCCAAGGTCACAACTTTGGGTTCCAAGGTAGTCCATCTTAACTTTATGGTCCTAGAGAGTAACTGTGCCATATGTGGTCCATATCTGTCAAATGGTGTTGTGAGCCAGCAGGTGGTACTGGTGTGAAAACAGTAGTACACAGGAAATAGAACAACCAACTTGTATTTTACTTAACAATGGGACCCTCTATAGACAGGTGTGTGCATTTGCTAGTCAGTCTAATGAGCTGAATTGACCACAGGTGGACTTCAAACAAGGTGCAGAAAAATCTCAATAGGATGGGATGCACCTGAGCCAAGGATCAAGTGACATAGCAAAACATCTGAATACTGGCGTCAATGTGATATTTCAGTTTTCATTTTTTATTTGCAAAAGTTTCAAACATCTAGATAGATGGATGGATGGGTATGAAAGGCACAATATAATAGATAGATAGTTATGACAGGCACTATAGATAGATAGATAGATAGATAGATATGAAAGGCACCATATGATAGATAGATAGATAGATAGATAGATAGATAGATAGATAGATAGATAGATAGATAGATAGATAGATAGACATGAAAGGCACTATAAATAGATAGATAGATAGATAGATAGATAAATTGCTATATAATAGATTGATTAGTTGCTATATGATAGATAGATAGATAGATAGATAGATGGATATGAAAGGCACCATATGATAGATAGATAGATAGATAGATAGATAGATAGATAGATAGATAGATAGATAGACATGAAAGGCACCATATGATAGATAGATAGATAGATAGATAGACATGAAAGGCACTATAAATAGACAGATAGATCGATAGATATGAAAGGCACTATATAATAGATAGATAGATAGATAGACATGAAAGGCACTATAAATAGATAGATAGATAGATAGATAGATAGATAGACATGAAAGGCACTATAAATAGATAGATAGATCGATAGATATGAAAGGCACTATATAATAGATAGATAGATAGACATGAAAGGCACTATATGATAGATAGATAGATAGATAGATAGATAGATAGATAGATAGATAGACATGAAAGGCACTATAAATAGATAGATAGATCGATAGATATGAAAGGCACTATATAATAGATAGATAGATAGACAGATAGATAGATAGATAGATAGATAGATAGATAGATAGATAGACGTGAAAGGCACTATATGATAGATAGATAGATAGATAGATAGATAGATAGATAGATAGATAGATAGATAGATAGATAGACATGAAAGGCACTATAAATAGACAGATAGATCGACAGATATGAAAGGCACTATATAATAGATAGATAGATAGATAGATAGATAGATAGATAGATAGATAGATAGATAGACATGAAAGGCACTATATAATAGATAGATATGAAAGGCACGATAGATAGATAGATAGATAGATAGATAGATAGATAGATAAATTGCTATATAATAGATTGATTAGTTGCTATATGATAGATAGATAGATAGATAGATAGATAGATAGATAGATAGATAGATATGAAAGGCACTATATAATATATAGATAGAAAATGATAAACACATGACCATTACTAAGTTAAGCTGTATAGAAAAACTAGCTCTACTACCCCTCTAAGATGGGTTGAGTTCTAAGTGATCACCGGAAACCTCAATGTCACCATTTGCAGTGAACCATCGGTTGGAATGTGTTTTGTAATTCATGTAATAATAAACTGTGTTCCAACAGGTGGTGCATCACAAACATTTGTAGTAGTAATTGCACTACTACAAATGTTCCCAGTTGGTGCCATTTGTTGAAATTAAGTGAATACATACAGTATATCTTTATTTAACTGGTGTGGTGTTCATAAAAACAAGCAGATGGACACACAGATACGCTGACACACTTGTCCTTTTATTAAATAGATAGATGGATATTATAACGCATTTCTCTGCTTTTAGGAACTTCCTATTTTGCCTTTTACAGATATGCTTATTTGTCTTCTAATTGTTGTATTGTTGTCATTTTGGTGCCTTTTATTTAGTTCTGTCTATCCCCTCTCTGTGTGCACCTTTGATTTTCTTCAACTTTGTCTTCAGTTCTGCTCACTGACACAATAATGCCATTCATCTTTCCTCCCCTTTTCTTTGAGATCCTCATTACCTGTCGCCTTCCTATTAATCCCCTTGTTGAAATTCTTTGCTGCGTTATTCAGATTATTCATCATCCTTGCTAATCCAGCCTCAAAATTAGCATCCATTACTCGATCATGTACAGAGATAATGTCCTTCATTGGCGCGCCTCTGACCTTTACACTTTTCTCTCATCACTCCATTGCCTTGCCGATCATCTGCAGGGGTATTTTAATTGGCTGTGATTTACAAGATAGTAAATGGTCAGGGACACAAACTTATGGATAACTATTTTATCCAGAACATTCTAATTAGACAGAGAAGGCACACTTGCCCTCATTAATTAGCCAAACTGCAAAACAGCCTGATGATTAACTTAGCAATGTAGTGTAATTATATTTGGTTCACATTTCTATCCAAGGTGACTTACAAGTTCAGACTACACAAGGGTTGTATGAACTTTTTCCCCACATATTAAGTGAATCTCTTTGTTTGTGCATGTAGGGCAGTGTATTTTCCAACCTTCATAAGTCCTCATAAGTCGACTATATTTTTACATCCATTTTAATGGTAGCTTGATTAAGAAGTTATTAGTTTCTGTTAAAACCGTGAACATTTCTGGGTGTGTCCAGACTTTTAACTCATGCTGTCCGAATGTAACCCGTGTGTATCGTGGGTGGAACCCAAAGAGGCGGGGTGATCATGATGTCATTACTTTGAACCCGCCTTCAGCATTTATAGTAAGGTTGTGGAGGAGGTCCCAGCAAATCATCATTGACTGTAGAGAAGGGCTTATCTGGAAATACACGGTGAGTCAAAAGTATGTTAACATTTGAAGGGCAGAAACAGTTTATTCACAAAACATACTTCATATGTCCAAGATGATTTACAGGAATGTCTCGACCTGTTCAACATCATGTTCAACACATGGACCATATGTGGCTCATAAATTGTCCACAAAAAATGGTGTTAACATAATTTTCACTCACCCTGTATTATGTTGTGTTATACATTATGGAAAAAAACATGCATGTTATGATTATTACAATAGCTTTATTAACTCAAAAGAATGTCACAGTGGCACAGTGCACTTCTCATAAGTGTTCAAAATACCGGCCTTTATTATTTACACATTCTGTATAGTCTACTTGCTACACTGAACCACACTTTACTAATAAGAAGAAGATAAATAATACAAATAAATAATATTAATAATGAATAATAATACAAGAATAAAATCTGTGTTTTACATACTCACAACTGTACACCTCTTCTTCTTCTTTCAACTGCTCCCATTAGGTGTCGCCACAGCAGATCATCTTCTTCCATCTCTTCCTGTCCTCGTCATCTTGTTCTGTCACCCTCATCACCTGCACGTCCTCTCTCACCACATCCATAAACCTTCTCTTAGGCCTTCCTCTGTTCCCCATGCCTGTCAGCTCTATCCTTAGCATCCTTCACCCAATATTCTCATCATCTCTCCTCTGCACAAGTCCAAACCAACACAATCTCGCCTCTCTGACTTTGACTCCCAACCGTCCCACCTGAGCTTACCGTCTAATGTCCTCATTTCTAATACTGTCCATCCTCATCACACCCAATGCAAATCTTAGCATCTTTAACTCTGCCACCTGCAGCTTAGTCTCCTGTGCCACCGTCTCCAGCTCATATAACATAGCTGGTCTCACTACCGTCCTGTAGACCTTCCCTTTCACTCTTGCTGATACCCGTCTGCCACAAATCACTCCTGACACTCTTCTCCACCCACTCCACCCTGCCTGCACTCTCTTCTTCGCCTCTCTTCCACAACCTATTACTCTGTACTGTTGATGCCAAGTATTTAAACTCGCCACCTTCACCAACTCTACTGCCTGCATCCTCACCACTCCACTGACCGCCCTCTCATTCACACACATGTATTCTGTCTTGGTGGTCCTACTGACCTTCATTCCTCTTCTCCCTAGAGGAGATCTCTACCTGTCCAGGGTCTCCTTGACCTGCTCCTTACTCTCGCTACAGATCACAATGTCATCAGCAAACATCACAGTTCACGGGGACTCCTGTCTAATCTCATCTGTCAACCTGTCCATCACCATTGCAAAAAAGAAAAGGGCTCAGAGCCGATCCCTGATGTAATCCCACCGCCGTCACTCCTACCGCAGACCTCACCACTGTCACACTTCCCTCGTACATATCCTGTACCACTCTTACATCCTTCTCTGCCACTCCCGACTTCCTCATACAATACCACAACTCCTCTCGAGGCCCCCTGTCATCCGCTTTCTCCAGGTCCACAAAGACGCAATGCAACTCCTTCTGGCCTCCTCTATACTTCTCCATCAACACCCTCAGAGCAAACATTGTCTGCTTGTGCCCATCCCTGTATTCGTTATGATTGGTATTCTTTATTCATTTTCTGAGCCAGTTTTGCGGTTCTGTAACTACAATTGTATGTTTTTATGGTCACAGATTTCACTTCTGACATTATTATGATTTTTTGTGTCTTTTTTTCATCAACAATTTGATTTTTATGCGTTCCCAGTTGCCTGTGGTGTTGGCCTCGGAGGTTGCTGCGGTAAACATCATGGACCTGACAAGTTCAAAGATCACCAATGACAGTGTGCCCTTATCTGCGTTTGCAAATACCTTCAAAAAATGTCTGCGCCTTTGTTGCTGTGCTCTTTATTAGTGTTATTAGACTCTTTCTTGGCTTTGACTTTGATTTCTGGGTTTATGAATTGATTTTGAGGAAACCCAAGGTGGATTCTCTGTAGTTTTCTCCAAGTTTCGGTTCCGGGTCTCAGTTTGCTCTTTAATTGCCAAACAGTAATAGTTTTTTTTTTTTTGTGTGTGTGTTTGTGGTTTCTGGACTTTTAACCGTTTTTAGTTTTCGATTTATTGGACATGTTTGCTTTGGATTATCTTTTTAGGCCTACCATCTTTGCTTACTTTTTTGCATTTTCTTTGCTCTTGTCCTATAAGCCATAATGTTTTATGTTTTCCTTGGAGGGCAATTTTATGATTTTAAGTCATGTTAGAGATATCCTGTGCCCCATTTTGGGCCTGAGTAAGCCTTGAAGCCTACCTTTCGAGTTTAGGGTCAGGCTGTCTGGGGTAAGGCCTGTCTCTATCTAGGTAGACCGGTGAAGCCTCATAAGAAAAGTTATAATCTTTTTTGTTATCCCATAATATGCTATGTTCTCTTGTTTACTGTTGTAGTTTTCGTTGGGAATTCACCCCAAAGCCTTTGGGAGATATGCCAATGTGAAGTTTTTAGAGCGACAGTTTAGAGGCTGGTAAGCACTTCCCTTAATTATCTGATATCTGGAATTTGAGAGTTTCCTGTAAATTATTCCATTCTTAAAGTATAACACTCGGCTTTGTTAAAAGGATTTTGGTTCAGCATGTCGGTTATGTTGAAAGATCATTTTGACGATCATGAACTTGACACATTTTCTCACTGCCTTTCTTCACCCAGTCCTTATCATTAAAAAGCCCTTCTGTCCTTTTACAGACAAAACAGCACTGACATTAAAATCAGTAAGCTTCAGAGGTAACCTGCAAAACTCAATCTGAAGTTGGTTATCTGGCAGGAGACAAAGAGTACAGATAAGAGGACAGTGGGGTCAGCAGTGGAGTCCCTCAGAGTTCTGTCCACCTTGTTTACATTAATGACATTGACTTTGGTATAGTTAGTCAGGTCACGTTGGGCAGCATACACTGGAACAGCGTGTTACTGCACCCACCACACGATGAAACAGCTCGGGATTCAGGTTGGCGAGCCCCCAGGCAGACACGTGGTCCAGTCCCGCCCTCCGGAAATGACCATCCATTTGCATCTGCCATCCATTACGTGGCCTTTTTTTTTTGGCCTGGTCCAGCTGTTCAGGTCCTCAACAATGATTGCCCTCGGCTTCTTTGCTGCCCTTCTTGACACTCACCAGGCCATCCTCCAAAAGTGTTCACCTCACTCACACCTGCCTGCTGCCATTCCTGAGCCAGCTCTGCACTGGTGGTGCCCAAGATCCAGAGCCATGAATCATCTTTAGGAGACGCTCCTGGCGCTCGTTGGACTTTCTAGGGCGCCTTAAAGCCTTCTTCACAACTGCAGTGGAAATTTTTTTTTTTTTTGAGATGAAATTCACTTTCATGACCAAAACGGAATTTGCATTCAATTGCAACTCATCTGATCACTCGTCAGAACGTTCTGGAAATTCGATGCAAATTGCCATCATAAAAACTGAGGCAGCAAACTTTGTGAAAGTTCATACTTGTGTTATTCTCAAAACTTTTGGCCATGACTGTAGGGATACCATGGGGTCGATACAGTGGTCTATACGCCTGATATCCGTGAAGTAATTGTGATGTGATTCTTGAACTGGAACAGGAGTGACCCCAGCAGGAGATGTGAAGCCTTCGTTTGCAGAGAGAGACGTTGAGGTGACTGCTGGGTTAAGAGGAGTGAAAAGATGAGCACTTGACTGGGAGGTGAAGGTGGGTCAGAGTGAGCGATGAAGAGACTTGGGCACAGTATGGCGGTATGTACCAGTGGAGAAACCACCACACCTCACAGATAGTTAGGGACCCTGGCTGTGAATTATGAGGGCCCTAGAGCTGCTTCAGGTGCTTCTTGTATTCATTTTAACAATTTACAGCTTTTTTTGACTTTAGGTTGTAACTTTCAACTGCTGTTTTATAAATCTTCTTTTGCTATTACTTTTGCCCTCCTTGACATTATCCCGGGTTTGGAGATGGGTCGGTAACGCCATTCATCTTCCACACACCATATACTCCAATATTATTCCTGTATACTGCCTTTCATATTATTCCATGGCTCAATGGCACTGAACAGGCTGAATGCTGAACCATTAATTTAAACATAAAGTCCATCCATCCATTTACACTCCAACCTGCTTATCCAGCTCACAAAGTCAAATACATGAAATAAGTAATTTACCGAAGATCTGGGTGCAGTGGAGGCAAAAAAACACCCATCAGCCTTATTAGAGTAACTTGCAAAAGTGTTCCATTAGACCTTTCATAAGGATACACCACCCTAAAATGATCAGTTTTTTGTTTCTACAACTTGATTGTAGTGACGGATGAGGAAAAACTTGTAACCTCATATTTCATGGCGATAACAAAGTTCCAGAGGCAAGGGGTTTCAACAGGGGCCAACACTGAACAACTGCAAACAATGCCAGGACATCCGTGGAAAAACTCCATGCCACCCTCCTCAAAAATGTGTGTATTAAACTTGCTTTGTAAGTCACCTTAGATTAAGGTGTCTGCTAAATAAAGAATAATCTCTTATATATAATTCTCTTCTGGCTCGTCCTGCTTCCACTTCAAAACTGGTCCGGCCGACACGGCATTTCTCGATTCCTATTCGTCCTCTTCCAGACCCTTCACCACCCCGCCTGCGGCCTCCAGTACACCTTGCTATTTTCATTATACTGCAACGGTTGTTTCCTAAGCCTTTGTTATAAAATGAACGACAGTATCTTCTCTGTCGACAGGTTTTTGTACAACTTCATAATAATAATAATAGGACTGTGGTGGGCTGGCACCCTACCCGGGGTTTGCTTCCTGCCTTGCACCCTGTGCTGGCTGGGGTTGGCTCCAGCAGGCCCCCGTGACCCTGTAATTAGGATATAGCGGGTTGGATAATGGATGGATGGATAATAATAGGAAACCTGGGCTCACTTCCCGGGTCCTCCCTGCGTGGAGTTTGCATGTTCTCCCCGGGTCTGCGTGGCTTTCCTCCCACAGTCCAAAGACATGCAGGTTAGGTGCATTGGTGATCCTAAATTGTCCCTCGTGTGTGCTTGGTGTGTTGGTGTGTGTGTGTGTGTGTGGGTGTGTGTGTCCTGCCCGAGGATTTGTTCCTGCCTTGCGCCCTTTGCTGGCTGGGATTGGCTCCAGCAGACCCCTGTGACCTTGTGTTAGAATATAGCGGGTTGAACAATGACTGACTAATAATAATAATAATGCAGAAATACAGAAAAATGTAAAGTTTTCACAAACTTTCTTGTAAACGTAATATAAGCGGCTGGTGATATTATTTTGGCTTATAGCATATTAATGTGCTCATTTTGCAAGAGTTTACCAATTGTGAACATTTTCAATATAAAGTCCTTTAAAAAAATGAATGTTTAACAGTCAGAGGTTTAGAGCTTATTGCTATTAAAGCTCCTCATTTTTTATCAAGCAAGTTCTTCTTTCTGAAAAACAAACCTTCATTTTCAGACACTTATGACAATCACATTTACAGTCTGCATGTTATAAAAACACAAACAAAAAAGAAAAAAGCAGATTTTCAAGATGATTTTGGTAACTTCAGGCAAATTTAAATAGACCTTTTCCTCATTTGCATGCCATTAAGAAAGAATGCCTCCTAGTACTTGTCTTGCAAAAATCAAATATATATGCAAACCTGGTTTTATGCTAAAAAGGAGAGAAATATTATAAATCTGATGCCGAAGTGTAATTTCTGTCATTGTGAAGTCACTCAGCATTTGGGCATCTTGAATAAAGTGAGCCTTTTTTTTCTGGGGTGAGCTCAATATTTTCTTATATTTTGCATTTAGACATTTATGTGAAAGTGCACCATTAGTTTAGCACAATCTGTGTCAGAGTTATTTGAAATGATTTTTTATTGCAGATTACCCGATTAGTATCTGCCATTCTGTACACCCTCGTTCTTTACCTAATTTAGCCACTTAATTGTTATGCTAGCCAGAGGTTGGCCCGGCAGCATTGGACATAGAGCAGAAACCGGCCCTGGACAAGGGTGCCAGTCCAATGGAGGGCACAGTCTTCTACCTGCCTACACTGTGCATGAATGTTGAATCCTGGACACACCGTCGGTGACGTTACTTGGTGTCATCGGGTGTTTTGGGTCTTTCAGACATCATGGACCCTCTTCTGGGCGACCCAGCCAAGGTTGATTAACCAGATGTCACCCTTTGCCCCTTCTCAGCCAGAGCCACCTCCTGGCTTTTTCTGCAGCCTCTGTATTAGACCAGAAGGTTCTCCTTCTTCATGCCGATGAGCCAGAACATTCAAACCACTGCCAGGTGACATGAACCACATTGATTATCGCGGACCCAAAAAGTGATGTCAGAGTGCCCAGAACCGGAAGTGACATCATCATGGCCAGAGTCAGGCAGAATTTCCCATATTTGGTCTGCAGGAATAAGAGAGAAAGAGTTAGCGTACCTCGTCATCCCCTGGTGTGGAATTACCTTCATTTGGTCCTTTTAGCTGCCTCCCATGCACACGTGTGCGTGACACCACCTTTTCTGCTAGTTGAGATCTTTTTATACACAAGTAAAAGGTACAAAATGAGAGCATACAAAGTTCCTTATCATCATTGGCTACTTCCAGTTGCTAGGCAGACACAGGGCAAAATGAACTGGCCTAAATTATAAGTGACTAGCTGACCCCTGTGGCTCTGCCCGTATGGTAGTGAAACAGGACAAACTTTAAATATCAATTAAAAACATTTAAAAAAATGTAATAATTTGTATTGTGAAGAATTTATATTGATAACTTTACTATCCGAGGGCCTCATGATTTACAATATTTTTGGTTTTGCTATCAGGGGCAAGAATGTAGCTGTGATCTCTTTGCCAAAAATTGGCAAGGTATCTCGGGCCAAGCGGGAGGTAGGTACACTCTGACGTCAAACCTTGGCACTGTATCTGATCGGAGAAGGGGTGAAGAGCATGTGGCTGTGATATCTCTACTAATCAGCAGGTATCCCCTAAAACACACGTAACTCTGATCTCTTACTCAAAAAAGTCAAACATTACTCCTTAACAATCTCTAGATGAGAATGTCTGCTGAGCACACAGGTATCACTAGCTAAATCGGAGACAAGGTGCACAACAGCACATGGCGAGAGGTAGAGCGACTCGAACGGAGGCTGGCATGTGAGTTTGGAGGGCTCGTACCCGGATCCCTACTCCTGAGGTCCCTCCTCCCTCTCCCCTTGGCTTGCAGCCGCTCTCTCGGATTCACGCCAATAAATCGGTGCCACAAATAAACTACGATACTTAGTGCAATGAGAGAAGTTGCAAAATCACCCGGAATGTTCAAGCAAATTATAGAAAAAAACCTGATCTAAATCCGTTAAGTAGTTCTCTCGTGAAAAGTAGACAGACAGACAGACATTGGATTTTATATATATATAGAGATGATGGTCAGCAAGAACACGTACCATTGTCCTCTCCAAAGATCGCTATCTTCCAGCATCGTGTGTTTGCGTTTGCCATTTTCAGCTCCTTTCTTTATCACCTGTAAATTAACTTGCAGTTTCCTGTTGACAGCCTAATGTCTGCTTGCATCGTGTCTCAGCTCCCCTAGGTTACCTGAAAACACTTCTACATAATATAGTGAACTTTGATTAATGTGCTTAATTATTTGAAGATGTAAAAGTCAAACTTCACAACTGTTAAAATATCCTAACAGGAGAAGTTTATTACCACAATGGTCAGAGCATCTTTAAAATGGCAGGTCTCGTGAGGTGTTCCCAGTATGTGATGGTAAGCGCCTACCAAATGATGCCCAGGGTGAACTAGCGACAACGTCATGGGTGCCCAAAGCTCATCGATGTAAATGGAGGGAGAAGGATAGTCTGTCTGGTCTGATCCTGTAGAAGAGCTAATGCAGCATCAGTTGCTGAGAATCTTCGTGCTGGCCATGAGAGGAAAGTGTCAGAACAAACGGAGCATTGCAGCTTGATGCATGTGGGGTTGGATGGTCACAGACTGGTCAGAGTATCCACACTGCCCTCTGTCCACTGCCAAAAGCACCTATAATAGGCAGGGGAGTATCAGAACTGGACCATGGAGCAATGAAAGAAGGTGGCCTGGTCAGATGAATGACGTTTTCTTTAGGATCATGTAGACGGCTGGGTGTGTGTGTGTGTGTGGAGTAGAAGGCAGCAGAATGCATTATGGGAGGAAGTCAAACTGACACTCTAGGCAATGTTCTGGTGGGAAACCTGAAGTCCCAGCATTCATGTAGATGTCACTTTGTCACATGTACCACCTGCCTAATGATTACTACAGAACACATTACACCCATTCACGACAACGGTGATGGCAGTGACCTCCTTCAGCAGGATAATGTGCCCTTCCACACTGCAAAAAATTATTCAGGAATGGTTCAAGGGTTGGCTTGATCTCAGTCTGATTGAGCATCTGTGGGATGTGCTGGAAAACCAACACCGATCCGTGGAGACCCCACCTCGCAACATACAGGACTTAAAGGATCTGCTGCTAACATCTTGCTGCACAGATACCACAGAGGTCTTGTGGGGTCCATGATTCAATGGGTCAGAGCTGTTTTGGTGGCACAAGGGGAAGGTAAAAAAAAAGGTAAAGGCTGTTTCTGCACTGAAAACAAAAGAAGGTAGGAGACATGACATTTTGTTTGTCACACATGTTCAGAGGTAAGCACTTCCACCCTGGGGCATCACGAGGGCACAGTTGCTGATTCCTATGTCTCTTTTTCCACTGACAGCTCAAAGAAGATGCTCATTGAGGGTAACTGACCTCGCCCTCTTCCAGTCCGTGAACTATAAAAACAAAGGGATCCCAGAAGGAGGGAGATGAGCCACCCGCACTACTTTAGCTTCAGACCTGGAGCCAGACCGGGCCACTCTCCCATGGCCATGTTTGCTTTTGTTTATTTACTGTGCCATCGAGTGCTTGTTAATTTGAGCCAACTCTTTATTTCGAATTAACGGGGTGGCACCCCCAACATTTCTTCTTGACCCTCGACCGACAACACCATGTAGTTGAAACTGTAGTGCCCAAAGAAAAATTCTAGCAGACATGAAGAGAAAGAAGGTGTAAACTCCATGCAGACAATAACTTGGGATGGAATCTGAAACCAGAACTTAGCATCCATCCAACTAAGCAATCCTCTGCCACCCCTTTCTTTTATTCGTGTCATAATTATAAAAGGGAACAATTTTAATCAAACTGAAAATTATGGATTTACATTCCAACACTCATAGGTAACCCCCAATGGTGTCCTGCTGGAGATTCTCCTTCAGCTTTCTCTTCCGTTGAATAATATTTCTGGCACTTTCTGCCTTAAGCTCTTTAACAAGCTCTGCATGCATGACGAATTGACACGCTGAAGGAGCAAATCCTCTTTCACTCCAGAGTGACTTGGTGTGCCTTGTGCGGTGTCATCTAACGAGAGCGTCCACCCAAGTATTATTCTTGTTTACGTCTACATGTCCCCCTTTCCCAGAAATTGCTAAGGTACCTGACAACTTTCATGAATATATTATAAAACTCATTACTGTGTCCTGCCAGATAAAATTTTAAAAACACGTCAAATATTGGTCAACATGCAAATCAATAATCCGTTAAGCTGCCTTAAATCCAGACGCCATACCGACATGAAATCTATATGTTTTAGGATTATTCTGTTGTCTTGTAGCAGAAATTTTAACATTTAGTAAATGATTTATTTTAACACTGCAGTGGACTGGCACCCAGTCTTGGCCAGTATTGCCAGGATAGGCTCCAGCCCCCTGTGACACTAAACTGAAATAAGTGGGCCTGTAAGGGCAACCGACTCCGCCCCTCCTGGCCAGGTCCACTAAAGCCAGGCCCCCCAGGCACCTCACTTTGAGTCAAGCCATCCCAGAGGACAGAGCTCCACAAGAGGCAAACTCCTGCTCAGATGAGCAACACTGCTGATGGTGAGAAGACTACTGCCTGTATTTTCAGTTATGTAGCACCATTGTACTTTTGTTTTGTTTTTCATTGAAAGGATTAAATGGGACAACCCAGTTGGTGTCCCAACACTTCATCTTAGAACCTGGGTTTCACTTCCACTATATATATATATATATACATATATATATATATATATATATATATATATATATATATATATATATATATATATATATATATATATATATATATATATATATATATATATATATATATATATATATACTCAGCAAAAAGAAACGTCCCTTTTTCAGGACTGTGTATTTCAACAATAATGTTTTAAAAATCCAAATAACTTTACAGATCTTCATTGTAAAGGGTTTAAACAATGTTTTCCATGCATGTTCAATTAACCCTAATCAATGAATTAACATGCACCTGTGGAATGGTCGTTAAGACCTTAACAGCTTACAGAAAGTAGGCATTTAAGGTCACAGTTCTAAAAACGCAGGACACTAAAGAGACTTGTCTACCGACTGTGAAAGATGCCCAGGGTCCCTGCTCATCTGTGTGAACGTGCATTAGGCATGCTGCAGGGAGGCATGAGGACTGCTGATGTGGCTAGGGCAATAAATTGCCATGTCCGCACTGTGAGACGCCTAAGACAGCTACAGGGAGACAGGAAGGACAGCTGATCATCCTCGCAGTGGAAGAGCCCGGATCTCAATCCCATTGAGCACGTCTGGGACCTGTTGGATCGCAGGGTGAGGGCTTGGGGCATTCCCCCCAGAAATGTCCAGGATCTTGCAGGTGCCTTGGTGGAAGAGTGGGGTAACATCTCACAGCAAGAACTGACAAATCTGGTCCAGTCCATGAGGAGGAGGTGCACTGCAGTACTTCAAGCAGCTGGTGGCCACACCACATACTGACTGGTACTTTTGATTTTGAGCCTCCCTTCATTTAGGGACACATTGTGAAACATTTTTAGTTTATGTCTTATGGTGTTGACTCTTTTAGTGTTCATACAAATATTTACACATTAAGTTTACTGAAAGTAAAACAGTTGAAAGTCAGAGGACGTTTCTTTTTTTGCTGAGTATATATATATATATATATATATATATATTGTGAGAGATGGCAGTTCAGCCTAGCCAGGACACCCCTGTAATGGAAGGATGGGGGAAGGCAAAAACCTTTGGACACTGCCTCCCTCAAAACACTAGATGGCAGCTCCACTTGAGTGTAGCAGTGCCCCAGATTCCCACAGAGCATTTTGGAACTTGGAGTTTGGTTTCTCAGCCCTGTTGGGTGCCGTGGGTGCCACCAGGGGTGTTTGGAAGGGCCTGGGGAGTCTTACTTCCCTTATAGCCCAGACGTCACGAGGACGGAAGCCCCGAAGTACTTCCGAGCTGATTAAAGAACTTTAATTTTCCGTTTGACCCGGAAGTGCTGACAAGTCATGTAGACAGAAAAGGGTCAAGAACTATATAAAGGACTGCCGAAGACCCAGCAAGTGAGCCGAAGTCGGGTGTAGGTGGGCAAAAGCTTGCTGGGAAATGTGGAGGAGAAAGAAGAGAGAGAAAATTGTACTTGTGGTGTTATTTGCCTGTTTATTGTGGTTGTGGTGCTTAGGGTGCTATTTTGAGAAGAAAAGAAATAAAAATACTTCTCAGTCCATTTACCTTGTGTCCTGAGTGTCTATCTGTTGGGTTTAAAGGAACAACAAAGACCCCTAGCATTCACAATATAAATATATATATATATATATATATATATATATATATATATATATATATATATATATATACTGTATATATTTAGATATATATACACTGTATATATATACAGTGGTGTGAAAACTAATTGCCCCTTCCTGATTTCTTATTCTTTTGCATGTTTGTCACACAAAATGTTTCTGATCATCAAACACATTTAACCATTAGTCAAATATAACACAAGTAAACACAAAATGCAGTTTTTAAATGATGGTTTTTATTATTTAGGGAGAAAAAAAATCCAAACCTACATGGCCCTGTGTGAAAAGTAATTGCCCCTTGTTAAAAATAACCTAACTGTGGTGTATCACACCTGAGTTCAATTTCCGTAGCCACCCCCAGGCCTGATTACTGCCACACCTGTTTCAATCAAGAAATCACTTAAATAGGAGCTGCCTGACACAGAGAAGTAGACCAAAAGCACCTCAAAAGCTAGAAGTCATGCCAAGATCCAAAGAAATTCAGGAACAAATGAAGTAATTGAGATCTATCAGTCTGGTAAAGGTTATAAAGCCATTTCTAAAGCTTTGGGACTCCAGCGCACCACAGTGAGAGCCATTATCCACAAATGGCAAAAACATGGAACAGTGGTGAACCTTCCCAGGAGTGGCCGGCCGACCAAAATTACCCCAAGAGCGCAGAGACGACTTATCCGAGAGGTCACAAAAGACCCCAGGACAACGTCTAAAGAACTGCAGGCCTCACTTGCCTCAATTAAGGTCAGTGTTCACGACTCCACCATAAGAAAGAGACTGGGCAAAACAGCCTGCATGGCAGATTTCCAAGACGCAAACCACTGTTAAGCAAAAGAACATTAGGGCTCGTCTCAATTTTGCTAAGAAACATCTCAATGATTGCCAAGACTTTTGGGAAAATACCTTGTGGACTGATGAGACAAAAGTTGAACTTTTGGAAGGCAAATGTCCGTTACATCTGGCGAAAAGGAACACAGCATTTCAGAAAAAGAACATCATACCAACAGTAAAATATGGTGGTGGTAGTGTGATGGTCTGGGGTTGTTTTGCTGCTTCAGGACCTGGAAGGCTTGCTGTGATAGATGGAACCATGAATTCTACTGTCTACCAAAAATCCTGAAGGAGAATGTCCGCCATCTGTTCGTCAACTCAAGCTGAAGCGATCTTGGGTGCTGCAACAGGACAATGACCCAAAACACACCAGCAAATCCACCTCTGAATGGCTGAAGAAAACCAAAATGAAGACTTTGGAGTGGCCTAGTCAAAGTCCTGACCTGAATCCAATTGAGATGCTATGGCAAGACCTTAAAAAGGCGGTTCATGCTAGAAAACCCTCAAATAAAGCTGAATTACAACAATTCTGCAAAGATGAGTGGGCCAAAATTCCTCCAGAGCGCTGTAAAAGACTCATTGCAAGTTATCGCAAACGCTTGATTGCAGTTGATTGCAGATTGCTGCTAAGGGTGGCCCAACCAGTTATTAGGTATTAGGGGGCAATTACTTTTTCACACAGGGCCATGTAGGTTTGGATTTTTTCTCCCTAAATAATAAAAACCATCATTTAAAAACTGCATTTTGTGTTTACTTGTGTTATATTTGACTAATGGTTAAATGTGTTTGATGATCAGAAACATTTTGTGTGGCAAACATGCAAAAGAATAAGAAATCAGGAAGGGGGCAAATAGTTTTTCACACCACTGTATATATATATATATTGTGGTCCCCGGCCGGGGCTGGAGCCTGGCCGAGACGCCCAGGAGGACGTGAGGAGGGCTTGTGCCTCTTCCAGACCGCGAGGGGGCGTCCGTCCTGGTTCTGTTGGGAGCCACGGGTCGAGGGCATGGAAGCCCTACCCTTTGGTGGCCCGTGGAAGTCGGGAGGCAGAAGGACCGAGCTTGTGGAAGGACTGGAGGCGGCCAGGAAGGCACAAGGACTGTGGGCCCTGGACTTGGGGGAATCAGTGCCAGCAGCACTGGGGTTGTGTGAGTGCACGTGACTTTTTATATTGTATATAGTTGTACATAATAAACGGTGTGTTGGGTGAAAAATATGATGTCCGTCTGTCTGTGCCGGGGCCAGCGTTCACAATATACTGTATATATTTAGATATATATACATGAGGGGGGACCCAAAAATAACAAGAATTCTTTTCTGGAGGCTTGAGGGGTGTTAGTTTTGACGTTTGCCACTAAGTGCGTGTACTAGACTGCCCTCTGCATCATTTGGGCCAGCGGTGTCCTTGAAGTGCTCAAGCGATTGCGTGATGCAGTGCGAAGAAAACGACCGGCATTGTGGCGATCAGGTGAGTGGCTTCTGCATCATGACAATGCTCTGGCCCACAGAACACTGAGTGTGTGGCAATTTCTCATGAAAAACGGGATGACAACGGTTTCCCACTCCCCAGACCTTGCACCCTGTGATTTTTTCATAATTCCAAAAATAAAGGGTTACTGAAGGCTATCACTTTACAAGAGTTTCAGAACAGTTTTGAACAATGGATAAAGCGGTGGAGAAAGTGTACTACGTCTCAGGGAGAGTATCTTGAGGGGGATTACATTTTGGAAACGCTCTGAGGAATATACAATTAAAAAAAAAATTATTATTTTTGCATTACCCCGTATAAATACGTATATACACTCACCTAAAGGAATATTAGGAACACCTATTCAATTTCTCATTAATGCAATTATCTAATCAACCAATCACATGGCAGTTGCTTCAATGCATTTAGGGGTGTGGTCCTGGTCAAGACAATCTCCTGAACTCCAAACTAAATGTCAGAATGGCAAAGAAAGGAGATTTAAGCAATTTTGAGCGTGGCATGGTTTTTGGTGCCAGACGGGCCGGTCTGAGTATTTCACAATCTGCTCAGTTACTGGGATTTTCACGCACAACCATTTCTAGGGTTTACAAAGAATGGTGTGAAAAGGGAAAAACATCCAGTATGCGGCAGTCCTGTGGGCGAAAATGCCTTGTTGATGCTAGAGGTCAGAGGAGAATGAATGGGCCGACTGATTCAAGCTGATAGAAGAGCAACTTTGACTGAAATAACCACTCGTTACAACCGAGGTATGCAGCAAAGCATTTGTGAAGCCACAACACGCACAACCTTGAGGCGGATGGGCTACAACAGCAGAAGACCCCACCGGGTACCACTCATCTCCACTACAAATAGGAAAAAGAGGCTACAATTTGCACGAGCTCACCAGAATTGGACAGTTGAAGACTGGAAAAATGTTGCCTGGTCTGATGAGTCTTGATTTCTGTTGAGACATTCAAATGGTAGAGTCAGAATTTGGCGTAAACAGAATGAGAACATGGATCCATCATGCCTTGTTACCACTGTGCAGGCTGGTGGTGGTGGTGTAATGGTGTGGGGGATGTTTTCTTGGCACACTTTAGGCCCCTTAGTACCAATTGGGCATCGTTTAAATGCCACGGCCTATATGAGCATTGTTTCTGACCATGTCCATCCCTTTATGACCACCATGTACCCATCCTCTGATGGCTACTTCCAGCAGGATAATGCACCATGTCACAAAGCTCGAATCATTTCAAATTGGTTTCTTGAACATGACAATGAGTTCACTGTACTAAAATGGCCCCACAGTCACCAGATCTCAACCCAATAGAGCATCTTTGGGATGTGGTGGAACGGGAACTTCGTGCCCTGGATGTGCATCCCACAAATCTCCATCAACTGCAAGATGTGCTATCCTATCAATATGGGCCAACATTTCTAAAGAATGCTTTCAGCACCTTGTTGAATCAATGCCACGTAGAATTAGGGCAGTTCTGAAGGCGAAAGGGGGTCAAACACCATATTAGTATGGTGGTCCTAATAATCCTTTAGTGAGTGTATAAATATATATATATATATATATATATATATATATATATATATATATATATATATATATATATATATATATATATATATATATATATATATACACAAGGGTAATGCAAAAATAATAAGAATTTTTTTAATTATATATTATATAACTGACTGACTGGCAAACCAACCACAAGCGTTATATGGTAGGTACCCACCTAATAATCAGATTGCGATTCAGACTTAAAAAGAATATACACACACACATACTGTGTGTATATACAGTATATATATATATATATATATAAAATGTGTGTCATGTATATTTTCAAATGATGCCAAACTTTTCCTGCCCTCAGAAGGGGTCACAGTCGGGAGAGACGCTAGAGTTATTATTTCAGGCATTAGACTGTAATGGACGGACTATGAATAAAGTATGAAATCGTTTTCATTCCCCACCTATCTAACTGGTAACAGCAGGGCACTGTGATATCGCTGCCCCGATAGAGTTGTCTGGTCGTCTTTGGTACTCTGGCATCTATACACAGGCCACCAGTGGGACCTCTAGACAGACCACCCCAGGGATTTTGGATGTCCACATCTGGCCAAGAAATGCTTCAGAAGTGTCCTTAGAAGTAGTCCAGGTGATCAGATTTGAAAGAAGCCAACAGTTATTACTCCATTGAAGTCTGCTGGAGAGTGGAATAAGAGCTCAGCTGGCAGAAGGAGGAGTGTTACAAAAAGGTAATGAGGTGTGAGAATGGGATTTTTGGTTTATTCCTTTGATTTTATACTTTTTTTCCCTCCAAGGCTCAGTACCCTTCTTTATTATTACGTCTGTAGTTGGTACAAACTCTTTCTCTTGGGTTCCCTTGGTGTTGTTCGGTTTAGGCACCACATGAGTGCGCTCTCTCTTCAAGCCACAATGTTCATATTTATGGAATATGTTTTCTTTATTTTTTCTTTTAATAAATAGTCTGACTGTCAAGTTTCCAGTTAAGTTTTTGAGCAGCTTTTATCAAGTACTTTCAATCTATCATGACTTCCATTGTGGAGAGGCCCAGACTGGCCAGCTAAGAGCACCTGAGCTTTCTGTTATAACCATCGTCTTGCTATCATCAATCATGATATGACAGTCACCGCTATAAGAAGATATCTGTCACTTGTCAGAAATGGCTGACCAGAAAATAAGCGCAGATTGGACCCTACAAAATAGCATCTGTGGAGTGTTATCTGTCGCGCTGAGCGATGCGCCTGAAAATCAAATGCTACAGTCGCCCAATAGGACAAGGCCAGGGCGCACAGCGGCAGGCTGGGAACTTGTTATCTGTAACAACTGGCAAAATATCGCCTGGCATCAATCACACTAGGGCTTTACTGTCTCCAATGTTGCCTGAAGGTATGATAAGAAAAAAAAAGAAAAATCAAAATTAACATGAATTGTTGAAAAAGTCTTATATTGTAATGCAGGAGTGGTGGCGCATAGTTACTGGGGGTTTGCTTCATTACAAATGAATGAATTGAGCTCATTTCTTAATTAAATGTTCTATTTACTCTTTTTGGTTTAAAGCAGGGGTCTCCAACTCCAGTCCTGGAGAGCTACTGTGGCTGCAAGTTTTCATTCTAACTCTTTTTTTAACTAGTGGCCAGTTTTTGCTGCTAAGTAACTCTTTCCCTTTATTTTAATTGACTTTTCTTGAGACTCTGACCTCTGAATTGATTCTTTTTTCCTTAAACGGCACCTAAACAAGAATTTGATGTGAAGTGAGCCAACAGATGAGCAACTGAGTTGGGGCCACAAACTCAAAACCAACTTCACTTCATTCAGTTTCTTAATTTGAAGCCAATTCTTATTGCTCATTAAACCCGTTATTTAACTCCATGGCGCTCATTCTGCCATGGCAGACATTTCCAAAACTGTTGATTTTCTTTTTTAAGAGCGCTGGCTGTCAAAATGTTTTGTGGACCTGAGCAGATCAACATCACTGAGTCCTTCACCTTTCTTTTTTTTCAGTTATTGTGTGATGGACGCAGGCTGTTGTTTATGTGTTGGTACATTTTGTGTCTTAACTCTTTTAGGGCGGATGTCGACTTTTGTCGACCCAAAGGGTTGAGAATGCATATCAGAGGCAGAGGGTGACCCTCTTTGCTTGGAGGACTGTTAGACTCGTTGACTTGACATTGAAACCCTGCATGTGCATGAGAAGCATAGAGTAAGCAACGTCTAGAATGGCATCGACAAATGGCATGAGAGAGTGAAGCAAATGCACAAAGTGAAATACTCTGTGTGTATTATTTATTTTTTATGTATTATTACTGAATTGGACTTATCGAACTCCGATTCTGATATAAGTGATCTGGAGATTGAAAAACGAAACTCAGGTGCTTGCATCAGCTGATCGGTCCCCGGCTATTTGTAGTGCTGGACACGCTCGTGCAGCTGACGCGCCTATGAAAACATTCGCTTTGGGAGGACTACACAGACATCGATCTGTGGGATACAAGCTGGCAACTGGACTACACCAAACGACGCGGCCTGCTGGTGGACACAACGGATTAGCAGCCACTCGACTACTTCAAGCCGTTTTTTACCAGAAAGCCTTTCAGCCTATGAGTGATGAGGCAAACACGTATGTAATAAGTATGTAAATATGCCTACTGTATTGGCTCCAGCAGACCCCCGTGACTCTGTAGTTAGGATATAGCAGGTTGTATAATGGATGGATGGATGGATATGCCTACTGTAGGGGCTCCTGGAGCATACAAAAGAGTGGTATTTGTCATAAATAAGTATTTTATGTTGAATGTGTGAAACCGTAGCTTTGTGTACTTTTTAGAAAACTGAGTTGTTTTGGAAAAATATTCAGCCCTGGGACAAAAGAAAGAAAAAATAATTAGCCCTAAAAGAGTTAATGTTGTTTTGTTGCTAATTTAGAAAAAAAAAATAATTAAGGGACCCATCATTTAAAATTAAGACAAAGAGTTAATTAGCAGCAAAATCTGGTCACTAATTAAGAAAAGGGTTAGAATGAAAACCTGTAGCCACAGTAGCTCTCCAGGACTGGAGTTGAAGACCCCTGGTCTAAAGTGAACCTGGCAGCTTTCATGATAATTATGGTAATATCTGTTTAATGGAAGTCTGTATCCAAAGTAACTTAAAAACCTTCTTGTATATCATTATATCAGTGGCAGGCAAGGCGGGTCACTCAGCGGCACACTGTGACTCAGTCTCAATGTAGACATTAAACCGTTTATAATCCTGTGTAATGGATGGCAGGCCTGGGCTGGTGTCCCGGTTTGGTTCAAGACTTCTTACTTGGCCCACCAAAGAGGCAGAGTGGTTCCTGCCGCAGCCGGGAGACGGACATAAGTGGATATGCTGGCATCCCAGAAGGACCTGATCAAGGATCCCTAACTGGCTGTAAAATAGATAGATAAGGGGGAGACATCTTACCTGGGTTATTTATTCCCCACCAAAACACTAGATAGCAGCATCCCTGGGTTACGGACCCTATATAGATACCCACAGGGCATGCTGGGAGCTGTAGTCCCGTTGGGCAGCCCTGTTGGGTTCACTGCAGAGATTAATGATCCCATACTTCATGGGACTTCCTCCTAACCCGGAGGGCTTCCTAGGAACAGTGTCATGGCACCGGAAGTATTTCCGGGTCCTGGATAAAGGAAGCAGCTCTACTGCAGCCATTTGAGTCAGAGTGGGGCGAGGAGCTGGATGACACTCACCAGGGAGAAGTGGAGAAGAGAAAAGTTACACTGTGGTACTGTGCTGTATTCTATATATAGAGAGAGATAGACCTGGCAAAGGTAGTTTGTAAAAGAACATGTTTGTGTTTGAACCCGGGATTGTGTCTAAAAGTTTGTGTTTAGGATCTGGTGGTACTGTTACACCCCGCATTGGTCACACTTGTTTGATTCTAAGATTTCAAAGTGCTTTACAGGTATAGTTTAATTGTTTCTATATTTGTGTTACTGGAAATCTGGGTGTGGTGGAAGTGGTCCTTCCAAGAACCGATCTGCACCGGCAGCAACCCCTGGTGGTACCCACAGAGCCCCACAGGTATAAGTGTGCTTACACTGTGGTCTGTGTGTGGATCCCAATGCCCCAGTGCAGTGACAGGGACACTGTGGTGTAAAAATGGCTCTGTCCTTCAGATGAGGCATAAACCTGAGGTCCTGACATCCTTCGTAAAGAGCAGGGTGTTTCTCAAAGTCCAGGCTAAATTGTCATTCTGGCCCCCTAATCATCCCCTGTCTCTAATTGGCTATCTCTCCCACCACTTCACCCCTAATAGCTCTTGCGTGGTGAGATGCTGGTGCAAAAATGGCTGCTGTCACATCTGCATTATAGGTGGTTGAAGCGGTTCGTCACTCACTAAAAGCACTTTGAGTAGTTAGAAAAGCTTTATATAAATGTAACAAATTCTTCTTCTTCTTCTTCTTCTTCTTTGGGCTTCCAAGTAGTGGCAGCTTGCTCCTTTTATAGAGCACCCAAAAGTAGTCCAGGTGTCCTGTGATCTCCTTCAGGCACCACTTCCGGGTGTGGCGGCATTCCTGCCATGAAGGGCTCTGCCGTTTCCACATCTCTCCCTGGTGGCATCCACAGAAACCAACAGGGCAGTATCGAACTCCAACTCCCAGCGTGCCCTGCGAGACTCCATGGAGCCACTGCAACCTAGGAGGGCTGCCCTCAAAGCACCCTGGGGGTGGTAATGCATAGACTAAATGCTGGACAAGGGCTCTGGCCATACGTGAAGAAGAACGTGGCATTAAGATTGGAGGAAGACTGATTAAGAACTTGCAATGTGCAAATGATAGGACTTGAAGCACTTCTTGAAGAAGAAGATCAAAAACTACAGCCTTCAGTGTGGACTACATCTTAAAATAAAAAAAGACAAAAATCCTCACAACTGGACCAGTGATATCATGATAGATGGATAGAAGACTGAAGGTTTTAAGGACTTCATCTTTCAGTTTATGCCCACGGAAGCAGCAGTCAAGAAATGAGATGGCGTATCACATTGGGAATATCTGCAATAAAAGACCTCACCAAAGTGTTCAAAATCTTAAGGTGTGTCTGATCCAAGCCACGGTGTTTTCAATCGCTTATAGTTGTGAAAGCTGGACAATGAATGAGGAAGACCGTCAAAGAATTGATACCTTCCAGTTGTGGTGCTGACAAAGAATACTGAGCATACCATGGACAACCAGGAGAGCTAACAAGCAGAATGCTCCTTAACGGTGAGGATGACGAAACTCCATCTCACATAGTTTAGACGTGTTGTCAGAAGGGATCACTCCCTAGAAAAAGACATCATGCTTGGTAAAGAGGAAGGACAACGAAAGAGAGGAAGACCCCCTACGAGATGGTATTGATGCACTGGTTGCGACAATGGGGTCAAACCTGTCAGAAATTGTGAGGGTGGCACAGAATCGGCTAGTTTTTCATTCTGTTATGCACAGGGCCGCTATGAGTCGAAATCAACTTGATGACACCTTCTGCACACATTGTTTGTCTGATAGGCCAACTGCAGTGGGTCCAGGTGGTCTTTCACATGTGCTATTGAAGTGCATTTTATGACTTGATGATTGGTCGAACGTTCGGTAGTTGGGTCTGGAGAATTCAGGTCAGGCGTAACAGCATGCCAAGGACGAGTCAGCTCAGAAACGTCAAGGGTCTTGATATGTAAACTTGTGTAATGGCCGACCCACTCATCCGGAACGGCAGCTACACCACCAAGACCCGCGGCCTGGCAAACTGAGGGAACGTTAGACCAGACAATCCGTACCTCGTCCAGATCACTTCCCAAGTCGACAATCAAAACAGGCAAACAGTATGTGAAATAAAAAAGTGAATATATATTGTGTCACAAGAATGAGTCACAGACATCATGAAGGTTTGGGGCAGCCACCCGTATATTGTACCAAGGCTGCTAAAATGAGTTAATTTGAACTGAGATGTTCACAGATTCGAGTCCAAAACAGGGTAAGATGGCGGCTTTAAAGGCTAGTAAAAGAAATGCCGTCATTGGGTATGGAAGTGATTTCTTCCTGTGTTGTTGGGACCTGAAGTGACGTAATCGCTTTGGTGCCAGGACCAGAAAGTGACATCATCAGTGGCGCTGGTACCCTGCGGGATTTCACGTGGATGGTCTGCAAGAGATTGAGAGAGTCAGTCAGCGCATCCCGCCACCCGCTGGTCTCCCGTGGAATTGTCATTTAGGCCCTTCAGCTGTCTCCCAGTCCCATGTGTGTGACAATTAATAAAAAGAAATGAAACAAACTCCAAACAATGTACAGCGGTGCCTCGGTTTGCGAGCATAATTCGTTCCGGAAATGTGCTTGTAATCCAACGCACTCGTATATCAAAGCGAATTTCCCCCTAAGAAATAATGGAAACTCAGATGATTCATTCTACAACCCAAAAATATTCATATGAAAATAATGAATACAAAATGTAAAGAAAAATACGTAAAACAAATTAACCTACACTTTACCTTTGAAAAGAATCATGGCTGGTGTGAGGGAGACGAGAGAGAGGAGAGGAGAGGAGGAGGATGAGGGTTACCGTGCAGGTTGACTTTCACTCTAACTAACGGAATCCCAGCTATCTGTTCGCTTACTGGAATCTTTTTCTTTTTTTTTGTGACTTAAACAAGGAAACCTCTCCAATGACAGTTGCTTTTGCCTGAAGAGTCACTAAACTTGGACACATAATTTAAAAAAATGCTTTACGCACTGTAAGGATTCTAAACTCTTTTGGGATTCCCCTCCAGCACTGTAGCAGTTTTAAAGTGAATCCGAAAAGATTGCGGTCACTCTATAAGCGCCCGCCATGGATGGGTGACACAAGGAACATTATAAATGCAAGGGCACAGGACTACTTGGCCACTACCCTGCCCGTTTGCCGAGTCTGTGTATAGCAGAATGGCAGGTCCCACTACAATAAATAACAGTGCTGTTCCTGTTTCATGCTGAATAAAAAGCTGGTGTCGCTAAAGTACTGAGACTCAGACTCGTGTTTTGAGGTGCATGACAGGAACTCACACATTACAACACACACACATGGTCACAATGCTATAGTAAACAGTATATGCTTGTACGGATGTTGACTATATGAGTGAGGCACGCTGAGACCGAGAATGGGAGACGATTACCCACAATCCCACAGTGAGAGAGAAAGAGAAGAATCATTAGCTCAGTTGTGATCACGTGACACTCGGCCGACAAAGCGTGTACAGATAACTCGTATTGCAAGTTAAAATTTATTACAAAATTTAGCTCATCTTGCAAAACGCTTGCAAACTAAAGTACTCCAAGGCAATCCAAGGTTTTATTGTATATTTATATCCCACCCCAACCAGCCCCAACATAACACACAACCCCAAAAGTGACTGGTGGAATATAATAATAAAAGGTGCAGCAATACATATTAATCAGATCACTAGGACAGTATTTTTTCACTTAAGAAACATAAGTAAAGTTAGACCTCTTATATCACTGAAAGATGCTGATAAATTAGTTCACGCTTTTGTTTTCAGTCGACTAGATTACTGTAACGCACTCCTCTCAGGACTACCCAAAAAAGACATAAATCATTTGCAACGAGTGCAGAATGCAGCTGCTAGAATCCTAACTAGGAAAAGAAAATCCGAACACATTTCTCCAGTTTTAATGTCACTACACTGGTTGCCTGTGTCATTCAGGATTGACTTTAAAATTCTGCTTATGGTTTATAAAGCCTTAAATAATCTGCTCCATTTTATATATCTGAATGTCTGACACCTTATATTCCAAATCGTAACCTCAGATCCTCAAATGAGTGTCTCCTTAGAATTCCAAGAACAAAACTTAAAAGAAGTGGTGAGGCGGCCTTCTGCTGCTATGCACCTAAAAACTGGAATAGCCTGCCAATAAGAATTCGCCAGGCTGATAGAGTAGAGCAGTTTAAAACACTGCTGAAAACACATGACTTTAACATGGCCTTTTTATAACTTCAATTTAACTTAATCCTGATACTCTATATGTTCAATTCATAATAATAACTATTCATGGTGGCTCTAAAATCCGTACTGACCCCAACTCTCTCTTCTGTTTCTTTTTCTGGTTTCTTTGTGGTGGCGGCCTGTGCCGCCACCATCTACTCAAAGCTTCATGATGCACCAACAATGATGGACGGATTAAAAGGCAGAAGTCTACGTGACCATCATCATCATCAAGCCCTTCCGTGAGAACCCTAAATCCAAAGAGGACTGTTTCATTTATGTTAGGTAGAATGCCCAGAGGGGACTGGTCAGGCGGTCTCATGGTCTGGAATCCGTACAGATTTTATTTTTTCTCCAGCCGTCTGGAGGTTTTGTTTTTCTGTCCCCTGGCCATTGAACCTTACTCTTATTCGATGTTAATGTTGATTTATTTTGTTTTATAATTGTGTCTTTCATTTTTCTATTCTTTAATATGTAAAGCACTTTGAGCTACTGTTTGTATGAAAATGTGCTATAGAAATAAATGTTGTTGTTGTTGTTGTTGTTGTACAGAAAATATACAATACAAACCCTCCCTTGTCCCTACACTGAACATGAAACAGACAGGAAACGATGAACAGAGAACATGAAACACGCATAAAAGTCAAAAGAAGAAACAGAAGATGAGTAATGAGAGTGAACCTTGTCCAGCTGATAAGTGTCCCCAGTAAATAACGTATGAATGGATGAAAATGGTTGTTCACTCTTTCCCCAAATGGCAACAAACAGTTTACAGAGTGAAAATTCCATATCGCCATTGTAGTCATGAGACATCAAAGGTTTGGGGCAGCCACCCGTATAACATGCCCTGGCTGCAAATGGGTATTGTGTTGAGTTGTGTTCAGGTTGAAATCCAAAACAAAACTGACTTTAGTTTGAGAACATGGTGGCTTTAACGGCCGTTACAGGAAGTGACATCATCTGGGCCGGAACTGAAAAATGATGTCTTCGAGACCGGAAGTGACATCATCCATAGCGCCTGAAACCAGTAGTGACATCTTTTGGAGGACCAGAAGTGACATCGTCCGTGGCATCAGTTCCAGAAGTGATGTTGTCAATAGCACCTAAAACCAGAAAGTGATGTCTACTGGGGTACCGAAAGTGACATCGTCCATGGCACCAGTCCTGGAAATGACGTTGTCAATATCACCAGTTCCAGAAGTGACGTCATCAATAGCATCTGAAAAACAGAAGTGACATCTACTGGGGGACCGGAGGTGATATCGTCCATGGCACCGGTGCCGGAAGTGACGTCATCAATAGCGCCGGCACATAGTGGGAGTTCCCGTGGATAGTCTGCAGAGGACAGAGAGAGAAGGTTAGTGCAGCTTGCCACCCCCTGGTCGGGCGTGGTACTGTATTACTATCATTTATGCCCTCTAGCTGCCTCCCAGTCGCACGTGTGTGACAGCGTCTTTCTTTGGTTTCCAGTGAAGTTGTAACTGATCCTCCTGTTTCTTTATATAGCAATGGCTCAGATGAAATTGATGTGATTGACAGGGACAGTTACCTCGGGGGGTCACGGCTCTACAGTTTTCTCCTTCCCCCTTTGTTTCCATGGTGAAAGCATTTAAACAGACACACAACAGACTATATAAACGAGACAGCGCTATAAAAGACATTTAAGACGTCCCCATTCATGTTGCCCCGCTACAAACTCGTAGATCTCAAAGTGGGTGTGCTTTCTTATACACACGCAGATACTCCGTGATTTAGTGTTCTTTTAATTTTCTGCCTTAATCCATGCATTAGCAACCATCTTGTACTACTGTTTAAATTAGCAGAGAATAATACAATTTAATACCAAGCAGGGAATAAAGCCAAACTCCACAGAGCATTACAAAAACGTTTTTGTTCTTATCGGCTTTACCGTTTGATCGTCTTCTGCGAGCTGCTAAATTTAGCCGTTATTTTGTCTGAAAACTGCAACAGCCCTAGAAGGCAGCTTTCACAGTCTCTTGGATTTTTCAACCTAAATATAGCCGGAGTTTATCAGGCCGACGCCGTATTAAAGCCTTTGTAGTAATACGGAATATGGAATCTGATCAGAATGCTTCAGTAGGTATTAGAGATAGGAGAGCCGCCAGACGATCTCACCACAGACATCTTCATTGTCACCTTCGTCTGACAGAGTGCAAGAGGGAAGAGACTTTCTGTGCTGATTACAAGAAACCTCAGCTCCTATGGGACACCATACCAAAAAAAAAAAAAAATAAAATAGCAACCTGGAGGTGACAAGTGACAGTGGCTCCTTATCTGTTTGCATTTTATTATTGATGACTAACTGCTGTGAGCTGTTTGTGAGCTGAAAGGAGCTGATTCTTAATTTAAGCATAGACTACTTGAAATGTAATTACCCTCAGAACTCCATCGAGATGACTGTCTCGTGACTGACCTTCTGAGAGGAGGCATCAGCCGTGGATAGTGACAGTAAATAAATGTAGTGGGTACAGCTATAGGCGTTCGAAGAGAGAAGACAAGACTGTCATAACTGAGCCCGTGTAGCTTTTATTAGATGGCCTTATTAAGAAAAGACCTACTGTTAGATCAAACAGAGTTGGCCTGGGCTGGCACATTTTAAACAGATCGACTGCAAATGTATGTTTAAACTCCAACATCAGAATTAAACAGAATCATATATGTTGCCAGCACATATGAGAAGTGGGGAATTAAAATGCAGGAAGTCATATCAGTCAGTCATTATCCAACCCGCTATATCCTAGCACAGGATCACGGGGGTCTGCTGGAGCCAATCCCAGCCAACACAGAGTGCAAGGCAGGAACAAATCCCTGGGCAGGGTGCCAGCCCACCGCAGGGAAGTCATATCATTTATTGGAAAACATCGTAACCTAAATTTAACCTCCTTAGTGTTTTTTTTTTTACCCCCAGAAAAGAGAGCCAAACAATGTTGAATTTTTTTTCAACAGCAAAAAATGTTATTATGTGTAACCGAAACAAATAAATACCAAAATGTCAATGCAGCAGGTCGAGTGTGCCCAGTGCTGCACGTTTCAGCCGTGCCACATGCGCTTCAGAAGAGGTCACCCACCTGAAACTAAGCACATTCAGGTATTTGGATGGGAGAACATCTTGGGATGCTGCTGTGAGAGGTGTTGGGGGGGGGGGTTGTGCTGTCCCTGTGGTCTGTGTGTGGATCCAAATGCCCCCAGTGCAGTGACGGGGACACTGTGCCGTAAAAAGGGCGCCGTCCTTCAGATGAGACGTAAAACTGAGGTCCTAGCATCCTGGGTGTTTCTCGAAGTCCAGGCTAAGTTGCCCACAACAGCCTGGTCATTCTGCCCCCCTAATCATTCCCTGCCTCTAAATGGCTATCTCTCCCACCACTTCACCCCCTAATAGCTCATGTGTGGTGAGCGTGCTGGCGCAGAAATGGCTGCCGTCACATCATCCACATTAGCGGTGGTTGAAGTGGTTCGTCACTCACTAAAAGTGAGTAGTTAGAAAAGCGTTATATAAATGTAACACACTCCTTCTTCTTCTTCTTCTTCTTCTTCTTCTTCTTCTTCTTCTTCTTCTTCTTCTTCTTCTTCTTCTTCTTATTATTATTATTTTTCATCCTTCATGTGATATGTTTTGAAGCAGTCCCCAACGCACATAGGCATTGTTTGTGCAACTGTCCAAAGATTTTTTTGTAATGCCACCCTACCTCCTGGTGTAAAGTATCAAGTTCCCGATGTACCCAGAGCTCGCTTCACACATCATGTAGAACGTGGTAGTGAATTGTGCCCATTTGGCTGAGATGCACCATATCCATGACAGCCTTCCCTTATAAGCCCATGAGACTTTTGCCAATACGTATGTCACGACTGGGAACACACACACCTTCTTATTTTTGGACGATCGCCTGATACACATCCCACACTTCGTACAGTTTCGGTGCTGGGTGATTAGCTTTATCGTAGTCATCATTATGAGTGAAATGCAGGTATTTCATTATAGGTCTCATCATCACTATTACTCGATTCAAGCAATGCTTCATTTTCAGTTTGTTCTAAAACGGACTTTACGGCTTTTCTCTTAGGCCATTGTGTTGTTTGGTTGAAGGTCCCCACCATATCATAAAGTAGAAGAATACACAGAAATATGAATCGTTTTTTGCATCTTGCTGTTATTTAATCCACTAGATGGCAGCAGAACACTGTCCCTGTAAAGCGGATCGTTACACGTCACCCCAAATCTGACTCGGGATGAACCGTAATTACAAAGAATTCTGAGCCCGAGTCACACTGAGGGTTAACACCAAGGAGGCTGAAAAGCTAAGACCCGTCCTTCTGGGTTCGATGCGGGTGTTACGGTCAAGCCAGGGTTCCTCTCCTGGTTCCTGTTTAAAGTACTTCCATTTGTCTTCTTGTAGCGGTCCAGTACCGCTAAGATTCACACTGTCGAGGAGACAGTGATTTATTTATTTTTTTTAGTGGAGATTCCAGGGACACACCCAGCCTTGGCTGACGCTCACGCACTCGCAAGCAGAGACAAAAAGCCATTGGAAATAAAACTGCAAATAAAGAATGTATTAACACTAACACTTTACGGCGATGTACAATAAACATGAAAACAAACCACAACAATAAACACTCACTATAAAAGTCCATGGAAAACGGCAACGGATGAAATGTAATGATGAAGATAGATAGTCCAGAGATCCGCACGTTGAAAGGGAATGTAAAGATAGTCCTACCGTTAGTTCCTGAAATGGTGGAGATGGGTGGAGGGGTTCAGGAGCGCTCCTTTCTTCACAGGATGGCCATAAATCCACATACAGTCCTCATGTACACAGAGACGGCGGACAATCCAGACCCCGATCCAGGACAAAATGACTAGGCACAGGTATCACAACAGAGGGTAGACAGACAGGAACTTGAGACACAAAACACCAAGTACTTGTCTTTTCCTTTTCATCACCGGTCCCTTTTTAAAAGCCACGCTGACCTCCTTTGGCTCCAACAGCCCCTGCACCCTCAGCAGAAGACCAATCAGAGCCACTGCAGGGACTGCTGGGAGTTGCAGTTTCAAACTCTAGTAGCACCGCTACAATCTTTGTGTTCTTCTCATTATTTTTCAAAGTTTTCCGTTATTTTTATACTATTATTTGGTTCATAGCCGCTTATACTGTATTGTACATGTTTTATCTGCCTTGGTGATGCTCTGTTCTAGTGTTCAGTGCGTAATGATCTGATTTTTAGAATATTTCATTCATTTATTTTGACATTATGCCTACAGCATCCGCTATGATGTCCAAAATGTGTAATGTTTTTATTTTTTTGTAATTTTGTGTTGTTCTTTGGTTAACTCAAGTGTGGCTTCTCAGTCAAAGAGCTCTCAGGTTGATGTCAGTTCACCTGCTGGGGAGTAGGATGTCCATTCATGGTGTCAGTAACTTCTTGTTATGAACCATCTCTAGAATTTAGTGCCTAACTGACTACGCTTCTGCCGTTTGCCTAGTTTAGATTCGTTTGACATCACTGTTCAATGATTGTATGGACTGGGTGGTGGGCAAGGTCGTGGGGTCCAGCGTCTGTGGGGCATCTGTTGGTGAAGAAAGATTCACTGATCTTGACTTTGCTGACGATGCTGTGATCTTCACGGAGTCAATGGAGGCTGTGATGGGAGCTCTTGAGAGGCTGAGTGAGGAGTCTGAGCGTCTGGGCTTGTGAGGGTCCTGATAAAAACCAAAGAGCCAGACCTTTAATGACCTCTTGGGCACAGCAGTGTGTCTGTCTGCGGAGAGAGTGTCGACCTCGTCAAGAGGATTACTTACCTTGGCAGTGACATTCAGGTCTCAGGTGACTCATCCTATGAAGTCAGTAGATGGATTGGGAGAGCATGGGGGGATCATGAGGTCACTGGAAAGGGGCGTGTGGCGCTCCCGATATCAATGAAAAATGACGGAGGTCCAAGTCTTTTGGAGTCCTGGTGCTTCCTGTCTTGCTATATGGTTGCGAGACATGGACGCCAACCAGTGACCTGAGATGAAGACTGGACTCCTTTGGGACTGTGTGTCTCTTCAGAGAGTCCTTGGGTATCGTTGATTTGACTTTGTGTTGCTCACGGAGTCCCGAATGAGGCACATGAGCTGCATTGTGAGGGAGCGTCAGATATGGCACTACGGCCATGTGACGCAATTCCCCAAGGGTGATCCAGCTCATAGGTTCCTCATTGTTGGGGACCCAAGTGGTTGGACCAGGCCAAAGGGACGCCCATGTAACACCTAGCTGATGCAGATAGAAGGTCATTTCCGGAAAGTGAGATTGGACCGCATGTTATCCTGGGGGGTTGCCAACTGGGATCCCAAACTGGTTTGTCACGTGTTGGGTGCAGCAATGCACTATACTAGTGCATGCTCCCCAACTTGACTTGACATCACTGCTTTATTAAAATAGCTCTTGTAACCATTACTCTTCTGCCACTTATCCAGGTCTAGCTGACAGAGGCAATAGTCTGAGCAAAGATATCTAGATGTCCCTTTGGTGCTCAGTCGAGGGATACACAGCGGGGAAAATAAGTATTGAACGCATCAACGTTTTTATCAGTAAATATATTTTTAATGGGGTTCTTGACATGAAATTTTCACCAGATGTTGGTAACAACCCAAGTAATCCACACCTACAGGGTGGTCCAGATCTAATTATGCAGATCCAGATCGTCTGGATGACTTTGATTTATGCGGGGACGATTCCAGTTCGGCACGAAGACGATTCTTCATGTCGTCAGTTCGCACACTTCTCGATGGTCTGGGATTTTTTAAGTGATTTTCTATGTAATAAACTTACTAAGTTATAGCGTAATGAAACTTGCATAATTAGATGTGGACCACCCTATACAAAGAAATCGAAAACAAATAAGTCCATAAATGAAGTTATGTGTAATAAAGTGGAATGGCACAGGGAATAAGTATTGAACACGCTGACTGAAATGTATTGAAACCTTAGGAGAAAAGCCTTTGTAGGTGATGACAGCTTCAAGGCGCCTCCCGTATGAAGAAACGAGTCGCATGCACTGCTCAGGTGTGACTTGGCCCATTCTTAATTCCACACAAACTGACATGAAATCTGGAAGGTTCCCAGGGGCCTCTTCTCTGAACTCTGATCTTCAGTAGATTTTCAATTGGATTCGGGTCAGCTGCTTCTTTATTTTCTTTATTCTCTGAAACCAATTGAGAGTTTCCTTGACTGTGTGTTTGGGATCATCATTGTCTTGCTGAAATGTCCCCCCTCGTTTCATCTTCAGCATCCTGGTAGATGGCAGCAGATTCTTATTAAGAATGTCCTGCTACATTTCTCCATTCATCTTTCTGAAACAATTGGACCTGCTAATTCCAGGTCTTTATGAAGCTCTTGGCGAGTGGTCCTTGGCTCTTGGACAACTCTTCGGATTATTCTTTTGACTCAGAAATCTTGCGAGGAGCAGCTGGTCGTGGCCGGTTTATGGTGAAATGATGTTCTTTCCACTTCTGGATTAACGGGGCTCACGGAAACATTCAGAAGTTCAGAAATACGTCAGTCACCAATGCCGTCAGTAGGTTTGTGAAGGTCTTGAGAGAGCTCTTTAATTTTACTCTTCATGAGATGCTTCTTATGTGACCCCTTGGTAATAACAGGCCATCAATTAGGACTAAACCAGCTGATATTCATTGGCACTGACAGGGGGCTATCAGGATTGACACATCTCAGCTGATTTCTTGCCTGTCCAGGGGCCTCATGTATAAACGGTGCGTACGCAGAGAAATGTTGCGTAAGAACTTTTCCACGTTCAAATCACAATGTATAAAACCTACACTTATCGTAAAGCCACGCACTTTTCCACGGTACCTCATGCCTTGTCGTATGCAAGTTCTCCGCTCGGTTTTGCAGACTGGCGGCACCCAGCGTCAAAGCAGTGGTACTGTTCCTGTGTGATTACTCATTATTTTCATGACGCGGCTTTATAAATACACAGAAACTAACCGCATATTGTTTATTAGTGTAATGCATCTGATTGTAATTAACTCGTAACAATATAATGGTAGAGGGTGACAACCATAGTATTCCAAATACCATAACTGCTTTAGCGTTGTTACTCTCACTTCTCCTTCTTCTTCTTCTTCTTCTTTCAGCTCCTCTCGTTAGGAGTTGCCACAGCGGATCATCTTTTTCCATATTACTCTCACTGCACGACTCAGAGTATTTCTATCACTGTATCTGAGTGTGAATCACAGCAGCAGCTGATCGGAAAGAGAATTATCGGTATACAGCTTCAAGGACACGCTGTCTCAGCCACTGCAAAACGTTTTAAAGCCTTTCCTGTACGGACCTCGCGGTTCAGAAACAGTTTAATCCCAAGAACTTTAAATGCAGCCAATCAAGTGCTCCTTGTAGAACTGTTAGGACTTATAAGTACAATCACCCCACTGTAAACTTGCACTACAGTTATAATATCGCACAACCTGCGCCACTTTATAAAGCGCGTATTTACATATGATGACGATATCATTTTTAAGGTGAAATGCAGCAAAATATGTTTGTTAAATTATACACATAAAACTTTAACTTCATTTAAATAATCTATATTCTTCACTGGGAGTGTCGTGAAGGATAGAATAATTAAACATGTACTACTAAGATATTTCAATGTTCTTTAAACGCTTTGAAGAATCGGGCTAAGCTTACAGATGGCTTAACGTCTATTACAGAGCTGATTGTATGGCGATCGGTTACTTGGGGAAAGAAAAGCACTGGCTGCAGGACGGCTACGCCAATATATATTGAATATAAAACAGAAAGAGAAAATAACAACACAGCTAAAAACGCAGCAACAAATTTCGACAATAAATGATTTCATCGAAGTGAAACACATGTTTAATAACGTGCTTTAACTCCTATCATCATGAAAATGACATCACGTATACATCTCAGTATTTTAGTTATTCAGAGAGCTGTAATATCACAAATGTAATGGACTCTGTGTCCAGTTGGAGGAAGAGAGCCAGTTTAAGAAGCAAGTAGTGATTCACACACATAGAGCACATAGAAGATCAAATACAAAACAAAGCATTTAACGTTCTACTTTAATTACGATGTGATTTGAGAAACTGGTTAATTAAACGATTTTAAGATGAAGTTTATAATGTTCTACTAAATGACAAAATAAACTACGTGATTAAAGTGGAAATGTCGAGATTGAAGTTGACATTTCGTGTTTTTTCCCCACCGTGTGCCTTTTTTTCTCTGTACCCTAATAAGCTTTCATATGACACTCAGACAGTGGGCTTACAACTCTTCTTTTCACGGCAACTTTGATATGTGACTTCTTTTTATTTCCGGCACTGTGCGATTTTGTGAATGTGAGCTTTCAAGTTTCTCCAACACGCTATGTCACTCGATCGACTTCCTTTTGTTGATTATACTATGGTTTATTTGAACAAATAGTATGTTTTTCCTTTGCCTCCACTTGGTATATTTTCCCCGTGCTTTTCCCATTGTCTTTTCACAGAAGGCTGCGCTTAAGGACGATTTATATTGATTTGCATATTCAAATAGGCGTAATTCTGGGAGGATTTGGGGCGTTACATAATGCGCGTGCACGAGCGTTAGTTTTCACGCTGATCGGGATTTATGTAACGGAAGAACGTGGAAGTTGGAGTACGCACAGATTCCTGCATCTGGATTTTTCTGTGCGTAAACACATTTCGGCTTTTGTGCTTACGCCATGTTATAGTGCGAGTTCTACGCACGGCGTTATACATGAGGCCCCAGGCCTTTTTGCACCTCCTTTTCTTCATGTCTTCAATACTTATTCCCTGTGTCATTCCACTTTATTACGCATGACTTATGGACTTATTTGTTTGGATTACTTTGTATGTGTGGGTTACTTGGGTTGTTACCAACATTTGGTGTAAATTTCATGTCAACAGCCACACTAGAAATATATTTACTGAGACACACGTTGACACGTCCAATGCTTATTTTCTCTCCAGCATTTCCTGGGACTGTCCCGAGGTCTGCCATCCTAATCAGATGCCCCAACCAGCTCAGCTGGCCCCCTTGATGCCCATGAGCAACAGCTCTACTTTGAGCTCCTCCCAAATGGCCACGCTCCTCTAATGTTGAGTGTGTTCAAGTCAAGCGGGATTGCACTGAAAAGTAATGAGGTGAATTTGACCATCAGCTTCTATTTTCCTTGTCAGGAAGATAAATTATTGAAGGCCCCAAAATTTTGTCAGAAAACTGAAGTCTTGAGTAATAAACTAGAGCAGGAACATAACCTGAGGCCACAAGATGACACCTCAAGGATGTGACAGCGCATCGCTCTCCTGTATTCTGCACCTCCTCTGCCTCTTTGGTAATTGTCTCATTAAAGTTCTAGAGGGGGACCACCTGAGGCGAGCTCAGGGCAGGAGACCAGAGCACCACTGTAATGCTTGACGCCATAATTAAATAATCATTATGGGCTGAGCACAACAGGCCCTAGTAGGAGAGTGTGTAACCCAAAAATACCAAAGAAGGGGAGAGGTGGGCACAGTGCTGGCCAAATCGTGATGCCAAGCATTTGGGAAGAGTTGTTATGGGCCATAAGAGAAAATCCTAACCCGGTGTCACTGACTCAAGGTGGGGCCTGTCCCCGATCCTACTGTAGAAATAGGGCTGAATCTGAGCAGGTCAGTTGGGGTTTCAAACTTAACTAAAATCCCTTTCTGAAGACACCATATATATGTATTTTTATTAACACCCATCAGCCATAACCTTAAAGCCGCCTGCCTGATATTGTGTAGGTCCCCCTCGTGCCTGACCCAGCCAGGAATGGAGTCCACAAGACCTCTGAAGGCGTCCTGTTGGTGTCCAACACCAAGACGTTGGCAGCAGATCCATCAAGTCCGACAAGTTGCAAGATGGGGCCTCCATGGATCTGACTTGTTTTTCCAGCGCAGCCCACAGATTCTCGTTCAGACTGAGATCCGGGGAGTTTGGAGGCCAACTCAACACATTGAACTCTTTGTCATGTTCCTCAAACCATTCATGAACAAATTTTTTTGTAGAGTGGCAGGGTGCATTCGCCTGTTGGAAGAGGCCTCTGCCATCAGGGAATACCATGTTCAACCATCTTTAGGTAGGTGGTACGTGTCAAAGTAATGATAATAATAATAAGTTGCATTTATAGAGCGCCTTTCACAAACCCAAGGTTACATACAAAGAAAAAAAAATTTACACAGAAGACAAAAGTTTGTAAAAGAGGAAAATTTTCAGTTGAGGTTTAAAGGTGGAGAAAGAGGAGCAATCTTGGAGATACTGAGGAAGAGGAGTTCCAGAGTTGAGGGGCCATAACACTGAAGGACCTGCCTACCCCAGGGTGGAGAGTCTGGTGTGTGGGACAGTAAGGAGATTACTGAATGAGGACCTGACAGGGCGACAAGGAGTATATGGAGCTCGGAGCTAAGTGAGCTAGAGAGGGGCAAAGGTTATGTAGGGCTTTGAAGGTGAGAAGCAGAACCTTGAATTTAGTAACATCCACATGAATTTCAGGACCCAAGATTTCCCAAATCATCAAACTGCCTGCTTAGTCCTCCTGTTGGCCCACAATGCATCCTGCTGCCATCTCTTCCTCCCATAAACGGCACAAACACACCTGGCCATCCACATGACCTTAAACAAAACATAAGTCACCTGTCCAGGTCACCTTCTAGCATTGTTCCGTGGCCCAGTTCTGATGCTCACATGCCCCTTTGTAGCTGCTGTTGGTAGTGGACAAGGTCAGCATGGCCAGTCTGACCGGTCTGCGGCTACATAGAAAGCTGCGATGCGCTGTGTGTTCTGACGCTTCTCTCACGTCCAGCATGAAGTTTTTCAGCAACTTGTGCTACGGTATCTCATCTGTGGGGTCAAAGCAGACAGGCTAGCCTTCTCTCTCTCCGCGTACATGAATGAGTCTTAAGAACCCATGAACCCCCGCCGGTACATCGGTTGTCCTTCCTTGGACCACTTTTGGTAGGTACTGACTACTGCATACTAGGCAGACCCTACAAGACCTGCCAGTTTAGAGATGCTCTGACCCAGCCATCACAATTTGGACCTTGTCAAAGTCGCTTAGATCCTTACACTTGCTGCCTAATACAGTTGTGGCCATAAATTTTAAGAATGACCCAAGTGTTGGTGTTCACAAGTTTGCTGCTTCAGTGTTTTTAGATCTTTTTGTCAGATGTCTCTCTGGTTCACTGAAGTAGAATTACAAGCAGTTCAGACGTTTAAAAGGCTTGTATTGACAATGACATGAAGTTTATGAGCAGAGTCCATATTTGCAGTGTTGGCCCGTCTTTCTTTTTCAAGACCTCTGCAATTTGCCCCGGCAATTGGTGGGTTTTTGTTTGTCTGCCCGTCTCTCGAGGATTGAGCACAAATTCTCAATGGGATTAAGGTCTGGGGAGTTTCCTGGCCATGGACCCACAATTTCGATGTTTTGTTCCCTGAGCCACTTAGTTATCACTTTTGCCTTATGGTCCGTTGCTCCATCATGTTGGTCACCGAATTGTTGTTGGATGGTTGGGACAAGTTGCTCTCAGAGGATGTTTTGGTCCCATTCTTTATTCATGGCTCTGTTCTTAGGCCAAATTGTAAATGACCCCACTGCCTTGGCTGACATGAATGGTCCCAGGATGCTTTACTGTTGGCCTGACGCAGGACTGATGGTAGCGCCGCAGACCTTCTCTTTTTTCTGGATGCCTCAGTGCAATACATTGCAATACAATACAATTTATTTTTTGTATAGCCCAAAAATCACACAAGAAGTGCCACAATGCACTTTAACAAGCCCTGCCTCTTTGACAGCCCCCCAGCATTGACTCTCTAAGAAGACAAGGAAAACCTGGAAGAAACCTTCGGAAAGGCAGTTCAAAGAGAGACCCCTTTCCAGGTAGTTTGGATGTGGAGTGGGTGCCAAAAAGAAAGGGGGTCAATGCGATGCAATACACAGAACAGGACACAAGTAATCCTCAATAGAGTATAAAAATACAAATTTTACAAGTAGACAGTCACAGTAGATTATATCACATAATATAATTTGGATTTGTTCAGAGTCCTGCCTCCCCCAAATGGCCATTCCACCGCTGAAAGAGCACTGGGCTAGCCAACCTGATGAAAGGACCCCTCTACTTGACAATTCCTGTGATCCTCCATCAGAATTGACTTTACCTTAGGCAGGCAGAACAACTTGGCAGGTGGGCCGTGGCATCAAGTGTCACATTTGAGTACTGAGAAGAGAAACAGAATAGGTGAGGGCTAGTAACAAATTCTAACTATCATGTTACTTATGTTTTAGTGCGAATGACTGACAACAGAGATGCAGTCTGTACAGTTAATCAGCAGCTCTAGTCAGGGTGTGCTAAACTGAAGTAGTGAGAATTGAAAGCTGAGACCGAAGGGGCATCTCTTATGGTAGCAGGCAGACCATTCCACAGTTTAAGGGGGTCCTGTAACTAAAAGCTTGACCTCCCACTGTTATTTTGTTAATCCTTGGAATCCTAAACCGACCGGCACCCTGAGATCTTAATGTGCGCTCCGTTTTGTAAGTCATGATAAGTTCATACGAGTAAGCCGGCCCTTGGCCATTTAATGCTTTATATGTAAAAAGGAGAAACAATCAGAAAGTGAACTCAACATAGTCAATAACTTGCCCCCAGCAGTCCTCAGCAGTCCAATCCCTGATGTTTTTTTTGGCTTCTTTGTTGCCCTTCTTGACACCCACCAGGCCATCCTCTAAAAGTCTTCTTTGCCTCACTCACACCTGCCTGCTGCCATTCCTGAGCCAGCTCTGCCCTGGTGGCGCAATCCCGAGCCATGAATCAATTTTAGGAGACGGTCCTGAACTTTCTTAGGCACCCTGATGCCTTCTTCACCTCTCTATTGTAAGTCCATCAGCATGACAGAGTGACCTCCAGCCTTGTCCTCGTCACCTGAGTTAACGAGACGATCACTGAAATGACGTCAGCATGCCCTTTGGTGGCAGGGCTGGCTTGCAGGGGTTTTTTGAGACGAAGTTCATTTTCATGACCAAGAGAGACTTTGCATCTGATCACTCGTCAGAACATTCTGGAGTCGATGCAAATTGCCGTCATAAAAAATTGAGGCAGCCAACTTTGTGAAAATTAATATTTGTGTCATTCTCAAAACTTTTGGCCAGAACTGTACATCCCACCCCTTGAAAGGCGCCATTGAGACGAGATAACCAACGTTATTCACTTCCCCTGGAGGTGGTTTGAATATTGGAGCTGATCGGTGTGTCTGCGTACAGCATGTAGAGCTACTTGTTTAATAAGTCAGCCTTTGATCAGGTTGAAAGCATAACAGGCATCTGTTGATTTGCGTCACGCCATTTTGTTTCTTCTCCACTTAAAGACAGCAGTCTTGCTTTTAATGCCATTATGGCAGGAGTGAACAGCATGACGAGCATATGGATAAAGGTTTACAGCAGTAAAATGATCATTTCTCAGGTAAATTTGAGTACACGTCCTGGAAGCAGATAGTTAATATTTGTAGATCCGTGCCAACATGAAATAATCACCCTCTAGGTCAGTGATGGCGAACCATTTAGAAACCAAGTGCCCAAACTGCAATCCAAAACCCACTTATTTATCGCAAAGTGCCAACATGGCAATTTAACCTGAATACCACCTAAAACTGAACACCAGCATAACCAAGGAGCTGGTGGTGGATTTTAGGAGGCCCAGGCCCCTCATGGACCCCATGATCATCAGAGGTGACTGTGCAGAGGGTACAGACCTATAAATACCTGGGAGTGCAGCTGGATGATAAATTGGACTGGACTTCCAATACTGATGCTCTGTCTGTCTATCTATCTACTGAGCTTTTAGTTTAGAAAAGCAACTCATACATTAACATCTTTTGTCTTAAAAGAAAAACATAATAACAGAGCTTTCAATGATACAAACAACTTTTTGTTGAAAGGTAAAAGTTTGCATTCGGTATGCTTTTGAACAATTAATGTGCTTTTTGCTGTTGTATACATGCTGATAATTTGTCTAACCTTGGCTCATACTTTGTAAGCTTGAGAGCAACACATGCAGCACTCAGGTCATCTGTTAGTCTGTTTCTGGTGTCAGATTTGATTTAATTTAAAGCTGAAAACAGCTGCGCACAAGCATAACATGTTCCAAACAAAGTAAGGAAAGCAATCTCAAGTGCCTTCATTGACTTAAGATTATTTGGCAGAGAATTCCACACTTTAAGGATTTCATTTTCATAACTAACTGTGCTGTCCTTTGTCATCCCTTCGATCCTCTCAAGTGTTTCACGCAGGTCTTCCCTATTAAGCTCCGCCCCCAAAGCTTCCATTATATATTACAGGGTCGTGGATCAGGTATGGCGATTAGCAACTCCCGGCAATAATTACAGATGCGGACGACTCCTCACCTGTGCGCTTAAGCGAGGACTGCCCGCATCACAAAGCTCCCGGAAACCGCTCCGGCCACTCTACCATAACCCCTTTAAGCGAAGCGGCAATTATCTGTTAAAACTGGCCTTTTCAATTTTGAGCTGTGGACCCGCTATACCACATCCCTCCAACCCCACCACGAGAATCACAGACTCAAAAGGCTGCAGTCCGTGCCGCACCCTCAAGCAGCATGTGTGCCGCCCGCCTTACCCCAGACAGGAGAGGAAGGAAGCGCTCCCATTGGGCTGCTGGGCAGAGGGGCGGGTGATGTGAGAAACGTCCTCCGCGCGCGTGAAGAGGGGGCGGTGAGGGAGCAGCCCGCCCCGCATTCCTCTGGCTTTATAGTAACGAACTCTGTGCTCGGGCGACGGCGCGCGTGCCCACTGAGAGGGCTCTGCGTGCCCCCTTTGGCACGCGTGCCATAGGTTCGCCACCACTGCTCTAGGTAATAACTCGTTCACCTCCAAATCTGAGATGCAAATGATCAGGATGTAATTTACATGAGGTACTTTAACCAGCAACATACAAAGAAAAGCGATTCGCAATTACGGAATATGTTCACACACGGGGATATTTATTGAAAGCGGGAGGACATCCAAAAATATACAGGAGGTGGGCTTCCATTTACAGTGCCCTCCATCATGTTTGGGTACAAAGCCGCATTCATTCCTTGTATTTGCCCCTCTGCTCCACAGTTTCCAATTTCAAATCAATCAATTCAGACATCGTGATTGGAGTGCACATTGTAGACTTTCGTTTGCAGACATTTTGGTCACACAGTACTTTTTATAGGTGGTCTCCCCATTTCAGGGCGCCATAATGTTTGTGTTTCATGGCTTCATAAGACACTTTGCATTGCTTCTACCCTTTGAGGTCCGTACTTGCCATTGTCTAACATGACCACAAGAGCTGTGCCAGTGGTACCCCCTGTGATGCCCAGGGCCCTAACCCCGACACAAACAGGCAGGACACCAATTGCCACACAGGAGGTTAGGAGCACACACTGATACAGTGCATTGCTGCACCCACCACATGACAAACCAACTCAGGATCCAGATTAGGACCCGAGTGCAGCCATGCAACGGGTGATACCTCAGCACCACACTAGTTCAGATGGAGTGGAACAGTGGGAGGTTTTTTTTATGGTGGCTGGAGTGCCAATTCTGCCACCAACCCCCAAGTTTTTCCCTGCAGGTTGGACGGATGCAGATTAACGTCATACCCAGGTTGGAGCAATTGCAGGTTAAGGGCCTTGCTCAAGGACCCAACAGAGCAGAGACCCTATTGGCATTTTACGGGATTTGAACTGGCAACCTTCTGATTGCCAGTGCAGATCTCTAGCCTCAGAGCCTCCACTCCGCCACACAGGCACACGGTTTTATTTACAGAGTTTATCTTCCACAGCACACAAAACCACAGAGCAGTCACCTCTTTGCCGCCTGTCCTTGCACCTCCACTCCTCCTCAGGCTTTGTCCTCTTCCTCCCGACTCAGGCCATCCACTTCTGGCAACCGGACCCTTCTTATAGGGCACCCAGAAGGACTCCAGGTGCCCGACAAGCTTCTTCCGGCCGTACTTTACTTGGCAGAACTGTAGCCAAATAGGACCCTGAAAACGTCTGTGCGCCCCCTGGCCGTGGATTGAGAGCCCATGCTCATGACCCGTGGCTGCCCTGTGTCGGTCCGGTGAAGAAATGATCTTAAAAATACACTCTCTCCTGATCCTTCCATAGTCCAGCCGTCTCAACGGGATAAGGCCTATGGCCGTCCACCACACCTCATTTAAGGGCACCATAATATCTGAACACACCAATGGCAGGTCTATTAAAGCCATTGTCGTATCCCTCATGTGCAAGAACTGTTTGAAGGCTGTGATTCACAGACATCACCAGGTGCTGAGGGTCCTCTCTGGTGATAATCTGCCAAGCCCCTCATGTGGCCATCTTCAGCTCCTGCTTGTTTTGGGGGGCTTCTCCCCTTCAGCAAATGGAAGCCCTGCTCAATTGGATTGAAATCAGGTAACTGGCTTGGGCAATTTCAGAATTTTCCATTTTTTTATCCTTGAAGAGCTCCTGTGTTGTCTTAGCAGTCTGTTTGGCTCATTATCTTGTTGTGGGATGAAACGCCGTCCAGTGAGTTTAGGGGACTTTCTGTAACTTGAGCAGATCAGATGTGTGTGCACCTCAGAATTCATTGTGCCACTGCCGTCAGCTGTTCCATCATCAAGTGTGCCAAGACCTGTGGCAGCCATACATGCCCACTCCATAACACCCCCCCCCACCATGTTTAACAGATGAGGTGGTCTGCTTTGGATCTCAGACAGTTCCTTGTCGTCTCCACACTTTGCTCTTGCCGTCACTCTGATGAGCCTCATCTTTGTCTCGTCTGTCCACAAGATCTTTTCCCAGAATTCTGCAGGCTCTTTAAAGTCCTTTATCACCAACTGTAACCTGGCCGTCTTGTTTGTGTGGTTTGCACCTTGCAGTGTCTCCTCTGTGTTTCTGTTTATGAAGTCTTCTGCTGATAGTCGTCCCTGACACATTCACATCGGCTCTCTGATCTGTCATTCGGGCCTTTGGGGCTTTTATTCACTATAGTGAGGATTCATCTGTCATCAGCAGTGGAGGTCTTCTTGCTTGGCCTACCAGTTCCTTTGTGATTACCGAGCTCACCAGTGTGTCCTTTTCTTCTTCGTGATATTCCAGACAGTTGATTTCAGTCATTCTCAGGTTTCACTGATGTCTCCGGTGGTTTGATTCTTGTTTTTCAGCCTCATGATGGCTTCTTTGACTTTCATTAGCACAGCTCTTGTCCTCAAGTTGAACAATGGTGACTCCAGACTGCAAAGGGCAGGAGAAAGCCGAGGTACCTTATGAAGCATTGAAACTTACCTGAGGAATCACAAACACCTGGGACGCCGATTGTCCCAAACACTATGGTGCCCTGAAATGGGGAGACTAAAAGTGTTGTGTGACCGAAATGTGAGCAAATCCCCTTAAATGAAGGTCTGCGGTGTGCACTTTCATCACGATGTCTGAATTGTTTGATTTGTAATTTTGAACTGTGGACCAGAGGGGGACATCAAGGAGCAAATGTGTCCCAAACGTTATGGAGGGCACTGTATGTAGTCAGTGATATCGTGATCTAGGGTCTTGGTTTTCCCAATACCTATGCATAGTCCTAGGGTCTGGTTGGCACCAATAAAGAGGTTCAGAATGGTCTGGAGGTCTTACACTGAGTGGTCTAAGATGGTACAGCTGTCCACGTATTGGAGGTCATTGACTGTCACCCTTGTCTTGCCCTCGAGGCACAGCAGATTGAGGAGCCTACCATTGAGCCAGCACAAGGAGAGCAGTCAGAGATCAGTAGCAGAATAACATGGCGGCAGAGTGTGAAGAGGGCACAGCCCTGTTTGCCCACCCTCTTTGGAATATTGATGCCATTCATTTCTGCTCCACGGCAGAGGACAGTTGCAGTCATCTTCACCATGCTGGACGAGCCCGGCAACTGTAATTGAAACTAAATGTTAAAAATGATAATTCGGCGAAAAAGAATAGCGTTTCAGACTTGTTTGTACTGAAACCGATAAATACAAACCAATGGAAAAAAAAAATGTTTTGATGGCGTCCGTGCCACTTTCTCTCTCTTTTTTTTTTTCTTTTTCTTTTCGCTTAAAGGGTAATGAATCTCTTCTGAGCATGTGGCTGCCTTTATGGTCCATTAGGTCACTTCAAGAAAAAAAAAAAAATTTAGTGTTGGAGGCCTAAATCAGAAAAAAAAAATTTGAAATACAACCTACTATCAAAAACCTTTTTAAAAAATTTTTCACCTGACCTGATGAGCCAAATCGAAGCCATGCTAGTGATTTAATGGAGCAATCAGCCGCACGTCAGATCTGATTGATGTTTCTCTTCAGGAGCCTGACAAGTGATTTTATCCCAACTGGTGCAGACAAATATCCCCTGCGAGGAGCCTGTCACTAACCCGGGCCGCTAAGAGATTAGTTCAACCATTACGTGTTTCTTTTGTCCTTGAATTGAAGCCGCTTCCCAACCACCTTTCTCTTTATTACACGGGAATCCCGCTTGTCGCATGCTTAGCGCAAAGGGACTCGTATGACAGATGCTTCATCAAGCGAGGCGCCTACAATCACCGGCCACTTTATCAGGTACACCTCGCTAGTACCCCGTTGGACCCCCTTTGGCCTTCAGAACTGACGGAATTCTTCGTGTTGGTTGATTCGACAGGGCGCTGGAAACATTCCTCAAAGATTTTGGTCCACTTTGACATGATGGCATCACACAGTTGCTGCACATCCATGATGTGAATCTCCGGTCCCAGCACATCTCAAAGGTCTGCTGACTGTGGAGGCCATTTGAGTCCAGTGGACTCCTTGTCATGTTCAGGGAACCAGTTTGAGATGATCTGAGCCTTGTGACATGACGTGTTATCCTGCTGGAAGGAGCCATCAGAAGATGGCGGTCATAAAGGGACGGACAGGGTCAGTAACAAGTAACTCAGGTAGGCTGTAGCATTTAAACAATACTCAGTTGGTACTAAGGGGCCCAAAGTGTGCCAAGAAAATATCAACCACACCATCACACCACCAGCAGCACCCAGAACTGTTGATACAAGGCAGGATGCTTTCATGCTGTTGATCCGACCATCCGAATGTCACAGCAGAAATTGAGACTCATCAGACCAGGTGACGTTTTTCCAATCTTCTGTTGTCCAGTTTTGGTGTGAATTGTAGCCTCGGTTGCCTGTTCTTAGCTGACAGGAGTGGCACCTGGTGTGGTCTCCTGCTACTGTAGCCCACCTGTTTGCCGTGGTGTGTGTTCGGTGATGCTCATCTGCACACCTTACTTGTAACGAGTGCTTATCTGAGTTCCTGTTGCCTTTCTATCAGCTCAGGCCAGTCTGGCCATTCTCCGCTGACCTCAACAAGTCCTTTTTGCCCACTGGATATGTTCCCTTTTTCAGGCCATTCTCTGTAAACCCCTGAGATGGTTGTGTGTGAAAATCCCAGTAGATCAGCAGTTTCTGAAATACTCAGACCAACAACCACACCACGTTCAAAGTCACTTCAGTCCCCTTTTCTTCTCAGTTCTGAGGCTCAGTTTGAACTTCAGCAGCTGGTCATGACAAGATCTACAGGCCGAAATGCAGTGAGGTGCTGCCCTGTGATTGGCTGATTATCAAACAGGTGTACCTAATAAAGTGGCCAGTGAGTGGATATTCTCGGTATTTACAGAGTCGGCCTGCAGAGGAGTTTCAACGACAGCTGTTCCATCATCAAGTGTGCCAAGACCTGTGGCAACCATACATGCCCACCCCATAACACCCCCTCCACCATGTCTAACAGATGAGGTGGTCTGCTCTGGATCTCAGACAGTTCCTTGTCGTCTCCACGCTTTGCTCTTGCCGTCACACTGATGAGGCTCTTCTTCGTCTCGTCTGTCCACAAAATCTTTTCTCACAATTCTGCAGGCTCTTTGAAGTGCTTTATCGCCAACTCTAATCTGGCCATCCCGTTTGTGTGGTTTGCACCTTGCAGTGTCTCCTCTGCGTTTGTGTTCATGAAGTCTTCTGATGGTCGTCTCTGACACACACACACACATTGGCCCCCCGAAGACTGTCTCTGATCTGTCACACAGGCCTTTGGGTCTTTTTTTTTTTGACGATAGTGAGGATTCTTCTGCCATCAGCACTTGAGGTCTTTCCTTGGCCTAGCAGCCCCTTTGTGATTACTGAGCCCACCAGTGTGTTCTTTCTTCTTCATGATATTCCAGACAGTTGATTTTGGTCATCTTCAGGATTTACTGATGTCTCTGATGGTTTGATTTTTGAGTTTCAGCCTCACGACGGCTTGTTTGACATTTTCATTAGCACAGCTCTTGTCCTCATGGTGAACAATGGCCACCACGTACTCCAAAGGGTAGAAGCCATCCATCCATCCATTTTCTAACCCGCTGAATCCAAACACAGGGTCATGGGGCCAGTGAGGTATCATATGAAGCCATGAAACCCACCTGAGGAGTCACAAACACCTGTGATCCCAAACATTGTGGTCCCCTGAAATGGGGGGACCGTGTAGAAAAAGTGTTGTGTGACTAAAATGTCTGCAATTCCCCCTAAATGAAGGTCTGCAGTGTGCACTTTAATCACGACATCTGAATTGCTTGAGGTGTCACATTAAACTGCTGAGCTGAGGGGGGCATCAAGGAGAAAAAGGTTCTTTGTCCCAAATATTATGGTGGGCACTGTTGGTACGGAATGATAAGTAAACAGAATACAATTAGCAGGTAATCCACAACTAAGGAAATCAATGAACAGAACAATATTATAAAACACCATGAATGATAATGAAAGAAGAACAAAGAAGATAACAAGAAGCACTTTATAGCTGCGCCGGGCATAGCAGGCTGCCTTGACCACAACAGCACTTACTGTTCGCTGCCCATTTTGTAATCCAACAGAAACAATTTATCATTCCTTTCTGTATGTACCCGTGTTCAATTTTCTTGGTTTATTGTGTCGGAAAGTAGAAATTGTTTTCACTGAACTCAATTCTATATTTGGAATCTCTGTCGCTAGGAAAATTTAAAAAAAAAAAAGGAACGCTTATTTAGCAGCTTTTTGGTGGGTCAAAGCTCAGACGGCCATTGTCAAAACTCAGAGGGATACGGAGAAATGGACCAAACACACAGACGCTTCATGAATTTTTAGGTTGCTTATTCACAGCAGATTGACGGTTGAACTTAAATATTATAAAGTAACACATCAAACGGACGTAAATTGAGGAATTTGGATGTATGAATGATGTTTTGTGTTCCACAGAAAATGATTGTAGAGGTTGTGTTTTGGGCTGGACTAACAAGCTGAATGTCAAAGCAGTGCTTCAAGGTGGTCAGAAGTTTCGAGTATTTGCTGAACCTCTCGATTGTCGGCATGTATTTCCCTCTTGTTTTCATCCTTGCGTTTCCTGGATTTTGCCTTGCGTGTCTTCTGCGATTCGCTTGACACTCAGCAGACGTCTCTCTCCTTTGGCTGCTTCCTGCTGTTATTCCACTTAGCCCTTTGTTTTGTGACCCCACAGAAGCACAGATCACTTGACCATCCTTTCTGCACACTTAAAAGAGTTCAGTGTGTGGTTATCAGTAAATGCAATAAATTCAAGCCTGAGCATGTTGTTTTTTATAAGGTAAAGTGAGGGGCCTTTCGAGTTATGGAGAGAGGGATTTGTGAGTCAACAGTTAACTCTCTGCCAGTTGTTTACACACATAAGAACTCTTCTCGATCGCTGGCAGCCATTTGTCTGTTGTTCTTGTTACATTCTGTATGCAGAATTGGACGCTCAGCAGATGTCGCTGGTCTTCTTTTTTCTTCCTGTCATGTCACTTGGTTTTGTAACCACTGCACCATAGTAAACACACGACCACAGGACACACTGCTGAGGTTGCCACTACCAACATTTTTTTTTAATTTCCAGAACATATCAGGCCATAAGCTTTTGATCGAGGCCAAGTTCGAGGTTCTGCATAAATGATCTCATGACAGATGGACAGACCTTGATATTTTATATATGGTACTAGCTGTGCTACCCATTGTAGCAAAGCACAAAAAGAGATCACAAAGAGTTGGGGCGCCAGCTGTGATCCCCGTATAACTGTTAGCAGAAAAATAACAAAAACGATTTAACATTCGTCAGAGTAACGTCTTTCCACAAGACTGACTCAAGATGACGGCGTTGGTGGTGGTGATGATTATCAAGCAGGAAGGCGGGAAGAAGCAGGCCCATGCGACCAGAAACTGGAAGTGACATCAGAGGTCTTTGAGCGGCCAGTCTTCTGACCTGTACTTACAAGAAGAGGAGAGGCGTTAAAAGACAGGAATTACCCTTCAGTGAGCCCTGAAGTTGTCTCCACTGTGCACGTGTGTGACACCATCTAAGAAGAGCTGAAGTTTAAGTAATCAGCACAGGCCTCAGTGTTAATGTTTGCATGTGTTTTGCAATGCATGTTGTAATAAAATGCATTGTATTTGTCTTTCTAACAGATGGCATCATTAAGATTTTTAGTAATAAAATGCATTGCGTTTTTCATTCCAACAGATGGCGCATCACAATTATTAGCACTGCTTTTATGAATCCCATGCCAAATGGCATATAACAGACATATAGTAATTGGACAGACACACTAATACACAGACACTTGTCATTTAAGGACAGACCAATGCCTTCTGTTGGACGAAAACACCGCTAACATTTGCAGTGAAGTGTGTTTGTCCAATTGCTGTGTCTCTGTTATATGTCATTTGGTATGGGATTTGTAAAAGCAGTGTTAAGGTTTGCATGTGTTTTGCAATGCATGTAGTAATAAAATGCATTGTATTTGTCTTTCTAACAGATGGCACATCATTAAGATTTTTAGTAATAAAATGCATTGCGTTTTTCATTCCAACAGATGGCGCATCACAAACATTAGCACTGCTTTTATGAATCCCATGCCAAATGGCATATAACATCCATCCATCCAATATCCAACCCGCTGAATCCGAACACAGGGTCACGGGGGTCTGCTGGAGCCAATCCCAGCCAACACAGGGCACAAGGCAGGAACCAATCCTGGGCAGGGTGCCAACTCACCACAGTGGCATATAACAGACATATAGTAATTGGACAGACACACTAATACACAGACACTTGTCATTTAAGGACAGGCCAATACCTTCTGTTGGACGAAAACACTGCTAACGTTTGCAGTGAAGTGTGTTTGTCCAATTGCTGTGTCTCTGTTATATGTCATTTGGTATGGGATTTGTAAAAGCAGTGTTAAGGTTTGCATGTGTTTTGCAATGCATGTAGTAATAAAATGCATTGTATTTGTCTTTCTAACAGATGGCACATCATTAAGATTTTTAGTAATTAAATGCATTACGTTTTTCATTCCAACAGATGGCGCATCGCAAACATTAGAACTGCTTTTATGAATCCCATGCCAAATGTCATATAACAGACATATAGTAATTGGACAGACACACTAATACACAGACACTTGTCATTTAAGGAGGACAGGCCAATGCCTTCTGTTGGACGAAAACACCGTTAATGTTTGCAGTGAAGTGTGTTTGTCCAATTGCTGTGTCTCTGTTATATGTCATTTGGTATGGGATTTGTAAAAGCAGTGTTAAGGTTTGCATGTGTTTTGCAATGCATGTAGTAATAAAATGCATTGTATTTGTCTTTCTAACAGATGGCACATCATTAAGATTTTTAGTAATAAAATGCATTGCGTTTTTCATTCCAACAGATGGCGCATCACAATTATTAGCACTGCTTTTATGAATCCCATGCCAAATGGCATATAACAGACATATAGTAATTGGACAGACACACTAATACACAGACACTTGTCATTTAAGGACAGGCCAATGCCTTCTGTTGGACGAAAACACTGCTAACGTTTGCAGTGAAGTGTGTTTGTCCAACTGCTGTGTCTCTGTTATATGTCATTTGGTATGGGATTTGTAAAAGCAGTGTTAAGGTTTGCATGTGTTTTGCAATGCATGTAGTCATAAAATGCATTGTATTTGCCTTTCTAACAGATGGCACATCATTAAGATTTTTAGTAATAAAATGCATTGCGTTTTTCATTCCAACAGATGGCGCATCACAAACATTAGCACTGCTTTTATGAATCCCATGCCAAATGGCATATAACAGACATATAGTAATTGGACAGACACACTAATACACAGACACTTGTCATTTAAGGAGGACAGGCCAATGCCTTCTGTTGGACGAAAACACCGCTAACGTTTGCAGTGAAGTGTGTTTTGTCCAATTGCTGTGTCTCTGTTATATGTCATTTGGTATGGGATTTGTAAAAGCAGTGTTAAGGTTTGTGGTGAGCCATCTGTTGGAATGACAAATGCAATGCATTTTATTACTAAAAATGTTTGTGCTCTGCCATCTATTGGACTGACAAATGCAATGCATATGTCTTTGTTAATGCCATTTGTTATGGGATTCGTAAAAATAGTGTTAATGTCTGTGATGTACCATTTGTTGAAATAACAAGTGCAATACATGTCTCTGTTATGGGCCATAACGCAGTGCAAATGTTTGTGATGGCATCGCCGACAAAGAGGACGTTGTTGCAGTGGGAGAAGAAGGCTTTTGCAACGGGCAGCGTCCAAGACACGCTGCGAAGTGGAAGACCATCCATAAGGCATGAAACGTGTGCAGATGTGGCAAAGTCTGTCCAACGATCCCTAATGAAATCCACTCGTAAACGTGCTGCTGAGTTGGGAATAGCGGAACCGACAATGCGAAAACACATCAAACAGGACTTGCAAATGAAATGTTGGCGTCCATTGCACGTTAACAGATGCCGACTTGGACAGACGTCAGGAAGCTTTCCAACAAATGCTGCGAAGGAAAAAGTTATGTTCTCTGACGAATGCGCGATTTATCGCAGCTCCCGCAATCGAAACGTGTTTTTCTGGGGAAAAGAAAATCCACATTTCTTTGAAGAAATTGAGCATAACCCACCACAGGTGATGACCTGGGCCGGAATGAGAGCACAGCATTTGTTTGGCCCTTATTTTTTTTGATGCTTCTGTTAACCAAATCAGTTGTCTGGAAATGCTGAATGGCTGGCTCATCCCGCAACTGAGAAACCAGGGCGTCCTTGACAGTGTTTTGGTTTCAACAAGACGGGGCACCTGCCCATTTCGCGATCACCGTGCGTGATCGACGAGGATCAAACAAGAATCCCGCTCCTCTTCTGTGGCCTCCGAGAAGCCCTGATCTCACAACTCCAGATAATGCACTCTGGGGGTTTATCAAAGAAGACGTGCGGAAGCGGCGTTATTCATCGAACGATGAACTGAAGCATGCGGTTCGCGCCGCGTTCCAGAAAGTAACCCCACAAATGTTGCAGAACATGAGCAGGAGAACCTGGCGGCGCATCCGGCTATGCAGAGATCATGGAGGGACCCATACAGATGGTTTGGAGGTAACCTTTAGCTTTCAAAATCCTCCAAAAGATAGGGGTATACGGACTTTGTGCGCATCCTGTATTACAAAAATTGTTTGTGCTGCGCCATCTGTTGGACTGACAGATGCAATACATATACAGTATCTCTGTTATATGCCATTTGGTAAGGGATTCATAAAAATAGTGTTAATATCTGTGCTACAGCATCTGTTGGAATAACAAATACAGTGAATGTCTCTGTTATAGGCCATTTGGTGTGGGAGTCGTAAAAGCAGTGCTAATGCTGGTGGTACACCATCTGTTGGAATAACAAATGCTGTACATTTTATTACTAAAAATGTTTGTGCTGTGCCAACAGTTGAAATGACAAATAATTGCATATTTTTCGGGTATTTGTCATTTGGTATGGGATTTGTAAAAGCAGAGCTAAAGTTTGTGGTGCGCCATCTGTTGGAATGAAAAATGCTGTTCATTTTAATACTACAAATGTTTATGGTGCACCATATGTTAGAATGACACAGAGACACATTCACACTTGGCCTTTTATTAAGGCGGATTTAGATTCTACTCTGGTTGAGTTTGTTTGTGCCTTACACCCCACCTTACTGTGATGGGCCGCAGCTTGGCTGTGATGGACACATTTGTATAGCACCTTCTAAAATTATTCAGGTGCTTTAATAGTTTTCACATGTTGATAGAGTAGAAATGTTAGCTGCGTGCGGTGCTCTCACCCATATTTTTACTTCAGATTCTTCATCACGGTAAAACATTTCAAACACAACAGTGAGTTATTTATCAGCTAATCTGTTTAAATGCACATTGATAGAATTTGAAGACTCGTCCAAAAGATCAGTTCAGGAGTTAAATGGACGCAGTGCCGACAGGAGGCCGCGTGTTTTAGTGTTCCTTAATTTTCCCAGACAGCTCTTACATCAGTGTGTCCTTTCAGATGCATTTTTCTCCATAACTGCTCTTGTCACGATAATTTTAGTCTCCTAACCTGTAAGAAGCATTTTTCTTCAAAGATGTAAGATTAATGGAATCCAATTTATTAAATGTGAGCAGGTGGTGGTGAGAAGACTTTTTTTGTTTTATGTTTTAAGGTCGCCGTGGTTGGCGCTTCATTTGACAAAGGCAGGCGGCACAGCGGCTAGTGCTGTTAACTCACATCTCCCGAGTTCTGGGTTCAAAGCCCACCCAGGTCTCTGTTTTGAGTGTGTGTGTTCAGTTCGTTTTTTCCTTGGGTTTCAAGATTTGTGATGAACTGGCATCCCATCCAGGTAACTGAGGTTGGCTCCAGGGTACTACAACCCTAAGTTTACATTAAACGGGTTAGAAAGCAGATGGATGACACGGCGGTGAGCTCTGCTGCCTGAATTTGAACCTCTGTCACTATCTCTGTGGCACTTCCAGGTTTTCCATGTGTCCCTGTGACTTTTCTCTCAAGTTCCAAGGTGGCATAGAGGTGGAATAGTTGGCTCTGGGTTCAAATCACTGTTTGTTTGTATGAAATTTGTTTGTTCTCCCGGTTCCAAGTGGGGTTTTTGGGTACTCTGGTTTTCCTTTCCCATCCCATTGGTTCATTTCAAGTTAAAAACTGACCATTTGTCAGTGAGTGACATTTGCAGGCCCTGTGATGGAGTGGGTTGTGTTGTGTTTAAATAACACTAAAATACCAGAAAAGGGTGAGCAGGGCTCAAAAATAAACAAGCGTCAGAGCAGGACTCCACTACGCCTAAGCCACAGGAGCAGAAATCACCCCAGGCGGCCTCGCCCCAAACCAAAAGGGCAGGCTTTGTGGCCTGCAAAGATCCAAAATGAGGCTCACGCTTTAAAAGTTCAAAATGCTCAAAAATGTCCTTCAGTGGGAGAGGATGACATCTTCAGGGCTGCGATAAGGTAGGCAGAGAGGGGACACCGTTATTAACTTTGTCACCTTGCCCACACAAACTTCAGAAGCTCTTTGACTGGAAGACGAGTGAACCAGTTGCAGAAGCCACACCTCTTCCAGGACACCATTATAAAAACAGCCCACCCACCGACAGCCAGGGTTCAATGAGATCTCAGACTTGGAGCAGAAAGAATAGAAAGTTTACCTGAGCGTCTTCTTTCAGTGTAGCTGTCTGTTTATACTAAAGGCCAGTTTGATTTACTTGATGCGTCTGTGTCGCCGCAAGGATCCGCCAGGGTGTGTGTGATGTAAGATTTGTCATCGGTTTTGACCAGGGCCAGTTTAAGATGAAATTGAGCCTGATGCTGCAGCACAAAAAAGCACTGGCGCATATGCATTTGACACTCGCCGTACACGCGCACTCAGACCGACCCAGGAGCCTTAAGCCTTTATTGAACATGAATAATAATAACGACGTAGTATCGTAACAACTCGAGATTAACATCAAACTATGTAACATCGACATTCAATAGCAATTGTCTGAAAAGTGCACTTAATACAGAAAACCTAACAATGAAATACACAAAATTTCGCAATTCTCTTACGAAACACAGTAAGAAAAATTGAATTTGCAGAGACATTGTGTCAAAGTGACTCAGTTCAGGCTCATGAGGGTAAAATTTGTCCACGATTTAAATTTCATAATAGACCAGAATCCTGTCGAGGATTTTAAAAATTCTAAACATCCATGTTGGGCCCGCGGGCCGGCTTTTAGTTTTACCTTTACAGATAACCATTTAAATAGCCATCGATTGTTACTGTACAACTAACTTTCAAGGTGAAAAATTGACTACGTGGCACTTACCGAACAATAATAAAGTGTCAAGAATCCCCAAGATATTGCAAATAACGCAGCTAAATTACTAAGTAAACTGTTGAACATACAACTGATAGCATTAACTTGAAATCTTCAGTTAACAATAAACACAACGACATTATGGTTACGTCACAGCGCAAAGAACAATAGTGACTGTATAATAAGTAACGCTGTGTCTAGGCGTCCGAAAGTCGGACTTCAAATTTCATTCTAAGAATTATTTTGAGGTTAATATAGCAAAGGAAAACTGTTCAGCTTCCGGAAAATTCTCGTCTGTTTTCATCTGGGCCTATTTCAGGAATGGACCTAATGCTGCAGCATCAATAGCACCCACCTTAATCTGGCCCTGGTCTTTTCCACACTTCTATGTGGGACTGATGTGCTCAGTGAACCTTCTTCAAACAGCTCAGTCCTGCACCTCCTCGCCAGTCAAGCCCTTTTTCTTCAGATTTTCTTTTACTTTATCCATCCACCTACACTTTGGCCTCTTTCGCTTTCTGTACTTCCATTCCCACGTCTTCATTGTTTCTCCTCATCACTTGTCCATACCACTTCAGCCTCCTTTCCTGTACTTTCTTAGCTATCTCTCCCACTGTTGTTGAACCTCTGATGGTCTCATTTCTTATTCTGTCCCTTTTTGTAGCTCCAGATATCCATCTCAGAGTTCGGATTTCTGTCACATCTAACTTCTTCTCCTGCTGCGCGCTCTTTACTGCGCATGTCTCAGCTCGACACATCATTGCTGGTCTTATAAATCTGACCTTTAACCTTCGCCTTAGTCCATTGATCACACAACACTCATGATAGCTTCTTCCAATTGTCCCATCCACGCTGCACTCAATGGTTTATCTCTGCGTCTAATTCTTCATCTTGGGCCACCACTGATCCTAGATATTTAAACTTCTCTACTCTTTTTACCAGCTGCCAGTGCAGGCTAACTCCCGAATCCTGATCATCATTAACCATCACATATTCTGTCTTCTTCTTTCTATTTATCTTCCAAAGCGTTTCTCCATTCTTCCAACTTCCTCTCCACTTCCTCTTTTCTGGTGCTACACAACACAATGTCATCAGCACAAATACAATACAATACAATACAATACAATGCAATGCAATACAATACAATACAATACAATTTATTTTTTGTGTAGCCCAAAATCTCACAAGAAGTGACGCAATGCGCTTTAACAGGCCCTGCCTCTTGACTCTCTAAGACAGGGGTGGACAAAGTCAGTCCTGGAGGGCCGCAGTGGCTGCAGGTTTTTGTTCCAGCCAAATTGCTTACTAAGAAGCACTTATTGTTCAAGAAACACTTCTGCTTCATTTTAGTTATCTCCCTCATTAAGATTTTGAACCCTTATTGCTTATTTAAGTTTTAAACAGCTACATTCTCGGTTTTTACTTGCTCCTTATTAACAATAAGATGCAAATGACAAAAGACACCAGCAGTTATCCATTTTTCTTGTTCCCCTTTACACCTGTGTGTATTTATCGTGCACTATTCGGTTTAATTAAATATTTGGAAGGAAAGAGAAGAGAAAAAGTGAAGGACTGAGAATTACCCATCCGTTTTACACTTCAAAGTATTTGGATGATATCCTTAGAATGGAAAAAAAACCTCAGATATGAGACTGACTTGACATAGCAGAGTTAAAGCACTAGATGATAGATAGATAGATAGATAGATATGAAAGGCACTATATAATTGTTAGATAGTAGATAGATAGATAAAGAGATGAGTAGTCCAAAGGCACTATATTACAGATAGATAGATAGATAGATAGATAGATAGATAGATAGATAGATAGATAGATGTGAAGGGCACTATATGATAGATAGATAGATAGATAGATAGATAGATAGATAGATAGATAGATAGATAGATAGATAGATAGATAGATAGATAGATAGATACTTTATTAATCCCAAGGGGAAATTCACATAATCCAGCAGCAGTATACTGATACAAAGAAACAATATTAAATTAAATAGTAATAAAAATGAAAAAATAAAAAAGTAGACAATAACTTTGAATAATGTTAGCATTTACTCCCCCAGGTGGAATTGAAGAGTCGCATAGTGTGGGGTCTCCTCAGTCTGTCACTGAAGCTACTCCTCTGCCTGGAGATGACACTGTTCAGTGGATTCTTCATGATTGAAAGGAGTTTGCTTAATGCCCGTCACTCTGCCACAGATGTTAAACTGTAAACTTACTCCTACAATAGAGCCTGTCCAGTCTTGAGGCGTCTTTCATCTTTATGCTGCCACCCCAGCACACCACCGCGTAGAAGAGGGCACTCGCCACAACCATCTGGTAGAACATCTGCAGATGTTGAAGGATGCCAACCTTCTCAGAAAGTATAGTCTGCTCTGACCTTTCTTACACAGATCATCAGTGTTGGCAGTCCAGTCCAATTTGTCATCCAGCTGCAATCCCAGATATTTATAGGTCTGTACCCTCTGCACAGTCAGCTCTGATGATCACAGGGTCCATTAGGGGCCTGGGCCTCCTAAAATCCACCACCAGTTTCTTGGTTTTGCTGGTGTTAAGATGTAAGTGGTTTGAGTCGCACCATTTAACAAAGTCTTTGATTAACTTTCTGTACTCCTCCTCCTGCCCACACCTCATGCAGCCCACAATAGCACGTGGCAGGACTCCAAGTCATATTGGAAGTCTGATGTATATAGATTGAACAGGACCGGAGAAAGTCCAGTCCCCTGCGGCGCCCCTATATTGCTGAACACAATGTCAGACCTGCAGTTCCCAAGACACACATATTGAGGTTTGTCTGTAAGATAGTCCACAATCCATGCCATCAGGTGTGAGTCTACTCCCATCTCAGTCAGCTTGTCTCTAAGGAGCAGAGGTTGGATGGTGTTGAAGATGCTAGAGAAGTCCAGAAACATAATTGTTACAGCACCACTGGCTCTGTCCAAGTGGGAGAGGGATCGGTGTAGCATATAGATGATGGCATCCTCCACTCCCACCTTCTCCTGGCATGCGAACTGCAGAGGGTCGAGGGCGTGGCGGACCTGTGGCCTCAGGTGGTGAAGCAGCAGCTAACAAGCCATGAAATATAATTATTGGCAAGGATTGTTTTCTAATTAAGCAACTGGGTTGGAACAAAAACCCACGGCCACTGCAGCCCTCCAGGAATGACTTTGTCCACCCCTGCTCTAAGAAAACAAGGAAAAACTCCCAAAAAAAACCCTTGTAAGGGAAAAAATGGAAGAAACCTTGGGAAAGGCAATTCAAAGAGAGACCCCTTTCCAGGTAGGTTGGGCGTGCAGTGGGTGTCAAAAAGAAGGGGGTCAATACAATACAATACACAGAACAGAACAAATCCTCAATACAATATAAAAAATAAAAATCTTACAAGTATGGAGCAGAATTTAACAGTAGATGATATCCCATAATATGATTTGGATTTGTTCAGAGTCCTGGAGACCTCGGCCATCAAACTGCCTCCCCCTATTGGCCATTCCACAGCTGAGACAGCACTAATCCAATGAAAGGACCCCTCTACCCGACGATTCCTGCGATCATCCATCAGAGATGACTTTACCTTAGGCAGGCAAAACAATTTGGCAGGTGAGCCATGGCACCAAGTGCCACATTTGAGTACCGAGAAGAGAAACAGAATAGGTGAGGGTTAGTAACAAATTTATATTTAATATCCATCCATCCATTATCCAACCTGCTATATCCTAACTACAGGGTCACGGGGGTCTGCTGGAGCCAATCCCAGCCAGCACAGGGCGCAAGGCAGGAAACAAACCCCGGGCAGGGCACCAGCCCACCTCAGTTAATATTTATATTTAATTTATATGTATATTTATTTACATTTATATTTAGGGGTTAGTATCAGGGTGTTGTCCCGTGTTAGCCATTATGAATGTAGTGAGAAGTAAGTAAAATGACTCTTTTTATTGGCTAACTAGAAAGATTACAATATGCAGACTTTCAAGGAAACTCAGGCCCCTTCTTCTGGCGAGCTGTCATGTTATGTGAATTTCCCCTTGGGATTAATAAAGTATCTATCTATCTATATCTATCTATCTATCTATCTATCTATCTATCTATCTATCTATCTATCTATCTATCTATCTGTCTATTATATAGTGCCTTTTAACTATCTATCTATCTATCTATCTATCTATTATATAGTGCCTTTCATATCTATCTATCTATCTATCTATCTATCTATCAGTTATATAGTGCCTTTCACATCTATCTATCTATCTATCTATCTATTATATAGTGCCTTTTAACTATCTATCTATCAGTTATATAGTGCCTTTCACATCTATCTATCTATCTATCTATCAGTTATATAGTGCCTTTCACATCTATCTATCTATCTATCTATCTATCTATCTATCTATCTATTATATAGTGCCTTCAATCTATCTATCTATCTATCTATCAGTTATATAGTGCCTTTCACATCTATCTATCTATCTATCTATCTATCTATCTATCTATCTATCTATCTATCTATCTATCTATCTATCTATCTATTATATAGTGCCTTTTAACTATCTATCTATCTATCTATCTACAGTATTATATAGTGCCTTTCATATCTATCTATCTATCTATCTATCTATCTATCTATCTATCTATCTATCTATCTATCTATCTATCTATTATATAGTGCCTTTTAACTATCTATCTATCTATCTATCTATCTATCTATCTATCTATCTATCTATCTATCTATCTATCTATCTATCTATCTATCGCTATGTAACGTGTGTAATGCTATGATGCTATTTGGGGGATACAAAGATGCCTATTTATTTTTTGTCTAAAAGTAAGAAAGTAGGCATTTTTTTGCCCCTTCTTCATATAACACTAACGTTGATCAAAAACGTCTTGAGGACAGGGTGGATTTCAATATTTCAGGCAGATGTTTCCTCGCATTAGCAAAGCAAGAACAGAACAAGACGTTTTTGTTGGATCTCTTAAATCTGGGAGCCTTTCAAGGATGCAAACTTCAAATCCAAGCTGTGTGAAGTTGAGAGAATAGCCAGGAGGCATTTGAAAAACGTGCACCACAATTTTCTTGAAAATACAAAGGTGGAAAGCTCAGAGGAACTAGTCGAGGAGCTTCTCTCTTCCTACCCAGCACTTGAATGCAGCATGTCTTCAGAAATCCCTTTGTTACTCTCTCGTGTGGGAGCGCCGTCTGATAAACATGGAGAGAGGACGTCACTCAGACGGAGGGGCATCATAGGGGACAGTGGAGTGAGTCTACGCCAGCAGATATTCACCGTGAAACACTTCCAGAGGATTATAAGAGGAAAACAAATGACCAGGTGACTTCTTTAGGTGACGTGTGGTGCAAATGGGGCAGGGGAAAATCAAAGAAGAGCTGGGGATTACTGCCAAAGTCCAAAACACAGTACAACAATGAGGGTGCAACAGAAATAAGGCACAGCAGCCAACAACAACATTCATTTCTGTCGCACATTTTCAAACTAATGATGTAGCTCAAAGTGCTTTACAAGGTGAAGAAAGAAAAATAAGATTAGCCAATATTAATTAACATAGAATAAAAATAAGGTCCGATGGCCAGGAGGACAGAAAAAGCAAAAACTCCAGACGGCTGGAGAAAAAAACAAAATCTGCAGGGGTTCCGAGGCCACAAGACCTCCCACCCAGCCCCTCAATCTCAATCAGTCCTCATGGTTTTCAGGCTTCACGTGTTAGAATTAGACAATGATGGTCATGTGGACCTCTGGTCTTCAATCCATCAATATAGGCACTGCATGGTGCCCTGATCAGGTAGTGGTGGTGCAGATGGTCACCATAGAAAACCAGAAAAAGAACCACAGACACAGAAGGGGTTAGCACGGATTGTGGAGCCGTGATAGAAATGATAATTCAATGCATTTACAGAATATCAGGGTTACAGTAAAATGAAGCTCTGAGAAAGCCATGTTAAAGTAATGTGTTTTTATCAGTTGTTTTAAAGGCTCCACCGTATTAGTCTGGCGAGTTTCTATCGATCGGCTATTCAGATTTTAGGTGCATAACAGCAGAAGGCCGCCCGCCTCACCACTTCTTTTAAGTTTAGCTCTTGGAGTTCTAAGCAGACCCTCATTTGAAGATCTAAGGTTACGATTTGGAGTGTAAGGTGAAAGACATTCAGAGATATAGGATGGAGCAGATTATGTAAGGCTTTGTAAACCATCAGCAGGATTTTAAAGTCAATTCTAAATGACACAGATAACCAGTGTAGTGACATCAGAACTGGTATTTTCTTCTTCTAGTTAAGATTCTAGCAGCTCCATTCTGCACTCGTTGCAATCGATTGATGTCTTTTTTGGGCGGTGCTGAGATGAGTGCATTACTGTAATCTATTCACCTTCTTAGCTTCTGCGGCTTCTCAAAACTTTCATCTGTTTCGAGCAGGTCTGGGTATGGACCGCGTTCCTCAGACTGAGACGCCATCTTCCGGGAGCCCTCGAATTTATGTCATCCTGACCGGAAGAGGCGTTGATTTGTCGATCGCGGGTGTGGCTTAGGTGGCCTCACCAGACGACTGCTTTTAAAAGAGATGGTATTGTTAGCGGTGGCACCACCTCCTGCCCCAGCAGGGTATTGCATACCTTGTCTGAGCATGGAAGGTGATCCTCAGGCATCCATGCGTGATAGTAAGTAATAATTATATTTAAAATAATTTTTTTTTCAAATCTAAATTATTTTTAAAATATTTTTTTCTCAGTAACAGTTTTTAATTCATATTTAAATCTTTGTCTCTCAAAAACTGGATGAGGCAGAGCAGTTCTTTTGACAGACTTGTATTTAGCACCCTCAAATCTATAGCATACATGTAAAAGTTTCACAGGAGCCAAACAAATTTCTTTTTTGCACCCCACTGTAAGTCGAGTCGGAGGTGGCAATTTGTGATGTCAGCCTCACAAGGGCGTAAAGGTTGCCCTGTACTCTTCCTCCTCAATCAAGTTTGACGGACTTTACCGTTGGTCTCCTAGTGTTGTTTTTTTCTCAACTTTAGTCTTCCTGATACTGGTTCATGGATTGGGTTATATAGACCATGATTTAGGGTTTTGTTTAAGCTTGAAAAAACAAAGGCAGTAGCATTTCCTGGTGTGAAAGATCCGCCTGGCAACAGGTAGACACGGACTCCAGATGTCCCAAAAACGCGCATTGTTTATTAAAACAGTTTTACACACACTATACCACCACAAATCACAAGGCTCAGTTCTGTCCTCTTTTCTTTTCAGCCGCCTCCACTCCTCTCTCGCAAGCTCCAGCTTCTCCCTCCCGAATCCGGCTCCCTGAATGGAGTGAGGCAGCCCCTTTTATGGCACACCTGGATGTGCTCCTGGTGTGGCGGAAGTGCTGCCCTTGCACCCGGAAGCACTCCAGACTTATCTGGTTCCTTTTCCGGCAGCACTTCCTGGTGTTGCGGAAGTGCTGCACTCCATGGCTCGGGAACCTGGATGCTATCCAGGGGTGCTGCCCTCTTGCGCGCCAGGGAAGATATGGCCCCTATCCCAGTCGTTCACTTCTCGAGGCGTCCCGGTGGGGCAAGGTCTCTGGTCGTCTGCCACACTGGTTACAGATATGGATTCTGTTTTAGGTTTTATCTCCTGATCCTCAATTCCAATCATTTTTGCTTTTCTTTTATCGTGGGGCCTGTTGAGACTGACTCATGTCATGTCATGACTCTTGTGATTCTTGTCACTCTTTGCTGTGGTCATGCAGATTTCAAAATTGATGGATGGATGAATAATAATCATAATTATAATTATAATAATCGTTTATTATTTATTTCCATTTAGGGTCCATGACACTGTTGGTGCAGTAGCCTTAGACTCTGAAGGAAATGTGGCCTGTGCCACCTCAACTGGAGGAATCTGCAACAAAATGGTTGGCCGAGTTGGAGATTCACCAATCATTGGTAAGGACCACTGACTTTACCCTGCTATGTCACCCTGTGCTCCGCCCCCACACCCCTCCTTCTGACAGGCTGCCTGCCTTTGACCCCGCCCACTGTTTGAACACATGAACGGCACATTAGAGAGAAGAGCAAAGAAGTGATGCTGGGAACTCACGTCATTAAAAAAAATAATAAATAAAAACAGTCGGAAAGAGGCCATAAGAAAGACTGGATAGAATTCAAAGGCATGTTATAGTTTAAGATCTGAATGAAATTATGTATGTGCTGTAATTTTAAAAGACAACTGTACCTGCACTGCACATAGGATGTTTTTCTTTTTTCTTTGCCAATTCATAGATGGCGAGCTGAGCAGAAGGTCCGGTGGATTCTTGGGATTAAGATGGGAAGGTTTTTTTTTTGCTATAGATAAGTGGGCACCTTATAATAATCTCAGGGACAGAATATACAGTATATAAGATAGAATATTTATGGAGGGGGGATACTTTGCAAAGGACGAAAAACAGTAATGTTCTATTTAGAGCTGGCCATGTGCACAGTAAGTGTTTGTTTCCTCATAAAACCTAAATATATTGGAATAAATACACATAAATATTGATTAAATAAAGAATAATGTGAATTTCCCCTTGGGATTAATAAAGTATCTATCTATCTATCTATCTATCTATCTATCTATCTATCTATCTATCTATCTATCTATCTATCTATCATATAGTGCCTGTCATATCTATCTATCTATCTATCTATCTATCTATCTATCTATCTATCTATCTATCTATCTATCTATCATATAGTGCCTGTCATATCTATCTATCTATCTATCTATCTATCTATCTATCTATCTATCTATAACAAGAATGTCTTTTGCTTTTAAAACAAGTCATTATTTGCTGTGGCCTCCCTTATAATGAAAAGCTGAAGTGATTGAGCGATCTTCCTCATCCTTTGCTTGCACAGCTCACCTGGGGTCGTTGACAACTCAGTCTGCCATACTTTTTCCCAGCTTCATGACCCAGAAGCTCTGCTGCCAGCCTAGTGGACCTTAGCTGTTGGAAACTTGTTAAGGGTAAATTTCGCACAAACATTAGGAAGTTTTTCTTTACACAAAGAACGATAGACACTTGGAATAAGCAGTAAGACGTTACGGACTTTCAAAACTCGACTTGATGTTTTCTTGGAGGAAATAAGTGGATTGGACTGGCGAGCTTTGTTGGGCTGAATGGCCTGTTCTCGTTCTGAGTGTTCTAATGTTCTAATGTTCTAAAATAGTAATGGTGGAGCTGTGGAGGTAGCAGTCATTCAGCTGTCTTTCCCTCCCCTCTGACCTCTGATGAGCCAAGAAGGTCCACTGCAGGTCTCTGTGACTCTCAGTGATTTGCTAAGTCAGACTGCAGGTCTTCTTATCCCACTTCTGACACCAATGTAGCTCTTGCACCGAGTGCCACATTGGTTTCTTACACCCTTTACATGACTCAGTTAGGTGGCTCTCTATCCTTAAAACGACTGCTCGCTTTTACCTCACTAATTGGAGCCCTGTTTGCGACTTTACAGGCTTTCTGTTTTTATAGGTGCCCCTACTGCTGATGGAATGCCAGCTGAGACTATGGGTGACTCATCTCTGGCTGTTACGACTTGTCAGCGTCATTACTATACATAAAAAAAAATCACCTGTGTATGATATGCCTTACAGTGTATGACTGCTACTCCCATTAACAATTAACACGTGTTAATATGATGTGTGAAGCACATCAGAGACACTTAGTGAACAGGGCTTCTGAAACTGCATAGCGATGCACTAAATAAAACACGAGAAGAGCGACCCTGCCGCTCTTCCTGAAGTGTGGTTGTTAAGTTTCATGGCACTAAACAGGCCCGACTTAATGGGCCTGAGTGCCTGGAGCACAAAAAGGCTCAGGGCGAAAATACAAGGAGAGGGAAATAAATAATGGAGTTAGTCAGCTGATATGAGCGGCCTGTTTATAAAATAACCAGCAGCTAAGGCAGTGGTAGCTTACACTTACTGAAATGTGAAAAAGGAAGGGTCCCATCTGAGATCTCCAGTTTCACATATCAGGGCATAACTAAGATCCACCAGGTCCAGCTTTTACTTGGTAAACTGGTGGATCAGTTCTGTTTGGACCCTAACTTGGTGGGGTGGATTTTGGACTTTTTAACTAACAGAACACAAAGAGTGAGTGTTAATGGCTGTTTTTCCTGGTATCCCAAGTAGATCAATGGGAATGCCACATGGCTGCTCTCTGTCACCTGTTCTGTTTATCTTAAATACACAAGTGATGGCAGGAGTTCCCACAAGGACAAACATATACTGAAATTTGCAGGGGACTCGGTCATTATGAGCCTTCCACATGATGTGGAGGACAGCCATGGACATGTTGCTCAATGCTGTAATTATTCCTTTTTACTTTCTCGTATACAAAGTATAGGGAAAGTACTGGAATCGTCCAAAAATTCCATTTTGAGATTTTGATAACTTATGTGATTACAGTGAAAATTTCAAGATTAAACTTGACATTTCGTGCATTTTTCCGACTGTGTGCCTATTTTTTTTTTCTCTGTACCCCAATACGCTTTCACAGGACACTCAGACAGTGGACTACGACTCGCCTTTTCACGGTGACTTTGATATCTGTCAGCTTCTTTTTTATTTCCGGCACTGTGCAACTTTGTGAACTTGAGCTTTCGAGTTTCTCCAACACTCTATGTCACTCGATCAACTTCCTTTTGTTGTTTAAGCCACCAAATCGTTTGTTTTTCTTTGCCTCCACTTGGTATTCGCTGAAATTCTTCTATTTTTCCCCCGTGCTTTTGCCATTGCCTTTTCACAGAACGGTGAGCTTAAGGGCGATTTATATTGATATGCATATTCAAAGAGGCGTCATTCTGGGAGGAGACGGGGAGTGACAGCTGGCGCGTGTACGTGCGTTACTTTTCACACTGACCAGGATTTATGGAGCAGAATGAACGTGGAAGTTGGCGTTTACTCCGATTTATGCATCTGGATTTTTTTGTGTATATGCACATTTCCACTTTTGTCCATACGCCAAGTTTTAGTGTGAATTCTACACACAGCGTTATGCATGAGGCTCCTGGTGTCCTTCCTGCTTTGTACCTTAAGCTAGCTAGGATAGGCCCCAGCTCCCTTGCAGCCCTGTTCAGAATGAAGCAGGTTGGAACATGGATGAATGAATGAGTCAAAGACGGGTGGACAAAGTCAGTCCTGGAGGGCCGCAGTGGTTGCAGGTTTTTGTTCCAACCCAGTTGCTTAATTAGAAAACAATTGTTGCCAATAATTTAATTTCATGGCTTGTTAACCCATTTATGCCTGGTGTTCCATTATTGGAACGACAGTCAGGTAATTTTATATGTTACGTATAATGTAAGAAGTGGATTTGCCTAGTGTTCCAATTTTGGAACCCCACATAACTCAACAATGGAATGTAATATTTTTTTTTTCTCTTCAAATTCTTGTTCCTTATATTTTTCTACGCAACATATGTGCAACATATGTGAATTTCATGCACAAACTCCTTAGGCATAAATGGGTTAATGCTTTAACTCTGCAATGTCAAGTCGTTTCTCATATCTTACATTACATCCAAAAGATATGTAGTGTAAAATGGATGAGTAATTCTCAGTCCTTCACTCTTTTCTCTTTACTTGCCTTCCAAGTATATCATTAAACCCAATGGTGCATAATAAATACACAGAGGGGTAAATGGAAGCAAGCTAAATGGAGAACTGCTGCTTTCTTTTGTCATTTGCATTTTATTGCTAATACGGAGCATATGGAGAATACAGCTGTTTAAGACTAAAATGAGCAATAAGGGTTCAAAATCTTAATAAGCTAGACAACAGAAATGAAGCAGAAGTGTTACTTGAGCAATAAGTGCTTCTTAATAAGCAAGTGGGTTGGAACAAAAACCTGCAGCCACTGCGGCCCTCCAGGAACGACTTTGCCCACCCCTGCTCTAGGATGATACCATTAGATGTGTTTCATGTTGTCATCTGAGTAGATTTCCTCCAGGAGCTCTGGTTTCCTCCTACAGTCCGTTGACTTGCAGGTTAGATGGATTGGTGCTACCAAGATGGCGGTTGTGTGTCCTTTATTTTTTCTCTGAGATGGACAGGCGTCCTGCCCAGGGGTCGTTCCTGTCCTATGCCATCTATGGTTGGGGACAAGCTCCCCTCCAACTCTGTTCAGAATAAAGGTTGTCACATGAAAGGATAGCTGCGTCTAAGATGATACCATGAAAGACGTTTTACTTTTAGATTTCCTCCTGGGGGCTTTGGTGCTGCTCAAATGGCTGTGGTGTGTGTGTGTGTTTGTCCAGAGATGGACAGGCATCCTGTCCAGAGGTTGTTCCTGCCTTGTGCCCTATGCTTGCTGGGATGGGCTCCTGTGACTTTGTTCAGGACGAAGCAGGTTGGAATCCAGATGGACGGATGAATATGAGATGATACCATAAAAGATGTCATCTGTGTAGATTTCCTCTCACCATTCAAAAACTTGCAGGTTAGCGGTATTGGGATTGCTAAATTGGTTTCCGGAGTGTGTGTGTGTGTGGTGGTTTGTCTGTGTGTTCACCCTGATGCCCTGTTCTGTGCTTGTACCTTATGCTTGCTGTGATGGACTCCATCCGCACCACGACCCTGCTTAGGGTTAGTAGTGTCAGGTATGAGGAACAGGCAGAGTCCAAAGAAAAGTTGGGATGCCAAAAATCAAAATTTAATAAAAAAATCAACAAACAAATAAAAAGACTCTTGGTAGCTGAAGATGGCACGTGCAGTAAAACAAGCACACACAAATTGTCACCTCTGATGACTCTCTGCTGAAGGCCCATCTTTGGATTGAGCCTTTGGATCCCCTCATTCTGGGAACAGCCACCCTTATATGGTATGGGCGGGGTGTCTCAGAGTGATGAGGGTGGAGTCATTCGACCACAAGGGGGCGTGTCTTTCGGAAGAGACAGGAGTCTTAGTGATTGCGCCCACTCTCGTCCCGGAGTGGTATTACATACCTGATCAGAACCAGTAAGGTGATCCACAGACGCACATGCGTGACAACAGGTGTGGAAATGGATGCGTTGCCAGGAAAGAATTTTGCCCACCACAATTCTGAATGGGATTAAATAGAATTGCTAATGTCACGTTGTGCTGCATTGCCTGCCACGAGGTGATTTATAATGCATGTGTTTTTCTTTATTTCTACGTCTTTCAAACAGGGTCTGGTGGCTATGCTGACAACAACATTGGTGCAGTGTCCTGTACCGGCCATGGAGAATCCATTATGAAAGTTACTCTTGCAAGACTCATTCTTTTCCACATGGAACAAGGTAGAGTAGATGATCAAAAAAAAGTCATTTTCTTTTTATGAGTTATATTGTTCTGGTATATTAACTATAATAGACTATTTGCTCAAAAGCACCAAGAGATAAAATAGGGACAGTGAGGCGCATCTTCTGCATTCGACATGTCTTATTACACACGTGTTTTTAATGATATTCTAATTAGCAATCCTCAGAATTCTTTTAAAGGGCAAAATAAAAATCACCTTTATGGTCACATCACATACACAGCTTGTGCTTCATCCAGGATGGCCTACCAAGGGTACAATGACCTCGTGTTATCTGAGACCACTATTTGAATACTGAATCGGGCAGCATGGTGGGGCAGTGGTTACATCCAGAGCCCCGGGTTCAAATACTGACCCCGTCCACTGGGAAGGGTTTGAAGATTTTCCTTGTGTCTCTGTGATAAGAGAGGTCCACGGCGGAGTGCGATTTTGAATAAATAATCGGGGGTCTCGGAGTGTGTAGGCTCCATGCGGGTGCTCTGCTCCGGGGTTGATTGGGGTGCTTGGTTGATTGCACATTCAAGTGCAAATGTGAGCAGGGTCGGTCAAGTGCTTCATTCACACTTTGGAGCAGGTGGAGGACAACATCTGCACCCAATTGGTGCTATGAAATGAGCCTGCATGGCGAAATCAGAGGACGAGGAGAGACAACATGAATGAATGGAGGTTAAGGGGAGAAAGATTAAGAGGCAGGATTGAGGAGGAGCCCATTGGGAGTGGAATAGAAGCAGGTGGTCGTGATGATGGCCCTGATAGAAGCACACAGCCAGTGCTTGAGGGGCAGAAGTCGCTCCTGCTGAGCAATCTGGGAGTAGGGGGCGACCCAGCGCTCCCACTTTAAGGCTACACTGTGGCAGTGGACAGAGACTGGGCAAGGCTTGGCGTGGTGCCCGACTCACTGCGCCCGTTTGTGGAAATCTCTTCTGGCTGCAGACGTCCTGCCTGGGGTCGGCAGTGGAGACGTAAGTTTTTTCAAAGGAGGCAGTGTGGCTCGGGATTGTTTTAAAGAATATTTTTCAGCCCTTGTTTTTAACCTCATTTTTATGGATATGCAGTATTTATCGGCATTTGACTTTTTAAAATCTACGATGAGCTACATTTTATGGATTATGTACTTATTTTTGGAAAAGTTGAAGCACTGCACTGCACTTTTGACTGGCTGAACACGCTAAGAATAAAAGCCCCCTGGTTGTGTTCTCATTTGCTCGGCTCATCCTCGGATTAGTTATCGACAGTTTTGGGTTCAAGTGTCCCCCGCAATTAGCTGTGGACTGTGGCGCCAACGCGGACTGTTACAGTCCCCAGGGTGATGGTGTGAGGAACGTCATCAGAATTGGGTGATATTAAGAGTGTTGACCAGCAGGGGTCAGCCCTGGCGCTGCTGCTATTTTTAATATACACGGTGGTCCGGATGTAATTATGCAGATCCAGATCCTCTGGATGACTTTGATTTATGCGGAGACGATTCCAGTTCGGCGCAAAGACGATTCTTCATGTCGTCAGTTCGCACGACTTCTCGATGGTCTGGGATTTTTCGGGTGATTTTCTATGTAATAAACTTAATAAGCTGTAGCATAATGAAAATTGCATAATTAGATCTGGACCCCCCAATATAGAAATGATTTGCATAGCAATACAAGTAACAAGCTTGTTAAGTTTGCAGATGATACCAAGATAGGTGGACTGGCAGAAAATTTGGAATCCGTTAAATCATTACAGAAGGACTTGGATAGCAAGAGCAGATGAAAATTTATGTCAGTAAATGTAAAGAGTTACATGTACGAAGTTAAAATGTGCGGTTTGAATACACAATGGGAGGTCTGAAAATCGAGAGTCCACCTTATGAGAAGGATTTAGGAGTCGTAGTGGACTCTAAGCTATCGACTTCCAGACAATGTTCAGAAGCCATTAAGAAGGATAACAGAATGTCAGGTTATATAGCGCCTTGATGTGTGGAGTACAAGTCACAGGAGGTTCTGCTCAGGCTTTATAACACACTGGTGAGGCCTCATCTGGAGTCCTGGGTGCAACTTGTGAAGGGTAAATTTCACACAAACATTAGGAAGTTTTTCTTTACACAGAATGGTAGACGCTTGGAATAAGCGACCAAGTAGTGCGGTGGACAGTAAGACTTTAGGGAACTCAACTTGATGTTTTTTGGAAGAAATAAGTGGACAGGACTGACAGGCCTTGTTGGGCCGAATGGCGTGTTCTCGTCCAGATTGTTCTAATGTACAGAATGGCCTCCAATTCAAAACCACACTTCAGATCAATAGAATGAGTTTGTCTGCCTCCTCCTGACCAGTGATCAAAATCGCTCAGGTACATCTCATCCCTGCTTTGCTTTGTTTAAACAGTTTACAGCCTTCCTGCGGTGGATGGCTTATAGGCGCCAAGTCCAAACACAGTCACCCTTGCCAAGCTGGTCTGATGCTCCATCTCCCTTCATGAGTCCATCCGAAAGGGGGGTTAGTTAGGTGAACATCAAAGCTCCTGAAACACCATCTGATATTGCATTTGCTTTGTCTAGCTTACACATAAGAACATGCAAAATATTTATCAAATCATATGCAATATGTGACACCACCACCACAAGACTCACCAACACGCTGAAAGAATTCTGCTTTATAAATACCTTTGAGGATTTTGAATCTGTGCCCGTATTTATCAAGCATCTCACAGTAGGAAAACAGTCCCGATTGGCTTCAAAATTCTTAGAGTAACACAATCTTGGTGCTTCTGTTAGGCTGTGAATTAGTTATTGTTAAAGGTTTTACTTCTATTCAGTGTGCGTGTGTCTTGGTCTTTCCATCTCGGTGCTCATTACAGTATCATTCTAGGGGTTGCAGCAAAGTGACAACAATTACGTTCAGCTTACTACAGTATTTTACCATGTTTTTTTTCCTATTTCAACTTCAACTTTTATTATTATTATTATCCATCCATCCATTTTCCAACCCTCTGAATCCAAACACAGGGTCACGGGGGTCTGCTGGAGCCAATCCCAGCCAACACAGGGCACAAGGCAGGAACCAATCCTGGGCAGGGTGCCAACCCACTGCAGGACACACACCAAGCACACACTAGGGCCAATTTAGAATCGCCAATCCACCTAACCAGCATGTCTTTGGATTGTGGGAGGAAACCGACGCAGACACGGGGAGAACATGCAAACTCCACACAGGGGGGACCCGGGAAGCGAACCCAAGTCTCCTAACTGTGAGGCAGCAGCGCTACCACTGCGCCACCATGCCGCCCATTATTATTATTATTATTATTATTATTATTATTATTATTATTATTATTATTAGTAGTATGATTTCCAAGAAAACTACAAAAGACCTTCATGGGTGCCATCATGCAGCTTAAAGTGCCACACAATTGTGACGTTTTCTCCAGGGCAACTCTGCTTCTCGCTGGGACGGGGTGTAGGACACGTCATAACTTCTTCTCATGTCCTACTCTGAGTGAGGTGGAGGTGTTATCCCGGTCAGATTTCTAGTGCCATCCCTAGGAGTAATTTTGAGACTCTTGATTAATACGGGCACAGACTCTGAAGCTGTCAGGCAGTTCCACCCTTGCAGCATCTGATTAAAAGGGAAATTGATGTCAGCCTTTACAGTACATCAACAAAAGCTGAAATGTGTGTATTCTTGGCAGGCTTATCCTGCAAAATCCTCTGAACATTTGTATTGTACCAGGAGATGTCTTTATATTGTGCTCACCTTATCTTCCCACTTTCGGTTTAAATGAAATACGTGCATAATAGCTTTCCGACTCATTTGTGCATTGGCCTATTCTGCAGCTGCTACCGACTCATTTTAATATTTGACTGAATCAGAAAACGGCAACAACGCATGTCACCAGGAGCAATGCTGACTAAACACGAGTGTGAAGGCGGCAAGAACAAAGCATTCATTCGTAGGCCGTCTGACACTTTATGGAAAATATATGGAGAAATGCATTGTTCCATAAGAATAACGTGCATATTGTGCTGTCACTTGGTGTGATTCATACACAATGATAGACAGCGCACTACAGAAGAAAATCAAATAAACTGTTTAAATGTGAATAAACCATTGGAAATCACGCACTGTAGCTTTGTAGCTATAAAACACCTCATTATAGGTGTCCATCCTAAAACATCTCACTATGGAATAGTCCATCCGGCTCTCCACCCTGAAACACCTTATTATTGAATGGCCCATCTCACTGTCCATCCTAAAACACCTCACTATGGAATGGCCCATCCGGTTGTCCATCCTAAAACACCTCAATATGGAATGGTACATCCTGCTGTCCATCTTAAAACACCTCACTATGTAATGGTCCATCCTGCTGTCCATCCTTAAACACCTCACTATGGAATGGTCCATCTGGTTGTCCATCCTGAAACCCCTCATTATGGAATGGTACATCCTGCTGTCCATCCTCAAACACCTCACTGTGGAATGGTCCATCTGGTTATCCATCCTGAAACCCCTCATTATGGAATGGTACATCCTGCTGTCCATCCTAAAACACCTCACTATGGAATGGTCCACCTGGCTGTCCATCCTATCAGCCCCCTGACACTCAGTACTGGGATGGAAGAGTCAACTTTGGGTAGAAGACCAGAACCAATCTTGGACAAGGCATCAATCCACCAGAGGGGACACAATGACTAATGAGGGTCATCACCAGTCATCCTGACCTCCAGGTCCCTGGGATTTCAGCAGTAAACCTTGGACAAAAACGCAGTAACATGAAGAGAATATGTTAAGTCTGCACAAATAAAGACGTATAAACCTAAAAATCCCAAACTTTGTGCTGGGGACCCCCTGTGGTGGCAGGTTTTTGTTCCAACCAAACTCACAGTAAGTGATAATAAATGATAATAATTGATCTCATTTAGTCAGCTGGTCTTTTTTGTTCTCTTCTCTTATTCAGCATTTAGAAAAGTACATAATTTACACATTAAGACATTAGACATTTCGAAAATTTCTGTTTTTCACTATGGCTTCTTGTTGTTTTCCTATTATTTTTCCCTTTTCTGTGTAGTCCGCTCCCTTCATTGTATCCTAATAGTGACAATTTAAAAACGAGTAAAGCAGACACCCGGGCAATCAACACTAAAAGATGAAAGGCTGCAGCTGCTTGAGCGTCAGACTCTCTGATTAGTCAATAATGGAAAGGCAGAATGGAAATCAGGATGAACATAACTAAAAAGTAAAAAAAAAAAAATGCACTATCCACATACAATTGCTTCATTTGAATTAAAATGTATTAGCACACTTAACTTTTGTAATTTCTTCATTGACCATGTGGCGGATGACTATCATAAAGTGGAAGGATCAGGGGAGAGAATACATACAGGACAGTACCTCCCTCAGGTCACTAGATGGCAGTCTCTCTCTGGGTTGCGGCAGCACCACGGTTTCCCCCCAAGGCTTCATGGGAATTTGAGTTTGGTGACTCAGCCCTGTTGGGTGCTGCCCTTGGGGTGGGGTCTGTGGGGACTGGGGAACCCTACTTGGTGGGGCTCCAGCCTTACCCAGAAATGTTCCTGGGCCAAGCCTTCGGGACACCGCAAGTCACTTAAAAGGAGTCGCCTGTCTTCAGCCAGATTTGGGAGGAGGAAGAGGGATGAAGCTTGCCAGGAGGAGTGGAGGCAGAGAGAGTGAGAGCATGAAAGAAAAAAAGAGAAGAAAAAAAATCATTGCTGTGCTGTATATTATGCTTTGGAACTTTGCTTTTGTGTGGGGAAAGAAAGAAAAGCCTTCCTACTTCTAAATAAAAGGTGTGTGTTGTGCTGATCCTGTGTGCACGTCTGTTTGTGTCGGGTTCAGGGAGTTGGTGCGCCCCCTGGTGGCCACTACCCCAAATCACAGCAACTGGGAAATAAGAGCTGACTTACCTAGGCTACAAGTCCAATCAAAAACAGAAGTTGATTGGAACAAAAGCCTGCAGTCCCCGGGGGTCCCCACAGAATTTGGGAAGCACTGCTCTACACCAGGGTCTGGTATATTCTAGAATGAACAACCCTTTTGTTGCCAAATTTAAGTCCAATTTAGAACAGGCAGAACAAAAAAGAAGTCCTACCCTACACTCAGTATTTTCTTTCAGGTTTACGATTCTGATTCTTGACTCACGTATCTGGCTTGGCAGAAGATCAGTTTATCAGCACCTATTTCGTTTTGTTCTCGTTTCAACTTCTGGTCCCAAAATATGCAGTAAATCATTCTGTTTTGTCAGAACCGCCCGTACTTGTGAGTGACATGAAGATCAGATCAGTCATCCCATAGGGTGCCCATACCTTTTCTTGCCAGTGCAGCACGGTTAGAATTCAACTCTGAATTCTGCGTTAATTCCATCCTATGCAGGAGTAAAGTGATGTCCACCTACGTGACTCATTTCATTCTTCTTAATTAATTTTTTTCCATCTAGTCATAAACATTGGGGTATAAAAATATAATAATCATGATAAGGAGGCACAGCAGCAGAGCGAGAACTCCAGGCCCCCAGATGCCGTGCTGTACATCCTAAGCCAGTCGGATGAACAGAGCGAGCTGTGTGAAGATTACAGGAAAGCCGAGTGGAGCAGATGTGTCTGAGCAGACCTGAGACAAGAGGCTCATTCAGCACCAATCGTTACAACATTCCCGGAAAAGGGATAAGCAGCTCTATTACTTTTACCGTCTTCCTTCTTTGAAAGTCAAAGCACGGATTTCTTCTAGTAAGTCCCAGCATGAAGATCTGCAGCAGTGAGCCTCACCCTGTGTGTTTGAATGTGTGCTGCGGGTCAAAGCCACTTCTTCATATCTTGCTTGGGCGTCTCATTAACAGCCCACTGTGCTGAAGCCGCATCAGCGTGTGATTCTGAGGACCGTGAAGGGATTTGGAAAAATGTTGGCTTTCTCACTTTCATCACACTGTGCACCAGTGGTGTTCAGAAGGTTCTGGAAGAGCCTGAGGGTCTCCAGCTTAGACATGAAAGGTTCCCTTCTCTGCACGGCTGAAACCTTCTTCTACTGGTCGGTGAGCTGCATGCCACTTGAGGTTTGAACTACTACTGCCTGTTACGCTCATAAGACGTTTACAGAGTAATCATGACTTGCTTTTGGTCTGCTTGGCGTGGATGCTGATCTCAGCTTTACATGGGTAGCCTTTTCTGGCAACTGGGAACATTGTCTCTTAGTTTGCCAATCATGTATTATTTTCACTAATTGTAAAAAAAAAACACTGTATTATTATTTCACCATACAAGGACAAGGACTTTTGAGAGCACTACAAGAGCTGTAGACCCCTCACTTTGCTCACTGCACCAGGCGAGATCTTTGCGTGATCTTCCGTCATTTCTTACAACAACTAACCTCAAACATGGTGCGCAGGCCTCAAAATTAACAAAAGCCAAACCCACCCTCATTGCAAGTCTGGACCCACTGCTTAGTTACGCATCCTAGGCAGCCTAGCCCCAACTCAAATGGCAGCCCTCTGGCCTGCACAGGCCCAAAAATGGGGTTAAGGCTTCTTTTTAACCTTTTCGCCCCTGGATTTTCTGTTTAGTTGGGAAACATTATTTTGTGAGATATTCTACCTTTGGGGTGTCTAGGGAGCTCAAAAATGAAAAAAACAAAATTATTATTATTATACATCCATCCATCCATCCATTGTCTAACCCGCTGAATCCGAACACAGGGCTCTGCTGGAGCCAATCCCAGCCAACACAGGGCACAAGGCAGGAACCAATCCTGGGCAGGGTGCCAACCCACTGCAGGACACACACACAAACACACCCACACACCAGGGCCAATTTAGAATCGCCAATCCACCTAACCAGCATGTCTTTGGACTGTGGGAGGAAACCGACGCAGACACGGGGAGAACATGCAAACTCCACGCAGGGAGGACCCGGGAAGCGAACCCAGGTCTCCTAACTGCGAGGCAGCAGTGCTACCACTGCGCCACCGTGCCACCCTATTATTATACAATAGCTGCCAAATACTTCCAATACTACTTGTTTCACTTCCATGTTTCGCAGACCGTATGCCAGTCTCTCCAGTCTGCACTATTAGTAGCACGCCAGCTTCCAATGGCTGCAAACGTACCTGTGCTTTAAAAAAACGGCTGCATATACAGGATTATTCAAAATGTTCAGAAATTTTGCTCCAATGGACCACATGAGCACCATGTGTATCACAACACACATCAAAATGTGGATCATTTCTTGTCACACACGAGTCAGCTGTTCCCTAGTTACTGAATTCACAGCTTCCTCAATTCAGTGTCGCAAATCTTGAAGATTAGTGGGCACAGGTGGAACAGACGCTCTTTCTTTATTGTACCCCCATACATAAAAATTGCAGGGGGTAAGGTCTGGAGATCTGGGAGTCAAGACCTTGATTTTACATCTCATCCAAAGGACGGCGCCATTTTTACAGCACGGTGTCCCCGTTACTGCACTGGTGGCATTGGGATCCACATTCAGATCACACCAACATCTCTTCCAGTAGCAAACCAAGTTTTTCCTACATGGCCTCCCATCCAAGTACTGGCCGGGCCTGACCAGGCCTAGCTTCAGGAGGATGACGTGTTCTGAAAAAATAAAACAAAAATTAATTTCCTTAAAATTTCAAGAAATTACTAACAAATTCCAAAAAAAGACCACAAGAGAAAGTGCAAATATAAATTATAGAAAACTCAAGATAGAGAACATTATCCTTCAATAGAGCAGGGGTTCAAACTCTCATGATTTGGGGTGTTTACAGTTTTTTTATGCAGTTGTCTTTACCGCTCTTCTCAATGTTAATTTTTTTTTTGTTGTTATAAAGATTCATATCCTGGCATTTATTTGTAATCTGGACTTCTTGTTTAATTATTAAGAATTATTTAGCATTGTTTCCAACTCCTGGATGTCACGTTTCTCCCCTGTTTGGGATTCAGATTTGTATTTGGTGTCTCTTTAAATTCATTTTTTATTTTTTTCATGTTGATGATGTGCATCCTTCTTTATTTTTGGCTCTGTCTATTTATACAAGCTGTCTTTATTATATTCTTTGTGTTCAGTGCGTGGTCCCCCAACGGGAGGGGCCACCTGCCAATCACTGCCCTCCACCCTGTAAAACCAGAGGGACCCCCACAGTTCCTAAGGGTGGCAGTGAGTTTATTTGTGTTTCTCTGTGCCTTTTGTTTTTTTTACGGATTATTTGACCCTCTACTCTGTTCCGTTTGATTACGTCTTTGGATTGTGTACTGGGGATTTGTTTGCTCAGATTGCCTTGTGTTTCAGCCAACACCTTTTTTACCTTTTCTGCTCTTTTTGTTACGCAGAATTTAGTAGAATACATCTTTTTTTCATTTATAAAGATTCTGTTCTTCTTATTCTAGTCGAGGTTTGGTGGTATACCCCCAACACAGGGACGTGTGGTCAGTGGAGGCAGGTGAGGCTCTCTCATGAAAAGTAATAAAACTAATAATGATAACATAACATAAATTTATCAAATGCTCTGAGCTATAAATTCTTTTTTTGTATGATTCCAATACAGTGGTGTGAAAAACTATTTGCCCCCTTCCTGATTTCTTATTCTTTTGCATGTTTGTCACACAAAATGTTTCTGATCATCAAACACATTTAACCATTAGTCAAATATAACACAAGTAAACACAAAATGCAGTTTTTAAATGATGGTTTTTATTATTTAGGGAGAAAAAATCCAAACCTACATGGCCCTGTGTGAAAAAGTAATTGCCCCCTTGTTCAAAAATAACCTAACTGTGGTGTATCACACCTGAGTTCAATTTCCGTAGCCACCCCCCTCCAGCTGCCTGACACAGAGAAGTAGACCAAAAGCACTTCAAAAGCTAGACATCATGCCAAGATCCAAAGAAATTCAGGAACAAATGAGAACAGAAGTAATTGAGATCTATCAGTCTGGTAAAGGTTATAAAGCCATTTCTAAAGCTTTGGGACTCCAGTGAAGCACAGTGAGAGCCATTATCCACAAATGGCAAAAACATGGAACAGTGTTGAACCTTCCCAGGAGTGGCCGGCCGACAAAAATGACCCCAAGAGCGCAGAGACGACTCATCCGAGAGGTCACAAAGACCCCAGGACAACGTCTAAAGAACTGCAGGCCTCACTTGCCTCAATTAAGGTCAGTGTTCACGACTCCACCATAAGAAAGAGACTGGGCAAAAACGGCCTGCATGGCAGATTTCCAAGACACAAACCACTGTTAAGCAAAAAGAACATTAGGGCTCGTCTCAATTTTGCTAAGAAACATCTCAATGATTGCCAAGACTTTTGGGAAAATACCTTGTGGACTGATGAGGCAAAAGTTGAACTTTTTGGAAGGCAAATGTCCCATTACATCTGGCGTAAAAGGAACACAGCATTTCAGAAAAAGAACATCATACCAACAGTAAAATATGGTGGTGGTAGTGTGATGGTCTGGGGTTGTTTTGCTGCTTCAGGACCTGGAAGGCTTGCTGTGATAGATGGAACCATGAATTCTACTGTCTACCAAAAAATCCTGAAGGAGAATGTCTGGCCATCTGTTCATCAACTCAAGCTGAAGCGATCTTGGGTGCTGCAACAGGACAATGACCAAAAACACACCAGCAAATCCACCTCTGAATGGCTGAAGAAAAATAAAATGAAGACTTTGGAGTGGCCTAGTCAAAGTCCTGACCTGAATCCAATTGAGATGCTATGGCATGACCATAAAAAGGCGCTTCATGCTAGAAAACCCTCAAATAAAGCTGAATTACAACAATTCTGCAAAGATGAGTGGGCCAAAATTCCTCCAGAGCGCTGTAAGAGACTCATTGCAAGTTATCGCAAACGCTTGATTGCAGTTATTGCTGCTAAGGGTGGCCCAACCAGTTATTAGGTTCAGGGGCAATTACTTTTTCACACAGGGCCATGTAGGTTTGGATTTTTTTCCTCCCTAAATAATAAAACATCATTTAAAAACTGCATTTTGTGTTTACTTGTGTTATATTTGACTAATGGTTAAATGTGTTTGATGATCAGAAACATTTTGTGTGACAAACATGCAAAAGAATAAGAAATCAGGAAGGGGGCAAATAGTTTTTCACACCACTGTAATTCTGATCATTTTTATAGTCAAAATTGCTGAATTGGCGCATTTCCTGTTCAAATGCAGCGGAGAAACGCGAGGTGCGGCAGCGACGAGCCTCACCTCACCTCGGACTGTGCTCTCCCTCGAACACGGGGTTGATACCTGTAATTGGTGCGTGCCTGTTGCTGCCTGTATGTCGCCAATATAATGTTTGCAGAAACGTTTATTATACACCCTTACTTTCCAAAGTCTTGCTAATATCTTTAATGAATGTGTTTGACATATTTAGTCTTGCTGATCGGACTTAAAACCGCAGTGAAAAGGCCCAAGGTGAGGCAGAAAGTACCGTGCCGACCTGAAGAGGGTGCATGTGAGCCCAACAGGTGCTCGTTGCTGCGGTTCTTCTACGCAGAGGCGCCAATAAGTTAGCAACATCAGAAAGTCAAGTGCACTTCAGTGGTCAGTTTATTTTTATTTTTTGTTCTGACTAACTGCTAAAATGGAAGATTTTTTAAACTAAAGGAAGATAAGGAGGACTTTTACAAGAAAGTGATGAAGATTTTCATGGAGAAGGATCGGCACATGGACTTCATTTACAAATAAAGGTTAGACCATAAACGGTTTTCAATTTAATAAAAAATAGGATCAGACCTAAGAAAAAAACAATCCAATATTTAACAACTAAATTTTAACCTTAAATAAAATATTCCTTTGTTTTTCTTGTTATCCTTTTGTTGAATAGCCTGTATTAAAATTGATTAAAGCATCAGAATTAAAGACTTTTAAAAACAACTAAATATCTCAATTAAGGTCAAAATTGAAATCATTTGTATTGAATGAGTATGAATTATGGAATCACAGCGGCAAGTTTAGAACACATGGAGGGTGAGGAGCAAATGCGCTCTCTCCCACTTTCACCGCTATAAATGTAACGTTCTTTCTTAGCCATTTATGTGCCTTACCTTCTGTATGTGCGTGTAAAGAATGCTGATGAGATATGAAACATAACCAGTAGTCAATGTGCATGCTGGCTGACAAACGATTAGTGAATAAGCGACTCCTTTGAGTTCATATATTTGTAAATCTGACTCTGAAGGAGTCAGTGCCTCACCAGCAATGAACTTCACCGCACGTCACTGCCCCAACCACCCCCCTAGAGGACTTTTTTTCTAAGTGTTTTAGGAACTCTTTAGTGCCTGGAACTCCTAGTTCATGACACTGGGGAGCCCCCTTGCCAAAATACCGTGATGGTGGTGTTAGGATTAAAAGTCACAAACATGGTGGCAATGGGTGTGAAGCCTCCAAAATGCCCCACAAAGGGCACCCACCTGCCTGTGATGAGAGATGTCTGTGCCAATACACGGGATGTTGGATGGGGTAATTGGAGCTGATCGGGTTTACATGTGAGAGCTCCGTTAGTTCCTATTGCCTCCAGTTCCTGCAATTTGTATTTGAGACGCTGTGAACACGAAGGGATAAACGGGAACACGAACTGATGGTGTGCGGGTCCTCATTTGCCTGGCTAATTCTTCAGTTTCGTTGTTGCCACTTCAGGGTTCAAATTGCCTGGGACTGTAGAGCTAACTCAGGCCGTCAAACTGCCCAGAAGAGTGACTTCTTTCCACTTCTAGTCTTCTAATTTTTTTTTTTAATTCTAGCCTTGTGTTTTTTTGCCAATATCATCTTCACATTCTACAACAACATTTATTTCTATAGCACATTTTCATACAAATGATGGAGCTCAAAGTAATTTATATAAAGTAAGGTCCGATGGGCAGGAAGAAAGAAAAAAAAAAAAACTCTGGGGGGCTGGAAAAAAAAAACATAAAATCTTCAGGGGCCACAAGACCACCCAGCCCCCCTAACATTCATGATCTCAGTGTGTCCTCATGGTTTTCAGGCTACACATAGAAGAATTTGATAAGGATGGTCATGTGGACCTCTGGCCTTCAATCCATCAATGTAGGGACGGCACGGTGCCCTGATCAGGTGGTGGGGGCGCAGATGGGCACCATAGTCAACCGGAAAAAGAACAGCAGAGAAAGTAGGGGTTAGTACAGATTGCGGAGCCATGAGAAAAATGATAATTCAATGCAAATACAGAATATCAGTGTGACACTAAAATGAAGCTCTGAGAAAGCCAGGTTAACATAATGAGTTGTTAGCAGCTTTTTAAAGTGCCCCACCGTATTAGCCTGTGAGTTTCTATCGGTCAGCTATTCAGATTTTAGGTGCCTAACAGCAGAAGGCCGCCCGCCTCACCACTTCCTTTAAGTTTAGCTCTCGGAATTCTAAGCAGACCCTCATTTGAAGATCTAAGGTTACGATTTGGAGTGTAAGATGAGAGACATTCTGATATATAAGATGGAGCAGATTATTGAAGGCTTTGTAAACCATAAGCCATATTTTAAAGCCAATTCTAAATGACACGGGTAACCAGTGTAGTGACATCAGAACAGGCGTGATGTGCTCAGATTTTCTTTTCCTAGTTAAGATTCTGGCAGCTCCATTCTGCACTCGTTGCGGTCGACTGATGTCTTTTTTGGGTGGTCCTGAGAGGAGTGCGTTACAGTAATCTAGTCGACTGATATCAAAAGCGTCAACTCATTTCTCAGCATTTCTCAGCATCTTGCAATGTTATAAGAGCTCTAACTTTTGCTATATTTCTTAAGTGAAAAATGCTGTCCTAGTAATCTGATTAATACGTGATTTAAAATGTAGGTCAATAATTACCCCTAAATTCTTTACCTCCGTCTTACAAGTTCATAAGCTCCATTTAACGTGACCTGTCGTTTTTGCCACATGTACATTACGTGTGCCGTACGGCGAGATCAGAGAATGCACAGGCGCTTCAGCGTCTCTTTGCTGCATGAAATGCAGAAAGTAAGTAAGTGCGGCTTTAAAAATTCATTGCTGTTAATTCCCTATTGATTGCCCATTGTGTCTTAGACACAGCCGGGGTCTTTATAAAGTCAAACGTCTTCTCACCTCATCCAGGCCTCCAGATTTGATTAACCTTGAAATTAAGATTGAATCTTGGGCGGTCTGTTGGTGTAAATGATACTGATCAGCTTTGTGCCCCCTGAGTATGTGGGAAACACTTTGTGGTTGGCTGTACGGTTCTCTAGCAGAGTGGATTGACTGTCTCTGTTCTCTTTCTCCCTCGTCCTGAGTAAATGGATTTAATTTTTTTTTTTTTTCATTTCTTCCTCAAGGCCTGTCATCTTGGAACACTTTTGGCATTCATTCTTGCTGGTGTAGACACCAAAGGAGATGGACTGAATATTGTTTTATCCTTAGGCAGATTGTTCAGAGGAATGGAAACAGACCTTCAGTACATTATTCTGGTAGGATAGTGCGATCCTCAGGAATGGATGGCTGAACACAATATATTCGATCAGACTCTGCCTTTTAGTGACGCACAAAGAATCCTGCACTTCACTGAGAGGCCTAAAACAGTCAGCCTGAAATAACAAAAAAAAGGATATTCAGTATATCCAGTATCTTCCGGATATACAGTCGGATATTTAGTCAGATACAATAAAAAATTGGATATGGTAAATTATTTTGTGACAATAGCATCCGATTACAGAAATGTATGTATTTTTTTTTTGGTTATTATAAAATGGGCTATAATAAAAAATTGCGTATGGTAGCATTTGTTTCAGTCAGCTGAAGCAAAATTAAGGAAAAATGCAATCGGCTTTAATAAAAATTTACTGTCTGCATGGCACTAGCTTTGTGCTGTGCAGTTAAAGACACAATTACAGCGTGCAAGTGTGTGTGTGCAATAAGCTGTTGAGCGTGAAAAGTGCAGAAGATACTCTCATTGCCTTTCTTCAGTGCAAAGGTTGGGGAGTGGGAAACAAGTCCCCCTGTATCCAGTAGGGGGTGCTAGCTCCCTTGTTGGAATAAGTTCTTTTGTAATTTCGGTGTGTTACATAACCAGAAACTATATAGATATAATAATTAAAGGCGATACCCCTCCATTAGTGATACGGCGGTAAGAAATCACATAGGAGAAATAACTTAGCTTTCTTTAATGACGGTTTACGCAGCATAAAAGACGAGAAAGCCATGACAAGACCTTTTGGGTAGTGGGGGCCGATGTGTAGAGTCTGCCATTTTTGTCACTGCGCTGGAAGGATTTTCAGGATCAGTTGACGTTATCTCCCATTCGTCCGTCTGCTTCAAAGGTGTGCCATGCAATGTGCCAAAGTTTTATACCCTTTCTTCATGTGCAGGCCCCCACTTAGGTAAATCATGCCATTCCCAAACAAGGAAAAGGAGATCCAATGTCATGCTGACTCTGACACACAGAAATAATACAATTTCCATGTCGCAGTTTGTCCTTAACTTGTCTTGTCTTAAAAAGCTTGCCTAGCAGTTCTTACTGTATATGGTGAACGCCTATGTGCTAAATCTGGCCTTGTGTTAGCTGTACATGTGAGTAGCAAGGAAAAGTAGATTTAAAATATTAGCACAGAGCACAGTGACATATTAAACTTATGTTCTGATTATACCCCCTCTATCTATCTATCTATCTATCTATCTATCTATCTATCTATCTATCTATCTATTATATAGTGCCTTTCACTCTATCTATCTATCTATCTATCTATATATCTATCTATCTATGTATTGTGAAAAGGCGTTATATAGCGCCTGACCCGGCACAGACTACACAGAGGCACGTGTTCACACTCAAGGGTTCTTTATTTTTATTTCTTCAGCCGTGGGCACACTTCTTCCCCGTGTCCCACAGGCCCAACACAGTCCAAGCACAAATAAACCCACACAAACCACTTTCCTGCTCCACCACTCCTCCCAGGCAACCTCGTCCTCTTCCTCCTGATTCTGGCCTCGAGTGGAGGTGACTGGCCCTTTTTATACCCCACCCGGAAGAGTTCCAGCTGGTTGATCACCTGGTCCTAATTGCCCTTCCGGGTGGGGCTGAGAATTCAAGCAGCCAGGCTGCGGAGTCCATACAGCTCCCCCTAGCGGCCACCCGAGCCCCCAACCAGGTTGTGGAGGACTCCATCTCCCATGGAGCCCTGCAGGTGGTTGGGGAATCACCGTCTGCCATGGAGGCTGCCACCAAGCGTCCCGGGGGAGGTACTGAAGTGTCCATGGTGGCTCCCCCGGAATATACACAGCAGGGGCGTCCCGGCCGGGCATGGGACCCGGCTGTCCGTCACAGTATCTATCTATCTATCTATCTATTTTATAGTGCCTTTCACTCTATCGATTTTATAGTGCCTTTCACGCTATCTATCTATTATATAGTGCCTTTCACTCTATCTATCTATCTATCTATCTATCTATCTATCTATCTATCTATCTATCATATAGTGCCTTTTATATCTATCTATCTATCTATCTATCTATCTATCTATCTATCTATCTTATAGTGCCTTTCACTCTATCTATCTATTATATAGTGCCTTTTCTATCTATCTATCTATCTATCTATCTATCTATCTATCTATCTATCTATCTATCTATCTATCTATCTATCTATCTATCTATTATATAGTGCCTTTCTTCACATCTATCTATTTATCTTTAGAAAAAAATCAGATGATGTGTGCCTGTATTCATAAGCGTTACTAACAGGAATGTTTTGAAACATTCATTCTTCTTCTGCTGAGGATTTTTGTAATTTAGACAGCTTGCAATTTTCTGTTACTAACACAGCATTCAACAGCAAAACGCAAACCACTGTTGATTATTTTTTAACATGCGACTGATTACCTTTCTAATACTGAATGTTGTATTACTGCATTACTGTACTGGTGTCTGTTGTCATCGGAACGCTACAAAGAAAATGAGATAAATTGTCACTTCATTTACTGTTTCGCTTGGATTATATGAGTCGATTATAGCAGTGAGAACAAATCAGTACAGCTGTGTAAAGTGTGCAGTTTTTAAAGATAGGGTCTACGCATTGCGTTTCTTTTTTTTTTTTTTAATCGGCTATAATTAAATCTGGTTATAATAAAAAAAATTTCCGGCAAAAGGTGTTTTATTATATCCAGATGTTCCTATATAAACTGCTCAAAAAATTAAAGGAACACTTTGAAAACACATCAGATCTCAATGGGAAAAAAAATCCTGCTGGCTATCTCTACTGATATGGACTGATATGGTGATGTGTGAGGAACGAAAGGATGGAAATGAAAATCATCAACCGACAGAGGGACACCCCGAAAATCATAGGGAAAAAATGATGTGGCAGGCTGGGAAGTCCATTTGGCCGAAATTTTATTGCAGCAACTCCAGATCGTACTCAGTAGTCTGTATGCCCCCACATGCTTGTATGCATGCCTGACAACGTCCTGATGAGATGATGGATGGTGTCCTGGTGGATCTCCTCCCAGATCTGGACCAGGGCATCACTGAGCTCCTGGGCAGGCAGAGGCGTTGGATGGACCGAAACATAATGTCCCACCCAGAGGTGTTCTATTGGATTGCGGTCAGGCGAGCAGAGTGGGGTCAGTCAATGGTATCGGTTCCTTCATCCTTTCTGGGGTTTGTTGTGCACCAGAAGAAACCAGCATAGGGTCTGCCATTGGGTCCAAGGATTTCATCCCGGTACCTAATGGCAGTCCTGCGGTGCCGTTGTCTAGCCTGTAGAGGTCTGTGCGTCCACCCCAGATATACCATCACTGACACACCACCAAACCGGTCATGCTGAACGATGTTACAGGCAGCATAACGTTCTCCACGGCTTCTCCAGACCCTTTCACGTCTGTCACATGTGCTCAGGGTGAACCTGCTCTCATCTGTGAAAAGCACAGGGTGCCCGCCAGTGGTGGACCTGCCAATTCTGGTATTCTATGGCAAATGCCAATCGAGCTCCACGGTGCCCACTAGAGGACAACGGGCCCTCGGGCCACCCTCATGAAGTCTGTTTTTCATTGTTTGGTCAGCGACCTTCACAACAGTGGCCTGCATGCTGGAGGTCATTTTGAAGGCTCTGCCAGTGTTCATCCTGTTCCTCTTTGCCCAAAGGAGCAAATACCGGTGGGTCCTGGTGTTGGGTTAAGGACCTTTTATGAGGGGCCCTGTCCAGCTCTCCTGGAGTAACTGTCTGTCTGTCTCCTGGAATCTCCTCCATGCCCTTGAGACTGTGCTCGGAGACACAGCAAACCTTCTGGCAATGAGAGGCACGTATTGATGTGCCATCCTGGAGAAGTTGGATTACCTGTGCCAGCTGTGTAGGGTCCAGGTATGGCCTCATGCTACCAACAGTGACATTGACCAGAGCCAAATGCAAAATGAGTGACAAAACAGATGAGGAGGGAGAAATGTCAGTGGCCTCCCTCTACCTGTTAAACAATTCATTCCTGTTTTGGGGGTCGTCTCAGTGTTGCCCCTCTAGTGCACCAAAGCAGCTGAAACCGATGAACTACCCCCTCTGCTACTTAACTGAGCAGATCAATAGCCCAAAAGGTTTACTGACTTGATGCTATACTCAGATTCAAAAAGGTTCCTTTCATCTATTTGAGCAGATATATAGTTGTGTGGGGTCATTATTGTCATTTGTTCGGGGTGGAGTGAAGTTCTTACTTGCATGTGCTGATTGACGTATAACTTGGCGACTGACCAGCGACACGATTAGCGAGCAGAGCTCAGACAGAGCGCACTTTCTATCACTGTCTGCAATTAGGAGACATGATAAGTTTCACATACATACATCACGGGAGGTCAGTCAGAGTCCTTCATGTCAGCTCAAAAAAATTAATTAAACTGCAGCACTCACAGATTAGTCTTTGATTAAGATCACAAGTAGAAATAATCTGAATGTTGTATAGTATATGAAAGATTCATGTTTTATAAGCAGATTGCGCATATAAATTACATTGGAAGACAGCAAATATTCTGCTCTATAAAATTGTTTTCCACACAAAGTGCCACCTCCTCTCTAGGCCACTTTCTAAAGCATGAAAACTGAATTTGTACAAGAGCTGTTGCAAAAGTCCTTAGCCGTCACCTCTTAGTGGGCTGATAATGTGTTCACATTGATGGGAGATCCAGTTTAGTTTTTAAGAAGTTTATAAAAAAACATTTCTTACCTCTATCTATCTATTGTGACAGATTAGGGCTTTCTTGCTCCCTTGACCCCTCAGACCACTTGTCAGACATCAGGTAAAAGTCCAATAATAAGATTTATTATAATAATAAAGGTCACAAAGCACGCTCCTCTCCACAATTCTCTAATAATCAAATAAACAACAACAATCCTCCAAACTCCCAGACGCTTAGCCACCCTGCCTCCCAACTCAGCTCGTCTGTCTGGGATCTCCCACAGTCCTTCATACTCCTTGACCCGGAAGTGTTTCTGAGTCCTCAGTCCATGTGATTATCCAGCACTTCCGGGTTGGGTAATTTTCTTTTTTTCTTCAGCCGGGAAGTATATCATTTCTTCTGTTACCGCAATCGTGAATTACTTCCGGGCTATAGGGAAAGTATAAGTCCCAGGGCCTCCCTGCAGCGTCCTCCGGTGGCCCCCATGGTATTCAGCAAGGCTGTGGTAAAAAACTCCAAGTTCCATGATGCCCTGCTGGAATTCTATTATATAGTGCCTTTTATATCTATCTATCTATCTATCTATCTATCTATCTATCTATCTATCTATCTATCTATTATATACTGCCTTTCATATCTATCTATCTATCTATCTATCTATCTATCTATCATATAGTGCCTTTTCTATCTATCTATCTATCTATCTATCTATCTATCTATTATATTGTGCCTTTTCTATCTATCTATCTATCTATCTATCTATCTATCTATCTATCTATCTATTATATAGTGCCTTTTCTATCTATCTATCTATCTATCTATCTATCTATCTATCTATCTATCTATCTATCTATCTATCTATTATATAGTGCCTTTTCTATCTATCTATCTATCTATCTATCTATCTATCTATCTATCTATCTATCTATTATATAGTGCCTTTCAGATCTATCTATCTATCTATCTATCTATCTATCTATAGGACAGGATCAGATTAAATTTAATAATATTTGACACCTCTTGCCCTGCGTTACCTTCATTGCCCTTCCTTGGTCTCCTCGTATGTCTGAACCCCTCTCACCCAGTACTCCCTTTGTCGAGTGTCTTCCCATAAAGCTTTCTTCTCTGCCTCTGTCATTTTGAGGGGCCTTACATGCCCCCTGTGTTTGGGGGTGACTCTCAGTGTGCCCCCACTAAGTCTTTACTGCTCTTCCTGTGTCTCACTCTCCCACTTCCTCTTTCAATCGCATCACCAAAGCCAAACCGACCAATCAGCTTGCTCAGTAGAACCAGACACACACACACAGAGACCTTAGCATTTTATTGTATAGTAGGTGTGCTGACAGGAGCAGACCCTGGACTATATATACATACATTTAATGCTTTATATCTGTGTAATTTGGAGAGTTTAATAACGCAAGCAGTAGACTCTGTCTTAACAGCAGCAAATGATAATTGAGGTGAGAGCAGGACTGAATACAGAAACGTAATGATACTGTGTGGTGTTTATTTAAAGAAAAAAGATTTCATTATTGTTCATGCCAGGAAAATTAAACATGAAAGTGCCTGGAGAGCTTTGAACTGAAGCCCCAGATAAAATTGAAAGGATCTGAACACACTGAAAGTTTCATTCTGCTTTTTATCCTGCTAAATTCCTGAAGCAATTAGAGGGCGTCTACTTGCCGATGCTGCAAGGCCCAAAGCCCATTTCTCTTCTGCCATCCTTGTACTTTTATTTTATTTAAGCCTCTGCCAGATATGGAGTTGATGGTCCATCCGGGCTTCAATTGCAGGGCCCTTATAGTTTCATGATAGTAAAAGATACGAGGGGTCTTGAAATGTTAATGTTCAACTTTACACCTAAATGGAGTGTGCAGCACCTTTAGGAGAGAATTATTCAGTCTGTTATTATGAAGTACGCTGGCATTAGCTGTGTCTGATTTATACTTCGGTATCAATAGCCCTCATAGCCTGACACGCACCTCCTCAGAAAGATGGCTATGCCTCATGTCGGCGCGGACCCTACGCAGACTACTACAATTAAATCGTTAATTACACATTTCCTGAAATGTGTTTCCGTTTGTCTTCTGCTATTCTCAAGTAAACATGGAGCAGATCGAGAAAAGACTTGTCCAAGAAGTTCTCAAATATACACTGTGATGGACAGCTGGCAGCTCATACATGACCAGGAAGTCCTAAAAGGGGGAAGGCAGCTGCTTTGGGCACCATGGGATCTGGAGTTTGGCTTCACAGCCCTGCTGGGTACCGTGAGTGCCGCCAGGAGACGCTGAAGGGAGACCAGGGGGTCTCTACTTTCTACCTAGCCCGGAAGTACTCCAAAGTCACGGGGACAGAAGGACAGAAGTAGACAGAAGTTCTACATCTGACATGGAAGTCCTGGCAAGTCACTATAATATATATTTTTGTCTGTCTGAGTATCATGCAAAATTAAAAAAAAACTGCACCTATAAATACAAAACCTTGCAGTTATTTTCACCATAGACAATTCGAGTTAAAGCCTAATTAAGTTTTACATTTTTGATGTGTAAATATCTGGAAACAATAAAAGCTGAGACATCTTAACTAGAATGTTACCATTATCAACTGAAGTAATACAAAGTTAATACCAGTACACATCCACTAGGTGGCAGCAACAGGTACATAGATAGAAGTTTATTTGTCCCCAGGGGTAAATTTGGGGCCAATTTTGGAAAAATGTGACTTATTGAAATTGCTTGGAAGAAATGGCACTTTTGTTTATTTGGAGTCTATGTATCTTTTCCTATACCTTATTCTTATAATTATTGTTATTCATCTATATATAAATACTTGGGGTCAACAGTACAGAGTAATGGGGATTGTGGAAGAGAGGTGAAAAAGAGAGTGCAGGCAGGGTGGACTGGGTGGAGAGAGAAGAGTGTCAGAAGTGATTTGTGACAGACGGGTATCAGCAAGAGTGACAGGGAAGGTCTACAGGATGGTAGTGAGACCAGCTATGTTATATGGGTGGGAGAAGGTGGCACAGGAGACAGAGCTGAAGGTGGCAGAGTTAAAGATGCTAAGATTTGCATTCTGTGTGACGAGGATGGACAGGATTAGAAATGAGGACATTAGAGGGTCCGCTCAAGTTGGACGGTTGGGAGACAAAGTCACAGAGGCGAGATTGTTGGTTTGGACTTGTGCAGAGGAGAGATGTACTCTATATATAAAACTGAATTTCTGTTTGTTCGTCTCAGTATCACTCAGTAACCTAATTTTATAAAACTTTGTGGATATTTATGACAGTCTGTTTGAATAAAGGCTAATAACATTTTATTTTTAAATTTTCTACATTTAAATATCTAGAAAAAATAAAAAGTGAGACAACCTCACATAATGCTTACCATTATCATCTGAGGCAATACTAAATGAATAGCAGCACATATCCACTAGGTGGCAGCAACAGGTCAGAAGTGTGTCTGTTTGAAATTGCTTGGAAGGAATGGCACTTTGTGCAATTTAGAATCTATTCATCTTCTCTTATAATAGATTCTTATTGTTAGATATATATATGTATATATATATATATATATATATATATATATATATATATATATATATATAGTATATGTATATCTGAATTTCTGTTTTTCTGTCTAAATATCATTCAAGAACCACTGCACTTATTTCTACAAAACTTTACACTTATTTGTAGTGTAGACTAACTCTGAGTAAAGGCTAATAAGCTTTTACACTTTCTGCATCTAAGTATCTAGAAAAAAGTAAAAACTGAGTCCACCTGACTAAAAGGTGCCATTGTTTCTGTCCCTTTGCACCTTTTAAACCTAACAGACCCTCCAGAGCATGACATTCAATAATTTCAAAGTGATTTTAACTTCAAAAGAATTCAAAATGATTGTGTAACAAAGCAACACCAACTTCAGGTGACCACAATGATTATTGAGGATTTATTTTTTTTTTATATTTAAGTATGTTGAAGGAGATCTTGATTTTTACATCTGCCCTCTTTAACAGTCGGTTACTTTCAAAATGCTGTTCCCATCTTTTCTAAAAAAAAAAAAAAGAAATGCTCAATTTATGACAACCTAGAAAGGAATTATTTGATTTCTGTCCATGCTTGATTTGGAGTGACAAAAGTCTCCTGAGATGGGGGGGACTTTGAGTTGGTGGGGACCTGCCAGCCGGGAGCGCCACTCAGAAAGAGGAGGGCATGTTTGAGTTGTACGTTACGACTGCGGTGTGTTCTACACCCTTTGTGACACTTCAGTTGCTTCTCTCCTTTTCCTGTCAGCCAACTGGGACCCTGAGCCGTTCTATCGTGTGGTGGGCGAGGTGACGCACTGTAGCACTGAAAGCTCCCCAACGTGACCTGACCTAATCATAGCAAGAGGTGAAGCACACGAAAATATTTAGAGCAAAGATTTGTTGGTTCGAGTTTTGGGATCCGCAGGTGAGATAAGGAAACAAACCCCTAGCTGTCCTTTTATCCCTTTGCGTCAATTGAAAGCGGATCATGACCTCTGAGGCCACACCCCCTAGAAACGCGGGCAGGCAGGCCTAACAACGGGAACTCAAAATGGCGGCGATTAAGGGCCTAAAATGGCATCCGTGAAGTTGCAAAGAGAGGACACATTAAGTATTCAGGCAGTGAGGGGCTCTGAATACGTTGCCAGTTAACGCTATGGCATAGTGGTTAAGACCGTGGATCTCAGGCCTCAAGGTTGTCAGTTCAAGTCCTGCTACTGGCAGTGTGTGACCCTGAGCAGGTCACGTCACCTGCTTGTGCTGCAGTTGGGGGAGAACAAAAGAAATCAAAACAGGATAAATAAATAAATGTTAATGTAAAATCAGAAAACTGGGAAAGATTTAGGATCATGGAAACTGCACACGGACTGGGTTAGGACCTGAGCCCATGCTTTAAGACCTGTGTGGCTGGTGCGTTGACTAATGTGCCACCAGACTCTTTAGGGGGACCCTTGCCAGTGCATTACAGAATACATGAAGGCGCACTGGGCCACCGTGTGGCATCGCCCTTTAGGCTGAAGTGTCAGCTCGCTGCGCTCCATCTCTTGAGCAGAGGCCCACTCTGTGATAATTGAGCTGTTCGTTTTGGCATCAATATGCCCTTAAGCTTGCTGAGATGGAGTACGTTTGCAGTCTCTGCATGGCAGTGGCCTAAGCCCCTGATAATTACAGATATTTGCTGGCTGATTCAAGCTTGCTGTCACTTGGCACTGCCACAAACTTTGCAGTGGCCATGTCAAAGAGCTGGCAGACTCTCCTGTCCTCGCTGATGCGATCGGCACTATGCCAGGTTCACCAGCCTTTGTTCTTCACTTAACATACTGTAGCCGCCCCAGGCCTCGTTAACATTGTCTCAGATACACAAGTTCATGGACCTCCTGCCTCAGGGATGCTCAGATCCCACCACCCTGACCCATTTTGTTTGAATTTCGAGGCCTGCTACATCCGACATTCTGAATTGTGAATTAACTGGCACTTGTTCTGTTGCCTGTAAAATATTCACTTTGAAGCCAACCTGAATTATTGTAACTCATGTGAAAGTAAGCCAGTAGTGAAGGGAGGATTAAGAAAAATTAAAAAGACATCTAGAATTTTGACACTCTCCGCCTTAATGGAAGGTATTGCATTTTATTACTACAAATGTTTGTGATGTGCTATCATTTGGAATAACAAATGCAATGAATTTTACGACTACAAAAGTTAGTGACGCGCCATCTGTTGGAATGGCAAGTGTAATCAATTTTATTATTCCAAATGTTTGTGATGCGCCATGTGTTGGAATGCAAAATACGATGCACTTTATTACTATAGATATTTGTCATGTCCAGTCTTATTGAATAACAAATGCAATGTGCTGTACTACTACAAATGTTGATGTGATGTGCCATCTGTTGGAATGGCAAATGCAATGCATTTTACTACTAAAAATGTTTGTGATGTGCCATGTGTTGGAATGAAAACTACAATGCATTTACCACCACAGATGTTTGTGATGCACCATCTGTTGGAATAAAAATACAATGTATTTTATTACTACAGACGTTTGAGATGCACCATCTGTTGGAATGATAAGTGTAATGCATTTTGTTACTACAGATGTATGTGAAATGCCATCTTTTTGAAGTGACAAATGCAATGCATTTTACCACTATACATGTTTGTGATGCGCCATCTGTTGGAATTACAAGTGTAATGCACTACAAATGTTTATGGTGTGCCTTGTGTTGGAATGAAAAATACAATGCATTTACCGCTACAGAGTTTGTGAAGCACCATCTGTTGAAATGACAAATACAATGCATTTTATAACTACAGATGTTTGTGATGTGCCATCTGTTGGAATGAAACATGCAATGCATTTTATTACTATAGATGTTTGTGATGTGCCATCTGTTGGAATAAAATATATAATGCAATTTATCACTACAGATATCTGTGAAGCACCATCTTTTGGAGTAGCAAATCCAATGCATTTTATTACTACAGATGTTTGTGATGCGCCATCTGTTGGAATGAAACATGCAATGCATTTTATTACTACAGATGTTTGTGATGCGCCATCTGTTGGAATGATAAGTGTAATGCACTACAAATGTTTATGGTGTGCCTTGTGTTGGAATGAAAAATACAATGCATTTACCGCTACAGAGTTTGTGAAGCACCATCTGTTGAAATGACAAATACAATGCATTTTATAACTACAGATGTTTGTGATGTGCCATCTGTTGGAATGAAACATGCAATGCATTTTATTACTATAGATGTTTGTGATGTACCATCTGTTGGAATAAAATATATAATGCAATTTATCACTACAGATATCTGTGAAGCACCATCTTTTGGAGTAACAAATGCAATGCATTTTATTACTACAGATGTTTGTGATGCGCCATCTGTTGGAATGACAAATACAATACATTTTATTACTACATGCATTATAAAAATACATTCCAGTATACGGTGCACTGCAAACATTAAGGCTGGGGTCTATTACTTTGATTTCAACCCCTCTTGGACGGAGAGCACAGCTAGTCAATAATACATAAATACTGTAAATGCTTAACTTTGTTTTTCTCCTGCCTTTTCTGGTACTCAGTTTAATTATTTGGAGTTACAGAATATAAAACAAAGTGGGATGTGCTGAACTGCAGTACTTGACAGAGTTGTACAAAATGGGATCTGAGGGCTCCTTTAAGGGTTATGTAATAAAGAGTATAATGGGGAGTAGTGTCACTTAAGGACCCTACCATGACAAGCAAACCTGGAATTGGATAAGTCGGTTGAGAAATCAGTGCATCAGCAGAACGGACGGAGAGGCGCAAACCTGAATACCTCCCGGTGTAGTTCAGGTGGAACCAAGAGGCGAGGGCTGAAATGCCTGTGATATTTTAAACGTGACGGTGTCTGCTCCTGTTAAGTCTCTTCGGCGGTAGTGCATTAGCATGCCAACAAAGCCATCGTTAACTCTGAGGGGGAAGTAGAGCCCCCCCACACACACCCCGCTGTCTCCATTTTCAGAGCGGCTTTGATGTATCCCTCAAACAAAAGCCCTACGCCGCCCCTGAATTATTGATATCGTCTGGTACAATTCATTCATTACTTGACTTCCGTTTGCTCCAAAAGCAGGAGCCCAGACTGCCGAACGCACAGCCGACGACTGACTGCATTTTGTTAAACCTAACAGAGCGCGCTAACGGCCCGTCACGTAATTGAGATTCAGAGGACCTCGGCGTTCCGGCCCCCATCTGGAATGGCACACAACCGCCGCCAGCCGCTAACCAATCCTGCCTTATAAAGTCCATCGGGTTTCGCCTCTGCGGAGAAGTTTGTTTTTTTATTATTATAAACTTGCTGCGTGCGGACTGATGATTCAGGATCGTCCTCCTCCCTTGCGTTACCACAAAGAATTTATTACAGCTCCGTATCGGGCATGTTTTAAAGTGACACCCCCTACCACCACCACCGTCACCCCCAAGCCTGCCCACCCCAAGTGGCTCCCAGCCAGCATTCTGTGTTTTTCTTGCAACTGTGACATGATGGATTGCCGAGACTTTTTTTTTTTTGCATTATTACTAAATTTAATTATTTTTGCTCACAGACCCAGATGCGAACAATGTCAGGCTTTCTGATGTAATATTGCAAGCCATTTGGAATAAATGTGCTGTCAGTGCTAACAATTTAAGAATAGAAACAGTAAAATTAATTGTTAATAAGGCACCTTTTACTTCCTTCAGTAATGGCCCCTGTTAATTAAAGTCATTTTATAATTTAAATCCTTAATTAACTGCAGCTATTTTGGAGGAAATATCTTGAGGGAAAGCTGGGACATAAAAAATGAGATTGTCTTGGACAAAAGGGACAGTCTTTTTTTTTTTTTTAACTTTTACTTTGATTCCTTCAAATTATTTATTTCATACACTGCCAGGCAGTAATTTGCATTTTCCAACTTTCTGTCCATTATGAGTCTAATAACGCAACATTTTCAAAATTTCTGGTGCTGAAGCCAAGTCTGACAACACTGGCAGCAAGGCAGGAACCCCAAGTCTGGGTGGGTGCTGTTAGGGGAAAAAAAAAGTGCCAAGTACCAGTCTGTTCGAAGGAGACATTCTGTGCCCTCATACCCAGCATATGAAGATGAGATAATATGACATTCTACAAGTGTTACATTGTAGTGACGTCGGGGTCCAAATCTCAGAGGGACGTGCTCCTCAGGTGGTCAAGGGGGGCAGAAATACCTGGAGAAGCAGCCAATAAAGCAGCCCACCTGAACGGCAGATGTGGGAAGTGCAGAGACAGTCATGAACTTAGCAAACGTCATCCCATAAATACCTCACAGTGCCCTCTAGAGTGGGGGGGAAACCCTGGCAAACCCCGGCTGAAAACAAAAGGACAAACATGGGATCTTTATAAATAAAAAAATATATATTTATAACAAAAACAGACAAAGCTCCAAAGGACACATCTATTATGTAGTGCATTTTATCTATCTACAGTATCTATCTATCTATCTATCTATCTATCTATCTATCTATCTATCTATCTATCGTGGTACCCGGCCGGGGCTGGAGCCCGACCAGGACGCCCAGGAGGACCGGAGGAGGGCTTGTGGCTGAACCAGACCGCGAGGGGGCATCTGCCCTTGTTATGTTGGGGGCCTTGGGTGAAGGGATTGGAAGCCCAGCCCTGTAGAGACCCATGGCCACCGCCAGGCGGCGCCCCAGTGCCTGAGTATCCCGGGAGCCCAGCACTTCTGCCACACCAGGAAGTGCTGGGGGGAAGACGACAGGGGACACCCGGACGGCTTCCGGGTGCGCAGCCGGCACTTCCGCCACACTGGGGCGTGGCTACGGAGGAGTGCCGGGAAGCAGCTGGAGCCCATCCGGGTTCAAATTCAAGGGGGTCAATGACAAGAGTCGGGTGGAAGAGGACAGAGCTGGAGAAAGGACTAGAGGCGGCCAGGAGAGAGGCACACAGACTGTGAGGCCTGGACATTGGGGGAATCGGTGCTGGAGGCACTGGGGAGTGCACGTTAAATTGTAAATATATTGTAAATAAAGAGTGTGTGATGAGAAACAACGATGTCCGTCTGCCTGTGTCCGGGTTCAAGTCCACACTATCTATTATATAGTGCCTTTCATATCTATCTATTTATTTTAGAGTGCTTTTATCTATCTATCTAATCCTGCCAACTATGTTATCTATCTATCTATCTATCTATCTATCTATCTATCTATCTATCTATCTATCTATCTATCTATCTATCTATCTCTCTATCTATCTATCTATCTATCTATCTATTATAGAGTTGTGTTGAGGTCAGTTGATTGACTCGGCCATTGATGAATATTCCACTGCTTTGTGTTGTAAAGCCCTTGGTTTGCTGTCCCAAACTGACTGTCTGTACTGTGAAGTGTCGTCCTGTCAGTTTTGCTTCGTTTGTGTGAATCTGAGCAGACAGTATGGCTCCCTGGACACTTCAGACTTCATCCTGCTACTTCTGCCAGCAGTCAAATCATCAATAAACACCAGTGACTGACTTTCAATGGCAGCCACACATGATCAGGCCATAACACGACCTCCACCATGTCTCACAGATGATGTCGTTCATGAGCCATTCCTTCTCTTCTCCATACTCTTCTCTATCCAACATTCTGGTTCATATTGTCCTAAGTAAACTTTTCCAGAACTGGACAGGCTTTTAAAAATGTTTTCTTTCAAAGTCTAATCTATCTTTCCTGTACTTGAGGCTTACCAGTGGTCTGCACTTTGTGGTCAACCCTCTGTCTTTACTTTCATGAGGTCTCCTTTTGATTGTAGACTTTGGCAATGGCAGGTCTTCCTCACAGAGTGTGGTCTTGGTTTGGCTAAATGTCATGAAGGGGTTCTTCATCACCAAGGACAGATTTCTGGGATCATCCAGCACAGTGTCCTGACCTTCTGGTCAGGGCTGTCTTAACAGCATTATAGTAGGTTCCCGGGCAAACAGTGCACTGGGGTCCCTTCTATCTACACAACCACTTGCATACATAGATTAGCGCGAACAACTGCCCAGCATGAACACATGTTAAGATGGCCCTGCTTCTGGTGTTGTGTTCCTTCTCTTTAACAATCTACCAAATGGTTGACTTGACCATTCCTGGGGCTTCTGCTGTCTGTCTGATGGGTTTGTTTTGTTTTCTTGGCCTAACGGTGGCCTCTTTTTACTCGCACGGACCTCACATCGAGAGTTCACAGCGACAGCTTCAAATACAAAATCCACCCTTGGAATCAACTGCAGACTTTCTATCTGCTTAACAGTTAATGAGACAACGAGGGACCTGCTGACGCCTGGCTATGGGACAGCTAGTCAGTCAAACGTCCAAATACTTTTGAGCCCCTGGTAATGGGGGGGCCAGGTGTAAAAATGGCTGTCTTTCCTAAATGGCTCATACGTTATTTCTGTTAAATTAAAGCTGAAGGCCTACACTTCAGTCATGTAACGATTTCTTCATTTCAAACCCATTGTGGTGGCACACAGAGCCAAAATGATGAAAGCGGTGTCACTGTCCTCATATTTAGGGACCTGACGGTATGTCCACATATGCTAACAAAGAGAAAACATTTCACGGGGTGCACATACCTTTCACATATAGAAATAAAAAAGACGTCAGGAGACCCCTCTCCACACGCAGAGTCACAGCTGGACTTTCTTGTTTTTTTGTTCCTTGCGGTTTCAAAGTTGATTGCAGTGCATCTTCAACCAATAAGATCAATGAAACCTTAAAGCAAAAGAATAAAGAAAATAATATATATAAAATCTGTCAAGTAGGCATTGTTTCCTCCTGATAACTTCAAAGGTTTGTTTTTACTCGATGTTGTCTTTCATCTTGTTCTGTAAAGAAAAAAAATATATATTCCAGTTAAATCATCCGTAGGATAAAAAAGTTTAGAAAATGAAAAGGAAACAAAAAAAGCTGGTGATTTGCCAGTTTGAGTTTAGCTGAATTTAAAATCCAATAAGTCAACTGCGAAGTGGGAGAAACAGCAGGTGACGTCCGTTTAATGTCCACTGTTGCTTTAGGAATATTAAAAAAAAGTAAAAACGCAGGAGGCGTCAGCAGAGACGAGCCTGAACATCAGAGACGTCCATTCTGCTTGAGGCCAGGGGTCTGTAATGGCAGCCGGGCTTGGAGTGGCAGTGCTTACCTCATCAGAGCCCCAGACGCACAAGAAAGCAGGCTTGGTGGCACATCCAGATCCTTCCTCCTGTTATTAGATGATCCGACATCTGTGAGACGTGCCCTAAGCTCCTGCGCCTGACAAAATGAATGAGAAAACCACGTGAGGACATGTTGAAGCTACACGATTTCAGCCCTGATTTTAATACCACTGGCACATTTTTTCAAACCTGTGGCACAGACTCCAAATCAACGCTCTTTTAGCATTAGCTGTTGTCACACACGTGATGCTTTGAGGGGCAGCTTAAGGGCTCTGGAGATGGCAGTTACCCTCCAAACCAGGGGCTGGCGCTGTGTGTTAATTCCTTCTCTCTTCCTGCCTCTGCCGAACAGGAGATTGACGGCCACTCCACCTCTAATGTCACGTCTGTTGTCTGCCCTCCTGGACCCGCCCCTTCTTCCTGTCTGGAACCCACATGACCAGCAGTTCGGCCATCTTTGAGTCAGTTCAATATCGGAGGAAGACCTTTGAAAAAAGATCATTGCCTTTTTGTTTTCTCTTCACTATATGGGCTCACGGACATGCGCCAAACCTTTGTCTGCTTCTTGTTTTGCCCACTTTGGAGATGTTTCCTCACTCATTGTTTGAGTCAACGCCCTGAGGTTTTTAAGAATGCTTGAAATTATGAGCACAAGGTATGAACAGACGCGAGGCAAGTAAGGGAAGAGTGATGACAAATAACCAATGAGCATGCAGGAAGAAACCAGGCAGACTAGGCAGAAACCTAGAAGACCACCTGTCCACCATCAAGGTGGACACTAAGAAGTGGAGCAGAAGCTGGCGGAGATCTGCATGTGGGGTGGTATGGACTTAAATTGATATGACGATAATTTTGACAAAAATCTGATATCTCTCAATATGACTTTGAAACACCCTAAAGATTGCAGATCAGCACCATATAGACATGTGCAGCCACGGGACAAAGTAAGGACACCCCATGGAATTTGACTATTTCAACATATTTGAAGAGGCAAAGAGTACATCGTCATACAGGCAGTGATCTACCTGATTAAAAAATGTTCCCTTTTTAATCATTTAATCGAAAAAAAATATCAATAGATGGAATGATCTAATGGAGAAAAAGTACTGTGGGTCCACCCTTGACCTCAGAAGCTGGTATTTTCCCCCTTAGCACAAAATGACTTTGCTGTCCTTTATATACTTCTAATAAAGTTCAATATTCAGTGATCAATAAACACAATACTCACACATGATTATGAAATGTGAACACGCATGTACTGTGTCCTGGATGCTGAGATTGCTTTGTGTGTGATGATGAAGCTGCCCTGCAATGTGCTTGATGCTCAGCAGATGTGACTGCTCCTCTTTTTCTTTCTACCATTATGGTGGTTATGATTTGGTTTCTTGATCACTTTGCCGTAAACACACAAGCACAGGTCACTTTGTCATCCTGTAGTGCCATCAGGTTGCCGCTCCATAATTTGCATTTTCAAGATTACTTCTTGTTTGTCCATATGGTTCAGCATCTCACCTTTTTATTCTTTCCCGTTTCTCATCTTTTAATCACATTTCTACGAAGTGCCTGATGCTTAGCAGATGTCACTGCTGTTATTTTGTTTTCTACCATTATGGGGGTTAGCAGATTGGTTTCCCGATCGCTGTCTTCTTAACACACGACCGTAGGCCATGGCCACCAGGTTGCCACTACCTAATAGTTTTTGAATTTCCAGAACATATTAGGCCATAAGCTTTAAGAACACAATCAAGGTTCCAGTAGTTTGTGAGTGATTACATGATAGCATTTTATATACTGTATGGTAGCTATCAGGATCCTGGGACTTTTTGTAAATTATTGACGGACTCTGGCATTGAGCTGCATATCGTTGTAGGGGTTTTCATCACAGAGGAATCTGACATAACTGTTTATTTTTCAATTCAATGCTTCGTTTTAAAGTTCATTTTTGATTTGGGCCATTTCGGGTTTTTTTTTTTTTTAATTGCCAGGTTTTGCCCTGCCCATTTAGGGGCGTGGCTTCAGAGGTCATGATCCTGTCAGTCATTACTCATCAGGATATAAGGTTCATTCTAGATTCACTTCCTTATCCGACTACTCAGATTCCAAAACCCTTCTTCTGCTTTAATTTTGTTAATTAGTGTTTGATTTCTTACTAATTTTTTTCTTGTTCTTGTCTTACGGATTTTGTTCTCCTGGTTCAGACCTTTGATTCATTTGCATTTTTCCTCTACATCTTTTCTTCCAGTCGTTCACTTTTTTTTTTTTTTTGTGCTCTTGACAAAATAGTAGCTGTGATACTCATCTGAGATGGGCTGAAATCTAAATAATCAACGTAGACTTCAGCACAATCAGCATTAACATTTATAGTGCACCATGTGTTGGAATGTTTGTAATGCATGTAGCAATAAAATCCATTGCATTTGTAAACACTACCACTCTTGGACACAAGGGGGCGCTGCCACTGACGGTGTGATTTCTGTTTTCTCCCACAGCCCTAAGAAACTATCATATCATCTGTATTGCTTCTTCTTCTTCTTCTTCTTCTTCTTCTTCTTCTTCTTCTTCTTCTTCTTCTTCTCTATAACAAATGTGTGCTTCCATTTTGTATAACAATGACCCGACATGATATGTTGTAGCCAGTGTGGTTTTGACTGAAGCCCACCGGGGGCTGCCCCACTTTCAACATTCACAAGTGATGATGGTAGGGAAGGGAATTCTCAAGGCCATTTGTCCCCAACCTTTTCTATGCCTCTCACCCCTAAGAAAATGTTTCATTTCAGTTTGCACCCCCTGCAAAAGTCATATCACATTTGAAGAAGAAGAAGAAGAAGTCAAATTTCTCATTTTTGAAGCACAAATTGAACCACACAGAGTAGTGCAGGTGAACAAATTGAACTGAAACATTTGGTGCATACAGTTTAAATATAAATGGAGCTGTTTACCATCATAAATCTTAATAATCTTGTAAGCATGCCCCCCCATGAAGCTTAGACATTCAATTAACCAGCCATGGATATCCCGCAAAGCATCAGGTGCCGCAAGGAAATGACACACAATCAACAATCGAGGGGTTTGGGGGATTGGAGACCCCCGTGAAGCAACACCACCACAGTGAAACACAGTTGGCGAGCTTTGCCATAACCGTCCCCAACAACACCTGCACTTCAGATGCGCCACACCAGTTCACATTGCTGTGCTTCTGCCAGGACTGCCAGTAGGAGAGATGGGCTGAGTAGAAGCAAGCAGGTGTTACATCCAATGGAGTGACCCCCATTTAAAGAACTGGACCCTCAACCAATTTTTGTTTCGCCTCCGTCCACCCCATAAATAATTAGACAATGTCACTCACACGTGTCCGAGGTTCGCCTTCCGGGCTCATCAATAGGTAAGTGCTACCACTCTGGGACACGAGGGGGCACGGTCACTGACGGTGGGATCTCTGTTTCCTCCCTGAGAAACCACCCACTGAGGGCAACTGACTCCGCCCCCTCACTATAAAGCAGGGCTCGTCTCATTCTGGATGTGAGCAGACCATAGGGCGGAGCTCCCGCCCAAGTACAGACCACCCTTCAGAGCTTTGGCGATGTCGTTAGAATGAAACTGGAAGTGATGTCATCATGGGAGAGACGGTGGTGACGTCACCGTCATCATGTGCCGGAGGTGACATCGTTGGGAGGAACCGGAAGTGATGTCATGATGGGAGAGACAGAGGTGATGTCATCATGAGCCGGTGGTGACATTGCTGGAAAGGAACCAGAAGTGATGTCATGATGGGACAGATGGAGGTGACGTCATCATTAGCCGGAAGTGATGTCATTGGGAAGGAACCAGAAGTGATGTCAACATGGGAGAAATAGAAGTGACGTCGCTATGAGCCAGAGGTGACGTTATTGGGAGGAACTGGAAGTGATGTCAACATGGGAGAGACGGAGGTGACATCATCGTCATCATGAGCCGGAGGTTAAGTTTTTGGAAAGGAACCGGAGGTGATGTCAACATGGGAGAAACGGAAGTGACGTCATCATGAGCCGGAGGTGACATCGTTGGGAGGAACCAGAAGTGATGTCATGATGGGAGAGACGGAGTTGACGTCATCATGAGTCGGAAGTGATGTCATTAGAAAGGAACCGGAAGTGATGTCAACATGGGAGAAACGGAAGTGACGTCATCATGAGCCGGAGGTGACATCGTTGGTAGGAATTGGAAGTGATGTCATGATGGGAAAGACAGAGGTGACATTATCATGCCAGAGGTAACATTGTTGGAAAGGAACTGGAAGTGATGTCATCAACAGGAAGTGGGAGGATCATTGGGCAGCCATTTTGTGAATCCGGGAGTATAGCAGGCGAGTTATTTTTCATCTTTTGGTCTGATGACAAAGAGACAGAGAGACGTTGGTACCACAAATCAACCCTTCATCTCGCGACATTCCACTCACCTCGTGGCTTGTTGACTGCCTCCTAAGCGCACATGTGTGACACCATTTAAGTAGAACTACATCTCAAAAGAATAAATTGAATGGCACGTCATGTGAAGGGCGCTATATAAGAAGAAAGTTGGACCCCAGCCGAGAACCAAGAGAGCTATGAAGCACTAATGCTACTCAGTGCTTCTTATTAGTGGAAATCTGAGAATAGGCGAATGGTCGCTTTGGAATTTAGAAGAACACTGATGTCTTTGGGGGGGAAAGAGTGTTGCAGTGTGAGTGGTCCGCATCTCTGTGAGTAATGAACAGTAGGGGAGAGTCACGATAAGGGTCTGCTTCTCACCGCCACCGAGGCCGCCTTCATTGTGTGCTTTGCTTAAAATTCTCTTCATGTCCTGCCTGAGCTCTATGAGGAAATATGAGTGAAAATAAAAGGGGGCTTTGCATTGAATGAACTCCCCTTGTGCTTTATTACCTCGGTGGCTGAAATGGGGGCCTGTCACATCTATTTCTGGTCCCTATCCTTATCCCGCGTTTCCGTTTCTTTTTACTGCTGACAGCCACAACTGGAATTTCCCAGTGGAGTTGAGGAACGCGTTTAACTTTGCTTGATTTAAGTTTGTTACCTTTCAGAAGAACAAATGTTGTAAATACTTGGTGAAAATTCATTTTGCAGCCGGGAAGCATAAACTGGAGGCTCGTGCTGGCATAACTCATCTGTATTGCTTCTTCTTCTTCTCTTTAACAAACGTGTGCTTCCATTTTGTATAACAATGACTCGTCTCAAGGATGGCGAAGTGACCCGGCATGAGACGGTGTAGCTGGTGTGGTTCTGACTGAAGCCCACCGGGGGCTACCCCACGTTCAACACTAGGGAAGGGAATTCTCAAGGCCATTGGTCCCAACCTTTTATATGCCCCCCCACCCCTAGAAAATGTTTGATTTGGTTTTGCACCCCCTGCAGAAGTCATATCAGAATTGAAGGTGAAGAAGAAGAAGTCAAATTTCTAATTTTTGAACCACAAATTGAACCAGATAGATAGATAGATAGATAGATAGATAGTGTAGTAGGCAGGATTAGATAGATAGATAGAGAGATAGATAGATAGTGTAGTAGGCAGGATTAGATAGATAGATAGATAGATAGATAGATAGATAGATAGATAGATAGATAGATAGATAGATAGATAGATAGATAGATAGATAGATAGATAGATAGATACTTTCCCAAGGGGAAATTCCCATACTCCAGCAGCAGCATACTGATAAAGAACAATATTAAATTAAAGAGTGATAACAATGCAGGTATAACAGACAATAACTTTGTATAATGTTAACGTTTACCCCCCGGGTGGAATTGAAGAGTCACATAGTGTGGGGTCTCCTCAGTCTGTCAGTGGAGCAGGATGGTGACAGCAGTCTGTCGCTGAAGCTGCTCCTCTGCCTGGAGATGATCCTGTTCAGTGGATGCAGTGGATTCTCCATGACTGACAGGAGTCTGCTCAGCGCCCGTCGCTCTGCCACGGATGTCAAACTGTCCAGCTCCGTGCCTACAATAGAGTGCCTTCCTCACCAGTTTGTTCAGGTGTGAGGTGTCCCTCTTCTTTATGCTGCCTCCCCAGCACACCACCGCGTAGAAGAGGGCGCTCGCCACAACCGTCTGATTGAACATCTGCAGCATCTAATTGCAGGTGTTGAAGGACGCCAGCCTTCTAATGAAGTATAGTCGGCTCTGACCTTTCTTACACAGAGCATCAGTGTTGGCAGTCTAGTCCAATTTGTCATCCAGCTGCACTCCCAGGTATTTACAGGTCTGCACCCTCTGCACAGTCACCTCTGACAATCACGGGGTCCATGAGGGGCCTGGGCCTCCTAAAATCCACCACCAGTTCCTTGGTTTTGCTGGTGTTCAGTTGTAGGTGGTTTGAGTCGCACCATTTAACAAAGTCCTTGATTAGGTTCCTATACTCCTCCTTCTGCCCACTCCTGATGCAGCCCACCATAGCAGTGTCGTCGGCGAACTTTTGCACGTGGCAGGACTCCGAGTTGTATTGGAAGTCTGATGTATGTTGGCTAAACAGGACCAGAGAAAGTCCAGTCCCCTGTGGCGCTCCTGTGCTGCTGACCACAATGTCAGACCTGCAGTTCCCGAGACGCACATACTGAGGTCTGTCTGTAAGATAGTCCATGATCCATGCCACCAGGTATGAGTCTGCTCCCATCTCTGTCAGCTTGTCCCTAAGGAGCAGAGGTTGGATGGTGTTGAAGGCGCTAGAGAAGTCCAGAAACATAATTCTTACAGCACCACTGCCTCTGTCCAAGTGGGAGAGGGATCGGTGTAGCATATAGATGATGGCATCCTCCTCTCCCACCTTCTCCTGGTATGCGAACTGCAGAGGATCAAGGGCATGGCGGACCTGTGGCCTCAGGTGGTGAAGCAGCAGCCGCTCCATGGTCTTCATCACATGTGACATCAGATCGACAGGCCGGAAGTCGTTTAGCTCACTAGGACGGGATACCTTTGGGACTGGGTTTAAATAATTTAATCTATACTAATAAAAGGCAAAGCCCGCACTGACTGACTCATCACTAATTCTCCAACTTCCCGTGTAGGTAGAAGGCTGAAATTTGGCAGGCTCATTCCTTACAGCTTACTTACAAAAGTTAAGCAGGTCTTATTTCGAAATTCTATACGTAACAGTCAGAACTGGAACCTACTTATGTACATATATACCGGCCATAGCTTGCAGCTCCATCGCCGTGTGAGGCGGAGTTGCATCTCTCATCGTCACGCCTCCCACGTAGTTGGCTGCCTGCCCATATAAGGCCGTCCGTCAGCAGCATAGAGACGCTGTCACTAAATACTCGCAGAAAAATGGCCAAATATTTTACACCTTTGGAGAATCGCCAATGCCTCTTAAACATGAACATGAACCCTGAGAAAAAGCACATAGAGACGGGGACAACATGCAGCTCCACAAAGATGGTAACCCAAGTAGGAACTGATCTCAAGTCTGTAGGACCCTCTAACTACTGCATCGCTAATCCACCTCAGCAGTATTATTCAACCAAAAAATTAAAAAAAGAACAGTTTTTATAATAAGAAAAATGTTGAACGTTTTGAAGAAGAAACATGCCAGCGCAATGACTTTTGGCCACAGGCGTTGGCTTTAAATGAATGTAGAGCCTCAGAATTCTAAGTACCCTTTTAGTCCAGTCTTGCGTACCGGATTATTGCCGGCGACTTATCATGAGAGCGAAATACCTACGTTTGAATTTTCGTGACCACCTGAGGCACTAATCTCCTGAAGATTAATCATTTCCACACAGCAAAATTGAAAATCCCGTGCCCCCTCAATCATGGAAGTTCATGCTGGAATGGTGGTCTGGAAGGACAGCTCCGTGCCAGTCTTTAAAACGTTTTTTTTTATTTTCTCCACAACATGCAGCCACTTAAACCAGTCACTCCAGACTCTATCATTTGGAGCTGCCATGTGATGAAAATAAGAGTTTCCTGAAAAGGAAAAGTTCAAACACGGCTTTGGTGTTCACAACAGTGATTTTGGATTATGAGCTTTGCACTTCAACATTCACGGACTTTAACTGCGGTGCTAAGTTCAGGGCCGGGTAGTGGCAGTTTGTAAAGGGGCACACAATATTAATATGAAAATCTGCTTGCCTTTGGTGGCATTGTGGCAAACGCTTCTGCTTGAGGACTCCTGGCTTCATAACTCTCAGTGAGGAGTTTCCATGAGTTCATGATGGTGGATCTTCTTCAGATACTCCAGTTTTCCACCCACAGATGTGAGTGTTGGGTTATCATGCAGGTATTGTGGCTTAATTTTGGGTACAAAGCTGGAAACCTGGACACGGGGCTACAAAGGACCCGACTCTAATCGCCAGTCAATCTAACAGACCTGTCAAAAACAGAATTGTGGAGGAAAGAAACAAACACACACACACCGGGTTGGATGGTTGGCACACCCAGTGCCCAGTGTTAGTGAGGCAACAACTACAACAACAACATGTATTTCTATATCAAAATGCTGTCACTCAGAGTGCCTTACAAGATGAAGAAAGAAATATATAAAAATAAGATTAGACAATACTAAGTAACAAAGAATAAAGTAAGGTCTGATGGCCAGGAGGATAGAAAAAATTACAAAAAAACAAAATCTGCAGGGGTTCCATTTGGCCAGCCCCCCACTGGGCATTCTATTGTCCCGATTGCGACATCGGGCTGTGCATTGGTGACAGTTTAAAAAAACATGTCACAGGAAGGACTTGTACTAAATCTACATTGGAATTGCAGTGGACACATAACTTGCCTTTATGCTAATGTTTTAGTATGACATGTTTATCCATCCATTTTCCAACCCACTGAATCCGAACATAGGGTCTGCTGGAGCCAATCCCAGCCAACACAGGGCACAAGGCAGGAACCAATCCTGGGCAGAGTGCCAACCCACCGCAGGACATGTTTATCCATCCATCCATTATCCAACCCACTATATCCTAACTACAGGGTCACGGGGGTCTGTTGGAGCCAATACCAGTCAACACAGGGCACCAGGCAGGAAACAAACCCCAGGCAGGGCGCCAACCCACCGCAGGGCACACACACACCAAGCACACAATAGGGACAATTTAGAATCGCCAATGCATCTAACCTGCATGTGGACTGTGGGAGGAAACCCACATAGACATGGGGAGAACATGCAAACTCCACGCAGGGAGGACCCGGGAAGCATACCCGGGTCTTCTAACTGCAGGCAGCAGTGCTACCCACTGTGCCACTGTGCCGCCTGGACATGTTTTAAGTCAGTCAGTCATTATCCAACCCGCTATATCCTAACTACAGGGTCATGGGGGTCTGCTGAAGCCAATCCCAGCAAATATAGGGTGCAAGGCAGGAAACAAACCCCGGGAAGGGTGCCAGCCCACAACAGGGCACACATACACACCATGCACACACTAGGGACGATGGGAGGACTTTTTTTCTTTGGACTGTGGGAGGAAACCCGCGCAGACACAAGAAGAACATGCAAACTCCGAGCAGGGAGGACCTGGGAAGCGAACCAGGTCTCCAAACTGCGGGCAGCAGCGCTACCCACTGCGCCACCGTGCCACCCGGTAATGTTTATGATACGCGAAATAAACTTGCGATTATTTTTTTTGTAAGCCATCACCACAGACCACATGGGCTGAGGAATATTTTTTTTTAAAATCGTTTTTGGATGGAGTGTTGTTTTAGAAGCAGACGTGCACGCGCAATTGGGGGCGCGCCCGGTCGCTGTTTCGAGCTCAGTGCGCTGCATAAGTGCGACAGCAGCGCTAACCGTGCAGTTCTGAATTAGGCAAGTAAAATAAGAGGGCCTGTAATTTAAGAAACATTAACCCACTTAACTCTTTTGCTCATCGGGAAAAGTATGCGCTCATCTGCTAAATTTAAAATGTGATTTCCAACTACCGTCCTTTCTTTTCACAGCGCTGTTGAGATATTGCGGCTTTTCCCCCGAGATGCGCACAGCGCGTAGAGGAAGTGAAACAGGGCTGGATCGCCACCGGCCGCTTCCTTCAGAGCAGAGACGACACAGAACGGAGCCCTCGGCCCTTCAAGGTCTGACACCTTTTGTGTTCTGTTAGCTTTTCCGTTCCATCGCTCCACGTGTAAACGACAAGTCTCCTTGGATGTCTGCCGTGAACTTAATCCACCGTTCAGACTGCGCAACGGCTCGCTTTTCTATATTAACTTTAATTAAACGAAAATGTCACGTTGAGTCATTGGAGGGATTGTCAATCAATTTTAATTGGGAGACCGCAAAACTGAAGTTTCTTATTTTCCATTGTAAGGTTTTTCGTGATATTCCAGCCGCGATAATGAGGCCGTGTTAGACACGCGTGCGTTTCCGCATAATGACTCCGAGGAAAGTAAAGAAGACGTTTTCCTTAGGTGCCCCTTGACTCTTTATCGTTTGGTTTGATATTCTTCTAAAGCTCTTGGGTTAAAATCCCCCCTTTTTCGGTCCTTTTGCTGATAAAATGGAAGGAAGTTTAAGGGAACAGTGGCCTGCCAAAAATAAATGGGGAAAAACACTGGGACTGTCCTGGCAAAAGTGCACATGTTGGCACCCTGTGAGCAGCCCATGGGCAGTATATGGGCTTGGGAAAACCCAATTAAATAACACACTGGTACAATGTGGGGCTGTTACAAGGAGACCCTTTGAGAAGACTATGGGCATTGTGTGTGGGCTTGGGAAAACCCAACTAAATACCACACTGGCACAATGTGGGGGCTGTTACAAGGGGAGCCTTGTGGCCAGACTATGGGCAGTGTAGGTGGGCTTGGGAAAACACAATTAAATACCCACTGGCCCATTACTGGTGCTGCCACAAGGAGACTATGGGCATTGGGTGGGCTTGGGTAAAGCCTGCTAAATACTGCACTGGCCCAATATTGCAACTGCTACCATGGGGCATCTCTGGGCAGACCATGGGCAGTGTATGCTTGGGAACACCCAACTAAATAATGCACAGGCCCAATATGGGGTCTGCTACAAGGGGGCCTGGAAGACTATGGCAAATGTGGATGGGCTTGGGAACACCCAATTAAATACCACACTGGTCCAAATGTGGGGGCAGCTACAAAGGGGCTGCTTAGCAGTGTTCCCCACTTGCCCAAAACGGGTTAATCTGTGGCAGTCCAAGTTCATCAGCCCATTGATGGTCTAGTAACACTGTGCCAACATCGTCACTGCCCCATCGTTTCCTGCTTTTTAATGTTGTCACCGAGTAAGTAATGCAGTGAATTAGAGTTTCTGGTGGGTTTCAGTCTTTGATTGTAGAAGGATGAGTAACCATTTGAACGACTTCGAAAGTATTCTTTATATATCAGCTAAAATTGCACATATTATTGGTCACGTTTTGGTGTTCGGGATTGTAACTCTGCAAATAAACAAACCAATAAATGTAAAGGCATAATGGTTGGCAGTCCAAGGCCAGTAAGCCTCTCATTGACCCAGTGATGGCTTGTACCCCAAAGTCTCCCACTTTTTAAAGTTGTCGCAGAGTATGTAAGGAAGGCAGTTGAGCACAGGTAACAATATGAATGACTTCAAAAAGGATCGTCTTTATATTAACTGTAACGGCACATTTTTTTATATATTACTAGCCATCCCCCACGGCTTCACCCGTGAATTAGTGAAACAGTGAGGATGGCACTGCCCGGCTCCCCACTCCTGACGTCACGATGCCCCCTCTCCTCGGCCCACAGCCTCTGTCTCAGATTAGTGCGAATATATCACTCCTGCAAGTGAACTCTGATTCTTAGCGCAATGAGAGACGTCGCAAAATCAACCGGAATGTTCAAGCAAATTATAGAAAACAGACATTTAAATCCATTAAGTCGTTCTCTCGTTCGCTAGCTAAGTGGAGTTAAGGTTACACCCCGAGGCAGACGCGTGAGTGAGGAGGGCCCGTAGCCCAATGAGTCTCTCTTGGATTCGCACTAATAAATCTGTAACACAAGCAAACTATGATACTTAGCGTGATGAGAAAGTCGCAAAATGAATATAACGTTCAAGCAAACTATAGAAAAACACCCAATCTAAATCCATTAAGCAGCCCTGTTGTGATGTGAGATTTTGCATATAACTTGATAAATGTTTTGTATGTCTTTATTTGTAATCTAGGCAAAGCAATGTAATTTAGTGTTACTTTGGTGAGAGGCAGTCGTGTTTGCCCCATCCCCGTTTACGACTAATTTTACGACAGGATTTGGGGGGATGTGTCTTAAACCAGTTTGATGAGTCTTTCAACCCCCCTGCAAGGAAGCCAGGATGTTTAACATATGGTCTTGGGGGGTTGCAGGTGTTAAGATGTACTATTTCACCCATTGGTCTGAGATATGGCTGTCTGGATTGGCTTGTCTCAGAGCTCTTTAAGTACCATGATGTCCTATTGGCTGTAGGGGTTGGACAGAAAACCTATACATTTGCTCGCTCAACCACATTCTCTCTCTCTGACTAACATCTAAAAAGAAGCATCTCTCTTGCTAACCTGTGATGATGTAGAAGTATCTTTCTCTTGCTAACAACTGAAGAAGACCCTGAACTGAAGACAACACAATGAAGAGCACAGCTTCAGCCATTTTGAACAGACATGTGGCTAAAAGCTGAGCACCAATGACGCCTTAACTAGAGACATTAAGTAACTACAAGTCTGTGTGCCACCTGAACTACACATCACCATTTATCAGGTTGTATGGTTGCCGATATTCAAATGTACTTTGCATTTTGTTACTATTTATGAATGTTATCAGTAATACATTATTTTATGTGTAACTTAACTCCTGATTGTCTTTTTACTACATCTAATTGCCTGAGGTTATAGATATAGAAGGGAAGGTGGAGATAAGTTCTATACAATAATACCTCATAAACAGTGGTAAGTCTGTGAGATTAGGCATTCTAAGGCTACATATTAATAATACAATAGGGGTAAGTAGAGCAAATTACACTCACCTAAAGGATTATTAGGACACCGTGCTGGGCTTTTATTATATAGATTATATTACATTTCTTACACATCAATATTGATGCTACTTCTCTGTCCTATCTTTGCCCAATGTCTTGTCTTGTTTGTGTTTTAATTTTAAATTTTTTAAAATTTTAACTCTATTTTTAATTTATTATTTGCACATCATGTTGTTACACTGTGGACCCTGAGCTTCACAATTTCGTCTATCTGTATACTTATACACTCACCTAAAGGATTATTAGGACCACCTGTTCAATTTCTCATTAATCCAATTATCTAATCAACCAATCACATGGCAGTTGCTTCATTTAGGGGTGTGGTCCTGGTCAAGACAATCTCCTGAACTCCAAACTGAATGTCAGAATGGCAAAGAAAGGTGATTTAAGCAATTTGGAGCGTGGCATGGTTGTTGGTGCCAGACAGGCCGGTCTGAGTATTTCACAATCCGCTCAGTTACTGGGATTTTCACGCACAACCATTTCTAGGGTTTACAAAGAATGGTGTGAAAAGGGAAAAACATCCAGTATGCGGCAGTCCTGTGGGCGAAAATGCCTTGTTGATGCTAGAGGTCAGAGGAGAATGAATGGGCCGACTGATTCAAGCTGATAGAAGAGCAACTTTGACTGAAATAACCACTCGTTACAACCGAGGTATGCAGCAAAGCATTTGTGAAGCCACAACACGCACAACCTTGAGGCGGATGGGCTACAACAGCAGAAGACCCCACCGGGTACCACTCATCTCCACTACAAATAGGAAAAAGAGGCTACAATTTGCACGAGCTCACCAAAAGTGGACAGTTGAAGACTGGAAAAATGTGGCCTGGTCTGATGAGTCTCGATTTCTGTTGAGACATTCAAATGGTAGAGTCAGAATTTGGTGTAAACAGAATGAGAACATGGATCCATCATGCCTTGTTACCACTGTGCAGGCTGGTGGTGGTGGTGTAATGGTGTGGGGGATGTTTTCTTGGCACACTTTAGGCCCCTTAGTGCCAATTGGGCATCGTTTAAATGCCACGGGCTACCTGAGCATTGTTTCTGACCATGTCCATCCCTTCATGACCACCATGTACCCATCCTCTGATGGCTACTTCCAGCAGGATAATGCACCATGTCACAAAGCTCGAATCATTTCAAATTGGTTTCTTGAACATGACAATGAGTTCACTGTACTAAAATGGCCCCCACAGTCACCAGATCTCAACCCAATAGAGCATCTTTGGGATGTGGTGGAACAGGAGCTTCGTGCCCTGGATGTGCATCCCACAAATGTCCATCAACTGCAAGATGCTATCCTATCAATATGGGCCAACATTTCTAAAGAATGCTTTCAGCACCTTGTTGAATCAATGCCACGTAGAATGAAGGCAGTTCTGAAGGTCAAACACCGTATTAGTGTGGTGGTCCTAATAATCCTTTAGGTGAGTGTGTATATTACTCTACCAAGATAAAACAAGCCCTCTCGTGGAAAGCAGACAGACATACAAGCGGGTCTAAAAAAACGATAAGAAATTTTGTGCTTGGACCACGGAATTTTTAAAACCGTTTCATACACTGAAAAAAGTATAACCTCCTTTCAATTTAAAATAATGAAGGTAATGATTCATACTTAATATTTTCAATCTGAACCAATATAATTCTTTTTATCTTATTGAACCCCAATTTTTAAGTTGACGCAAATCATTTAGAGTGATTGGGTGTAATTCACTTGTTTTATACTGAAGTAAATCTATTTTTGAAGTTGTTACAATTTTAAATGGTTTATTGGTCATAACCTGTTTTTATGCTATTAGAAATATTATGAACATAACACATTCCAATGCTGTACTTTTTACATTTATTTACAAATCTAGTGCAAATACTCAAGCATTTTGCCGTGTAAATCTTAAATATACAACAAAAAAGTATTAAACGTTTCTACAGCTTTCTTGAAAGTAGGTTTTATTACGAGTTCTTATACTGAAAATTAACAGTTGAGAAACAGGGTGTGAACGCTGGCCCGGACACAGACAGACGGACATCTTTGTTTCACCCAACACACCGTTTATTTACACTAATATGTACAAGTTTACCGTGCAGTCACACTCCAGTGCCTCCAGCACCGATCCCCCAAAGTCCAGGCCACACAGTCCTGTGCCTTTCTTTCTCCTGGCTGCCTCCAGTCCTCCCTCCAGCTCCGTCCTCTTCCACCCGACTTCCGCCAATGACTGGAGGGAGGCGGCCCCTCTTATAGGAACCCGGATGGGCTCCAGCTGCTTCCCGGCAATCAGTCTTAGCCACACCCCAGTGTGGCGGAAGTGCCGGCTGCGCACCTGGAAGCCGTCCGGGTGTCCCCTGTCATCTTCCCCCCAGCACTTCCTGGTGTGGCGGAAGTGCTGGGCTCCAGGGTTCCTCAGGCACCTGGGCACCGCCTGGCAGTGGCCACGGGCCCCTACAGGGTTGGGCTTCCAAGCCCTCTACCCGTGGCCCCCGACATAACCAGGATGGACGCCCCCTCGCGGTCTGGAGGAGGCACAAGCCCTCCTCTGGTCCTCCGGCCGGGGACCACAAGGGTTACTTACCAGAACTCCTCCGTTATAAAAGTCTGCTGCTGAAAATGACCAGACCTGCAAAGCGACGTCCACTCCACTCGGGAAAGTCTTCTTCTTTTGTGGCAGTTGGAAAGCCAGCACGCTGGAAAGTTCGACCGGAAGAATAAACAAACGGCCCCTCACACACAGCACACGAACAACATAAAATATTAGGTTCACTGAAATAGGATTTTGATGTTTATTTCCTCCACCATAACTTACTTTGGTACATTTTTTTTTTACTTTGATTGAGATCTGAAACCCAATATTTCAAGCTACAACACTAAATGACTAATCTTAAGTTGCTTGAAAGAGAAAATTTACGTTGAATGAACAACATCAGGCGGCACGGTGGCGCAGTGGTAGCGCTGCTGCCTCGCAGTTAGGAGACCCGGGTTCGCTTCCCGGGTCCTCCCTGCGTGGAGTTTGCATGTTCTCCCGTGTCTACGTGGGTTTCCTCCGGGCGCTCCGGTTTCCTCCCACAATCCAAAGACATGCAGGTTAGGTGGATTGGTGATTCTGAATTGGCCCTAGTGTGGGTGTGTGTCCTGCGGTGGGTTGGCGCCCTGCCCAGGATTGGTTCCTGCCTTGTGCGCCGTGTTGGCTGGGATTGGCTCCAGCAGACCCCCGTGACCCTGTATTCGGATTCAGCGGGTTAGGGGATGGATGGATGAACAACATCAATGTTATACTTTTTTCAGGGTAGCGAGCACCTATGGGCTGGGGTAACCTACATTCTAGATTTCAAGACTTCATGGGCCTGATGCACTGAACGGTTTCCTCTCGTTTGTCAATTTTCTTATGTAGCTTGTATGCCTGACAGTTGGATTCCAATTGAGGGGGTGAGTGGGTGGGCTATTTTATCGTTTTGTACCGGCAGCCCATCGCATTACAATACAATACAATACAATACAGTTTATTTTTTGTATAGCCCAAAATCACACAGGAAGTGCCGCAATGGGCTTTAACAGGCCCTGCCTCTTGACAGCCCCCCAGCCTTGACTCTCTGAGAAGACAAAGAAAAACTCCCAATAAAAACCTTGTAGGGAAAAATGGGAGAAACCTCGGGAAAGGCAGTTCAAAGAGAGACCCCTTTCCAGGTAGGTTGGGCGTGCAGTGGGTGTCAAAAGAAGGAGGTCAATACAATACAATACACAGAACAGAACAAATCCTTAATACAGCATAATAATAAAAATTTTAGAAGTACGGAGCAGAATTTAACAGTAGATGATATCACATAATAAGGTTTGGATATTTTTAGAGTTCTGGAGACCTCATCCATCAAGCTGCCTCCCCATTTGGCCATTCAACGGCTGAAATGTTGCTCCGATGAAAGGACCCCTCTTTCCCATGATTCCTGTGATCCTCCATCAGGGATGACTTCACCTTAGGCAGGCAAACAACTTGGCAGGTGGGCCGTGGCACCAATTTCCACATTTGGGTACCGAGAACAGAAACAGAATAGGTGAGGGTTAGTATTCAATTCTAACTATCATGTTACTTATGTTTCAGTGCTAATGACTAACAACTGAGATGCCGTCTGTACAGTTCATCAGCAGCTCTAGTCAGGGTGTGCTAAACTGAAGTAGTGAGATTTGAAAGCTGAGACCGAAGGGGCATCTCTTATAGTAGCAGGCAGACCAGTCCACAGTTTAGGTGGGCCCTGTAACTAAAAGCTCGACCTCCCACTGTTATTTTATTAAATCTTGGAATCCTAAACAGATCGGCATCTTGAGATCTTAATGTGCGCTCAGGTTTGTAAGTCATGATAAGTTCAGACAAGTAAGCCGGACCTCGGCCATTTAATGCTTTATAACGCATTCTAGTGACGCCGCTGGCTCAGATACGGAGGCAGCTTCTTTAAGAAAAAAGTTTGAGCAAACGCCGTCTTCCCTCCAATCTGATCTCAAACAATGGATCTCCAACTGGATTTTTTAATGACATTTAATTCTCTGAGGAGTTTCGAGGATGTGATTTAATTTTGAATGTAATGAATATTCATTTAATATAGAAACTACTGAGCAGCCATGTATTTAGCATGAATATTCTGTTTTATTTTGGAATCTGGTCGGGGAATGGTTTAATGCTAATTCTATAATAATCCTTTATTTGTCACATACATAGAAATACAGGACAACACACAGTGAAATGCATCTTTTCGCATACCCCTTATGGTCAGAGCGCAGGGTCAGCCATTGTACAGCGCAGGGCCCCTGGAGCAATTGAAGGTTAAGGGTCTTTCTCAAGGGCCCAGCAGAGTAGCTTCTCTTTTGGCAGTGACGGGGATTCAAACCAGCAACCTTCATGATGCCAGCGCAGATCCTTAGCCTCAGAGTCACCACTCCACTCCACTCCAATAATGGCAAACACGTTCCTTTTAACGCTTTCTGAGATTTCTGATGCTCGCCCCCTTCTTTGTATTTAAGTACCCAAGAAGACTCACTCGCTCTGTTCACACTCCCTTTAAAGCTAATTGTTATTCTTTACATTTGGACAGAATTCTTTAAACTGACCAAGATGATTAAATATTACATAAAAGGGTGGAGTTGTGGCTGAGAGGCTAAGGATCTGCGCTGGTATCTGAAAGGTGGCCGGTTCAAATCCCATTACTGCCAGAAGGGATCCTGCTCTGGTGGGCCCTTGAGCGAGGCTCTTAACGTGAAAATAAAATGCGCTGTACAGTGGCTGGCCCTGAAAGTTCATGTGAAAAAATTAATTCTCCTCTATGATTAATAAAGCAAATGAAAAAAAATTATAAGCCTGTCACCCATTTAAAAAAATCTGGGGTCACAAGAAGCTGCAGTGTGTCGCGGCACCATTGGGCACAAGACAGTTGTTATGTATTTTGTGTTCTATTTTTGTTTTGCGATTGTTAAATTATTTTTCATATTTGTATGTATGTTTTCTTATGTTTGTAATTATGGCCCGTTACTTTAAATACACCGGCATTCCTTGGATTTTGCGAGGAACCAACCTTAATAAAATGGCAAGTGTCCATGTGTCTATGTATCTCTGTGTTCGTCTGGTTGCTGTGTCTTTGTCATTCCAACAAGTGGTGCATCACAAACATTTTTATTGATAAAGTGCATTGCATTTGTCATTCCAACAGATGGCGCATCACAAACATCAACCCTGCTTACACGAATCCCATACCAGATGGCATATCACAGAGACATATGCATTACCTGGTGCACTGCAAACGTTAATTACATAGATTTCAAAACATCTTAGACTGACATCATAGCAAAGTGATCCTAACCACCTTAATTAAAGGATAAGTGTCTCTGTGTCTGTCTATGTGTCCATCTAGATGCTATGTCTCTGTCATTCCAAAAATGCATTGCATTTATCTTTCCAACAGATGGCACATCACAAACATCAACACTGTTTATACAAATCCCGTACCAAATGGCACATAACAGAGACATATTCATTGCATTTTGTGCTCCGCAAACAATAATACTGAGGTCTACTTTGATTGCTTAGATTTCAAAACATCTTAGACTGGTATCATAACAAAGTGATCCTAACCACCTCAACTAAAGTGTAAGTGTCTGTGTGTGTCCATCCAGGTCCTCTGTCTCTGTCATTCCAACAGATGGTGCATCACAAACATTTTTATTGATAAAGTGCATTGCATTTGTCATTCCTACAGATGGCGCATCACAAACATTAGTAGTATTAAACTGCATTGCATTTGTCAGTCCAACAGATGGCGCGTCACAAACATCAACCCTGCTTATAAGAATCCCATACCAAATGGCGTTTCACAGAGACATATACATTACGTGGTGAACTGCAAACGTTAATTACATAGATTTCAAAACATCTTAGACTGGTATCATAACAAAGTGATCCTAACCACCTCAACTAAAGTGTAAGTGTCTGTGTGTATCCATCCAGGTCCTCTGTCTCTGTCATTCCAACAGATGGCGTATCACAAACATTTTTATTAATAAAGTCAGTTTCATTTGTCATTCCAACAGATGGCGTATCACAAACATCAACACTGCTTATATGAATCCCATACCAAAAGGCACATACATCGTAACAGAGACAAACGCTTTGCATTGTGCACTGCAAATGTTAATGCTGAGGTCTACGGTCTATGTTGATTACACAGATTTCATTGATACTCTGGTATCAATGCAAAGTGATCTTTCCCACCTACATATCTGTCTGTGTGTCTGTTCAGATGCTATGTCTGCCTCATTCCAACAGATACCACATCATAAACATTTTAAGTAATAAAAAACGTTGCATTTATCATTCCAACAGATGGCTCATCACTTACTGTACATTAGCACTGCTTTTGTGAATCCCATACCAGATGGTATATAACAGAGAAATATTAATTGCATGGTGCACTGCAAACATTAATGCAGAGGTCTGCATCGATTACTTAGATTTCAACCCATCTTAGATGAGTAACACAGCTAGTAAAAGAATACATGTCTGTGTGTCTCCATGTCCACGTGGTTCTTATGTCTTTGTCATTCCAACAGATGGTGCATCACAAACATTAGCCCTGCTTTTACAAATCCTATACCAAATGACATATCACAGAGACATATACATTGCATTTGTCATTCCCACAGATGGCGCATCACAAACGATTAACACTGCTTTTAAGCGTCCTATGCCAAAAGTGAATCAGTGAATTTCAGCAGGTTTCGCTCTCTCTGCCCTAAGAAATCTCACTATGGCACGTTCAAGAATGGTGCAACACCGCAGCAGAGCGTCCATGTTCATTTGAGCTTGGCATCAACTAGACGAGGCGTGGGCAAAGTCATTCCTGGAGGGCCGCAGTGGCCGCGGGTTTTTGTTCCAACCCAGTTGCTTAATTAGAAAACAATCCTTGCCAATAATTACATTTCATGGCTTGTTAGCTGCTTTAACTCTGCTATGTCAAGTCAGTCTCATATCTGAGATTTTTTTTCCATTCTAAGGATATCATCCAAATACTTTGATGTGTAAAACAGATGGATAATTCTCAGTCCTTCACTTTTTCTCTTCTCTTTCCTTCCAAATATTTAATTAAACCAAATAGTGCACGATAAATACACAGAGGTGTAAAGGGTAACAAGAAAAATGGATAACCGCTGGTGTCTTTTGTCATCTGCATCTTATTGTTAATAAGGAGTAAGTAAAAACCAAGAATGCAGCTGTCCATCCATTTTCCAACCCGCTGAATCCAAACACAGGGCTCTGCTGGAGCCAATCCCAGCCAACACAGGGCACAAGGCAGGAACAAATCCCAGGCAGGGCGCCAGCCCACCACAGGGCACACACACCAAGCACAATTTAGGATCGCCAATCCACCTAACCTGCATGTCAGACACGGGGAGAACATGCAAACTCCACACAGGGAGGACCCGGGAAGTGAACCCAGGTCTCCTAACTGCGAGGCAGCTGCGCTACCACTGCGCCACCCTGCCACCCAGAATGCAGCTGTTTAAGACTTAAATAAGTAATAAGGGTTCAAAATCTTAATGAGGGAGATAACTAAAATGAAGCAGAAGTGTTACTTGAGCAATAAGGGCTTCTTAGTAAGCAATTGGGTTGGAACAAAAACCTGCAGCCACTGCGGCCCTCCAGGACTGACTTTGCCCACCCCTGAACTAGACTAACGGCAGAGTGCTGCGTTGTGCATGTTCAGACTACCCATAAGCCATTGCCAGCGGGTTGCATTGTGTAAGCTTCGGTTACCGCACAGTTTTCAAACGGCCTTTACTCCTCGATTTACTCTCTTAACTAAATAAATAACTTAATAACTTGATGTAATAGAGTTAAGAATAGGCCATTATGCGGTTGTGGATGCTTTCCTTATTCACGATGTAGATGGACTGTGGACAGAACTTCCTCCTCGGACCCTCTCAAGTGGACTTTAGGCACAGAAAAGAAGCCATTGTTGGGATGTCTGCTGTCACAGATCATTTTCTTTTCCCTGGTCGGACTGACTGCTTGGAATGGATGTCCTCGAAGTTGGGGAGTGCCCACCCAGTGAAGCCCTTCTTAAAACACGTCATTACGGGTTATTGAGTGCAGACTGAAGGGAAAAACGGTCAGACTTGTTCATTTATAATTAAATCCACAACTCAATAAAATGTGCAGAAAGTGAGCCAGGGTCAGGATCCTTTCTGATTCCGCTGTATATTAGTGATTGGAATAAGATGAATGACGTACCAGCAGTCGCCTAATAAACAGCTGTAACTCACTATGATCTTGTAAGCTGCCACAGAGTCAGAAATGAGAAAAAATGGGCACAGAAGACAAGTGGAGTACCAGTTAGAAAACCCCGCGCAGACACAGAGACAGTGAGCAGATTTGTCCCCCTACGCTGGGTCACCAGCTTGTCTGGTTAAGTTGCAATCCACGTCTCTGGAGCTGTGAGGCCGCAGCAGCAGCACCAATCCCTGTGCCACCACGCTGTGCCAGGATGTCAAATATGCAAGAAAGCAACGCAGGTGAAATTTCAAGAGGCTGTGCTCAGACAAAATGTCTGCCTGACATCAGAACTACTGCAGCAGATAGAAAGTTGAACGCCATGATGGACGACTGAGCCTTGCGGCGTATTTGATAATTCAGAAACCCCGCGGAGCGCGCCACTGGGCGGCTGAAGGAGGGGTGGGTGAGACAAACAGGACGCGATCGTCCGCATGCACGCTAATGACTTTGTTCTGTTTCACTCTGTTTTAGTAATTAAAAAATATTGATAATCCATTACGTCCTCCACATGATTATTAACACTACGGTAGGCACAGTGAACAAGTCTGACCTCCCAATATTATTGACCGTGACCCTCATTAGATTTTCTGCTATGAATGCATTTAAAGAGCAAATACAAATCTGTGCTAATTTATTTATTTAATTGCTTTACATATAATATTTGCACCAGGTAACATGACATCACTTTTAATGCATCAGTGTCGGAATAAAACAATTAATAAAATCAAAGGTGTGTGTGTCTCTCACCCTGGACTTACTTTTGTTACTTCCATATCTCAGGATTTCAATAAATGGATGAAAGCAATAAAGAGGGTGGCACCGAGGGTACAGCGTCAGACATCAAGTCACGGCCCGGACACGCCTAATGTCAGCTTTGGGCCTTCGTCCTTTGTGATCCACAAGTTCAGGTTTCTCTCCTTATCTCAAAGATGTGTGTGTGTGTTTTAGGTTAGCCAATCTCAACGTCGGTGAATTTAGAGCGTAAGTGCTGGACTGCCATTCCACCCAGAGGTTCTGAACTATCGGAACGTTTATTATAATTACATAGCAAGTCAACTCAAGTCGAGGGGCTCATTGTCGGGCCATCCATACAACACATTGCAGCATACAGTGGCACGAAATAAGAGAACCGCCGTGCAGTGGCATGTGCCATTCCTGCTGAGCCCAATCGATTGAATTAATCACAGGCGGTCTTGAAGCAAGAAACAATAGAATGGAACACAGCTGAGCCAAATGACAAGGGGGGCCGGATGGTTGTGTCACTGTGAGAGTCCACCTTTTAAAAAGTTCAAAAATCCTGGGGTACTGAGTGTTACTTGATCAGGGCAAACGTGAATTGAAATGATTTTAGCACAAGGCCGTAACATAACAGAACGTGCAAAAAGTAGAGGAGTCGGAATATGAAATTTAAAAAATAATAAATCTGACTTTAGCACCTCTGTGGTAGGTAGATTGCCAAGTGGGGGCTGGGTGGTCTTTTTTTTTTTCTGTCCTCCCTGACCCTGGGATTGAATTTATTTTAACAAACTTAAAAAAACGTATCATCCAATCAGGATTCTACGACCTGTATATCTGTGTTATGTAAGTGCACATTGATTCTTTATAAGTTAGGTTTATATAATATTTATTAGTTATATATAACTATTTCTAAATTGATTTTAGAATTGTTATTTTGTGTAAAGCAACTTGAGCACATTCATTATATGAAAACATGCTACAGAAATGCAAACGGTGCTGTTGTTATTATATAGTGCCTTTCATATCTATCTATCTATCTATCTATCTATCTATCTATCTATCTATCTATCTATCTATCTATCTATCTATCTATCTATTCTATAGTGCCTTTCATATCTATCTATCTATCTATCTATCTATCTATCTATCTATCTATCTATCTATCTATCTATCTATCTATTCTATAGTGCCTTTCATATCTATCTATCTATCTATCTATCTATCTATCTATCTATCTATCTATTTATCTATCTATCCTGCCTACTACACTAAAGTTAATTTCTATCTATCTATCTATCTATCTATCTATCTATCTATCTATCTATCTATCTATCTATCTATCTATCTATCTATTCTATAGTGCCTTTCATATCTATCTATCTATCTATCTATCTATCTATCTATCTATCTATCTATCTATTCTATAGTGCCTTTCATATCTATCTATCTATCTATCTATCTATCTATCTATCTATCTATCCTGCCTACTACACTAAAGTTAATATCTATCTATCTATCTATCTATCTATCTATCTATCTATCTATCTATCTATCTATCTATCTATCTATCCTGCCTACTACACTAAAGTTAATATCTATCTATCTATCTATCTATCTATCTATCTATCTATCTATCTATCTATCTATCTATCTATCTATCTATCTATCTATCTATCTATCTATCTATCTATCTATCTATCTGTCTGTCTGTCTGTCTGCCTGTCAACTTGAGAGCTTAACTCAGGGTGTTTTTGTTTGTTGATTTGACTAAAAGATCAAAAGTATGAAAAATGTGTTGGTGTTGTGCTGAATTCCCCACGAGCTTTCATTGGGCAAAAGGTTTATGCATCCATCTTAGAAAAAGATGAATGTGTCTGTGTATCTGTGTGCCCGTCTAGTTGCTACTGTATGTCTCTGTCATTCTCACAGGTAACATGTCACAGACATTTGCAGTAGTAAAATGTATTGCATTTTTTCATTCCAACAGATGGCGCATCACAAACATTTGTATTAACATATTTTATTACAACAAATGTTTGTGATGCGCCATCTGTTGGAATGACAAATGCAATGCACCTTTGAATGAATTCAGTACAAAACACATTCCAATAGGTGGTGCACTGCAAACACTAATAGTGAGGTTTTCATTAATTATTTAGATTTCAACTCTTCTGTCATATATATGTATGCATGTATAGTAGGCATACAAGGAATGACAATGCTACAGAGTAAATGTTGAGTAAATCTATCTATCTATCTATCTATCTATCTATCTATCTATCTCTCTGTCTGTCTGTCTGTCTGTCTGTCCCCATGAGGCACCATGAGATGTTGTAGACTACAGAAAGGCGCTATATAAAATAAGAGGTTTGTAAAGCTGGAAGTGTGTATCGCTGATCGAATTCAGCCACCCAGTAATTTTCAATTGGCTGACATATGGAGAGTAATCTTGTAAGTAAACTGGGGCGCTGTTTACAGTGGAAAGGCACTATATAAAATAAATGCCTGTTTTCGGTTCAGGCTCGCTTGCTATCATAGACTTACTGTGGGATCCTGACACAGTTGCTTCAACTTTCATTGTTTTAGATGTCAAAGTATGAAAACAAATGACTGATTTATATTAATGAAATGCATTGTGATGTTATTTATTGGGGAAAGAGACAATATAAAAAAATAAGCAAAATGAATTGCAAAAGGGCAGGTCATATGTTGAGTCACCACCACTGACTAACATGGTCCCTTCACCGAACAGTTCTCCAAATGTATAAACTGTATCTGCAGTCTTACACTTCAAAGAAAGATGGGATGTTGTTCACTGTGGGAAGGCGCTATATAAAATAACGATTACCTCTTTGTGAAGCCGGCACCGCCACTGGTTCACCGTATGCTCCTGTTTCAGTCACTTGACTCTCAAATCTTCAAATATTATGTTACTACTGTATGCCTGTGAAGCACCCTGAACTGTTGTTTTCTGCGGAAAGGCGTTATATAAAATGAACATTTTGTCTCATATTGAAACTCAGGGCTGCAGTGCCATTCTCTGACCCTGGCTTAATGAAGGGTCCTGTCAGAGTCACTTCACTCTCCATGTCTCCAGCTGTATGAATGTGGGGTCCAACTCACCCTACCTTACTACGCCTACAAAGTTGCAGAAAGGCACTATATAAAATAAACTGTTTTTGTCATAGTGAAGAAGGCAGTGGTGCAGTAGCCGCCAATAACGCTACACCTGCCTGTCTGAATCCTTTCAAAACAGGACAGTGTTCCTCCTGCACTCTCCCCTTGGGATCAGTGAAGTCCCCCACTATGTGGGCCACATGAGACGCAGATATCTGAAGCTCAATCCAGGAAGCCCAAATCTGAAAAAAGCAAAAATGACATTTTGAGTTCTGTTGCTGTGTGAGGCTGTCTCATAATCGAAGGTCACCTTGTCATTTTATCTCATGTTTTTGTACAGCTTAGGCAGCATAGACCGGAAAATCAGATTGCGCTCTATAATATGTTTTTATTTTTAGTTTTCAAATGTAGCAGATGCTCCTTCAGAACTCTGCATGATCATTGAAAGCCAGGCAGCTCACCTCCTCTCTGTTTGAATCTCCCGCATCCTATCAGCTCCAGCAGACGCCACTGGGAAGGGCTGTGGATTATCTGTCCATCCATGCGGCTGATCACTAGAGCACAGTTTGATCCTATCCCGACAGCGATGGGCACATGGCAGGAATCGGCCCCCCCGACAGTTTATTCCACTGAACCACTTTCAAGGGTCTTGGGGACGAGGGCAGGTCTGAATCCCAGCTCCTTTAACATGCACGTCTACAGAAGGAAAGTTGGCCAAACTCCGCATAGTCAATTGGGAAGATGGGTTTATGCAGCTGGAGTTACGTGACATTTACAATGAACTGCTTAGCAGGATCAAGTAAACATCAGTCAGGTGGGCTGTTTGGGAACGGGTGTTAGAGGACAAGGGTACAAGTTAAGAGCGTAGAACAAAAGGCAAGCGAGTTACAATTCGTTAGTCACAAGAACTTAACATAGACCATAATCAGACAGACATTCACTGAACCATTAGAGTGGGAAAACCATCAAACCCCAGCTAGTTGGGAACAGGTAGATGTAGAATGTTTATAAATATAAAGAGCGCAAAAGACAGTAGACAATGCCTTCAAAGTAGACAATCCCAATATGAAATCCAAAGAAAGGTCACAAGAAAGAGCAAAAGGGTCACAAAAAAAAATCATAACTCGCAATTAATTAAAAAGAGTGACAAATGCAAGAAAACTCGCCGGTCACCTCAATGAACCGCAAGGGACTCTGGGTTGGCTTCAGCCTTTATAGGACTGAATGCAATCCCTTGATGGTGATGGGCAGGTGGCCCTGCCTCATGGGGGACCACCCACAAAATACAAGGAGTAAAACAGTAGATGTATCGACATATGGAAACTAAATAATTAATAATGAAAACATAACAAAAAAATTAAGGAAAAAAAAACATAAATGAAAAACTTGAAGCCCAGGCAGGTCAGGGAATCCCTGGTTGAAACATAGCAGTCAGCAGTTCAGATGGAGGTGGGCCGCTTGTTCCACCAGCTAGGAGATAGACATGAAAAGAATGATCTCAGACAGTGCAAAAGGTCACAAAAAACAAATAACTCGCAAAAAGAACAATAAACACAAGAGAACTCACCAATCACCTAATGCATTCAATGAACCGCAAGGGACTCTGAGTTTCCCTCAGCCTTTATAGGATTCAGGGCAGTCCCTTGATGGTGAGGGGTAGGTGACCCTACATCTTGGGGGACCACCCACAAAACAAAAGGAGTAAAGCAGGAGATGTATTGACATATAGAAACTATATAATCAATAATGAAAACATTTAAAAAAATTAAGAAAATATTCGTAAATGAGAAACTTGAAGCCCAGGCAGATGGGGGATCCCCTGGCTGAAACATAGCATTCAGCAGTTTGGATGGAGTTGGGCCACTTGTTCCACTAGCTAGGAGATAGGCATGAAAAGAATGGTCTCAGACAGAGCAAAAGGTCACAAAAAAAAAGGAAATAACTCGCAATTAATCAAAAAGAGCAATAAGCACAAGAGAACTCACCAATCACCTCAATGAACCGCAAGGGACTCTGAGTTTCCCTCAGCCTTTTATAGGTCTGAATGCAGTCCCTTGATAGCGATGGGCAGGTGGCCCTGCCTCTTGGGGAACCACCCACAAAACACAAGGAACACAGTAGAAGATGAATCACCATATAGAAACGAGATAATCAACAACATTTACAAAAAAAAAACAAAACAAACAAAATAGTCAAAAAAGAGAAATCAGGATCAGAAAGGGGTAGAAGCTGCTACAGAATTGCTTTGGATGCTATGGTACCTTCTGACAGAAAGAAGTGGGATAAAAAGATTATGGAAAGGGTGGGAGTGGTCATTCACAACACTTTAGGATCTGTGGCTGCAACATGTCAGACGTGTGCGGTTAGGGAAGAGCAAAAGTTTCCAATTTTAAGTGAAATATCAAGAGATTGGGGGCTGGAACAGAGTACTAATGCCTTCCTTCCTCTTCCTACAGACCAGCAGAAGAATAAGTTTTGTTTTCCACTCCAGTCCGTTCCCAGCAACATCATTTGCACCCCCCCAAAGATGACAACACTTCAATCTCTATCCAATGACGTTGTATTATCGTAGTATTTCCTTCTACTTACCCTTTACCTAGGGGTAAGTGTTCTCATCAAGTTTGTTACCGGGTTAGTCTACTGTTGCACTTTAAAATTAACACACACATACACACAGACCCTAATTACAACAGTGCCCCATGAATGACACACACACAGCTGGTTAACCTTTAGCACTTTAAACCACACAAGTGCCTTATAAATAACACAGCCTGTCACTCTCTCTGCACTTCAAGAGACTTACTTATTACCAATAAGAACAACATACAAGGTTTCAATGATATCTCAGACCTAAATATTACTTTTGGTAATATTTACCAAAGTACCACTGTACTTTTCCAAGAATACATTTAAACATACAAAGGCTCAACACCCTTGACTATCGGCCATTTATCAGCCCAGAGTGCCTTTCTTTACGTCCTGTTCCCTACTATTGAGTGAAGCTCTCACCCTCAGCCTTAATAAACCTCACAGCACAGAGCGTATGGCAAACCTCAAAGAAATCTAACTTATTACTTCAATTACTCTAGACATGAAGACAAAGCATAGAAAGTTAAAAGCAGCATGTTATTTATTACAGGAATAATAATAATAATACCACTGGAACAAAGAATAATAGAAAATAGGACTGATAGTAAAATGTGTATATATATAGACTTTAGAAAAAGCTTATGAAAAAGTAAAGTTGACAAGAGTTGTTCATGAGATGCTTTTCTGACAACCAGATGGAAATGGCCGCACGTTGCCGTCACTTTGTTCTCTTCTGACATATTCGTCCCTTCCTCTTCCTCCCTCCTGTATCGCTCCTCAGACGAGTCATATTTATTCTAAAATTCTACTGGGGGGTTTTGCAAGATGTGATTGTTAGATTATTCTGATTGGCTGGCTGTCAATATGATGAATGAATTCGCTGTCCTTTTCCCCAGACAATAAAACTTTTTTTTGATGTTCTCTGAGGTGTAGGCAAGTCTTCCTTTCCCAGGCTGTAAAATAATTAGATGTCCATCCTCTCTCAGGTTATAAAGGCATTGATAGCCACCAGCATGTCTTCCTTTCTTTGTTGGAACAGCTGTTTTAAAAGTTACAACTGGGAAGAGGATTTGCTTTGATTTGTCCTGAATAGATAGATAGATAGATACGGCACTATATAATAGATAGATAGATAGATAGATAGATAGATTGATAGATACGGCACTATATAATAGATAGATAGATAGATAGATATTTTATTAATCCCAAGGGGAAGTTCACAATATAGTTCATCTGTTGTCTTGTCTTGAACAAAATGTAATGGAAATGTACAGATTTTGTACCCCACAACTGACGTCACCTCCACTTCCTTCTGCTATGATATATAAAGAACCCTCAACTATACTATTTTGTCTGATGTATTTTATACAATTACGACCGAAATCAATCATTTTTCTACAACTCATCTACCAGGACATTATACGGGGAAGCTTCCCCAATTCTTATTTTTGTCTTTGTTTGTTAATTTTTCACAAACGCTCTATAAAGATGTCTTTAATGATGGATTTGGAGAGTGAGAGAAGGTGCTGGAACTCTACATAGAAGTTCCAGAAGGAGCTAATAACGAGTACCGTACCACTTCAAGCACTACACAGGGTCCAATTTGGGAACACAGATTTACCCAGCACTTCTTTGGAAGTAGAAGACAAGTCAGAGAACTTGGAGAAGAACCTGTAAGGAAGTATGGAGAACACACAAGGGGGCATTTGAACCTGGCACTCCAGGGCTATAAAGTGGCAGCCTTAACTGCTGAGCCACTGTGCTGCTCCGACTATTAATATGATTTTTATTAGACAGAATATTCCACACAACAGGACCACGTTCATAATGTAAATGTGTTTTTTTTTTTTTTTTGCATTTTGCCAGTTTGCCGGTTGGCATTTATAATTCATCAAAATTAGCACAATATTAATATTTCATTATGGAATGCGAAACGTCCTTTGATTTCCATTACAAATGATTTTCAGAGAGCACCTACTGTTTATGTGCTGCCATTGGCTAATGTAGCTTAAGGGTGAAACGGTTTCATCCAAAAATCAATCGTCTCTCATTAAAAGTCAATAGTTGTCTTTTCATTTCTGGGCTTCACTTCCAAGATGAGGTTTTTGGAACTCAGCATGAGCACGCTGGCTTTTTCAGATGGACGGATGGGTTTATTCATCTGATGTCATTTGAGGCTCCCGTTAGGCCAGTGCGATGTAAACGACCGGAGCTCTGCTGACGTTTGACGGCCCCAAAGCTCTAAACCAGGGGTCTCCAACCTTTTTTCCCCCTGAGAGCTACTTTTACAAAATGAAAATGGCCGAGAGCTCCTCATGTCTTCTAATGTTTATTCTCATCGCTTATTTCAACCCAAACAAACTGAATAAGCTCGTTTTGCCTGAAAATTTACAAAATGTTGGTGTCCGCAACTCACATTTTGCATTAAAACCTCAAAAAATATATTTAGTTCACCCGCAAGTGCATTTTGTATGTCTGTGTGCAGCTCACACTGTTGAATTAAAACATGAATGCTGTAACAATGCAATTCCAAATCCACAGATATTCCTTATTCAGTTGTCATTTTGTCACATGTCACTGTGTCACTTTATTCACATATCTAGTTACATGTGTGATGTGTTGTTTAGTTAGTCAGATGACTGGCACTGAGGTGTCTGGTGGAGTGGAGCCCCCTTAGGTTCACTCTTATGGAGTCATTTAAATGTTCGTCTGTCCGTCTTGTTCTGAACTTTAACTTCATGACATTCACGTCACACTCATGGAGACCCAAACAAAGCAGACATTTTCAGAGCTGCTTGGTGAAGATTCTTATCGTTCTCTGGCTCTGCTAAGCTCCAGAAATGCTGAGAATGCTGTTGAGACTTTAACTGCACATTATGTTGAAGGTTCACTAATATATCATATATAAAATCCAATGTCTGTCTGTCTGTATGCCTGTCCGCTTTTGACGAGAGAACTACTTAACGGATTTAGATCGGGTTTTTTTTCTAGAATTTGCTTGAACATTCCAGTTGATTGTGTGACTTCTCTCATTCCGCTGTGTATCAGAGTTCGCTTGCCGTACCGATTTATTTATGTGAATCGGAGAAACACGCAGCAGATCGAGGCGAGGGGCCTTCCTCACTCACTTACCATCTTCGGGGCAAGAGTTCCTTAACCTCGCTTAGCGAGTGAACAAGAAGACAATTGAATTCAACTTTGGTTGATATTTAAAATAAAGTGTTACTTAGGTCTTGATGAGTTTCAGTCCGGATATTCTCTTAAGTGTATGCCACATTGAAAAGATAGACTGCAATTCAGATTGTGGATTTTGTGTTAAAAAGGATCGTGATGGGATTTTTGGGAAAGATTGCCCACCCCTAATGTGACTAATCATCCATCCGTCCATTATCCAATCCTAACTACAGGGTCATGGGGGTCTGCTGGAGCCAATCCCAGCCAACATAGGGTGCTAAGCAGGAAACAAACCCCGGGCTGAGCGCCAGCCCACCGCAGGGGCATTTTAGAATTGCCAATCCACCTAACCTTCATGTCTTTGGACTGTGGGAGGAAACCCACGCAGACACGGGGAGAACATGCAAACTCCACGCAGGGAGGACACGGGAAGCGAACCCTGCAGGTGTCCTTACTGCGAGGCAGCAGCACTACCCACTGCGCCACCGTGCCACCCGTGACTAATCAAGTGTTCAAATTTATGTAGGATTCATGACCCCTTTGACGAGCTACTTGGAAAGGGGTGGCGAGCCACCAGTAGCTCATGAGCAGACCCCTGATGTAGACGTTGTTTACACAGGCATTCAACATCAAGTCACCAAGTCTCAGTCCTCCCAGCCAAGAGGGTCCACCTATAACGTAACAGTGAGTTTTATCGACGTTTACAGCTTTTACTGCCCTCAAAAGTCGACATCCGCCCTAAGAGTTCAAAAACACACAAAGAAAATGTGAGCTTTCAGTTATGTTATTTAATATAAATATATCAAGGGATGTAATGTTGTACTGGGGGGAAAAGATCACCCACCCCTAATTTGACTAACCCAGTTTTCAAATTTATGTAGGATTCATGACCCCTTTGGTGAGCTACTTGGAAAGGAGCTGAGAGGTACCGGTAGCTCACGAGCGACAGGTTGGAGACCCCTGATCTAAACACTCGAAGCCAGCGCCTTACTAGTATAACAGAATGGACGGATAAGAATTTCCTTAATCTCAACAAAGAAACAACAGAATTGTTAGTAATGGGCAGCAATAAAGAAAGTGAGGATCTTAGAAATAAAACAAAATGAATCACCCGGCCCAGAGGTCAAGAATTTGGGTGTTATTGTTGACTCGGACCTTCATTTCAGATCACATATTAATTATATTACCAAGACGGCTTTCTTCCATCGAAGGAACATTACAAGGGTGCGATCCCTTGTAACATTTAAAGATGCTGTAAAATGAATACATGCCGTTTGTATTTAGCCGAGTAGATTACTGCAGTGCTCTCCTATCACGACGGCCTAAAAAGGACATAAATCGACTACGGCTTGTCCAGAGTGCAGCAGCAAGACTTTTTAACAAAAGGAAAAAATATACAGGAAGGTTCACTCGAAAGAGGCCCGGAATATTCTGTAATAACTCTCGCTAGGACGAAGCAATCTGAACAAAACAACGTGCAATGTGCTCCTCAGTATATGGAGCTTCGTACAAGCCGGGATGCCCCTGCGTCGGAGCGATGAGGTGGGCACCGGAGAGCCGTCGTGATGTTTAACCTCCATTTGCAATTTCTGGGTGCACACCTCCCGCACCCCATCACTCAGTCACTCGACTTCTCATCAGGATGGTGGTCTACGGTATCGAGCAGCGTGTTGTCTTCATGGCGCCAACTAATTGGGTCACCAAGCGATGTCAGAATCAACTGGATGAATCGCGAGTTAACGGAAGGTGTCCTCCAGCAAGATGGAGCAACGTGTCATGCATCAGCAAGGAGACATGGCAGAAATTGAGTCCTTCTTCGGCAACAGGGGCTGACGCCACCAGACTTCTTCCTTTGGAGTCTTCTCAAAGGAAAAGTCTATGGGAACAACACTGTGGAAGATTTGAAGGAAAAACATCCGCCGTGAAATTGCTGCTATCCCCCTCGAGACGCCTGCCGATACGTTCAGGACCGTGTGTCACTTCCAACATCGCATGCAATGCCATCGATTGCACATACGTCAAGGTACAGAGCAGATTTTTGCTGTTCAGTTTGCTTCATCTTAACGGGAGTTAACAGCAGAATATTCCCTGTATATAACCCCAATACTAATATCTTTACATTGGCTGCCAGTGTCCTTTAGAATCGATTTGAAATGACCTCTACTTGTGTATAAGGCTTGAACCAATCACACCCCTGCCTACACCAGTGACCAACTTCCACTGGCAGCCATGCATGATCAGGCCACAACACGACCTCCACCATGACTCACTGATGATGTGGTACGCCGTTCCTTCTCTTCTCCATACTCGTCTCTATCCATTATTCTGGTTCAAATTGATCTCAATTTCATTTGTCTGCTTTTTTTTAAATGTTTTCTGTCAAAAGTCTAATCTGTCCTTCCTGTGCTTGTGTGGCTGAGTTAGTTTATTATGTTTTATATTTTTGTGAACATTCTCAAAACTATTTTTTTTTTTATACTGATATTCTTCTGTTTTATATATTGTGAATTTTGTTTAATGTGAATGCAATCAGCGTATCTTTTGTATATTGTTCCTGTTTGCCTGATGTAGCAGGGGGGATTTTAATTAATGTAACACCCATAGGACGCACATGTAGCGTAACAGCAGACTCCTGGCAAAAGCTGGATGGTTCACCGACAAAAGCACGATAGACATATGAGCGCCGACAAAACCGCGAGAGAGGCCAAGAGTGTGGGGCGCGTACGTGCGCATTATGAACACATTATGTGCTAGGTTATAACTGCTATAACTGCTGATGGCATGCCGCGGACAAGTAACTCAGTCGAGGGTTGGCATAACGCGTCGTATACAAAGCGGAAGTACCAGCAGTCAGGCAGCTCAACTATCAAGACGTCTTGCTGCAATTCTTCCTACATATGCAGGGCGTGATCTTAAGGACTAACTGCGTGCCGTGTCTCATAATATTGACTTCTAACATAAACGTTATTATATACTAGACATTAAGCCCGTTACAATAACGGGTGCTAGAACAGTAGTGCATAAACAGTAGGAACAGTCAATATTAAATGGCAAGGGACCGCGACCTCATTCTGTTTCTTGTCTTAATTTTTTTTTTGTCAAAAAAATGAATAAGCCTAAAGTAAAATATTAATAAAAATAAAATAGAAACGTATATGACAATACAGTAAGTATAATTAATATTGCCTTAGTAACAATCTGTAATACACAATATCTGGAGAAGATATTTAGGAAAAATTTTCTATTTTTGTACAAATAAAATTTCATTATAGACAGTATTTCTTGTAAATATTCTGTCTGAGTTTGGCAACAGTTTGCCTCGTTCAGGCCCATCTACAACCTTGACAACAACATCTGGAAAACTTCGAACTCTTGATAACGCCACATATAACTGACCGCGGCTGAATACTCGATCTGGCAAGTAAATGGCAACCTTTTCTAAGGTTCGCTCTTCTGAGTCTTTCTCTTGTAGCGTTTTTCTGACGCTCATTTTCTTTTTCTTCAATCGATCTATGTGCTCGTATTTCTCTTTGTCTTTCAGCCTTTCTTTCGTTGATGTTTACTTGCTGAGCTGACCAGGAGGTGTCACTTATATCCGATTTGATTGTCTGTGTCTTTTGTCCTACTTGACATGTCCTTTTTTTTTTTGGGTGGCATGTTGTTAGTACTGTGGTGGGTTGGCACCCTGCCCAGGATTGGTTCCTGCCTTGTGCCCTGTGTTGGCTGGGATTGGCTCCAGCAGCCCCCGTGACCCTGTGTTAGGATATAGCAGGTTGGATAATGGATGGATATTATATTATATTATATTATATTATATTATATTATATTATATTATATTATCTGCAGTGGGCTGGCGCCCTGCCCAGGGATTTGTCTCCTGCCTTGTGCCCTGTGTTGGCTGGGATTGGCTCCAGCAGCCCCCGTGACCCTGTATTCGGATTCAGCGGGTTAGAAAATGGATGGATGGATGGATGTTGTTAGTAGATATGTCCGTAATGTTTTTTTTTGTTTTATTACTTTATTTTACTCTGTAGCACTTTGAGATCGTTCATATAAAGTGCAGTATAAATAAAATTTTTATTATTATTATTATTATTATTATTATTATTATCCATCCATCCATTTTCTAACCCGCTGAATCCGAATACAGGGTCACGGGGGTCTGCTGGAGCCAATCCCAGCCAGCACAGGGCACAAGGCAGGAACCAATCCTGGGCAGGGTGCCAACCCACCGCAGGACATTATTATTATTATTATTATTATTAATATTATTAATATTTTCTCTTACAGTAATACTGGCTTTTATGTGGCTGTAATATGCGTCAGTGTATTGTGTGCCAACCCACCGCAGGACATTATTATTATTATTATTAATATTATTATTAAAATTTTCTCTCACAGTAATACTGGTTTATATTTCCATAAAATGCCTGTCATTTTCTCTGACAGTAATTCTGGCTTTGATGTCCGTAATATGACTTTAATTTTCTGTCACAACATTGGGCAATCAGCAGAGCGTCCCCAGCAACTGATGTAATGTGTGGCGTGCAGTTGATAATCGTGACTGTGTCGTCTCCCCAGCAAGTATTTTAATCTGTGCAGGCGTGTAGCTGATTATTGTATGTGTGGCGTCTCCCCAGCAGTGATGTCTTTTATTTGCTTGTCATGCGCTGCCACGGCTAGGCCATTCACTGTGTGCCCAGCTTCCAGTGTGTGTGTGCGTGTCTTCTGGTGAAGTGCGCATGGCGTGGCACGGTGTGATGTGCGTCGTGGCCCCGCGCATGCGCACTTCACCAGAAGACACACACACACGGACACCTGGACGCACACAGGGCTTTTACGAAAGAGGATGCTTTAAACTAGTAATTCATATTTAATGAAACTTTTTTACGATTTTGTCGGACGCGGTTTTGACGCCGCATTTTAATGGCCGCTATTTTGTCGGCACTCATATGTCTATCGCACAAATGTCGGGTCACGAAGCTGGCTGACGCTGTTGCAGGTAAGGTGCTTCTCAATACTCTCTGTCTCTCGTGTAAGCTAACAAGTTTTGAAGTAGTGTTTTCTGTTTGAAACTGCATTGAAACCACGTCATGTAGTTATTAATGTATTTTGAGGTTCTCTCGTCACTTTTGGTCGGCAGAAATGGATTTTAAAAGTGTTTGCTTTAACGGAGATCCAGCCTCATTAGGATATTGCTTGGCTTGCTGCAGGGGACTGAGAGAGCGCGCCTGTCGCTGCGTGTGCTGACTGTGCCCCTTACTGCTTGTCTTGTAGGTCTGTTGCAATATTAATTATTGTCCTTCATTGTTGTTGTTTATATGCTGTGACAGATAGGGGGCGCTGTCGTCCCCTTGAACCCTCAGACCAGACACCAGACACCAGATAAAAGTCCAATAATTATTTTTATTAGGACCGTGCAGTGCACAAAGCACCCTACACTCCACAATACTCATATAACAATACAATTCACAATCAATAATCAAATACACAATCCTCCTCTCCCAGACACGTTGTCACCCTGCCTCCCGACTCAGCTCGCCCGCCTGGGATCTCCCACAGTCTTTTATAGTCCTTGACCCGGAAGTGTTTCTGATCCCTCAGTCCATGTGATTCTTAACACTTCCGGGTCAGGTGAACACTCCTTTTCTTCATCCCAGAAGTACATCATTTCCTCTGTCGCTGTGACTAAGATGTACTTCCGGGTTATAGGGCAAATAGCAGTCCCTGGGCCTCCCTGCAGCGACCCCTGGCGGCCCCCAAGGTATCCAGCATAGCTGTGCATTAAAAGTAAATTAATGTCCATGAGGCCCTGCTGGAATTCGGGGCATCTCCATGTTGCAGGGAGGGCTCCATCTGGTGGCCTGGGGGTATTGGCTGGGATGAATGGCCGGCCATATCCCACAATGCATTTGTTAAATTTGTATTTATTGTATTTGTGTATATATGTAAAAAAAAAAAAAAAAGCTGGATGACGCTTTCGCAGGAGACTTAGAAGCGCCTGTCACTGCGTGTGCTGACTGTGCCCCTTACTGCTTCTCTTGTAGTTGGATGAAATTGTTGATGAACAACCAGCAGCAACCATTTTAAAGCCGCTACACTTGAGGTGTCCCAGTGGCCTGCACCTCGTGGTAAACCCTCTGTCTTTACTTTCAGAAAGTCTTCTCTTGATTGTAGACTTTGGCAATGACAGGTCTTCCTCACAGAGAGTGGCCTTGGTTTGGCTAAATGTCATGATGGGGTTCTTCATCAACAAGGAGAGAATTCTGCGATCATCCAGCAGAGTCGTCTTCTGTGGTTGTCCAGACCGTCTGGTGTTTCTGAGCTCACCTGTTGTGTTCCTTCTGCTTAAGAATCTACCAAACGGTTGACTTGGCCACTCCTGGTGTTTCTGCTGTCTCTCTGAGGGGTTTGTTTTGTTGTCTCGGCCTAATGGTGGCCTGTTTTTACTCACATGGACCTCACATTGAGAGTTCACATTGACAGCTTCCATATACAAAATCCCACTCTTGGAATCAACTGCAGACCTTCTACCTGCTTAACGGTTAATGAAATGACAAGGGACCTGCTCACACCTGGCTATGGGACAGCTGGTCAGTCAAATGTCCCCTGGAAATGGGGGGACCATGGATAAAAATGGCTGTCATACGATATTTCTGTTAAAACCTTTGAATTAAAGCTGAAAGCCATCACTTCAGCCGTGTAACAACTTTGTCATTTCAGATCCATTGTGGTGGCTAAAATTATGCAAATGGTGTCACTGTCCTCATACTTAGGGACCTGACTGTATTAAAGGAGACCACTCTAGGAGGACGGCATCTCACTTTGATGGTGACCTGACTTTTGCACTGAACCGAGACAGAAATGACCTCCTTATAAAAACAATGTCCGATTGAAAGGTCATTGATGAAGAAGGCTCTTTGCAGTGTTGAATTTCCAGTCCTTTCATTTTTGCCCAATAGATAGATAGATAGATAGATAGATAGATAGATAGATAGATAGATAGATAGATAGATGTGAAAGGCACTATATATTAGATAGATAGATAGATAGATGTGAAAGGCACTATATGATAGATAGATAGATAGATAGATAGATAGATAGATAGATAGATAGATAGATAGATAGATAGATAGATGTGAAAGGCACTATATATTAGATAGATAGATAGATAGATAGATAGATAGATAGATAGATAGATAGATAGATAGATGTGAAAGGCACTATATATTAGATAGATAGATAGATAGATAGATGTGAAAGGCACTATATGATAGATAGATAGATAGATGTGAAAGGCACTATATGATAGATAGATAGATAGATAGATATGAAAGGCACTATATATTAGATAGATAGATAGATAGATAGATAGATACTTTATTAATCCCAAGAGGAAATTCACCTACTCCAGCAGCAGCATACTGATAAAGAACAATATTAAATTACAGAGTGATAACAATGCAGGTGTAACAGACAATAACTTTGTATAATGTTAACGTTTACCCCCCCGAGTCACATAGTGTGGGGTCTCCTCAGTCTGTCGCTGAAGCTGCTCCTCTGTCTGGAGATGATCCTGTTCAGTGGATGCAGTGGGTTCTCTATGATTGACAGGAGTCTGCTCAGCGCCCGTCGCTCTGCCACAGATGTCAAACTGTCCAGCTCTGTGCCTACAATAGAGCCTGCCTTACTCACCAACTTGTCCAGGCGTCCAGGCCACTCGCCACAACCGTCTGATAGAACATCTGCAGCATCTTATTGCAGATGTTGAAGGACGCCAGCCTTCTAATGAAGTATAGTCGGCTCTGTCCTCTCTTACACAGGTCATCAGTATTGGCAGTCCAGTCCAGTTTATCATCCAGCTGCACTCCCAGATATTTACAGGTCTGCACCCTCTGCACAGTCACCTCTGATGATCACGGGGTCCATAGTCCTCCTAAAATCCACCACCAGCTCCTTGGTTTTGCAGGTGTTCAGTTGTAGGTGGTCTGAGTCGCACCATTTAACAAAGTCCTTGATTAGTTTCCTATACTCCTCCTCCTGCCCACCTGATGAAGCCCACCATATCAGTGTCGTCAGTGAACTTTTGCACGTGGCAGGACTCCGAGTTCTATTGGAAGTCTGATGTATGTTGGCTGAACAGGACCAGAGAAAGTCCAGTCCCCTGCGGCGCTCCTGTGCTGCTGACCACAATGTCAGACCTGCAGTTCCTACAATTGGCACCCCTGGCAGCCTGCTTTTGCCCCGCTACAAGATGTTTGCTTTCTGTTCCTCTTAAGTTACTGTCATCATCTTGTGGGGATGTCAGAGTCAGAATTTCATTGCATTGGGCACTCATGCCAATACACTTTTCTCTCCTACAGGAAAATCGGCAGAAGATGCCGCAGAGGAAGGACTTCACTACATGGGCAGCAGGGTCGGTGGAGGAGGCGGTGCGATTGTGGTGGGCCGTGCAGGAGACTGGGCAGCAAGGTTTACCACAGAGAGAATGGCCTGGGCTTCTGTCAAAGAGACCACCTTGTCTTACGGTTTGAACCCCAATCAAGTTGTGAGTGAAGCTCTTGAAGGTAGTTTGAGGGGGCAGAAGCTTCTGTAAAAAATATAAATATGAATAAAAGAGAATTCGGACATAGCACCATGTTCTCGATTGACATCCTTGTGTACTGACATGTAATGAGGGATCTTCTCAACTTGGAATCCTGGACGTCTCTTGAAGGGTTGCGTCTCAACCTGCAGTACGTCACATGTGTGGGACTCTCGCCTTCACTGAAGCGCCACATTCTGTATAGCGCCTCTCAGTGTGTGCTCTCATGTCGCACCAAAACGACATGAGCTCCATCAGACAGCCATAAAATGGGAATGAACTCCAAAAATCAAATAAAACACCAACCACTAGTTGGACTCCGGCAATGCAGTAAAGACCAATAAAGACCTGTGGTGAGCTGGGATTGGCTCCGGCAGACCCCCGTGACCCTGTGGTTAGAATATAGCAGGTTGGATAATGACCGACTGACCGACTGACCGACTGACCGACCGACTGACTGACTGACTGACTGACTGACTGACTGACTGACTGACTGACTGACTTCTTCCTCCTGCCATAGGCCCTGGAATTACATCACAGGGTCCTGTGGCTTCTCCTGCCACTGGAGGTCTGTGGCCAGACTGTACTGGTCACTGAGGGGTCTGCCACTGGAGGTCTAAAGCCAGACTGTACTGGTCATCTCCTCCCAGCAGGTTTCCTCCTCCTCCTCTTCCTCCCAACTCCATTACTTCTGGTAACCCATAAGTGTGGTCTGGAAACACTGGAGGGGGTCTGCCACTGGAGGTCTAAAGTCAGACTGTACTGGTCACTGCGGGGTCTGCCACTGGAGGTCTAAAGCCAGGCTGTACTGGTCACTGATGGGTCTGCCACTGGAGGTCTAAAGCCAGACTGTACTGGTCATCTCCTCCCAGCAGGTTTCCTCCTCCTCCTCTTCCTCCCAACTCCATTACTTCTGGTAACCCATAAGTGTGGTCTGGAAACACTGGAGGGGGTCTGCCACTGGAGGTCTAAAGCCAGACTGTACTGGTCACTGAGGGGTCTGCCACTGGAGGTCTAAAGCCAGACTGTACTGGTCACTGCGGGGTCTGCCACTGGAGATCTAAAGCCAGACTGTACTGGTCAGTGAGGGGTCAGGCACTGGAGGTCTGTGGCCAGACTGTACTGGTCACTGAGGGGTCTGCCACTGGAGGTCTAAAGTCAGATTGTACTGGTCACCTCCTCCCAGCAGGTTTCCTCCTCCTCCTCCTCTTCCTCCCAACTCCATTACTTCTGGTAACCCATAAGTGTGGTCTGGAAACACTTGCCGGTGAGGTGGAAGCCCAACAAAATAGGTCACTGGTGGCACCCCCAGAGACCCAACAGGCCCAAACCACCAAACTCCAATTCCCAGTGTGCTCTGTGGGAATCCGTGTTGCCATATCAACCCGGGGTTGCCACCTAGCGACCTGGGAAAGATATATGCACGAGCTCTCTGCCCCAGTCCTTCCAGTATGGAGGTGTCCTGACTGGGTGAGGGTCCTTAAATTCACACTTGCCCCATTTGATAAAACAACTCTGACCCCTTCAGTAGACAAAAAAAAATGTCAAGGTGAGCTTAACTTGTTATTTTTTTTTATTTTAGTAAATAGGGGCTTATCAATGCGCCATGTTTATTTTTTTTTCAGTGATTTGCGCCCCGTGTTGTCAACGCCTCAACTAAAACCGTTTTAGGTCTTAAGTGGCCAGTTCTGATCTTGGATCAAGTTGAGATAAGTGCCAGCTAGCCTGGATGTTTGCGGTGCCGTAATGGAGATGTGGTCACATTATTAATGCATGAGAGGAAAATAAAGCTGGAATCAGAACCTTTGAATCAAATTTTACACTCGCGCTTGGCAAGAAGCTTGATTTAATTTATGTTGCCCTTTTTCTCTCAGCGCCTCATAGACTTTGATTTACAGCGCCGTTGAATTATGTCCAGTAGAAGTGTCACGCGCGCGTCACGCCGCAGATTTAAGAGGGGTGACACTGGGTAATGTCTTACTGCGCTCCTCGGATCGAGACGTCACTGGCCCAAGAGACTCCGTAGGCAGGAAGACAGTAAGACTTTGGGGACCATTTACGGGACGATCGGTCAGAGGAATTGGCACCGACGTGGTGTGCAGGCCACCCGTGATAACGGATCTCGCTTACGCCGTTCACCTCTACATCCCCTTCACTGACACAGTTTAGAAAAAGGTTTCTGGGGCAGACCTTTCTGACAAATGAGCAGCGTCGGGGTTACAGTAGCCCACCATGAGGAGAGCGTTCAGCGTTCTTGATATGTTCAGGTAGTGTGACGAGGCAAAACCAAGGAAGAGGCGTTTCACCTGTTAATAATGAATTCATCAAATTTCAATTTCAATCTGTCTGTCTGTCTATGGGGGTCAGAAAATCGGCAGATGAAAACGTTTGATTCAGGTCAGCAAATCTACGCAAATATACTGAATATGGCGCCCACCCACCCTAAACCATCAGCAGTATGAATACTGGGTGTGCTGGCTCCTTCTGTCTACAGTACTTACAAAAGTGTGTCTTTCTCATTGTGGACCACCAGTGTGCGTACGACTCCACCAACCCGACACAGACAGGCAGAGACACAAAGCTTGGCAGACAACACGCCTCTGTTGAAGTGGGGAAGCGTTTTTCTGTTGCCCCCCATTACACAGCACAGTCCAAAGCACCAAATGTACAAACAAACACCAGCCTTCCTTCTTCCTCTCTCCTCTCTCTGCACCTAAATCCTCGACTGGAGGTGAGGCGGCTCCTTTGATAGTGCACCCGGAGGTGCTCCAGGGGTTTCTTGTCCTTCTTCTGGCAGCACTTCTGGGTGTAGAGGAGGTGGTGCCACAAAGGGCTTGGCCGTACCTGCAGCACCCCCTGGCAGTGCCCACACAACCCAACAGGGCTGCTCCAAACTACAACTCCCAGCATGCCCTGCAGGGATTCGTGGTGCTGTAGCAACCCAGGGAGGCTGCCCTCTAGTGTCTCAGGGAAGATAATGTCCCAAACATGCTCCGCCCCTCAGTCCTTCCACCCAGCTGGTGTCCAGGCCAGGTAATGGCCTTGGCCATCTGTCACTATACAGTATATATATATATATATATGCATCTTTTATATTTGTGTATATCTATATATTAGATAGATAGATAGATATGAAAGGCACTATATGATAGATAGATAGATAGATAGATAGATAGATAGATAGATATGAAAGGCACTATATAATAGATAGATAGATATCAAAGGTACTATATAATAGATAGATAGATAGACAGATAGATAGATAGATATGTAAGGGAGTATATAATAGATAGATAGATAGATAGATAGATATGAAAGGCACTATATAATAGATAGATAGATAGATAGATAGATAGATTGATATGAAAGGCACTATATAATAGATAGATAGATAGATAGATATGAAAGGCACTATATAATAGATAGATAGATAGATAGATAGATAGATAGATAGATAGATAGATAGATATGAAAGGCACTATATAATAGATAGATAGATAGTGTCACACAGCTACACCTTCAGGGCTCTGCCGAAGTGGGAGGTTCCACTCTGCGATGAGACGGGGGTCTGTCACTAACCACTTTTGCCTGTAGCTCTGAGGGACAAAGCCCATAGGATTTGTGACAATGTCCCAGGCTCTAGAAGTGCCACCCCTTCCTGGCCAGCTGCTGTTCGGCCAGACAGCCAACTCTAAGAAGAGTCCTGGTGGTTCCAAACTTTCCCATTTCACAGTTCTTGAGGTCTCTGTGCACCTGAGGACACTCCAAGTGCTTTGACCCCCTCGCCCTGATCTGTTCCTCAACACAGTTTTATTGCAGAGGTCTACAGGGAGTTCATTTGACTTCATGGTTTGCTTTTTGTCCCGACATGCAGTGTGAATTGATGGACTTTCTATACTCAGGTACGCGTGGGCCTTTCTAAATGATGTCCAGTCAATCCAATTTTCCACAGGTGGACTTCAGTCAAGTTCTGGGCACATCTCAAGAAGAATTAAAGCAAACAGGATGGCCTTGAGTACAATTTGGAGTGTCAGGGCAGAGGGTCTGAATACTTCTGGGAATGAGAGATTTCAGTTTTGTGTTTTTTTAATACATTTTCAAACATTTCTGAAATTGTGTTTTCACTTTGTCCTTATAGGTTACTGAGTGTAGATTGATGTACCCAGTGCTGAATTCCAGGTGTACAAAGCTTGTAGAATGTAACTCAAGAAGACATGAAGCTTGAATTGCTGCCAAATGGGCTTCTAAACGTACTAAATTACTAAAATTACTAAGTACTAAGAGATTTCAGTTTTCAGATTTGGAATTAATTTGCAAACCGTTTGAAGACGTGTTTTTCCCTTTGTCATTATAGGTTATTGAGTTGTTGTTTGAGGAGGCAGAATGGCAAACGTGGCCATTTAAAGCTAAATCTACAACCCAATAGAGTGTGCAGAAAGTGAAGGGGTCTGAAGTGTTTCTGAGCTCTTCTTCTCTTAGGCAGTGCAGACTCCCGTCCCACAGGTCTGAGACCAGCAAGGTCAGCCCGACAGCTGAGGAAGCTGCTAATGAGGGGGTACACTTTGTTAATCCCCCTTCCTCTTCTCCATTCTTTACATCCTGGCGTGAAATCCAAAGGTCCTACCTGAGCTGTCCAAGCCTCCTCCCTGATGTTTGAATAAAATATAACTTTAGACGAATGACTCCAGTAAGTGCTGTCAAAGTCGTCTCTAACAGCGTGACGAGATCTTTGTAGATTAGACGTAAAGCCATAACCAAAGATCAAATAAAATTCAGCGACGGGCTTCAACTTTATCAAATAGGTATAAATATTTCAGGAACAAAATCTTCAAGAAGCCTCTTTTTTTTTGAATTATGAAATAAATAATTCATAAACGATTTCTTAGTAGAGCCGGTCTTCCTTTCACAAAAAAAGAGGCAGCTGAGAGCGCTGAATGATTTTATATATATATATATTTTTTTTTTGTCAGAAAGACGGCAGCACTTAAAGCTAACAGTGTTTGCTAAGCAGTAAAGCGGCCCTTTGGTGTAATTGTCAGTATAGCGATTATAGCGCCTTTCACGTCACAGTAATTCCTGATTCAAAGATTCGGTGTTCTGCGTCCACCTCATATAGCGCCTTTCACAGAGAGCCTTACCAGTCAGTCGTTTAACTGTGAGCCCCTTTCATTGTCATCTCCATCCATCCATTATCCATCCCGCTATATCCTAACTACAGGGTCACGGGGGTCTGCTGGAGCCAATCCCAGCCAACACAGGGCACAAGGCAGGAAACAAACCCCGGGCAGGGTGCCAGCCCACCGCAGTATAAGAAGATTATTATCCATCTATCCATTATCTAACCCGCTATATCCTAACTACAGGGTCACGGGGGGTCTGCTGGAGCCAATCCCAGCCAGCACAGGGCGCAAGGCAGGAAACAAACCCCGGGCAGGGCGCCAGCCCACCACAGAATATGAATTCTTCTCAATACAAATGATTACATTTTTTTTTTTTTGATTGATTTTTAAAGTTTGTCCTGTTTCACTACTACACGAGTGGAGCCACGGGGGACAGCTAGTCAGAAATTAAAGAAACATAAATACAAATAAAAGGCCTAAAATTAGACGATAGAAACAAAACACACAAGTGTGAACCCCAGCCAGGGGAGAAACATGACATTAAGACTGAGACACGCCGCACACTAAACTGATGCCCTACTGCCAGTCCAGCCCTCTGTAAGGTCCTGTCCACATGAGATGGGCCATGAAAGGATGCACCAGGTCTTATGGATCTTGATTTCTGCAGAATTCTGAATCTCACACTGCCTTCTGTGGTAGTAGTGGTGGTGTACTGCTGTGTGGACCGTCTTCTTGGCACACTTTGGGCCGTTTAATACCAATCAGTCATCGCTTGAATGCCATGGTCTATTTGAGTGTTGGTCCTGACCTGGTGCATCCCTTCATGGCCCATCTTCTAATGGCTACCTCAAGCGTGATGATGCACCATGTCACGAAACAGAATTCATCTATGTAATGACTAGGAAGTCCCAAAAGTATTCTCCAAAAATGACTACTAGAGGGGGAAATCCCATCAGGAACCCTGGTTAGATACAAAGGCTGGGGAGGTGGGGCTGTCAAAAATAGGGCCTGTTGAAGCCCAGTCAGCCATCGCTTGAATGCCACGGCCTATTTGAGTGTTGCTGCTGACCATGTGAACCCCTTCATGGTCACAACGGACCCATCTTCTAATGGCTACCCATCCCAGCATGGTAATGCCGCAAGGCACAAAGCTCACGGGTTTCTTCTGTGACAACGAGTTCAGTGATCTTCGGTGGCCTTTGCGATGTGTTGGAACGGGAGACTGGCAGCATGAATGTGTCGCTGACAAACCTGCAGAAATTGTGTCATGCAGCCATGTCAGCATGGAATACTTGTGGGAATCCACGCCAGGGAGATTTGAGGCTATTTTGAGAGCAAATGGAGGTCCCACTCTGTATTAGTGTAGTGGTCCGAAGAATTTGCTCAGTCAGTGTAGCTCATCATAATCTGTCACCGAGGCAGATTCAATCAGTCAGTCATTATCCAACCCGCTATATCCTAACTACAGGGTCACGGGGGTCTGCTGGAGCCAATCGCAGCCAGCACAGGGCGCAAGGCAGGAAACAAACCCCGGGCAGGGCACCAGCCCACCGCAGGGCACACACACACACCAGTGACAATTTATGATTGCCAGTACACCTAACCTGCATGTCTTTGGACTGTGGGAGGAAACCCACACAGACACGGGGAGAACATGCAAACTCCACGCAGGGAAGACCCGAGCTTGTTACTGTGAGGTGGCAGTGCTACTTGTGCACATCCCGTTTATAAATCCATCCATCCATCCATTATCCAACCTGCTATATCCTAACTACAGGGTCACGGGGGTCTGCTGGAGCCAATCCCAGCCAGCACATGGCGCAAGGCAGGAAACAAACCTTGGGAAGCACAGGGCACACACACACACACACTCCAAGCACACACTAGGGACAATTTAGGATCACCAATGCACCTAACCTGCATGTCTTTGAACTGTGGGAGGAAACCGGACCACCTGGGGGAAACCCACACAGACACGGGGAGAACTTGCAAACTCCAGCGCTACCACTGTGCCACCGTGCCGAAGCAGATTGCTGCTTGTTTTTAATATGGCGTCTGTACTTCCTACATTATGATCTTTATCCCTCCAGGACACACACACACACACACAGAGCCGGCAGCAGCCCTAACTGTCACCCCACTATACTGACCTGACTTACGAGCAGCTTGGATTTCAGAGGGTCTTCCACACACTTGCCGGTCACCCGTCGGCCCACCGGTCTTATTAACAGGTAGATCGAGGGTATTTCTGGAAATGCCTAACAAAGTTCCATAATAATTACTGCCTCTGGGTTCCAAAAAAAAAAAAAGAACAAAATAAATAAAGTAAAATAAAACACCAAGGAGCGAGAACATTGGAAATCCTCAGGTAGCGGAGAAAAGCCATTAGGCTCGCTATCTTGGCTGACAGTTCCATCAATTTTAAGAACAAAGTGCAACGGAGATGGTTGGTAATTATTTTATTTCAAATAAATAGGCCTATTTTGTTGTTGAAAAAAAAAGTCTTAAATAAAGAGAATATTGGTTTACAGTCCCCCACTGGGGGTATCTGGAAGTCTGCAACACTGTGAAATAGAAGAGACCTAATGTGGAAGGAGACTAAATGGGAAACGAGACGGCCTGGGAAAATCGATGACATGTCATCTCCTTCCATTTGTGTTTGCTTTGGGTTTTTCTCCAAATGTCGGTTATTTATTACCTTTTATTGCCTGACTGCAGCAGATCCCTTTTCATTACGCCTCTGGTTTTTTTTTTCTTCTTTTTCTTTCTTTACTTCCAGCTGCCTCTCTGCTTTGACTGCTTCAACTTTTTCGGTAAAATCAAAACCCTGAAGGTTGACTGGTGACATGCGCCTGTAAGGCCGCTGCTTTAAACTGAACAAATATAATAAAAATAAATTGAATTTTATTATTGAGAATTCTGTGGCAGCATAATAATAAGATTATTTCAAGACTGGCAGGGCTACCCGTCTCAGACCTCGCGTTTCTTTTTTTTATTTCATATGTGGGTTGTCCATTTGGCCTGGTACAGTAATACGCTGTGAACCCCCTTGCCCTCACGGTGGTCTTTTCCTCTTCGGATAGAGTCACCCGTTGTCATTGCTTCCTGATCGTCGTCATGTCCGCTCTGATGGTTGCAGAGTTTTGCCGTTGGTCACTACCACATCGGCCTGGCCTGGTCGTGTCAGGGCTTTGGTTTCCCGACATGTGCCTTGCTTTTTGGTTAATGTCACTTCTTCATTGTCTACCACACAGAGTTATCGGACATTAGAATTACAACTATGGACCTCGTTCACGTGGTGAAGCCGCTAGCCCGCCGCTGTTATAATGTCCAACAGCAGAATAGGTTGATAAAATGGTTCCCCTTATGGAAACCCTCTGAAGAACCACACTGGCACCTTTGCTTTTTAAAAGTGTGGACTGCTCCTCCTTGACGGCTGCTCTCGCCTTGTCATAACATGGAGCTGTTAAGGTTCCTGGTCCCATCCTACACTATTTCCTGCCATTCCTTTCCACAAGTCTTGTTATAACATGGAGTTGTAAAGGTTCTTGATCTTCTACTAGACCAGTTGCTGTCATTTCTTTTCTTGTGCCTTATCATAAGATGGAGTTGTAAAGGTTCTTGATACCTTCCTGGATCAGCTGTTACTATTCCTTTCCACAAGTCTTGTCATAACATAACAAGTTGGTAAGGTTCCCAGTCCCATCCTGGACCAGTTGCTGCTATTACTTTCCTCATGTCTGGTCATAACATGGTGTTGTTAAGGTTCTTGACTCCCTCCTGGACCAGTTGTTACCAATCCTTTCCACAAGTCCTGTCATAATATGGTGTTGTTGAGGTTTCTGATCTTCTCCTGGACTAGCTGTTGCCATTGCTTTCCTTGTACCTTGTGTACATGGAGTTTTTTAAGTTTCTTGATCCCCTCCTGGACCAGCTGTTACTATTCCTTTCCACAAGTCTTGTCATAACATGGAGTTGTAAAGATTCTTGATCTTCTACTGGACCAGTTGCCGCCATTCCTTTCCTTATGCCTTATCATAAGATGGCGTTGTAAAGGTTCTTGATACCTTCCTGGATCAGCTGTTACTATTCCTTTCCACAAGTCTTGTCATAACATAACAAGTTGGTAAGGTTCCCAGTCCCATCCTGGACCAGTTGCTGCTATTACTTTCCTCATGTCTGGTCATAACATGGTGTTGGTAAGGTTCTTGACTCCCTCCTGGACTAGTTGTTACCAATCCTTTCCACAAGTCCTGTCATAATATGGTGTTGTTGAGGTTTCTGATCTTCTCCTGGACTGGATGCTGCCATTGCTTTCCTTATTATACCTTGTGTACATGGAGTTTTTAAGTTTCTTGATCCCCTCCTGGACCAGCTGTTACTATTCCTTTCCACAAGTCTTGTCATAACATGGAGATGTAAAGGTTCTTGATCTTCTACTGGACCAGTTGCTGCCATTCCTTTTCTTGTGCCTTATCATAAGATGGAGCTGTAAAGGTTCTTGACTCCCTCCTGGACCAGTTGTTACTATTCCTTTCCACAAGTCTTGTCATAACATGGAATTGGTAAGGTTCCCAGTCCCATCCTGGACAAGATGCTGCTATTACTTTCCTCGTGTCTGGTCATAACATGGTGCTAAGGTTCTTGATCCCATCCTGGAGCAGTTGTTACCATTCCTTTCCACAGGTCTTGTCATAACATGGAGTTGTAAAGGTTCTTGATCTTCTAAAGGACCAGTTGCTTCCACTCCTTTCCTTGTACCTTATCATAAGATGAAATTGTAAAGTTTCTTGACTCCCTCCTGGATCAGCTGTTACCATTCCTTTCCACAAGTCTTGTCATAAGATGGAGTTGTTAAAGTTCCTTATTCCCTCCAGGACTAGTTGTTACCATTGCTTTCCTCGTGTCTTGTGTACATGGAGTTGTAAAGGTTCATGACTCCCTCCTGGACCAGTTGTTACCATTCCTTTCGAGCTGGTAAGGTTTCCAGTCCCATCCTAGACCAGTTGCCGCCATTGCTTTCCTTGTGCCTTGTCCCCTTGTGGCGACTTGTAAAGGTTCCTAGTTCCATTCTTCCTCTGGGCACTGTTCCCCATCAGGTTCATCTGTCACAGTTGTGACTCTGCCTGTGACACTGCAGTCCCCACTGTGCTATACAATATAAAGTCTGATCAGTGGCAGTGTCTCCAGTGCAGTCCCCAGCTCAAGACCAAAATATTAAGGTGGGGAGGGGGGCATCTGAGGAGGGCATGATGTGGGAAAGACTCAAAAATCCAACAATTAACAGTGTGTATAGGTGGGCTTGACATGATATTTTAAGCTGGGATGGGGGCATATCCCAACTAAATGCTCCCCCGGCTCTTAGTGTCTTCTCGATGAAACGTATGGCCATTAAATGTCTTATTTAGCATATGCTGTGTCTCTATGAAAGATAAATACATGCAGCTAATTTCTCCAAAATGTCAGTGAGTCCAGTTGTGTCCAATGGTTCTGCACTTTCGGGACCTTCAGAATTTGACTCAGTGGTTTTTTAGAGAAATTCGCGGCTGTCACGGACATCAAGCATGGGCTGCAATTCCTGCCTGGCTGGGAGGCCCTTTATAATGGAGGGACATGGGGAGACCACCCGCAGTACAAGGAGTGTCAGTCTCCCTGGGCTACGGTGCCTGCGTGGATAGCAGCAGTGCAGGCTGGGAATTGCAGTCCCGTGGCACAGACCTGCTGGGTACCAAGGCTGCCACCAAGGGGAGCTGCAGGGACAGAACACCCGTAGTTTGAGGAACTTTCACCTGACCCAGAAGTGCTTCTGACGTGCAGCGCCATAACACCAGAAAGTACTCTCGGGTCTGGCATTAAAGGGGTCCGACGACTCACCTCAGAGACTCAGAGTCAGGAGGCGGAGGATGAGGCTCATCTGCAGGAGTGGAGAAGGAGAAGAAAGAGAGGCAGAGAAAAGAATTGTGTTTCAGTGCTTCGGTAAACTATACAAAGAAGTCTCTGGTAAATCTACCAGGACTTGTGCTGGTGTTGGTGTGTTTGAGGGCTTGGTGGCTCAGTGGTTAGGACTGATGACCCATCTGGACTCTTCATCCAATTTGTTCCCGTATCAATTTTTGGTAAACGTGACTCTAAACTTCCCAATATTTCACTCAAACATGAAAAAGTTTATTCTTTTCACAGAAAGCCATAAGTGATGAGCAATAGCAATTTAGGGACCTTCAAAACTCAACTTGATGTTATTTTGGAGGAATTAGTTGGATAAAGGGCAGCACGGTGGCGCAATGGGTAGCGCTGCTGCCTCGCAGTTAGAAGACCAGAGTTCGCTTCCTGGGTCCTCCCTGTGTGGAGTTTGCATGTTCTCCCCGTGTCTGCGTGGGTTTCCTCTGACAGTCCAACGACATGCAGGTTAGGTGCATTGGCGATCCTAAATTGTCTCTAGTGTGTGTGTGTCCGCCCTGCAATGGGCTGGTGCCCTGCCCACGGTTTGTTTCCTGCCTTGCGCCCTGTGTTGGCTGGAATTGACTCCGACAGACACCTATGGTTCAAATATAGTGGGTTGGATAATGGATTGATGGATGCATAGAACTGACGAACTCTGTTGGGCTGAATGACCAATTCTTGTCCCTAAACATATTTTAATAAGAGAGGCGCTGTGATTTACCATAAAGGATGTCTTGTGCTACAGCTGCATGCTTTATTTAAAGCATGCCACAGCTCTACTGCCACTTTGTTTGTCTGCCAATGGAGAAGCCACTTCAGGTAAAGGAGCACTGGAAACACCGGGTAGGAGGGTCCTTTTGTCTGATTGGCCGACCCAGCACTGACTCAGCTGTGGAATGGCCAATAGGAGGGAGGCGGCTTACTGGCCAAGGTCTCCAGAGGCCTCATGTATAAACGGTGCGTACGCACAGAAACGTTGCGTAAGAACTTTTCCACGTTCAAATCGCGATGTATAAAACCTACACTTGGCGTAAAGCCACGCACTTTTCCACGGTACCTCATACCTTGTCGTACGCAAGTTCTCCGCTCGGTTTTGCAGACTGGCGGCACCCAGCGTCAAAGCAGTGCTACTGTTCCTGTGTGGTTACACCTTATTTTCCTGACGCGGCTTTATAAATACACTGAAACTAACCGCATATTGTTTATTAGTGTAATGCATCTGATTGTAATTAACTCGTAACAATATAATGGTAGAGGGAACAACCATAGTATTCCAAATACCAGAACTGATTTAGCGTTGTTACTCTCACTGCACCTTCTTCTTCTTCTTCTTCTTCGTCTTCTTTCAGCTCCTCCCGTTATGAGTTGCCACAGCGGATCATCTTTTTCCATATTCCTCTCACTGCACCACTCGGAGTATTTATATCACTGTATCTGAGTGTGAATCACAGCAGCAGCTGATCGGAAAGAGAATTATCGATATACAGCTTCAAGGACACGCTGTCTCAGCCACTGCAAAACGTTTTAAAGCATTTCCTGTACGGACCTCGCGGCTCAGAAACAGTTTCATCCCAAGAACTTTAAACGCACTCAATCAATTACACCTTGTAGAACTGTTAGGACTTATAAGTACAATCACCTCACTGTAAACTTGCACTATAGTTATAATATTACACAACCTGAGCCACTTTATTAAGTGCATATTTACATATGATGACGATGTCATTTTTAAGATGAACTGCAGCAAAATATGTTTATTATATTTTACAGATAAAACTTTAACTTCATTTAAATAATCTAAATTCTTCACTGGGAGTGTCGTGAAGGATAGAATAATTAAACATGTACTACGAAGATATTTCAATGTTCCTTAAACGTTTTGAAGAATCAGCGCTCTAAGCTTACAGATGACTTAACATCTATTACTGAGCTGATTGTGTGGCGATCCACCGTGCATAAGATAACATATTGACGTTGGACTTTCTCTATTGGACAAAGAGCCGCCCCTGAGTGCTGCTGCAATAAATAATTTTATCAATGGTCCCACACAATCACTGCGCTGTGAAACTTGTGTTTAATAACGTGCTTTAACTCCTATCATCATGAAAATGACATCACGTATACATCTCAGTATTTTAGTTATTCAGAGAGCTGTAATATCACGAATGTCATGGATTCTGTGTCCAGTTGGAGGAAGAGAGCCGGTTTAAGAAGCAAGTAGTGATTCACACACACAGAGCAAATACGAGTAGAAGATCAAATACAAAACAAAGCATTTAACGTGCTACTTTAATTACAATGTGATTTGAGAAACTGGTTAATTAAACGATTTTAAGATGAAGTTTATGATGTTCTACTAAATGACAAAATAAACTACGTGATTAAAGTGGAAATGTCGAGATTGAAGTTGACATTTCGTCTTTTTCCCCACTGTGTGCCTTTTTTTCTCTGTACCCTAATAATCTTTCATATGACACTCAGACAGTGGGCTACAACTCTTCTTTTCACGGCGACTTTGATATGTGACTTCTTTTTTATTTCCGGCACTGTGCGATTTGGGAATGTGAGCTTTCAAGTTTCTCCAACACGCTATGTCACTCGATCAACTTCCTTTTGTTGATTATCCCACGGTTTATTTGAACAAATTGTATGTTTTTCCTTTGCCTCCACTTGGTATTCGCTGAAATTCTTATATTTTCCCGTGCTTTTCTCATTGTCTTTTCACAGAACGCTGCGCTTAAGGGCGATTTATATTGATTTGCATATTCAAATAGGCGTAATTCTGGGAGGAGTTGGGGCGTTACATAATGCGCGTGCACGAGAGTTAGTTTTCACGCTGATCGGGATTTATGTAGCGGAAGAACGTGGAAGTTAGAGTACGCACAGATTCCTGCATCTGGATTTTTCTGTGCGTAAGCACATTTTGGCTTTTGTACTTACGCCATGTTATAGTCGAGTTCTACATGCGGCGTTATACATGAGGCCCCTGGGGAATGTTGAAGTTTTGAGTTAAACTCCTATTAATGTTTGCCTAATAAAGTATCTATCTATCTATCTATCTATCTATCTATCTATCTATCTATCTATCTATCTATCTATCTATCTATCTATCTATCTATCTAATTTGAATAGAAGAGAATTTCTTCCAGCAGCTTCTCCCATTTCTGACCTGAAAATGGCTCTTTCAAGTCCGTGTGTATTGATACCTGCTCTAAACACAACTGAGCTGACTGACACTCTGCTTCTCAGTCGCAGCAAGAAGGTTCTGTCTTACTGACTTACAGGGGGAATAGACTGCATCATTGTGTCAATGACTGTGGAAGAAATTCTCTTCTATTCAAATTAAACAAACATTAATAGGAGTTTAACTCAAAACTTCAACTTTCTAAGATTGGCTCTTACAACATTTCGGCTTTTGTACTTACGCCATGTTATAGTGCGAGTTCTACGCACAGCGTTATACATGAGGCCCCAGGATAGCCATGTCCACTCCACTCAGGAAAGTCTTCTTCTTTAGGAAAGTCAGCATGTTGGAAAGTTCGACAGGAAGAAAATACAAACGTCCCTCGGACACAGCACACAAATAACCGAAAATAAGATTGTAAGAGCCAATCTTAGAAAGTTGAAGTTTTGAGTTAAACTCCTATTAATGTTTGTTTAATTTGAATAGAAGAGAATTTCTTCCACAGTCATTGACACAATGATGCAGTCTATTCCCCCTGTAAGTCAGTAAGACAGAACCTTCTTGCTGCGACTGAGAAGCAGAGTGTCAGTCAGCTCAGTTGTGTTTAGAGCAGGTCTCAATACACACGGACTTGAAAGAGCCATTTTCAGGTCAGAAATGGGAGAAGCTGCTGGAAGAAATTCTCTTCTATTCAAATTAGATAGATAGATAGATAGATAGATAGATAGATAGATAGATAGATAGATAGATAGATAGATAGATAGATAGATAGATAGATAGATAGATAGATAGATAGATAGATAGATAGATAGATACTTTATTAGGCAAACATTAATAGGAGTTTAACTCAAAACTTCAACATTCCCCAGGGGCCTCATGTATAACGCCGTGTGTAGAACTCGCACTATAACATGGCGTAAGTACAAAAGCCGAAATGTGCTTACGCACAGAAAAATCCAGATGCAGGAATCTGTGCGTACTCCAACTTTCATGTTCTTCCGCTCCATAAATCCCGATCAGCGTGAAAAGTAACTCTCGTGCACGCGCATTATGTAACGCCCCAACTCCTCCCAGAATTAGGCCTCTTTGAATATGCAAATCAATATAAATCGCCCTTAAGCTCAGCCTTCTGTGAAAAGACAATGGGAAAAGCACGGGGAAAATATAAGAATTTCAGCGAATACCAAGTGGAGGCAAAGGAAAAACATACTATTTGTTCAAATAAACGTGGTATAATCAACAAAAGGAAGTTGATCGAGTGACATAGCGTGTTGGAGAAACTTGAAAGCTCACATTCACAAAATCGCACAGTGCCGGAAATAAAAAAGAAGTCACATATCAAAGTCGCCGTGAAAAGAAGAGTTGTAGCCCACTGTCTGAGTGTCATATGAAAGCTTATTAGGGTACAGAGAAAAAAAGGCACACAGTGGGGTAAAAGACGAAATGTCAACTTCAATCTCGACATTTCCACTTTAATCACGTAGTTTATTTTGTCATTAAAGTAGAACATCATAAACTTCATCTTAAAATCGTTTAATTAACCAGTTTCTCAAATCACATCGTAATTAAAGTAGCACGTTAAATGCTTTGTTTTGTATTTGATCTTCTATGTGCTCTATGTGTGTGAATCACTACTTGCTTCTTAAACCGGCTCTCTTCCTCCAACTGGACACAGAGTCCATTACATTCGTGATATTACAGCTCTCTGAATAACTAAAATACTGAGATGTATACGTGATGTCATTTTCATGATGATAGGAGTTAAAGCACGTTATTAAACATGAGTTTCACTTCGATGAAATAATTTATTGCAGCAGTACTCAGGGGCGGCTCTAGGCTTGTGGTGGCACTGGGCAGAGGAAGAATCGGTGGCTCCTTCGCCCGCCCGTCAGTAAGGTAGCTTATGCACGGTGGATGGCCACGTCCGTTGCAGACACTGCATAGCCGCCTCGTGCTCATGACACAAGCATTTAACTTTTGCCGAAATTTGTCGCTGTGTTTTTAGCTGTGTTGTTATTTTCCTTTCTGTTTTATATTCAATATATATTGGCGTAGCCGTCACTGCAGTCCTTGCTTTTCTTTCCCCAAGTAACCGATCGCCACACAATCAGCTCTGTAATAGACGTTAAGCCATCTGTAAGCTTAGCGCCGATTCTTCAAAACGTTTAAGAACATTGAAATATCTTCGTAGTACATGTTTAATTATTCTATCCTTCACGACACTCCCAGTGAAGAATATAGATTATTTAAATGAAGTTAAAGTTTTATCTGTATAATTTAACAAACATATTTTGCTGCATTTCACCTTAAAAATGATATCATCATCATATGTAAATACGCGCTTTATAAAGTGGCGCAGGTTGTACGATATTATAACTGTAGTGCAAGTTTACAGTGAGGTGATTGTACTTATAAGTACAAACAGTTCTACAAGGAGCATTGATTGAGTGCGTTTAAAGTTCTTGGGATGAAACTGTTTCTGAACCGCGAGGTCCGTACAGGAAAGGCTTTGAAACGTTTTGCCGTGGCTGAGACAGCGTGTCCTTAATGCCGTATATCGATAATTCTCTTACCGATCAGCTGCTGCTGTGATTCACACTCAGATACAGTGATATAAATACTCCGAGTCGTGCAGTGAGAGTAATATGGAAAAAGATGATCCGCTGTGGCAACTCCTAACGGGAGGAGCTGAAAGAAGAAGAAGAAGAAGTGAGAGTAACAACGCTAAATCAGTTCTGGTATTTGGAATACTATGGTTGTTCCCTCTACCATTATATTGTTACGAGTTAATTACAATCAGATGCATTACACTAATAAACAATATGCGGTTAGTTTCAGTGTATTTATAAAGACGCGTCAGGAAAATAATGAGTAACCACACAGGAACAGTAGCACTGCTTTGACGCTGGGTGCCGCCAGTCTGCAAAACCGAGCGCAGAACTTGCATACGACAAGACATGAGGTACCGTGGAAAAGTGCGTGGCTTTACGCCAAGTGTAGGTTTTATACATCGCGATTTGAACGTGGAAAAGTTCTTAGGCAACATTTCTGTGCATACGCACTGTTTATACATGAGGCCCCAGGACTCTGACGGTGTCTGGCTTGTCAGCCTCCTTTTCTACAGTCAGGCGGTGGTCCTACAGTTAACTGGTGGGCAGACATTGTTGTTTTACATTTAAGTTAATTAGTTGTTGTTAATTAGTTTCTGTTAATCCCTTGGTAATTTTCATTTATGTTAATTCGTTTCTATTTTGTTTTTGACTTAGTTGAACACATCAGTATCCTCATAAGTGACAGTTGTGTATTTAGTGACGGGTATCATCCATTCTTGCATTTTGTCTTGCGAGTTGTTACGGCGCCCTCTGCCTGCACTTGGAGAGGAGTGCAGAACAAAGACGTTTGTTTTGGAGCGTTGGATTTCAGATGTGGCCGTGACAGACTGGCCATCGAGCTCTGTGAAGACTTTCGTTGTGTTTTGTGTGTTCTGACATCCATTATATTCCTACCTACACCTACTCTGTGAATTGCCTTTCCCAAGATTTCTTCCATTTTTTTTTTTCTGTTTGTTTTTTGGGAGTTTTTTCTTCTCTTCTTAGAGAGTCAAGATGGGGGTCTGTCAAATAAAACAGTGTCTGTTAAAGCCCATTGAGGCATTTCTTGTGTAATGAAGCTGTACAAGAAATAAATTATTGTTGTTGTTCTAAACCCATACAGTAAAGCATGGTGGTGATAGCATCATGCTATGGAAGGACTTGTCAGTGGCAAGGGCAAAGAGACTGACCAGAATTGGAGGAAGTTTGCTGAATGCAGCCAGTTACAGATAAAGAAAACCTGCTCCAGAGGCCACACCACCTCAGACTGGGGTGACGATTCACCTTTCATGGCGATGATGACCTGAAGGACACAGCAGGGACAATGCTGGAGTGGCATCATCATCATCAGGCAGGCAGTGTGGTGTAGTGGTGAACGCTTGGGACTTCAAATCCCACTACTGACACCAATGTGTGACCCTGAGCAAGTCACTTGACCCCCGACTTAAACTCCATAGAACATGTGTGGAGAGACCTGAAGATGGCAGCCTGCAGACACTTCCCATCCAGTCGAACTGAGCTTGAGAGGATCTGTCAGGAAGAATGAGATCAACTGCTCAAATGCAGGTGTGCAAAGTTTGTAGAGACTCACCCAAGAAGACTAAAAGCTGGAATTGCATGCCAGAGACGCTTCCACAAAGGACTGAATGAAGGGTCTGACTACTTCAATGAAATCGTGATTTCAGTTTTGGATTTGTAATAAATTTGTGAACCTTTCTGAAAACATGTGCTCACTTTGTAATAAAAGGTTATTGAGTATAGATTGATGGTCAAAAAAGGACACATTTATCCATTTAAAATGACATCTATCACACAATAAAGTGTGCAGAAAGTGAATACTTTTTCAATCCACCGTAAATAAGAAAACAAGGCAGCAAAGGGAACGGACGGCGCCGCGCCCACCCCCGAATTCGAGCGGAGCTGAAGGATCTCATCGGTCGAGCGAGGCGTCTGCCTTTCAGACATGCGCGAATTAAACCGCGCGCGGAGGGATGGCGCCGGCGGAATCAATGCAAATTACATGACGACTATTTACATGTTTGACTGACGGCGACTTACGACATTTGAGATACAATTGGTTTCATTTGTTTTTCTTTTTTTTTTTTTTTAATTGGCCAACAGTTAGATGAGGTGACCACGTGGTCACTCCGTGTCATTGGCAGGACTTGAACACACAACCTCAAGGTTTGACGCACAAAGCCATCCTAGGTATTGAAATATTTTCGATAGTTATCATTTGATCGCTGCCGAGTAGAAACATAACACTCTGAAAAAGTGCTTAATTCGGGGTAACATGGAGATGAGGCGTAGCGCGGCAACTTCGAGCGCGAAGCAGGAATCAGCCTCGGACAGGATAGCAGTCAGTGGCGAGCTCCGCACTTAAAAACGCACAAAAAAAAAAACCCAGAGCCCACTTGCGGAGTGTGAATTTACTAGTTTATCTAACATTTCCCGGATGTCGACCAGTGTATTTTTTTTTTTTTGCCCGCGTCTTTCAACAATTCAGACCCCCGATTGACAGCCGTTCCCTTGGAAAGGCATTTGTCATTTTTAAAGACGCGCCGTGCGCTAAAGACGAAATATCATTCACTTAGCCTTCATTTTCTATCATTTAGATGAGTAAATATATCAAGGCTCCCGGCACCAGGACACAGCCGCAGAAACGCAAAGCGCGCAAGGAATAATTCATCACGCTTTTTCTGCTTGCTCAAGCGTGCCCTTCTCTAAGGTACTGGCGCATCGGGCGATTTAAATTTCAGTAGCTCGGCTGCATTCAGGGCCTTCTTGTCAAAGAGTTTTACACACGTGCACGTGCGCGCACACATGCGCGCACACACTTCCACGCGTGCGTGCGTGTGCGCGCGTCTCTGCGTCTGAGTCGCACAAGGATTCCTAACTTGGCCCTTCAGACCAAGCGAAACGAAAGTGTACACACTAAAAGGTGCCAGGGGGTTCTTCAGAGCGATGCCATTTGGTTCCCAAAAGAACCATCCAGAAAGAACCTTCATTTGTTTGGATCTGTAGCAGGCACCATTCAGGAAATAACTATGCCTAGATGGTAATCGATTTGTGAAATACCAATAAGTCATCAACAACAACATTTATTTCTATAGCACATTTTCATACAAATAATGTAGCTCAAAGTGCTTTACATGATGAAGAAAACAGAAATAAAAGAAAAAGTAAGAATTAGAATAAGACAATACTAATTAACATAAAATAAGAGTAAGGTCCGATGGTCATGGAGGACAGGAAAAACAAACAAACAAAAAAAAAAAACTCCAGATGGCTGGAGAGAAAAAATCAAATCTGCAGGTGATCCAGACCATGAGACCACCTGACCAGCCCCCTCTGGGCATTCTACCTCACATAAATGAAACAGTCCTCTCAGTATTTAGGGTTCTCTTGGAAGGACTTGATGATGACGGTCATGTAGACTTCTGGCTTTTAATCCATCAATGTAGGACATCACGGTGCTTTGATTAGGTGGTGATGGCGGAGATCACCACCACAGAAAACCAGGAAAAGAAACAGAAGAGAGAGTAGGGGTCAGTACGGATTTTAAAGCCACCATGAATAGTTGTTATAATGAATTGAACATACAGAGTATCCATCCATCCATTTTCTAACCCGCTGAATCCGAATACAGGGTCACGGGGGTCTGCTGGAGCCAATCCCAGCCAACACAGGGCACAAGGCAGGAACCAATCCCGGGCAGGGTGCCAACCCACCGCAGGACACACACAAACACACCAGGGCCAATTTAGAGTCGCCAATCCACCTAACCTGCATGTCTTTGGATTGTGGGAGGAAACTCACGCAGACACGGGGAGAACATGCAAACTCCACACAGGGAGGACCTGGGAAGCGAACCCGGGTCTCCTAACTGCGAGGCAGCAGCGCTACCACTGCGCCACCATGCCGCCCCACATACAGAGTATCAGGATTTTAATTACAGTGAAGTTATGAGAAAGCCATGTTACAGTAATGTGTTTTCAGCCGTTTTTTAATGTGCTCCACCGTATCAGGCTGGCAAATTCCTCTTGGCAGGCTATTCCAAAGACATGCCGGTTAGGTGGATTGGCGATTCTAAATTGGCCCTAGTGTGTGCTTGGTGTGTGGGTGTGTTTGTGTGTGTGTCCTGCGGTGGGTTGGCACCCTACCCAGGATTGGTTCCTGCCTTGTGCCCTGTGTTGGCTGGGATTGGCTCCAGCAGACCCCCGTGACCCTGTATTCGGATTCAGCGGGTTAGAAAATGGATGGATGGAGGCTATTCCAGCTTTTAGGTGTATAGCAGCAGAAGGCCGCCCGCCTCACCACTTCTTTTAAGTTTAGCTCTTGGAATTCTAAGGAGACACTCATTTGAGGATCTCAGGTTACGATTTGGAATATAAGGTGTCAGACATTCCGATATATAAGAAGGAGCGAGATTATTTAAGGCTTTATAAACCATAAGCAGAATTTTAAACTCAGTTCTAAACGACACAGGTAACCAGTGTAGTGACGCTAAGACTGGGGTGATCTGCTCAGATTTTCTTTTCCTAGTTAGGATTCTAGCAGCTCCATTCTGCACTCATTGTAATTGATTGATGTCTTTTTTGGGTAGTCCTGAGAGGAGTGCATTACAGTAATCTAGCCGACTGAAAATAAAAGTGTGAACTAATTTCTCAGCATCTTTCAGTGATATAAGAGGTCTAACTTTACTTATGTTTCTTAAGTGAAAAAATGCTGTCCTAGTGTCTGATGAATATGTGATTTAAAATTCAGATTACAGTCAACAGTTACCCCTAAGTTCTTTACCTCCGTCTTGACTTTTAATCCTAATGCATCAAGTTTATTTCTGATAATCTCATTGAATCCATTATTGCCAATCACTAAAATTTCTGTTTCTTATTCCTGCAATAACATGGCTAACTCCAGGTTTTCTTAATCTGTTAGGGTCCTGCTAGGTAGCCTACCATACATTAAAGATTTCAGTTTCATTTTCTACATATTAGGAGGTTTTTCAAGGCACACTGAGCCGACTTCATATGCAAAGAACCCTCCTGAGAATGAAATGGTAATCTGGCAAGCAATGAAGCTACGATGAACCACACAACCATGAAGACCATTAAAATGCCATAAAAGAGCCAGGAGTTTTAAGAGTTACAGGCAGAATGTGTCCATAGCATGGCACTTTGTGAGATGATGATGATGATTGGTGGATTTAGACATGGGTGATATTGGAAACCAAAATATATGGAATGGTCAATAAGGCCTCGGCCAGTCAGTCCATTTATGAAAGTTAAGGGGCGTTTGCACCTGTAAAACCCACGTTATGTGCTCAGGACCCCAAGGCGGAAGGGGGCTGCCCACCCTGCTGGTCAAAATCTAATACTGACTATACCAGGGACGACTCTAGGGAGTCCGGGGGTCCCCTGGAAAAAACAACTTCAAGGTAAAACGAGATCAAATGTATTATTTTAGGGAGGTGTTATTAAATGCAAATCCTTTATTTTTCTAAATTATCCCTAGTGTGTGATTGGCATGTGTGTGTGTGTGTGCAGACATAAGACTGTAGGGCCAATTAAATTTAATAGCTGCTTTGCTATCACCTCGTGCTGCTGAAGTCGTTTTTGTAAAGTTAATGAATGCCAGCTTTTCTCATCTGCATGTCCTAAATAAAGTTGATATTTTCGTAAACTGTGCTGCATCCTCCAACAGCACCGTTTTATACGGTCAATTCATGCCTTTGAAGCACCAACCTTTCCTTTCGGTGCCCCCTAAAAGGAACATGAAGAAAAAAATAAAGTTTTTTTACATATAATTTTCGTACTCGCAATTATGCAAGTACAAAATTGCAAATACAATGATTTTAGTAAGGAATATATTTTGGCAGCTTTGCTATTTAATAGAGCTGTCTCTTAGCGCGTACACGAGAAAGTGTTCCGTGCTCACGTGATTTTTCTGCGTACGATCGCTGTTGTGCTTGTGGCATCCACGTATCCCTTTAGGGGCTCCGTATATTTACGGTAGACAGGTTCTGCTGCTGCAGCTTTAGCTGGTGCATTGTGTAACATATCTGAAATTTGACATGGAATTCATAGACTTGTGTTTTAAACTGGGCCTTTCCCATAAAATGCATCGTTTCAATGCTTGCAACCCGGCATCGGTACTTCGTTTTGGAACGTCCTTTGAAATGAACTCCGAGCTCTTGAGGCTGTTTGTCCGAAAGGGTTGCATCGACACTGAATACATGCACGCAAAAAAAGGTTTCGTACGCACGCAAAAATGTCGCGAGCGAGGTAACCTTTGTCATGTGCACGCGCAGGGCCGGTTTATGACGAAATTGGGCCTGATGCTGCAGCGCAAAAAAAAGGTCTATTTTTTCTCGGCATTGGTGCACGTGCATTCGACACTCACCACACATGCGCACTCAGACCGACCCAGGAGCCTTAATTGCTTGCGACGCAACCACCAGCCTTTATTGAAAATGAAGAATAATAACGACGTAGTATCGTAACAACTCGAGATTAACATCAAACTATGTAACATCGACATTCAATAGCAATTGTCTGAAAAGTGCACTTAATACAGAAAACCTAACAATGAAATACACAAAATTTCGCAATTCTCTTATCGAAACAGAGTAAGAAAAAATTAAATTGCAGAGACATTGTGTCAAAGTGACTCAGTTCAGGCTCATGAGGGTAAAATTTGTCCACGATTTAAATTTCATAATAGACCAGAATCCTGTCGAGGATTTTAAAAATTCTAAACATCCATGCCGGGCCCGCGGGCCGGCTTTTAGTTTTACCTTTACAGATAACCATTTAAATAGCCATCGATTGTTACTGTACAACTAACTTTCAAGGTGAAAAATTTACTACGTGGCACTTAACGAACAATAATAAAGTGTCAAGAATCCCCAAGATATTGCAAATAACGCAGCTAAATTACTAAGTAAACTGTTGAACATACAATTGATAGCACTAACTTGAAATCTTCGGTTAACAATAAACACAACGACGCTGTAGTTACGTCACAGCGCAAAGAACAATAGTGACTGTATAACGCTGTGTCTAGGCGTCCGAAAGTCGGACTCCAGATTTCTTTCTAAGAATTATTTTGAGGTTAATATAGCAAAGGAAAACTGTTCAGCTTCTCGTCTGTTTTCATCTGGGCCTATTTCAGGAATGGGCCTAATGCTGCAGCATCAATAGCACCCACCTTAATCCGGCCCTGTGCACGAGGAATTTGATCATTTCTTGTTTTTTTTTTCCTCGTGTCGCTTTAGGGGCTCCGTAGCTATTTTTATTTTGCCTTTGGTGTAAAATTTAAAATGGTTAAACGAGGTGAACAGGTAAGGAAAACAGTTGGACGGCTGAATAGTTTCAGATTCACGCACGTGTGGCTGTACCATTTGGGAAGGGGTGACCTCATTTTCCCCTACAGAATGCATACTTGCACGCGAAGCGGGATTACCACTTGAGTATAATGAACTCCTTTTTATGGAGTTACTAATTGTTCGTGCGTGTTTTTGTGCGAATTTGAAAAGGCGGGCACGGAAGCTCAATTGGACCAGAAACGTCACTGCATCGTCCAGCGGGAAATGTCCTGTGGAGGGCAAATTCCCGATGGCCGCTCCACCGCTGTGGAACTCTGCACCAGAAAAAGTGAATTTAGAAAACGGATGTATGGTTGGAAAGGTGCAGTATTTTTAATTACTTACGTACTTAATCAATGTGACACTTCTGTGTTTTAAATATTTTGTAACGGTTAATATATGTGTGACATGTGATTGTGGTTTGCTCAAATCGCGGCACATTGAAGCCTGCGCGCGCGTGCGCAGTCAGCGGCCAAATCACATGCATTACTTTTTGGCGGTCCGCTACGTCAGCGCGGTGATATTCTGATTTTCTTATAATCGGTAGGTTACAATTTTGGTCATTGTCGCATACCTAACAATGTCATGGCTAAGGAAGCGAAACTCTGCTGATAGAAGAGTTGTGCTTGTGAAAAAAGGAGAAAGTGGAGTGTCCACAAGGAAGAGCAAATATATTTTCGTGAGTGAGGGGATTTACATAATGAACAGATGCACTTCAAATATTTTTGCAGGTCTGTCTTGCACTGTGACGACCTGTTCCGTCATATTTCAGCCCTTCATTCATCATTCTGGTGCTAGAGATTATCTCTGAAAAAATAAATTAGCGGGGATGTTTACTTATATGTATCTATAATTTAATTTAACGTAATACCAGCAAACATGATTATTTTATGTGGCGTTTTCTAGCAACGCTGACAAACTTCTATTGGACGTCACATTAGCACAATTAATTGATGTTGAAACAAAGCATTTAAATGATTTACCTTTAAGAGAGACATAATCAGCCTCGGGGACTGTTGTCATCGCGCACATATTTTGTGTCAGACTTACTAAAGATTAACAATTTTTTAAATCCTCCAAGCAGACGAGTCCCGTTTTTCTTTTACTCAGCGCAGTTTAGTTGATTTAGCTTTAACTAAACAAGTTTTATGCACACGGCTCTCCGATTTTTTGGTCTGGTAGCATTATACCTGCAATTAACGCAGGCAACCACTACAAATGGCAACACTCAAGTTAAGCCCACCACCTTTGGTCTCGTATACATGCACCAGGCATCTTTAGTTAGTGGTGGCAGGCAAAGTCACTAAGAAAAAGGGTTAGAATGAAAACCTGCAGTCACTGTGTTGAGTCTGAGATCTAGCCTGTCTCTGTTTCCTCCTGTGTGTATTCGTCATTCTCTATTTGGTTTAATGAAGTACTCAGAAGGAAACTAAAGAGAAAATGAAGAACTGAAAATCGCTCATCCGTGTTAAGATTCAAATCACTTGGATTTTATCTTCTAGGGATCTTGAGAAAGCGACTCCTGCTTTTATCTTTTCTCGTCTTGATTACTGCAACTCGCCGTATTCTGGGATTAGCAAATCTCTGATCCGCAGAGGTCCGACCCGACCTCGGATAAGCAGATGGATGGATGGATGGATATTCCGCAGGTTACAGTTGGTCCAGAAGGTCGCTCGGTTTCTGGTTGGGGCAAGAAAGTCTGATTCTGTTTCTCCAATATTAGCGTCTTTACGCTGGCTGCCTGTCCGTTTTCAAACTGATTTTAAAACCCTGTTGCTAGTTTTGAAATCTTTACATGGGCTCGCTCCTGCCTATTTATCTAAATTGTGTGCTTTACACCAGCTTAGTTCTTCTGGTCAGTTGTCTCTTGTGGTCCCTCGTACCGAGTGTCACACTAATGGGGACAAACCGGGCTTGTGCTGCTGCTGGTGCTCCTCGCCTGTGGAACTCTTCACCTCGTCACATAAAGGAGTCGTCGACAATTCAAAACGAGATTAAAGACTCATTTCTATTCACTTGCACTCCGTGACCTTCAGTAATACTGATGGCTTCCTCATTGTGATTATGTAACATCCAACCATCCGTCGATTATCCAACTCGCTATACCCTAACTACAGGGTCACGGGGTCTGCTGGAGCCAATCAATTAAGTAACATTTACTTCTATTTATTATGTTTATGTTCATTTATTTTATTTCTATTTATGTTTTTTTATGTTAATTGTATGTTTTTCCTTCTTTTATTGTAAAGCACTTTGGCCACAGCATTCCTATGTTGTTTTAAATGTGCTATACTGACATGGCAGAGGTAGGCCAGGTTTCTACTTCACGCGGCACGGCACACACTCCAGCGGACGCTCCTGCTACGCAGGCGCTGTACTGTTTATACTTGTGCGCGTACTTTATGTAAATCTAGAAGATTCCACCAGGTGGCGGTGTGAGACGTCATCACGGTGAGAACAGGTTCGGCTTCGCTGTGTTGTGCATTGCCTGGAACAGCCATTACATTCTGATGACACCTTACCGCCATATCTCTGAAAAGGATGTTTAATGATGACATCCATCAGTCCAGGGATGTGTCCATTCCAGCTAGCATTGAGCACAAGGCAGAAACAACCCCTGGACGAGGCCTCCGCTCGTCTCAAGGTGACTACAAGCACACACACACACACTGACGTCATTTTAGTGTCGCCACATCTGCGTATCTTTGGAAGGAAACCGGAACACACGGTGGAATCCCAGCAGGAGAACAGGCAGGGAATACCAGCGACGTGACTCAATGTGAGACAGCAGTGCTAACCGCTCTGCCACCGTGTCACACCAATGTGTGTAATTATTAACAATATTCATGATTTAAATGTAATTACCGTAATTATCCATCCATCCATCATCCAACCCGCTATATCCTAACAACAGGGTCAGGCGGGTCTGCTGGAGCCAATCCCAGCCAACACAGGGCACAAGGCAGCAAACAAACCCCGGGCAGGGTGCACACACACACACACACCAAGCACACTTACTTTAATGCATTTAAACTATGGCAGGTCTTGTTCGGAGCTCCTCTCATTTTTATTTGACTTTATTACTTTTGATTTTTAATGCACTGAATTGTTTAAGGCAGTGGTGCCCAAACTCGCTCCTGGGGGACCCCTGGGGCTGCAGTTTTGTGTTAAGGCCAACTTCTGTTTTTAATGGGACTCCTGTGCCAGGAAAGATGTGACGTCTGCTTTAAGAGACTTGATGGAGAAGTGAAGAGAAGGACTTGCAGTGCGTGTTTGTAGACTTGGAGAAGGAGTAGGACGGGTGCCAAGAGGGGAGTTAGGGTGCTGAATGAGGAAGTCGGGAGCAGCAGAGAAGTATCTGAGGGTGGCGCAGGACATGTATGGGGACAGTTAGCAGGTTGCTTCAGGGTCCGGGGTTGGCTGTCTGCTGGAGCCAATCCCAGCCAACACAGGGTGCAAGGCAGGAATCAAACCCCGGGCAGGGTGCCAGCCCACCACAGGGCATGCACACACACACACACACACACCAAGCACACATACTTTAATGCATTTCATCATGAAAGTGATATCAAGTAGAAATCTAAGGATTCTAAATGTGAAGAGAGTTGGAATATCAGACATTTAATGTGTTCTGTGTGGTGATCTATTACCGTTTGCCACTCCTGTCATGTCAGGAGGAAGCCCCAGAAACAAAAGACGTCACTAAAGATGGTATGTGAGACTTTTAAAATAGATCGTGTCATTACGCTCGGGAATATGCGACGCTTGAATATAAAAGCACCACAAATGCATCTGTATGTTGGCATTTTGCTTCGCCACATCGAACCATTCAGTGAACATCGGAGCGCGCACATCGATCTCGTAGGATCCGCATAGCAACTTTCTGTCACATGTGGACAGTAAACGGAGACTCTGACGTCACATTCTGACTTTTAGCACACTGCGCTCCCCGACTTTTTGCTGGGACTGCAACTCGCGCACACATCACGTTAATTTCTGAGGACCTGCACAGAGGACGCGTCAAATGAACGCTGGGAACGCTTGGCAGCCATGATGCGGGCACATCCGCGTTCTGAGCGTGAAGTATAAATGAGCCCTTAAAACATTAACAAGCTATGAAATTATTGGCGAGGATTGGCTTCTAATTAAGCAACTGGCTTGCAACAAAAACCTGCAGCCCTCCGGGGTCAGAGATGGCCACCCCTGCTATGAAGCTTTCTGTTTTCCGTGTGCCGGTGTTCCTGATTCTCCCAGGACTCTGGGGAGGGTCGCTCTGTGGTGAGACCAACTTTGAGGGTTTCCTTTCTGTCCGAGTTGCCACTAGGGGGCTCCTAACTCCTCACCCTACACCTCGTTTCAGCCTTCTGTCTGTCCGTCCCTCCATTTTCTGAGCCTTCTTTTCCCAAAAAGTCCTCTACAGCGCATCTTCAACCTGAGCCTTGAACAGGGGAGAGTCCCGAGGCTTTGGAAAACATCTTGCATCACTCCTGTCCCAAAGGTATCCCGTCCTAGTGAGCTGAATGACTTCCGGCCTGTTGCTCTGACGTCACATCTGATGAAGACCATTGAGCGGCTGCTGCTTCACCACCTGAGGCCACAGGTCTGCCACGCCCTCGACCCTCTGCAGTTCGCATACCAGGAGAAGGTGGGAGCGGAGGATGCCATCATCTATATGCTACACCGATCCCTCTTCCACCTGGACAGAGGCAGTGGTGCTGTAAGAATTATGTTTTTGGACTTCTCTAGCGCCTTCAACACCATCCAACCTCTGCTCCTCAGGGACAAGCTGACTGAGATGGGAGTAGACTCACACCTGGTGGCATGGATTGTGGACTATCTTACAGACAGAACTCAGTATGTGCGTCTTGGGAACTGCAGGTCTGACATTGTGTTCAGCAATACAGGGGCGCCGCAGGGGACTGGACTTTCCCCGGTCTTGTTCAATCTATATACATCAGACTTCCAATATGACTCGGAGTCCTGCCACGTGCAAAAGTTCGCTGATGACACTGCTATTGTGGGCTGCATCAGGTGTGGGCAGGAGGAGGAGTACAGGAAGCTAATCAAAGACTTTGTTAAATGGTGTGACTCAAACCACTTACACCTTAACACCAGCAAGACCAAGGAGCTGGTGGTGGATTTTAGGAGGCCCAGGCCCCTCATGAACCCCGTGATCATCAGAGGTGACTGTGCAGAGGGTGCAGACCTATAAATACCTGGGAGTGCAGCTGGATGATAAATTGGACTGGACTGCCAACACTGATGATCTATGTAAGAAAGGTCAGAGTAGACTATACTTTCTGAGAAGGCTGGCATCCTTCAACATCTGCAGTAAGATGCTGCAGATGTTCTACCAGACGGTTGTGGCGAGTGCCCTCTTCTATGTGGTGGTGTGCTGGGGTGGCAGCATAAAGATGAAAGACGCCTCACGCCTGGACAAACTTGTTAAGAAGGCAGGCTCCATTGTAGGATTAAAGTTGGACAGTTTAACATCTGTGGCAGAGCGACGGGCGCTAAGCAAACTCCTGTCAGTCATGAAGAATCCACTGAACAGTGTCATCTCCAGACAGAGGAGTAGCTTCAGAGACAGACTGCTGTCACCGTCCTGCTCCACTGACAGACTGAGGAGACCCCACACTATGCGACTCTTCAATTCCACCCAGAGGAGTAAATGCTAACATTAATTTTATTTTAATTTTTTTCATTTTTATTACTATTTAATTTAATATTGTTTCTTTGTATCAGTATACTGCTGCTGGATTATGTGAATTTCCCCTTGGGATTAATAAAGTATCTATCTATCTATCTATCTATCTATCTATCTATCTATCTATCTATCTATCTATCTATCTATCTATCAAATCAGAGGCACTGAAAGCCCAGAGAAGGGTAAACTTCCCAGTCTGGGACTTCATCCCATCCTTTTCCACTATGGTTTCTGTGCAGCATAGCAAGAATGAAAGTGTGTTATATTAGATTTCATGAGCTTTGTGAATTAATAATGCATCTGCTTGCGGATGAGATGTTACCTCCTGTACGAGAGTACAACTTGGATCATTCATTCAGTGGATAAAGCAAAGTCATTTCTAAATGTTGAAGAGACGAGTCCTTTCAGTCCCCGGGGTTCCGTGAAGAAACTTCATCTTCACATTAGAGGAGGCAGACTAGTGAGAGAAAACAAAATGGATCTTCATGCGGCCGAAGTTATTCCTGTTGAATTTGTCGTCATTTTGTAAATCGTGCCTCTTATTGTGACCCCTCATCCATTACCAGGTGGTCACCAGTCTGCGTTCTAATGTATTAATTAGCCAACTGTGTGGTAAATGTGCACTGGAAAAGTGCTGTGAGCTTAGCACTGTATAAAACAAAATCTATAATGGCGCTCTATAAAATCAAACAAAACTTCATTTTCATTGGTTAACCCTGCTGCTTCATCGATCCATCAAGACGAGGTTCAGATCCTCTAACCAGTCCTTGAGACTTTCCTCCTGTCTCATTCTTCAGGTCGTTGCAATGCTGAAGACAGAACTGTCACCTCAGTCGGAGAGAGCGAGCTCTCCGGAGCAGGCCATCTTGAAGGTCCTCTCTCTGTATTTGTCTGCCTTCATCCTCCCCTCAGTTCTGACCAGTCTCCCTGTCCCTGCACTCCCATAGCATGATGACCACTAGGGGGAGTCACAGGTGGAGAGTCTCAAGGATTCAATGGAGGTTGGAAGCCTGTGCTGCTTACAGTGCATTGCTGTATCCACCTCATGCCGGACCACCTGGACTGGGACCCTCAGCATCATACTGGATCAGTGTGAGTTTTTTTTTTTTACGATGGCTGGAGTGCCAATCCTGCCAGCAAGTTTTCCCTGCAAGTTGGATGCAGATTGATGTCATGCCCAGGATGGAGGAATTGCAGGTTAAGGGCCTTGCTCAAGGAGTAGAGTCACTTTTGGCATTTACAGGATTTGAAATGTCAACTTTGCGATTGCTGGCACAGATCCCTAGCTTTAGAGCCGCCACTCCACCCAAAAAATAAATAAATAAATAAAATGTCTTGCCCAGTTTAACAGGTGGCAGCGAGGGGATACGTCATATTATAGATGTGTCTTCAGCGTGAGAGTGACCAGAAGCATACAGCCAGGACGATGCCGTAGTGGGGATGTCGTTTCCTTAACTGCAGTCTCCTAACTGTCCTTCATTTATAAACCATCCATGTTGGTGAAGAGTTCTGTTCTGCTGATGTGCACTGAGATGTTGACGCCGCCATCTTTAATAGCCTGATTCTTTGCTGAATGGCCTAAAAAGCGGTTGGCAACGCCGACCCCAAGCCGGTTTCCCTGCACATCTCCCATCTTTTTGTTGATAATGCCAAGGTCACGTTAAACTAACGTTAAAGTGCATCCGCCCCTACAAGCGGCCCTCCAACTTGCTGGGAAATAATGGGGGTTGGTGGCTGGATTGGCATCGTTTAAAAAAAACTCCACACACCCCTGCGATGACAGAACAGGCCTGTCGGGGATCAGAACTTGCGCCAACTTGAGGCGTCGCCCGCTACACGGCAGCACTCGGGTCTCTGAGGCGGCCCACCTGGGTAGGCATGTGGAAGTTCTGGAGGGATGCCAACCAGGATCCCGAGCTCTTTGGTCATGTGGTGGGTGCGACAATGCGTGATTCCTGTGCATGCTTCCCAACCTGACCTAACCTAAACCTGAGCTGACCTGACCTGACCGGACTGATTTCTTTGTCACTCTCTATCTGTTCAACACTCTGAGGACAGCACACATAAATCAAACTAAATTTTGACGATTAAAGGGTTTTGAAATCTGTGAAAGGTTTGGCTTTTTTTTTTTTTATTTAAGAGCCGAAATTAGGAAAACGGCTAATTTAAGTTCCAATTGCTCCAAGTAATTGCAATCTGTTACGACGGCTAATTCAGTAAGACTGTACGACACTTCAGATTTAAATAAAAATCCTATTTTATTCTGTTTGGAAGGAATGATTGCCCAGTGGTTTTTCCCTTTTAACCTGTGGCATACTGGGAATATTTTGTGAAGCAAGTAACAAGATAATTTGTTGAGACACCAACATTATGCCGAAGGAATATCAAATTGCATTACATAGGAGATGGATCTCTTAGGATGATAAACAAATTAGATCATATTACGATATTCTTAATTCGTAACAGAAGCTAATATAATACTTTAAATCCTAAAGGGGGGAAAGCTGAGTATTATAATGAGCATTTAATAAAGAAATTGAAACCTGAGAGGCTGGCAGGTTTGGGAAGATCTCTTATCACACATGCGGCGTAGACGTTAGAGAAGAATTTGAGCTTCTGGGACGACGGCTTTAAATGAAGTAGAAAAATGGAAATTAGCCTTCGCTTAATTGTTTTGTATTTTGTATAATGTGAAATGAATAATCGTTTTCTCTGGTGCCCTGGGCAGTCGTACCCTCAGAAGCATTTTGATAGAAACACAAAAGTAGAAGAAGTAGTAAGAAAAATGAGAAGAGGCCTTCGACCAAGCCGTATTCGGGGAAATAGGAACATCGAGAAGAGCGAATAATGGAGAATCGGCTACAGCAGGGGTCGGCAACCTACGGCACACGGAACGATTTTTAATGGCACTCTGATTGAATTGACAAATAGTAAAAAAATGATATTTTAATTACAGTGCACACGTTCGCGTCGTCACCTACGTTTTGCATACGCGACTCACATGTAAATAGAAACCATGTGATCAGTGCAGGCCGTGCTACGTTAAAAGGAACCTCTTGTTATTATTACATAACTACGGGGCTCTGCCCCCTGCTCACTTCGCTCGCCAACCCCTGGGCGGGCGCTACACACTAGTCACTTCATGGATCTGCCCCTCGCGGATGGGGAAGCGGATGTGCAAATTAAACAGATTGTTATTTTCATGGGAATTGTTACATATGCATAATAGACCTAACTATTTTACATTACAGTGAGTAATTAACCATATTAAAAAAAAGAGTAAAACGTAATAATTTGAAAGAAAATTATGTTTCATGTTGCCTTAGAGGTATTCGTTGTGGTATACGTTTTCGTTCTGTTTAGCTTTGAAATTAACACACAAATACTTTTTAAACTTACACTTTTACTGTAAAACTAAACTGCTCAAAAAAATTAAAGGAACACTTTGAAAACACATCAGATCTCAATCCTCCTGGATATCTATACTGATATAGACTGGGTAATGTGTTAGGAACGAAAGGATGCCACATCGTTTAATGGAAATGAAAATGATCAACCTACAGAGCCCTGAATTCAAAGATGCCCCAAAAATCAGAGTGAAAAAATGATGTGGCAGGCTAGTCCATTTTGCCCAAATTTAATTGCAGCAACTCCAAATTGTACGCAGCACTTTGTATGGCCCCTGTGTTCTTGTATACATGCCTGACAACATCGGTGCATGCTTCTAATGAGATGACAGATGGTGTTGTGGGGATCTCCTCCCAGATCTGGACCAGGGCATCACTGAGCTCCTGGACAGTCTGAGGTGCAACCTGGTGGCATTGGATGGACCAAAACATAATGTCCCAGAGGTGTTCTATTGGATTTAGGTCAGGAAAGTGTGGTGGCCAGTCAATGGTATCAATTCCTTCATCCTCCAGGAACTGCCTGCATACTCTCACCACATGAGGCCAGGAATTGTCATGCACCAGGAGCCACTGTACCAGCATAGGGTCTGACAATGGGTCCAAGGATTTCATCCTGATACCTAATGGCAGCCAAGGTGCCTTTGTCAAGCCTGTAGCGGTCTGTGTGACCCTCCATGGATATGCCTCCCCAGACAATCATTAACCCACCACCAAACTGCTCATGCTGAATGATGTTACAGGCAGCATAATGTTCTCCATGGCTTCTCCAGACCCTTTCACTTCTGTCACGTGCTCAGGGTGAACCTGCTCTCATCTGTAAAAAGCACAGGGCACCAGTGGTGCATCTGCCAATTCTGGTATTCTATGGTGACTGCCAATCGAGCTGCATGCTGCTGGGCAGTGAGCTCAGGGCCCATTAGAGGACATGGGGCCCTTGGGTCACCCTCATGAAGTCTTTCTGGTTGTTTGGTCAGAGACATTCACACCAGTGGCCTGCTGGAAGTCATTTTGTAGGGCTCTGGCAGTGCTCATCCTGTTCCTCCTTGCCCAAAGGAGCAGATACTGGTCCTGCTGATGGGTTATGGACCTTCTATGGCCCTCTCCAGCTCTCCTAGAGTAACTGCTTGTCTCCTAGAATCTCCTCCATGCCCTTGAGACTGTGCAGGGAGACACAGCAAACCTTCTGGCAATGACACGTATTGATGTGCCATCCTGGAGAAGTTGGACTACCTGTGCAACCTCTGTAGGGTCCAGGTATCGCCTCATGCTACCAGTAGTGACACTGACTGTAGCCAAATGCAAAACTAGTGAAGAAACAGTCAGAAAAGATGAGGAGGGAAAAATGTCAGTGGCCTCCACCTGTTCAACCATTCCTGTTTTGGGGGTCATCTCATTGTTGCCCCTCTAGTGCATCTGTTGTTAATTTCATTAACACCCCAGCAGATGAAACTGATTAACAACCCCCTCTGCTACTTAACTGACCAGATTAACATCCCATAAGTTTCATTGACTTTATGCTAGACTCTGATTAAAAAGTGTTCCTTTAATTCTTTTGAGCAGTATATTTGGAATTCATTTTTCGTCACTATCGCATGGCATTTTGATTCCGTGTTTGGAGTTACATCGGGACAACACAACGTATATCTGCCCGTGAGTGAATTTCGTTTCTTTCTCTCTAATAAATAAACCAACTTTTTCAAATGTTTGTCCATGTGATTTGTTAATTGTCCTAGGAAAAGCCAACAGGAAACTGTAAACGTTTTAATACGAATGGCATATCGAGATCTCCTTTGGTGTCTCAGGTTCTCCCCTGAAGATGTACTACGTTACCTTTCTTGGCACCTGTTCAAATTTGACATGTCAGAATTGCTCGACCAATATTGAATACAACTAATCTTGTCCTATTGCATAGCCCATCACTCGGACATCAATTACGCAATAACATTACAATACATCATCCTTCTTTCAACAGTAATTCGGCCGTACGGTGTTAACGGTTGTAGATATTCTTCATGATATTGTAAGTTGATGTTTTCATCTTCACCACCAACTGTTTCAGCACAGTCTACTGATACACATTTAACCAAACTGCTGTGTAACCAATACACAAGTTTCACGTTAATTCGTTTGACTTCATCGTTTCTCGGTGCTAGGATTGCCCGTGTACTCATTTCTTCTGTTGATATCTCTTTGTGATGAAATTCTTCAATAAGATTTGGATATAATACGTCTTTTTTTATTGGGAACTTAAAAGTGAGGAAAATGTAAAAATGTATAAGAGCTGAGAGTGCAGGAACTGTGTCTGACAAAAGCATTCACATGAATGAGAGGTGAGAGGACCGCGGGCGTAGGCCGTGAACCGGAAATGGTGGAGAGGAGGGCGGGGCTTGAAAAAAATCTCTTGGCCAAAGTCTCGTCTCAAGATTTGTTTTATAATAGAGTGATATGCTGCACTAAACTGACTCATAAAAGACCAAAACTTGATGTTCGCTCTTTTCAAGACTCCTGGACGAATGAATATAGATTTGTACAACAAAAGGATGGTGCTGTGCGTGCGTTATGCGGTGAAAGTGTCGCGTGTCGTACGTCAAGTGTACAAAGACGTTATCCAACTATAAAAATCAGTCCACGTTTGAAAACTGATGAGAAAAGTGAAGCTATGAAAAGGGCTGTTTTTGGCTTTAAGAAACAAACTACTTATTTTAGTCAAATATTCCATCCATCCATCCATTTTCTAACCCGCTGAATCCGAATACAGGGTCACGGGGGTCTGCCGGAGCCAATCCCAGCCAACACAGGGCACAAGGTAGGAACCAATCCAAGGCAAGTCAAATATTTGGAACCAAAAATAAAGCCACCGAATGTAGTTACACAACTGCTTTGCATTAATTGATTAATAGCTCTGATTAATAATAAAGAATAATTAATCATATTAGAATTCTTGATCATTTTTTCTAATTCAAACTAAGTATTTTGCATTGAAAAAACTTGAAATTCATAATTTGTAATACAATTTTTAATAAATGTGTTAAAAATTAAAATTTGACAAAACAGCCCATTATAACCGGACCAGTTCTGATATAGTATATATCATATACCATTATCATATATCATATATATATACCAGTATATAACAAACTTGGTAGAATCAGGCCAGCATGCAGAATAACATTGTAACACAGGGTCTCACGACACCGCTGACAGGTTGGTGACCCCTGGCCTACAGGGTTAGAGAGGGGACTCGGACTGCAGATGAAACTGAATGTAAGAAATTATCACACGTCGGAAGTGAAAACTGCATAATGGGTGGTCTGGGACTTGAAAGTTTTGTTTGCCTACCAAAAAGAGCCTACTATAGGAGTCCCAGTGGACTCGTCTCCGTCCAAATCCAGACAGTGGCCAAAGGCGATGAAGACAGCAAACGGGACATTAGGTTACACAGCACGATGTGTGGACTTATGCTTAAGTTATGTAACACACTGGCGAGGTACTCCACTGGAGTTCTTCTTCTTCTTCTTCCTCTTCTTTCTCTTCGTCCTTTCTCACCTCTATGTCAGGTCGATGTGCTTGATGAACTTTCTAGAAATCTGCTCGGCCCTGAACCTCCTCGCCACTCAAGGCCTTTTCCTTCAAATGTTGTTTTACTTCATCAGTTCCCTACACATTGGCCTCCCTCACTTTCTCTTCCCCTGGACTTCCACTCCCATCATTCTTTTGCCCATAGATTCCTGGTCTCTCATCATCACATGTCCACACCACTTAAACCGCCTTTCCTGTCCTTTCTTAGATATCTTCTCCCACTTTTGTTGCACCCCTGATGGTCTCATTTCTTACTCTGTCCTTTCTTGTAATTAGAACATTAGAACAATCTGGAGGAGAACAGGCCATTCAGCCCAACACAACTTGCTAGTCCTATCCACTTAATTCTTCTCAAATAACATCAAGTCGAGTTTTGAAAGTTCCTAAAGTCCTACTGTCCACCACACTACTTGGTCAATTATTCCAGGTGTGTGTGGTTCTCTGTGTGAAGCAAAAACGTCCTAATGTTTGTGTGACATTTAACCTTCACAAGTTTCAAACTTTCACCCTGTGTTCTTGATGAACTCATTGTAAAGTCACCGTCTCGATCCACTGCACTAATTGCCTTCATCATTTTAAACCCTTCAGTCAGGTCTCCTCTTCATCTCCTGTAAAGGCTCAGCTCTTTTAATTTTTCCTCATAACTCATCCCCTGTATCCCTGGACGCATCTTGCTGCTCTTCTCTGGACCTTCTCTAGTGCTGCTATGTCTTTATGGAGACCCAAACTGCACACAGGACTCCAGATGAGGCCTCACCAGTGTGTTATAAAGCTTCAGCATTAGAACAATCCAGACGAGAAGACGCCATTCAGCCCAACAAACCTCACCAGTCCTGTCCACTTCATTCTTCCAAAATAAGATTAAGTTGAATTTTGAAAGTCCCTGAAGTCCTCCTGCCCACCACACTACTTGGTCGCTTATTCCAGGTGTCTGTGGTTCTCTGTGTGAAGAAAAAACTTCCTAATGTCTGTGTGACATTTCCCCTTCACAAACTGTGTCCCTGTGTTCTTGAAGAACTCATTTTAAAGTCACCGTCTCGATCCACTGGACTAATTCCCTTCATCATTTTAAACCCTTCATCTCAGGTCTCCTCTTCATCTCCTTTAGGCTCAGCTCTTTAAATCTTCCCTCATCACTCATCCCTTGTAGCCCCGTAATCAGCCTAGTCGCTCTTCTCTGGTCCTTCTCTAGTGCTGCAATGTCTTTATGGAGACCCAAACTGCACACAGACCTCCAGACGAGGCCTCACCAGTGTGTTATAAAGCTTGAGCAGAACCTCCTGTGACTTGTACTCCACACGTCAAGGCGCTATATAACCTGACATTCTGTTAGCTGTCTTAATGGCTTCTGAACACTCTCCTAACTGTTTGCCCATTTGTGAGTGTATTTTAATTTGAACTCTTTTCAGGTGGTTGTTGATTTTTAATGACATCTAGCAGTGACATCTGCCTGCCGCTACACGAACGCATTCAGCACTACGTTCAGCTGGTACATCATTTTCATTTTCGATCGCTTGCATCAAACTCTGAGTGCGATAAGTCAGAGTCCGATTCAGCAACAATATCCACAACGTTGCCTGCGGAGTATTTTGCTTTGCACATTCGCTTCGCTATCTCGCTGGATCCACCTTTTAGCTTCAGCTTCCCCGCTGCGCAATTCTGCCAGCCGCCATAAAAAAAATATTCAGGCCTCGAAGAGTTAAATACATTACAATGCATTCTTGTTTATCATGGCACTGGAGAGTGGTGACCTGTGGCATGTTGGCACTGTACTTGTTCATGTGACAGCAATACTGCTACTATTGTAATTAAAAGAAAGGAAATTATTTTATGGATCATAATGACGTCCAGCTCAATACTAAATCAAATCATAAAGAGCTACGGCATGTCCGGGCTCTGAAGGCCTCATGGTTTTCCGTGCCAGTATTTGCACACCCCGCTTAATGGAGTGTTGAAGGATTTTCTTAACCCGCAGGGAAATGCCAATCATTGACCATCATTGCACAACTTGACTAATGCGTTTAATAATGAGCCGGAGCTGATTGGCTGGCTGCTAATGGAGCCAATCCTTTTGAAGGGCCTGTCAGCTAATGACTGGAGGAGGTCATATGAAGTTCACGATCGAGAAGATGAAAGCTGAACATCCGGGCCCTTAGATGGAGAAAGAAGTCCAAGTCTTTTACGTAACATTCTCGAACCTGCTTAATCCAGTTCAGGCTCATGGAGGTCCTGGGGTCTGTCCAGCCAACGGCAGGAGACAAGTCAAGGACCCTTGCTGTCCCTGGGACCACTCATGTGGGCACATGGGGCTGGTTAGGAATTGCCAATTAGCTTAAAAAAAAAAGTAACAGGGAAGGACAGCCAGAGGAGGAGGAGGAGGAGGAAGAGTGATAGCATCAGTGTTATCATGCAGATCCTCGGTGACACAGGGAGAACATGCGGACGGCTCACAGAGTTAGGCACTCACACACTCACAAGCGCCAAGTTAGAATCAACAATCATGAAGAATGGAGCAGCAGAAGAAGAATCCACGCTAAACCCGGGAGAATCTGCAAACTCCTCTCGGGACAAGACCAGTTTCAAATAGGCAGTCAAGTTAACACACACGTCTTTGGGATGTGGCAGGAAAAATGGAGTCCCTAAAGAAAAATCCCACACTATAATACACCATAATACACATACACAGACACACACGCACTCACACATGGACAACATGACATTTCCTATCAACCAAACATGCACATCTATGGGGTATGGGAGGAACACTTACGTAGCTGGAGAGAAACCCACACGGCAGTAAGGAGAAGTTGCAGACTCCTCACACGCTCTCACACACACACACAGTGAATTACAATAAATAACCAGTTCAGTTAACAGATGTCTGTGAGAGCAACTGGAGAAGAACCCACCATGACACAGGGAGAATGTGCAGACTGCTCACAGATAGATAGATAGATAGATAGACAGATATGAAAGGCACGATAGATAGACAGAAAGGAATTGCTATCTATCTATTATATCTATAGATAGAGATAGGTAGAGTAGTTAGCAGGATTAGATAGATAGATATGAAAGGCACAATATAATTAAGAGATAGATAGATAGAGTAGTTGGCAGGATTAGATAGTGTCACACACATGCGCATGGGAGGCAGCTAAAGGGCTTGAATGAGGGTAATTCCAAGCCAGACCAGGATGTAGCAGAGTGCACTGACTCTTTTTCTCACTTTTCTCTACAGACTGTTCACAGGAAATTCTGCCTGATCCTGATGACGTCAAGTCTGCTTCCGACCCCTTTGACGCCACTTCCGGGTCCAAGCCTATGCATGAAGACCCTTCCAAGTCCGGCCCCTCTGATGCAGCCAAGAAACAATATACGGGTGGCTGCCCCAAACCTTGATATGGCTCTTGGTCGAGTTTGTGACAATAGATGGATATGAAATGCACTATATAATAGATAGATAGATAGATATGAAAGGCAGTATATGATAGATAGTCAGATTATACTTTATTTGTCCCCAAAGAGGAAACTAAATATATATACACACACACATAGACAGGGGGCCACTTTAATGACTCTGAAGCACCAAACATGGATGTCGATAGGATAAGGGAGGAAAACTGAAGCAGTAGGAGAAGAACCCACACGGCAATAAGGAGAACATGCCGACTCTTGCTATTCTTGATAAATTTCAGTCGGGTTTTAGAACAAATCACAGCACAGAAACTGCACTCGTTAAAGTAGTAAATGACTTGCGGGTAAATGCAGACAGAGGCCATTTATCTGTTCTCATCCTCTTAGATCTGAGTGCTGCATTTGACACCATTGATCACAACATTCTTAGAAATTGCCTTAGTCAATGGGTGGGCCTCTCTGGCAGGGTCTTAAATTGGTTTGAATCCTACCTGACAGGGAGAAAATATTTTGTTAGTTGTGGGAATTACAACTCGAAGACACATGATATCCAATATGGTGTTCCACAAGGCTCTATCCTGGGTCCGCTGCTATTCCCAATCTATATGCTTCTGTTAGGTCAGATTATCTCAGGGCACAACGTGAGCTACAACAGCTATGCTGATGACACACAGCTGTACTTATCAATAGCTCCTGATGACCCCGATTCTATTGATTCACTAACACAATGTCTGACTTGTATCTCAGAATGGATGAATAGTAACTTTCTCAAGTTAAATAAAGAGAAAACTGAAATTTTAGTGATCAGCAATAATGGATACAATGAGGCTATTAGAAATAAACTGGATACATTAGGATTAAAAGTCAAGACGGAGGTAAAAAGCTTAGGGGTGATTGTTGACTGTAATCTGAATTTTAAATCACATATTAATCAGATCACTAGGACAGCATTTTTTCACTTAAGAAACATAAGTAAAGTTAGACCGCTTATATCACTGAAAGATGCTGAGAAATTAGTTCACGCTTTTGTTTTCAGTCGACTAGATTACTGTAACGCACTCCTCTCAGGACCACCCAAAAAAGACATCAATTGTTTGCAACGAGTGCAGAATGCAGCTGCTAGAATCCTAACTAGGAAAAGAAAATCCGAACACATTTCTCCAGTTTTAATGTCACTACACTGGTTACCTGTGTCATTCAGAATTGACTTTAAAATTCTGCTTATGGTTTATAAAGCCTTAAATAATTTCGCCCCATCTTATATATCAGAATGTCTGACACGTTATATTCCAAATCGTAACCTCAGATCCTCAAATGAGTGTCTCCTTAGAATTCCAAGAACAAAACTTAAAAGAAGTGGTGAGGCGGCCTTCTGCTGTTATGCACCTAAAATCTGGAATAGCCTGCCAATAGGAATTCACCAGGCTAATATAGTGGAGCACTTTAAAACACTGCTGAAAACACATGACTTTAACATGGCCTTCTCATAACTTCACTTTAATCTTAATTTAACTTAATCCTGATACTCTATATGTTCAATCTCCTCAAAATAACTATTCATGGTGGCTCTAAAATCGGTACTGACCCCTACTCTCTTTTCTGTTTCTTTTTCTGGTTTCTTTGTGGTGGTGGCCTGCACCACCTCCACCTACTCAAAGCATCATGATGCTCCAACAATGATGGACGGATTAAAAGGCAGAAGTCTACGTGACCATCATCATCATCAAGCCCTTCCGTGAGAACCCTAAATCCAAAGAGGACTGTTTCATTTATGTTAGGTAGAATGCCCAGAGGGGACTGGTCAGGCGGTCTCATGGTCTGGAATCCCTACAGATTTTATTTTTTCTCCAGCCGTCTGGAGTTTTTGTTTTTTCTGTCCCCTGGCCATTGAACCTTACTCTTATTCGATGTTAATTAATGTTGATTTATTTTGTTTTATAATTGTGTCTTTCATTTTTCTATTCTTTAATATGTAAAGCACTTTGAGCTACTGTTTGTATGAAAATGTGCTATAGAAATAAATGTTGTTGTTGTTGTTGACTCCTCTCACACACACACTGAGTCAATCTAGTTCAGCTAACGTCGTCTTCGCCCTGACATAGACATGTGCACACGGTCACGTGGGGCCACTTTAATGTCTTTGATCAACCAAACATGGATGTCTACGGCATATGGTGAAAAACTGAAGCTGTCACACTGACTGGCTGAGAACGTGCAGACTCCTCAAATCTACTCATCCTGCATCTTGGAGCAGATACCACCATGTGTCCTGGGAAGGAGAGATGTCAAGGGTGTATCAGACATGCACAGGGGTGCCCCAAAGATCGGTGTGGGGTCCTCTACTCTTCTCTCCTTCTCTCAGTGGTCTCCATCTCCCAATCCCGTGGTCTCTCTGATAACACACACCTGTCACTCCCTCCTGGCAGGAGTCTCCACAGCTCCGCAGCTTCAGACCTTATCTGACAGAGTGTGCAGCACAACTTGTGGTCTGGGATTTGGTCTTGTCATGTCTGGATTTCACTGCTAGCAGGAGGACCCCCATGTGCCATTAGGCCACTACAGACGGTCCAAAACACAGCGGCCCACCTTGTATTCAACCAGCCAAGATGGAGACATGTCATCTCCTCTATGGCATCACACATTAGGTTCAGATCCTTGATGCCTGCCCTTCAGAGTAGTCAGCAGCTGTGGGTATGGAGACAATCAGGAGGTCCTGTGCACCTTCTCACCTTGTTAGGTCTGCCAGGGAACAGCGTCTGGTGACTCCACCTCTGCGTGGCATCAAATCTCAATTCAGACTCTATGTGTGTAGCTTCTAATTGGAGGAACGAGTGGCCCACCTCCATCCGAACTCCATCGCTGCATTTAAGAATCAATTGAAACCCCTCCTGTTGTGCGAATATCCGTCAAATTGTGGAGGATTGTTTTTTTTTTGCTTGACACATATCTGTCGGATTGTTAGATTGATCATTTTATTGTTATGATAGTTTCTAACTTTTCACTTGTGTGACCAGGCCTGCTACACTCGTTCAAAATGGTCCTCAGACTAATGTTACTCAATTATGTGGAGCTCCCACGTAAGTCGTTTTGGATAAATGCATCTGCTAAGCAAATGAATGTAAATCTACTAATTAAACTGATGGACGCACAGGGGAGCGGCTGCGTGTTGCACGTTGGTCAGACATTCACTTACAGGCTTCTCTGTGCTTTGTACACACGATAGTACTAGCAACATCGGAACAGTAGAACAATCGTGACGAGATCAGGCCATTCAGCCCATCAAGCTCGTCCATCCTGTTCACCTCGATTGTCCAAAATGACCCCTAAAGTCCTGCTCTCCACCACGCTGCTTGGTCATTAAAACCAGGTTAGGATTTAACAGACATGTCATTGGGATGAGACGGAAAAACTGAGGTACCTGGAGAAAGACCCACAATGGCACAGGGAGAACATGCAAAGTGCTAACACACACACACAGAGTCTCAAGGGTTCAGATTTAAATTGACAATCTGCTTAATACTAATGGGAGGACAGTTGGGATAGCAGAAGTAAGACCAGGGAGAACATGCACAGTGCTAACACACACACTCACACACTCTCTCTAAAGGGGCCAACATAGATCTGACAACCAGCTTAACACTAATGGGAGGACAGTTGGGATAGCAGAAGTGTGACGATGCGGGTTGGGCTCCATGCTCCCATCCGCTGTTGAACCCTACACCGTCAATAATGTCACCGAGATGAGCTAGACAGTAGAGGCAACAACATAGCAAGGAGATGGTACAAATGTGCAAAAGTGCTTTTATTAAAAACAGTCAACAAATCAAAAACAAAGTGTCCATAAAGTGCAGTGCATCAAAACTGTTCAATAAATAATCCATAAGAAACGTGGAGATAAAAAATACTACAATCAAAAAACCCAAAACAATCCTTTTAAAATCAATTGGGTTCAAATGACGCTGGAAGCAGTCTTCTAAAAACCAATGACAGGCCTGGTGCTTTTCTATGCTAGCGTCTCTCCTGCTTCTCCCGACTAGGCTTTGCAGCCGGCGAGACGCTCTCTGCAGCTGCCCGTTTCAACTCTCACACACAGGTCTGGAGACCTCCCGATCCTGGCTACGGTCTGGCACTCATCCCAGCCCCGAGACTTGGTTCACATCCAACGGCCAGGACGCTCACGCTGGGGAATCCACCACCAAGCCTCCCGACTCCCGCTGCCTTTCCAGGCCTTCCGCGGCCAGTCGCCTTTCACTGGTCACTCCCGCTACCTAATCGCTCAGCGGGGGCGACTTCAACTCCAACTCCTGGGTGTCCTCGCAGCTGCCCACGAGCGCTCGTTCGCTCGCTCACCCACACGCTCCGTGTGTCTCTCTCTCTTGCACCGCCTTGCTCGCTCGCTTCCTGTAACCTCCGTCCTTTCTTTCTTTTCCTTTTGTTCTCTGATCTTTCTGTTCTTTTTCCCAACCGACTTGCGCTTCTTTTATACAGCGGTGGGGGGCCATAGCAGCTGCAGCACATTAGCCACGGGAACAATTACGGATGTGGGCAGTCCCTCACCTGTGCACTAGGTGAGAAACGTCCGCACCGCAGATCACCCCGTGGCTTTCCATGGCCACCGTGCCCCCTCACTAAGCCGCTGCAAGTGAAGTGATTATTTATTTAAAAAAAATGGCCTTTGCTCAGCGAGCTGTGGACCCATAACACCACAAGAAGTAAGACCCACAACGACACAGGGAGAACATGCACAGTGCTAACACACACACACACTCTCGAAAGGGGCCAGCATAGAACTGACAACCAGCTTAACACTAATGGGAGGACAGTTGGGGTAGCAGAAGTAAGACCCACAACGACACAGGGAGAACATGCACAGTGCTAACACACACACACACACACTCTCGAAAGGCCCTAATGGGTTGAAAGCTGGGGTTCCTAAAGTGAAACCCGCACTGCCATTGTGTTTACCACCTCACACACCGCTGTTTTCCCTTTCTGACTCCCTCTGTGTCATTCTGGCTTAAGGACCCCCCTCCTCAAAGAGAGCCCCTCTAGTTAATATGTTTATGTGCAAATTCGACTTCTGTCACTGTCGCTATGTCTGTAATATTTAGTCATTTTCTAAAGCTGCCAGAAAAGAGAGACTCTCATTATTAGAACAGAACGGAAATAGACACGTCCATTTAATATTTTCATGCAGCATTTATGCCAGCAGATGTTATCTGCAAGTCTAGTCAGAGGAGCTCAGCTAATTGCTCTCTTGTCACAAAGTTCTAATTAAAACACAGGAGTCCTTCATTGTCTCCGGGCAGGACGTGAATGAAAATCAAATCTCCAAAGCCTTTTAATGCGTTTAACAACAGAGGAATGAAAGTCGCCTTACCGGTCCGCCTGTTTGAAGATACGCATTACTGTGAAATATCAGCTGGGCGGGCATCTCGGTCAATAGAAAAGAGCGGCGGCGGCACAAAGTGTGGATGTGGAACAGCAAATCGATATCTGCTGCTTAAAACATCACTAATGGTACACACAGAGCCAGAGTACGTCTGTCCAACTAACTGTCTATCAAGTCATTCATCATAGCGTCAGCAGAGCAATGAAACATCTGTCCTGTATAGCGCCTTTCATGTCCGTCTCTCAGTCAAGACATTAGAGACCCCTCTAGCAATTAAACATCTCTACTCTACAGTGCCTTTCATATCTGTCTGTGAAGTCACTGAAGACAACCATGGCAATGAGATATCTGCACTAGATAGATAGATAGATAGATACTTTATTAATCCCAAGGGGAAATTCACATAATCCAGCAGCAGTATACTGATACAAAGAAACAATATTAAATTAAATAGTAATAAAAATGAAAAGAATTAAAATAAAATTAATGTTCTCATTTACTCCCCCGGGTGGAATGGTATATATGGTGCCTTACATGTCAATCTATCTATCAGTCATATAGTGCCTTTTACATCTTTCTAATGCATATAGTGCCTTTTATTTATTGTGCATATAGCTTCTTTTCCATCCATCCATCCATTATCCAACCCGCTATATCCTAACGACAGGGTCACGGGGGTCTGCTGGAGCCAATCCCAGCCAACATAGGGCGCAAAGCAGGAACAAACCCCGGGCAGGGCACCAGCCCCCTGCAGTAGCTTCTTTTCCACCTATCTATTGTGGAGAGCATACCCCGGACACAGACAGACAGACAGCAGAATGTCCAAAACACAGTTCTTTATTTCTTCTAAGCACCACAATGCCTTCCAACAACTCTCTTCCTTTCTTTCTCTTTCTCTGTTTCTTTCTCTTCTGACCTCCACTCCTCTCCTCACAAGCTCTGTTTTCTTCCTCCCAACTCCGGCTCATCTACTGGAGGGAGGCGGCCCCTTTTATAATGACCCAGATGAGCCCCAGGTGCTCCATCTGACGACACTTCCTGGTGTGGCGGAAGTGTCAGGAAAGCACCTGGAAGCACTCCGGGTGCCCCTGGGATTGCTTCCGGCAGCACTTCCAGGCGTGGTGGAAGTGCTGCCATCCAGGATTTCATAACCGTCCAGGCGCCCCCTGGCGGTGGCCACGTCCTCCTGTAGGGGTGAGCATCCCAGCTCCATTCCCATGGCCCCCAAGCAGACCCGGGCAGCTGCACTCTTGTGGCCCAAGGAAGGTATCGTCCATCTCAGGGACCATCCAGGCATCCCGGCTAGGTAGGATCCCTAGTCATCTGGGACGCTATCTGTTATATTGTGTCTGTCACATCTGTCTTTTTAATGTAGAAAGTGTATTTAATTGTTTATATTTTGTTTATAGTGCCTTTTCTACCTATGTGTGTATTATATAGTGTCTTCCACATCTGTGTCTAACTATCACACGTATATAGTGCTTTTTATCTATTGTGTGTTTCAGGTCATTTTCTATCTTATCAGATAAATAGCACCTTTCGTCTACAGATGAATAGCTCCTTTCATTTATCTAATTCAAATAATGTGTCACGCATATGTGCCAGAGAATTGCCATCCAGGCTCACCTAAAGTATGTGGTACCAGGACAACAGGTGGCACCGTCACTAACAGTCTTGTCTCATTTCACCCTCCACAACCAAAAGAAACCACCCCTTGAGGGCAAGAAAGCCAAAGAAGCCCAAACCCCTTCTGGATCTATCTATCTATCTATCTATCCATCCATCCATCCATTATCCAACCCGCTATATCCTAACTACAGGGTTACAGGGGTCTGCTGGAGCCAATCCCAGCCAACACAGGGCACAAGGCAGGAAACAAACCCCAGGCAGGGCACCAGCCCACCGCAGATCTATCTATCTATCTATCTATCTATCTATCTATCTATCTATCTATCTATCTATCTATCTATCTATCTATCTATTTGTCTGTCAGTCCTACATGTGGTGCTTTTCATATCTATCTGTTCTATATAGTGCCTTTCATCTATCTATCTATCTATCTATCTATCTATCTATCTATCTATCTATCTATCTATCTATCTATCTATTATATAGTGCCTTTCATCTATCTATCTATCTATCTATCTATCTATCTATCTATCTATCTATCTATCTATCTATCTATCTATCTATCAACTATCTATCTATCTATCCTATGTTGTGCTTTTCACATCTATCTATTCTATATAGCGCCTTTTATCTATGTATTATAAACAGCTCTTTTCTCGTCCATCTATCATTTGACTCTTTATCTCTCTATTTTGGGATTAAGAAATGACATTCCAACACAGGCAGTGACACACGGACCCCCTTCTCCTCCTCCCCGTGTTTTCCAGGTTCAAACAATACCAACATTCCGTTTTAGCTTTTCCCGTAGGCACAAAGCCCATTGATTTCCGGCCCCGGATACTCACAGGTTTGATACACGGCAGTTAATTCCGTTTATTGCTCCCTGCCTTTGTCCTGTGTTGGATATTAATTCAGCTTTCAACCTGCTGCCGTAATTCAGCAATTTTAAACAGAACCTTCTTTTTGCTGAAAAAGGCTCTGATGGCCGCCCTGCCATGCTCTGCCCCTTCTGGCTTTGATTAAGTTTTGAGTTCTAACGCAACGTGACTGAAAAATGGGAAATAAATAACAAATAATTTAAGGGTTGATATGCATTATTCTTCCTGGGACGGTAGTGTTTGAATATGAAAATGATGAATAAGCACATCATTACGGTACAATAGGCGTTCAACTTTTATTTATTGCCGTTTAGGGAAAAACTGTGATGTAATTGAAACAAATTAAAGTAATTTGTTTTTAATGTGTGCTTCTCGTTTAATGAAAAACAAAGCAGAATAAACGTGAAATCGTAGCACAGCGTCAACATTCAAATATTGATGAGTGGTGATAGAATGAAGAATTACTGGAGTCGTTAATAATGAAGACTAAATCTTAACTCAGACACATGAGTGAGTGCCATCGATGCAGCTGGGGGCGCCCTTCTTATTCCCATGAAGCACAAGTAGCAGAAGAAGAGTGCAAAGAAATTGTAGATTTTAAATAGAAATGTAATTTCCTGTGTTCAGATAATAAGACAACAACAGCAACATTTACTTTTTTTAACATATTGTCATACACAGAACCTGCTCAAAGTGCTTTATGAGATCTCTGATCAGGGCCCTCGAGAGACTGGGCAAGGGGTCCGAGTGTCCCTGAATAAAAACCAAAGAGCCAGGACTTTAATGACCTCAGGGCACGGCCATCAGCAGTGTGTCTGTCTGTGCAGAGAGTGTCGACCTCGTCATTGAGAGGTTTATTTACCTCGGCAGTGACATTCACGTGACTCTGGTGACTCTGCCTATGAAGTCAGACGGATTGGGAGAGCATTGGGGGTCGTTAGGTCACTAGAAACAGGTGTGTGACGCTCCTGATATCTCTGCAGTCTTTAGTGTCCTGGTGATTCCAGTTTGTGAGACATGGACGCTAGCCAGTGAGCTGAGATGAAGACCGGACTCCTTCAGTGCTGTGTGTCTTCCAGTGACGTGCGGTGAGGTTCATGGCTGGTGAGGCGCTGACTCCTTCAGAGTCAGATTTACAAATATATGAACCCCAAAGAGTCGCTTATTCACAATTCAATTGGCAGCCAGCATGCACATCAACTTCTGGTTATGTTTCATATCTCATCTTCATTCTTTACACACACACAGGTAAGGCATATATGTGGCTATGAAAGGACGTTACGTTTATAGTGGCGAGAGAGAGAGAGAGAGAGAGGAGAGAGCGCATTTGCTCCTCACCCTCCATGTGTTCTAAATTCCCTGTTGCGATTCCACAATTCAAACTCATTCAATACAAATGAAAGTATAGAGTGGTGTACAAAAAAAAAATGGATTTCAAATTTGGCCTTAGATGAAATATTTATTTGTTTGCATAATTCTGATGCTTTAATCAGTTTTACTACAGACAATTAAACAAAAGGATAACAAGAAAAACAAAAGAATATTTTACTTAAGGTCAAAATGTAGTTTTTAAATAATGGATTGTTTTTTTCTTAGTCTGATCCCATTTCTTTTATAAAATTGAAAACCGTTTATTGTCCTACCTTTATTTGTAAATGAAGTCCATGCGCCTATCCTTCTCCATGAAAATATTCGTCACTTTCTTGTAAAATTCATCCTTATTTTTTGGTTTTAAAAATCTTAATCATCCATTTTGGCAGTCAGACGATACAAAAAATAAAAATAAATGGACCGCTGCAGTGCACTTCATTTTCTGATATCCCTAACTTATTGGCGCCTCTGCGTAGAAGAATAGCAGCAATGAGCACCTGTTGGGCTCACAGGCGCCCCCGTCAGGTCGGCACGGTACTGTCTGCCTCACTTGCTTGTGCCTTTTCACTGCGGTTTAATGTCCGATCGGCAAAACTAAATATGTCACACACATTCATTAAAGACATTAGCCAGACTGTGGAAAGTCAGAGTGTATACCGTATTTACGCGTGCACATTTTTTCCCGAAAATTAGCATTAGAAAATCAGGTGTGCGTCATACACGAGGAAATGTAATTCTGTAATTTACTTCTTCTGCTTGGGCTCGCTCGCTTGCTCTCTCACTCTCTCTCACTTTCTCACACTCTTGTGCTCTCTCTCTCTCTCTCGCTTGCTCTCGCTGTTGTGCTCTCTCTCTCTCTCTCTCTCTCTCTCACTTGCTCGCTCTCGCTGTTGTGCTCTCTCTCTCTCTCTCTCTCTCACTTGCTCTTGCTGTTGTGCTCTCTCACTCTCTCTCTCTCTCTCTCGCTCTCTCGATCTCGCCCTCTCTCTCTCTAAACGCTTCCTATACAATCACAATCGCACACGGGGCAAAACAATTTTCACGATTTTCTTTGTAAAAATTAAGGTGCGCATCTTACACGAGGGCGTGTGGTACACAAGTAAATACGGTAATAAACGTGTCTGCAAACATTATATTGGTGACATACAGAGAGACAACAACAGGCACCCGCCAACTGCAGGCATCATCCCCGTGTTTGAGGGAGAGCGCAGTTCGAGGGGAGGTGAGGCTCATCGCTTCCGCACCTCACGTTTCTCCTCTGTATTTGAACAGGAAATGCGCAAATTCAGCGATTTGACTGGTAAAAATTATTGGAATCATACAGAAAACAAATATATAGCACAGACCAGTGGACACATTTATTTTATGTTATCGTTATTAGTTTTTTTTACTTTTCATGGCCTGCCTCCCTTGACTGCAGGTCCCTGGTCTCTTCAGAGAATCCCAAATGAGCCACATGACCTGCATTGTGAGGGAGCGTCAATTACGGCACTACAGCCATGTGGCGCGATTACCTGAGGGTGATCCGGCTCGTTGTTGGGGACCCGAGTGGCTGCACCAGGCCAAGGGGACGCTCATGTAATGTCTGGCTGAGGCAGACAGAGGGTCATTTCCGGAGGGTGAGACTTGACCGCGTGTCTGCCTGGGGGGATTGCCAACCAGGATCCCGAGGTGTTTCATCGTGTGGTGGTACCAGTGCCTGCTCCCCAAACTGTCCTGACCTGACCTGTTAAATACACTTTTAATAAAAAATTTTAAAAAATCGGCTGTGAGCATCAGTAGGGTTTGTGCCCTCGAAACCAATTTACCCAAACTATTCTCTAACATTTCAGTAATTATTTACCGCTCTGATGCTTATCTTTCCGATTATAAAATAGGTCATTACGAAAGCAATTCACGGGAATAATTCATAATTAATTGCAGAATTAAGGTATTTGAGGGATCCTCTCTTGCTTGGTTTGGCTCAAAAACAAATGAGCACATCGTCATCTCATCACAGGCTTGAGTTTCGAGTTTGCTATTTTTCCGCCCAGTCGTTTTAGCTCTGGACCGTCCTCAAGAAACTGTGACACACAGACACACACACCGATCATCGAGATATCAACATTTTCAGTATTGGGAGACCAGGGACTTTCTTAGGCATACGCAAACTATGCATCCGCGTAAGGCCCCGACCGTCATTTTTTTTTTTTTGTTGTCGGGCTGTGGGCCTGGGGCTCCTGGCACTGCAGCTGTCTGTGCCAGTCCCTCACATCGTGTGTCACGATACCCTCCTCATCTTAAATTTTATCATTCGGAGGGGAAGGGCAGGAGCAGGGGGCAGCAGGCAGGGAATCGGGGGCCTGGCCGTGGGACTGGGAATGTATAAATAGCGATCGCTCAGTCTGGAATGTGCATCTCTTAGTCTTATTAACAATGGTCATTTATTATCCAAATTGCACCTGAATCCCTAATAATATTGTCATGCCGTCGTAACTTTGCCAAATGCACTATAGCAAACGTTAATTTTAGAGATTCGTTTCGGATTCATTCAGAGAGATCCCCATAAAATCATGAAATATCCCTGTATTACTGGCCTTTACCAGATCCAGAACAAAATCAATATTTTACCATTCTGCATACACACGTAGGCCTACTGGACATCTAAGGCCTTTTCCAGATGTTTTATTAGACCACCTTCCTGAGCTATGGGGGGCCACGCCCCGAACCCCCATTCGGGGCCTGCACATTTCTGAACCGCGTAGGGCCCCCAAACTGCTAAGAACCCTAAAAATGTCAAAAACCAAAGATAGAAATTGTTGACGAAAATAAAGCCTTCGCTCCGCCCCCATATCCGATAAGTTATGGTGGGGGAGGCTGCAAAGCAAAAAATGGAATTAAATTTGGATTCTGCATGGTTCAAAAAATCGAAAATGATATAAAGATATAAGAGAAATGTGACAACAAAATGAAACGCAAAAGTGCTGGGTAACGGTGTGTGTGTGCGTGTCTTTTGGAGTGAGCGTCTCAAACTTGGGGTGCAGCCTCGTGAGCCCCACTCACCCCGCGTTAACGGGACGACGTCACATTTCACTTTTCTACGACGGCGGTGGATTGCTGTGGATAATCGTAACGTTCACTTGGATTGTCTGTTCCAATTTCTTTTTGATCCCGCGCTGCTTGTCCTGCACATATACATAAATAATATTTTGTATTTTACATTTATTATTTCCATCTGAATCTGCCGGGCCATTCATTTCGTCTTTCTCATTTCTAATTCCTACATCTGTTTATTCATAATTTATACTTGAAGGTTACCTTTCACAGTTATAAATCCTTTCACTCGGCTTCTTTCCTTATCGCCTTGCGCTCAGAGGCAGGATTTTCATATTGTCCGTCCATGTCTGCACTCTGCTACGGCTTTCTATAAAATATACATGAACTGGAGATCCATAATTTCAGCTTTCATGCATGATAGAAAAAGGCCCGAGATTAAAATGTCTTGGAGCAATTTAAAAATGCATTATAGGCAAGAGATAGAAGGGTCCCCACAATTAGATGAAAGAAATTAAATTATCAAAGTTCACCGAAAGCAAACTGCCCTGCCGTCTGTGTTACACCGAGTGTGGATAGACTGTATTAGAGAAAGGGAGCCATCGTATAATTACTTGCAAACATTATTTTATGACATTTGGGCTTTGAAAACGTCACGCGTGACTCGGGCAATGGAATTAAAAGTCAGCAAACCGTGCCTATCACGAATGGTGGGATATAAAGCCTTTATTTCATAGAGTGCCTTTACAAAGCATGCAGTCTGTCAAGTTACCATTGCAGTGCCCTCCTTAATGTTTGGGACAAAGTTGTTACATATTGGATGTCCTGTTATCTGTTTCTGCCGCTTGCTCCCTTTTGTCTTAGAGGATACGTCTTTAAGGGGTGGCAGGGGGCCAAACCACGCCTGTGGGTCCTTGCCTAAATGCGCTGTTGTATGTTGTAAGAAGGAGGATCAACTTAAAAAGGGAAGGAAGCGCGCATTTTAAAAAGTTAAGACAAAGTTGATATAAAAGAGACTGGGGAATGTGCGGGGAGCATGTATGTTTGTATATATATGTATATATTGTGGGATACAGACAGGCGGACAACGATGGTTCACCCAACACACATTTAATATACATAATATTTACAAATAAGTACGGCACGACCCCCAAAACTCCCCCAAAGTCCAGGCCTCTCTATCCAATGCCTCCTCTTTCAATCAATCAATCAACATTTATTTATATAGCACATATTCATACAAAAAAATGTAGCTCAAAGTGCTTTACAAAATGAATAGAGAAATAGAAGACACAATAAAAAATAAACATAAGTCAACATTAATTAACATAGAATAAGAGTAAGGTCCGATGGCCAGGGTGGACAGAAAAAACAAAAAAAAAACTCCAAAGGCTGGAGAAAAAAATAATAAAGAAATAAAATCTTTGTCTCTGACCGCCTCCACTCCTCTCCTCCCGAGCTCTGTCTCTCTTCCACCCGACTGGAGGGAGGCGGCCCCTTTTACCCCCACCCGGATGGGCTCCAGGTGCCTCCCGATTAGCTTCTGCCAGCACTCCCCAGTGTGGCGGAAGTACCAGCTGTGCACCCGGAAGCACTCCGGGTGTCCCTGGTCTTCTTCCCCCCAGCACGTCCGCCACACCCGGGCTCCAGGGCTCCAAAGGCATTGGGCCACCCCCTGGCGATGACCACGGGTCCCTATAAGGTAAGTCCCTTCCAAGCTCAGTTCCCGTGGTACCCAAAGCCACTAGGGCGGTCGCCCCACACGTGGTCTTGGGGAGGCGTAATCCCTCCTCCGGTCCGTCCTGGCTGGGTACCACCCCTAGTCGCTTGCCACAATATATATTTCTGCGGTGGGCTGGCACCCTGCCCGGGGTTTGTTTCCTGCCTTGTGCCCTGTGCTGGCTGGGATTGGCTCCAGCAGACCCCTGTGACCCTGTAGTTAGGATATAGCGGGTTGCATAATGGATGGATGGATGTGCTGTGAATATATTTGTGCTGTCTGTAAATGGTCATATTTCCTTTCTTTCTTTCTTACTTTCTTTTCTGTTTCACCGTTTTCTGGGGAGTGAATAACAGAAGGGTTGAAGGGGGGGGTGTGTCATATTAATTAGTATTTGTTTAATTGTTCTGGATTTGGGTAGGATTGCTTAAAGAGTGTTTACAGTTAATATATATTCTTGTTTGTTTAATTAACTTAATTGTTTGGGTGGTTATTTCCTTTTGTACATTCATAAAGGACATCTCCAGCTGAGGGGATCAAATTGGGGCTAAGGTTCTGTTCCCGATAGAATTTAGTTTTTCCTAAGAGTAGGAGATTTTCGTGTGTGATGCGCTCCTCATCCTACATTAAGAGGAACTCACTACAAAGTCACCTTTTTACTTTCTCGTATACGAAGTATAGGGAAAGTATCAGAATCGTCCGAAAACGCGATTTCGAGATTTTAATGAATCTCAATGTTTTAGACTTCCCTGAGTGTGAAAATACCATTTTTGGAATTATGTCTGTCTGAATGTGTGCGTGTGTGTGTGTGTTTTTCACACAGGGCCATGTAGGTTTGGATTTTTTTTCTCCCTAAATAATAAAAACCATCATTTAAAAACTGCATTTTGTGTTTACTTGTGTTATATCTGACTAATGGTTAAATGTGTTTGATGATCAGAAACATTTTGTGTGACAAACATGCAAAAGAATAAGAAATCAGGAAGGGGGCAAATAGTTTTTCACACCACTGTAACATAAAAAATATAATCATTGTCTTCAAATATCCATCCCCATATCTGACAATACGAGAACGTCGAGGGGAGACCACTCGTGATTTTTTTTCTTGATGTCTCCCGTCTGCTCCCACAGTTTAAAATTACAAATCAAACCATTCAGACATCGTGATCAAAGTGCAGACTTTCATTTAAGAGGAGATTTGCAGATATTTCAGCCACATCAACACTTTGCTGGTCCTCATGAGTCTGAGTGTGCGAGGGTCCTGATAAAAACCAAAGAGCCGGCCCTTTAATGACCTCTTGGGCACAGCAGAGTGTTGACCTCGTCAGGAGGTTTACTTACCTTGGTAGTGACGTTCAAGTCTCTGGTGAGTCAGTAGACGGATTGGGAGAGCATGGGGGGTCATGAGGTCGCTGGAAAGGGGTGTGTGGCGCTCCTGATATCTCAATAAAAGGACGAAGGTCCAAGTCTTTAGAGTCCTGGTGCTCCCTGTTTGTGAGACATGGATGCTATCCAGTGACCTGAGATGAAGACTGGACTCCTTTGGTCCTGTGTCTCTTCGGAGAATCCTTGAGTACCGCTGATTTGACTTTGTGTTGCTCATGGAGTCCTGAATGAGGCACATGACCTGCATTTTGAGGGAACGTCAGTTACGGCACTATGGTCATGTGGCGCGTTTCCCAGAGGGTGATCCAGCTCATTGTTGAGGATCCAAGCTACAGAATCAGGCCAAGGGGATGCCCACATAACACCTTGCTCCAGCAGATAGAGGGTCATTTCTGGAGGGTGGGACTGGACCGCGTGTCTGACTATGGGGTTGCCAACCAGGATCCTGCGCTGTTTCGCCATGTGCTGAGTGTGGCAACGCGCTGTACCAGTGCCTGCTCCCCAACCTGACCTGACCTGACAGGATTCCTTTCTGTTGGACTTATTCAGCGTTAACGTTTGCAGTGTGCCATCTATTGGAATGTATTTTGTAATGCATGTAGTAATAAAATGCACTGCATTTTTCATCCCAACAGATGGCACATCACAGACTTTAGCACTACTTTTATGAATCCCAAGCCAAGTGGCATATAAGAGAGACATAGAAACTGGACAGACAGACACAAACGCACATACAGACTTATGCCCTTTTATTAAGATGGATTAGGTTAGTGTTTAGTGCACGGGCACACTACCTATGAAGACCGTATCCTGTATAATATCCCTGCCTCAGCACTTATCATTATAATACGGGAGCCTATAAATACCTGTAAAATACCACCAAACATTGCTTAAAAACCTACTAAAATAAAAGTTATATCTGTAATCTTTAAAAAAAAAACCTGTATAAAAATTGCCTTAATAAAGAAATTTCAAAATTGCTAAATCAAGACAGTTAAAAATAAATATTTAAATAAGTAATAATCAGGGTTTAAAAGCAATAACAAGTAGTTAAAATAGAGTACTGTACTTACAAACTTCATAATTCAAAATAAGATTTTCAGGTTATTAGAGAAACATTGATTTAATAAGGGCGGCACGGTGGCGCAGTGGTAGCGCTGCTGCCTCGCAGTCAGTTGGGTTCGCTTCCCGGGTCCTCCCTGTGTGGAGTTTGCATGTTCTCCCCGTGTCTGCGTGGGTTTCCTCCGGGCACTCCGGTTTCCTCCCACAATCCAAAGACGTGCAGGTTAGGTGGATTGGCGACTCTAAATTGGCCCTAGTGTGTGCTTGGTGTGTGGGTGTGTTTGTGTGTGTCCTGTGGTGGGTTGGCACCCTGCCCAGGATTGGTTCCTGCCTTGTGCCCTGTGTTGGCTGGGATTGGCTCCAGCAGACCCCCGTGACCCTGTGTTCGGATTCAGTGGGTTGGAAAATGGATGGATGGATGATTTAATATTGTACATTAGGGTTATAAAAATTAAAAATAAAGATAGTTCAATACATTTGATAGCTCCTGGTGCAAGTAAGCATGGCATAAAAAAGACTAAGGCATATTGAAACCCATTGAAGCCATAACACCCACCTCAGAGTCATGGTGACGACAGCTGTCACACGATCAGGTGCCAGTGCACCGGAGGGCACACTCACTCACAGAGGGATCATTTGGTGGGCACCAGTCAATCAGATGTGTACATTTTGATGAGGAAATCCAGAGCACCCAGTTTGTTTCAAGCCCATTGTGTGGTAATGTCTGTCGATCATCACCGGTGCAGAATTAGTTCAACGGTGATCACCCCTCTGGGGTTTCCTTTGTTTGTAGTTAAATTACACCTGAGTGTGTTGAAGGGTCAACAGCATTTCTGTGTATTAAAGTCGCTTTGAACTTTTAAAACCCAGAGTTCCCATTTTGGGCCTTGTCTAGGCCTTGAAGCCTGCCAGTTGAGTTTGGGTCTGGGCTTCCAGTTTCTGAAGCTGACTAGCAAAGTCGTGGCCTGCTTTTTGTTTATTCAGAGGCCTGCGTAACCTTTGCGCCATCTTGTGGGCTGCGGTACCATAATGGCACCGCTGTGTAAGCCCACTCTCCCAAGATCAATCCATTCCTTTATATATTCTGTGTTTTTACCACTTGGCTATTTTTACCCAAAATTCTGTTATACTTCCTGCATTGCTATTTTTGAAGCCTTTATGTGGGTGGGATGTCTTATTTTCAGGTGTCTTCTTCAAGTGTCTGTGGCTTTGTTATTTTGTTTTTTTTTACAGGAAAGCTGCTGTGATTCCACATTTTCTACCCTCTTTAGCATTCACACGTTTAGTGCAAAGTCGATGAATAAACATCAAGCAATGCAACTGCCTAGCGAGCATGAGAACAAAGGAAAAGGCAGCGACGCTCTGCTGAGTGCCATGATTTTCAAAGTGCTCCATTTTTAAACAGTGTTGGGTTATTCGACTGGCAGAGCGGACTGGAAATGCTGTTAACTTCTCATCGTTTATCATTTAATTGGCATTACGCAATAAAAAAATAAACAAATAAATAATCATCACAAAGGGCAGGACAGTTAAAGAAGCCTCCATAGTCTTATCTCGATTACTCATCTTGCCATCGTCCTTTCCTGGGGCCTCATGTATAAACTGTGCGTACACACAAAAATGTTGCGTACAAACATTCCCATGCTCAAATCGCAATGTATAAAACCTAAACTTGGCGTAAAGCCATGCACATTTTCACGGTAGCTCCAACCCTGGCGTACGCAAGTTCTCTGCTTGGCTTTGCAAACTGGCGGCACCCAGCATCAAAGCAGTGCTTTTGTTCCTGTGTGGTTTCACTGAAATTAACTGAAATACACTGAAATTATTGCCACAGCGGATCATCTTTTTCCATTTTACTCTCACTGCACCACTCGGAGTATTTATATCACTGTATCTGAGTGTGAATCACAGATCTACAGCAGCTGACTGGATAGAGAATTATTGGTATACAGCATCAAGCACACACTGCCTCCACCATGCGCACAGTCTATTTGAACTGCTCTCATACGACAAACGCTTCAGAGCCTTTCCTACACGGACTTGTGGTTCAGAAAGAGTTTCATCCCAAGAACTCTAAACGCACGCAATCAGTCCATCAAGTGCTCCTTGTAGAACTGTCCGTACTTATAAGTACAATCACCTCACTGTAAACTTGCACTACAGTTATATTATCGCACAACCTGAGCCACTTTATAAAGTGTGTATTTACATATGATGGCGATATCATTTTTAAGATGAAATGCAGCAAAATATGTTTATTATATTATACAGATAAAACTTTAACTTCATTTAAATAATCTACATTGTTAATAATTAAACATGTGAGGACACAATGTCGCAGCGCTAGCAAGGATCTGGCACTCCGTTCACGGATTGTTCCTGCCTCGCGCTGTATTCTTGCTGAGACTGGCACGACAAGGGAAGGATAGATGGATAGAATAATTAAATACGTACTACGAAGATATTTAAATGTTCCTTAAAAGTTTTGAAAAATCAGCGTTCTAAGCTTACAGATGACTTAACGTCTATTACAGAGTTGATTGTGTGGCGATTGGGTGCATGGAGAAAGAAAAGGAAGGACAGGAATTGGAGATTAGTACGTTTGAAAGAGACAGTACTGCTGCAGTAAAGTATTTCATCGAAGGTCGCACATGCCGCATCAAGCATCTTGCATGAGACATGAACAGTCACTGCTCCCCCTTGTTCCCATGTTTAATAACATTCTTTAACTCCTCCTGAAAATGAAATCACGTATACATCTCAGTATTTTAGTTATTCAGAGAGCTGTAAAATCACGAATGTAATGGATTCTGTGTCCTGTCGGAGGAAGAGAAATCCCGTTTAAGAAGCATGTAGTGATTCTCACACATAGAGCACATAGAAGATCAAATACAAAACAAAGCATTTAACGTGCGACTTTAATTACGATGGGATTTGAGAAACTGGTTAATTAAACGATTTTAAGATGAAGTTTATGATGTTATACTTTAATGACAAAATAAACTACGTGATTAAAGTGGAAATGTCGAGATTAAAGTTGACATTTCATGCTTTTTTCTCACTATGTCCCTATTTTTTTTTTTCTCTGTACCCTAATAAGCTTTCCTATGACACTCAGACGGTGGGCTACGACTCGCCTTTTCACGCCGACTTTGACACCTGACAACTTCTTTTTTATTTCGGGCGCTGTGCGACTTTGTGAACTTGAGCTTCGAGTTTCTCCACCGCTCTATGTCACTCGATCAGCTTCCTTTAGTTGTTTATACCACTTGTTTAAACCAACAAACATCACGGTTCTCCTTTCCTCCACTTAGTGTTCACTGAAATTCTTCTATTTTCCCTGTGCTTTTGCCATTGTCTTTTCACAGAACGCTGAGCTTAAGGGCTTTTTATATTGATTTGCATATTCAAAGAGGCGTAATTCTAGGAGGAGTTTGGGTGGGGCAGCAGGCGACTGCATGTGCATTACTTTCCACGCTGACCAGGATTTATGGAGCGGAAGAACATGGAAGAACGGCAAAGGCACAGAATTATGCATCTGGATTTTTTTGTGCATATGCACATTTCGCTTTTCTCTTTACGCCATGTTATAGTGTGAATTCTACACACGGTGTTATACGTGAGGCCCCTGGTGAAGATCACAGAGCCTCTGTAGTCTTCCTTCTAAGGGCCGGAATACACTTGACGCACTTACATCATGGCTGCCACGCCTTCCCAGTGCCCTTTTGACGTGCCCTCTGAGTATGTCATCAGAAATGAATGCACCAGTTGCAGTACCAGCAAAATTTCAAGGGTGGCAGTGTGCGGTCAAGTTTTGGTATGTGATGTCAATATCGTCATTTACTGTCAACATTTACATAGTGACAGACATGCCCGTCAGAACAGCTGGCATCGAATTGGCAGCTCTTTGAAAGTGGTTGTGGAAAAAAAATGGAAGCAAATTCAAGACAGATACAGTATGTCTGTGCAAAGTGGAAAATGTCCGAGAAAAGAAGTGAGGATTCGGCTGTTGCAAGATAACATGTGGAGATGAGGTACATTGCAGCTCCAACAGGATTAGTCTGCGTGCTTCGATTTTTGTTGAGTGGTTTGATGCGGTGAAGCAGATCATCACACTTAAATGCTGACATGTGAATGTTTTCATGGTGGTTTTCTTCTTCCATTTCTTGCCTAGGCTGTACAAGCGTCACATATTCCCCATCGTAATGGCGCGATACATTTTAAGGTCTCACATACCATCTTCTGGGTCGCTGTTGCCATCTTTTTTTTTCAGAATGCCAAGAATTTTCACCTTCAACATCTTTCTTCCCTCAACTCACAACACGTTTCCAGTGCACCATGAATCGGAATGTATTTTGTTATGCATGTAGAAATAAAATGCATTGCATTTTCATTCCAACGGATGGCGCATCACAAACATTAGCACTGCTTTTACAAGTCCCATGCCAAATGGTATATAAGAGAGATATAGCAACTGGACGGAGACACACACGCACAAACACACACAGAGACATTTGTCTTTTTACTAAAGGTGGATTAGCTTATTTGTGCTCGGCAGTTGCCCTCTGTTGGACGTGTTCAGCATTAACGTTTGCAGTGCACCATCTATTCGAATGTATTTTGTAATGTATGTAGTAATAAAATGCATTGCATTTTTCATTCTGACGGATGGCGCATCACAAACATTAGCACTGCTTTTACAAGTCCCATGCCAAATGGTATATAAGAGAGATATAGCAACTGGACGGAGACACACACACACACTTGTCCTTTTAAAAGCTCAGCATATCTCAACCTTTAAGTATTTGCGACCCGAGTTTTCATAACAGTTTTAATTGCGCCCCCCTAACTTTTTTTGAAACCCTAATAAAATGTATTCCTATATTTTTTGCTGCCGATACACCGCTACAAGTTTTATTATACCTACTTAATTTTTATCGACATTTATCTAACTCTGTATTTATTTTTCTAGTATCAGAATGTAGTTTACGTTCATTTGTTTTGGTTTCAATAGATGTGGTTTTCATATTTCCGATTCTTGTTTCCTTTTATCACATCTTCGGGCCCCCTTTTTTGTTACCACTACAGGTTGAGAACCGCCGGATTAGCTTATTTGTGTCTGTCAGACAGTTGCCCTCTGTTGGACGTATTCAGCATTAAAGTTTGCAGTGCACCATCTATTGGAATACATTTTGTAATGCATTGCATTTTTCATTTCAACAGATGGCGCATCACAAACATTAGCTCTACTTTTATGAATCCCATACCAAATAGCATGTAAGTTTTCTCACCGTGATGATTTCTCGCACTGTCAACTCGTGGAGTCCTCCAGATTTACATAAAGTCCACAGTCAGTACATGCTCAGTGCACTGCTTGTGTAGCAGCAACGTCTGCAAGCATACGCGTCGTGTGGTGCTAAGCAAATCCCAGCCCTAATGTTTTTGCCTCAGATATATTTTGTTCTAAATTCTGTAATAATATTAAGAATATCACTTTTTCTTCTTTTCGACCAGAGGTTTTCTGACCGTTTGCTTCTCTCATTTGGGATGGACAGGCCTTGGCTTTTTTTCGAGGTGCAGGGAGGTCCCACACCTTCCTTAGAGTTGACGGGCCTGGTCTGTTTGGAAGTTTCGGTCGTATTATTTCAATTCGGGCCGTTTTGAATTTTTTTTCTTGCTTCTAGGCCTGAATTTACAACATCAGGGGCGGATAAAGAATGGCGAGTGCTGTACTCCCTCTCTTCTCACTCACTTTTGTCTGTTTCTTAATGGCTTGCAAGAAGAGGGGTGAGAAGCAAGACCCTCACTCCAGATTTAAATGAAGTACACATGCAGGTATGGTCAGTACACAGCTTGAGGATGCTCAGGCATACGCTTTGTATACCATCAAGTATATCCCTGCCCTTATAGACCTCCATTCCCACTGCCTGGTCAAAATTCACTAAAAGTCACCCAAATGTGCCTTGGATGGCAAAAGCTCACTTGATCCGTCTCTTAAATGTTGAACCCTCGGGCACTGCGGGGCACTTGCCACAGTGTAGGGGTCTCAAAAATGAACGAGTGAAAGTGAATGGAATGTTCTGGAAAGGAAATTAAATAAAGGAATGATTTTGGAAAGAAAGTGAAAGAATGAAAGGAAAAAATGAATGAAGAATTTATGTGGAAAACAAATGAAGGAATGAGTGTGATTAGATCACAAGTGAATAACAGGAATTAATTAATGACATTAGAAATAAAGTGAGTGAGTGGGTGAGTGAGTGGGTGGGTTTATGAAGAAAAGGTAACAAGGGGGACTGGAAAACAAATAAATGAACCTGGAAATGTGTTTGATTGGATGGGAAGTGCCTGTACGCTGCCATCTTCAGGTCTCTCCACGCATGTCCTCTGAGGGTTTTGGTCTGAGGTTTTTTGGGACCACTCAAGGGCACTCAGAGATGTGTCCCAAAGCCCCTTCAGCGTGGTCTTGGCTGTATGGTGAACCACCTCACCATTCTAAAAATCCAAAGAGCTGAACTCTCTCCTTCCTATGAGTACATAGACCCTTTGCTTTGACCCACCAAGTTGTGTTCAAGTCCATCTTCTTTGGTTTAATTCTCCTGCAGATGTGGCAGGAACTTGATTGGAGTCCAAACTGAATGGTCTGGACACGTGGCCCTGTGTACACAGAGAGGTTAGGAGCATGCGCTGATACAGAAGGTCCCACATTTCACAACACCTGTCAGAAGAAAAACCAAGCCATGAAGTCCAAGGAGCTCTCTGGAGACCAAAAGGATCTGTTGTGAGGTGCAGATCAGAGCAAGGGGGTGAAACCATTTCTAAACCTTGGACTGTTCCCAGGATCACAGTACCCTCAAGAATTTTAAAATGGAAGATGATTGGGACCATCAGAACTCTACAAAAGTTGTCTGTCCAACCAAACTGAGTGACCAGGCAAGATGGGCTTTGGTCAGGGAGGTGAATAAGAACCCACAGAGCTGCAGAAGTCCTCAGCTGATATGGAGGAAGCGGTCAGAACAACGACCATCTCAGCAACGCTCCATCAACGAGGTGCATATGAGAGCCCACTAGGGGTTTTGAACCACTTCGTTCTCGTCCTTTTGTTGGCATTCCGGTCAATCTTAGTAAAGGAGCAAGAAAGGCTCTGATCAGGGAGGTGAACAAGAAGCCAATGGTCACCCTAAGGTTTTCCCATCAAATCTGAGGACTCATCGAAAGGACAACGGTCTCAGCAGCATTCCATCCATCAGACCTTAATGGTAGAGTGTCCAGATTGCAGTCCCACTTGAGAAAAATACATGCGACAGTTTTGAGGACCCCAAGAGCCTGAGGAAAATGATCTGATAAAATTGGGAGTGTGTGCCCCTCGACTTCCTCGAGTACTGAGATAGAGGAAAAGGTCATCAGCGCCACTTCCAGTTGTGCAATATTTCTCAAGTATCATATCTCTTTGTTTCTCATCATAACTAATTGATAATATCGATCAATAGTTTACCTCTATTTATAATCAAACTTTATATTAGAATGATATTTTCACACTTGAAAACGGTGTTGCAATTTTTTCATGATTACATATGCATTACGTAGGTTACGTGCAAAGTAAAAAGAGTTATAGCCCCCTAAAAACATAGAAAGAGTGTTAAGATCTCTTATATATTTTTCTCTTCTGGTTCGTCCTGCTTCCACTTCAAAACCTGTCCCCCCGACACGCAGCCCACACGGCATTTCTCGATTCCTATTCCTCCTCTTCCAAACCCTTCCCCATGCTGCCTGTGGTCTCCCATACATCCCCACGCAGCTTTTCTCGATTCCTATTCCTCCTTCGGACTACCGCATTCCCCTCTCCTCTCTCATGACCCCACTGGTGTCACGTCACTGCCTGATATCTAGCCTGATCGCGTGACCTTTCACTTCGGCCATGTCTGCGCCTGGGAGTCTTTTCTGTAGCCAGGAAGGTACTCTCTCGACCATTGGCATTGGTTTCGCTCCTTGCTATTTTCATTATACTGCGACGGTTGTTTCCTAAGCCTTTGTTATACAATGAACGACAGCATCCTCTCTGTCGACGTTTTTTTGTACAACGTCATCTCTATTCCGGGATCTGGCAACTGCCTGTTCCTATCAGTGGGTTATTTCTTGACACAAACGGTTGACGAAGGCAATGCACTCTCACTACGACGTAGGGCAGTAGATTTCGTTGCATCACATTGGGACAGATTTGGAGATGTTCTTCCTGTTGTTCTTTCCAACGCAAGTCGAGTTGTCACAATAAGTCAGGAGTACAATCAATACATGGCAACATCTGGAGTTTATGGTGGTGAGGCTGAAATTCAAGCTCTTTCCGAGATTCTCCATGCTACCATTGTCATTTACTTCTAACACGACCCCAACATCCCGCCTTGCATTACGTTTGCAAAGATTTGTGTTAATGTACAACAACCAGTTCTCGTGGCTTTTTCTAGGGTTAGATCTTTCAACTCATTATCTGTCGTCTCCAGCAAAACACTTATTCACAACTGCGTCTTTCAAGAAGTATTTCTTTCTTCTTGATTTCTGAATTCCTTTGCGTCGGCTAGTTACATAACATCCATCCATCCATTATCCAACCCGCTATATCCTAACTACAGGGGTCTGCTGGAGCCAATCCCAGCCAACACAGAGCGCAAGGCAGGAAACAAACCCCGGGCAGGGCGCCAACCCACCACAGGGCACACACACACACCCACACACCCACACACCAAGCACACACTAGGGACAATTTAGGATGGCCAATGCACCTAACCTGCATGTCTTATTTGTTGCAATAAATTGCCATGGGTAACACTGCATTTAGCTACGTTTTAATTATGATAATGATGGCAGAAACTGCTAGATGGCAACCCCCCTGTGTTGCAGCAGTGCCATGGTTTCCCACAGGGCATCGTGGGACTTGGAGTTTGTTGTCTCACCCCTCTTGCGTTCCATGGGTGCCACCAAGGAGGTGCTACAGGGACTGGGGAGCCCTAATTTATCAGGCTCTCTCCTCACCCGGAAGTGTTTCTGAACTACAGTTTCAGAACACAGGAAGTGATACCTGGTGGGACATAAAAGGGGCTGCCTGCCACTGTTCTGGGAGCCAGAGTCGGGAGGAAGGAGGACGAAGGAAGCGGAGAGGAGAGGAGGAGGAGGAGGCAGTGACTAAGACAGAGAGAAAAGAAGAAGAAGGCAAAGAGTAGCTGTGCAGAGCTTGGGCTGAAATGTACTTGTGGCTGTAGTGGGAAACGCTTGCCTAAAAAGAGTTTCCCACAATAAAAACTCTCTTGTTCATTTTACACATGTGTCCAAGCCTTTGTGTCAGGTGTTGTGGAGGTGAAGCACCCCCTGGTGGCCACAACGCCATGACCATTAAAGCTTCTATTTGAAAAACACCAGACTTACCCTTTAAGGGCATCTCTGCGTGTAGTTAGTCCCATGGTGCATTGCGGTTGCTATTCCTTCTTTTGTATTTCCCCTGTGGGCCATCTTCCTGTGCAGACTTTTATTCTTCTCCCTGTCAAGTCGTTTTAGTTTGAGGCCCTCCTGGCCGTTGTTACGGGTATGTGAGAGTCTGCTCAAGAGCACCCCTATAGGTCACGTCATTAAATAACACATTTGTTGTTCATCTTGTAGCTGCTTGCAAGCAAAGTTTCCATTTTAGAAAGAAGATGATCATCTGGAATGGGCCCAGACTGGCATAACATTTGATGTGCAAATTTCGAGAAGGCGGAGCTTCCCCGGGCAGCGTTTACATTTAATTAGTTGGAAGCTCAGGGGAAATAAAATTCATTAGCAGCCCAGAGGTGGGAAGCACAAGAGTTGTTTTGGCACAAATCTGTTAGCTATCCAGCGATCGCAGACTCGAATCTGAGCAATCTGCTCTGCAGCTTTCACCCGCTTTCAGATTAAATACCACGTGCTGGCAAGCCTGTTGTTGGACTTTCTCTCATGTTTGTGTCCCGGATTTGGTTCAGCAAACAAGAAGTTACAGTATATGGCTAAAAGTCAGTGTGGACTCTTGATCATCCCACCTTTATGAGCTTGTTGGACATCCCACTCCAAAACCACAGGCATTGATACGGAGTTGCCAAAAATACACTGGCATCGAGGACCACACAGCTCATTCTGCACTTAAAAGTGACAGCTACTGTGATGCAGTTTCCCTAAGGAGGGGACGTCTCCTCCTATTCTGTATACAGGGTCCTGGCCCTCTGTGGGACTCTATCAGAGGGTGACAAATGGCATCTTTCAGACATAAGTCATGACTATTTCAAGGTCAGTGATTACGAATGTGAGGTTATTTTTTGATTTTTGCTCCTTTACTAGCCCTCTATGGACTACTATCAGGGGGTGTAGAATGACAAATGTCTATTACAATCGAGAATATCTAGACTTTAAACATTTAAACTGAAGGAGACATTGTAATATTTTCAAATATCTGATTAGAATATCAGAACAATCTGGATGAGAAAAGGTCATTCTGCCCAACAAAGCTCGCCAGTCCCATCCGTTTATTTCTTCCAAAAAAACACCAAGTCGAGTTTTAAAAGTCCCTGAAGTCCTCCTGTCCACCACACTACTTGGTCACTTATTCCAGGTGCCTGTGGTTCTCTGTGTGAAGAAAAACTTCCTAATGTTTGTGTGAAATTTCCACTTCACAAGTTTCCAACTGTGTCCCCGTGTTCTTGAAGAACTCCTTTTAAAGTCACCGTCTTGATCCGCTGGACTAATTCACTTCATCATTTTAAACACTTCAGTCAGGTCTCCTCTTCATCTCCTTAAGGCTCAGCTCTTTTAATCTTTCCTCACACCTCATCCCCTGTAGACCCTCATAATCGGCCCAGTTGCTCTGCTGTGGACATTTTCTTGTACTGCTATGTCTTTTTTGTAGCTTGGAGACTAAAACTGTACACAGGACTCCAGACGAGGCCTCACCAGTGTGTTATAAAGATGAGCAGAACCTCCTGTGACTTGTACTCCACACATCAAGGCGCTATATAACCTGACATTCTGTTAGCCATGGCTTCTGAGCACATTGTCTGGCAGTTGATCTCTCTCTCTCTCCCTCTCTCGCTTCCTCTCCCTCTCTCTTTCTCTCTTCTTCTCTCTGTCTCTTCCTCTCTCTCTCCCCCTCTATCTCTCTCTCTCTCCCTCTCTCTCTCTTCCTCTCTCTCTCCCCTCTCTTTCTCTCACCCCTCTTTCCCTCTCTCTTTCTCTCCGTCTCTCTCTATTTCTCTCTCTCTCTCTCCCTCTCTTTTTTTCTTTTTCTCTCTCTCTTTGAATGTTTGTAGCGTTATGTGAGTTGACAATAACACAGGGAGATTCCAATGGGCGGGGCCCCGAGTTATGATGTTTTACTCGCGTAACAATGAAGCGATAGAAGCGAAATAAATACAGTGCCTACCTTGACAGATGTGTAAACGATCCGATCACATACGGTGTTGGAAATGGTCGCCTTCTTCTTGCAAACACAGATCCACACGGCACTCCATATTGGCAAAGATATCCGCAACCATTATAGGACTGATGGCAGCAATTTCCTGTTCAGTGACGCTTGTACTTGCACACTTTTCCTTTCAGCTCTCCCCAAAGAAAGAAATCCGGAGGTGATAGGTCCGGGAAGCGAGGTGGCAATAGTCCCTTTGAAATGACTCGCTTGCCAAAAAAAAAACACGATTGAGTTTGTGCCATGCGGCGAGCAGGTTGCCCCATCTTGCTGGAAATAACCTTCACTGATCTCACGGTCTTCCAGTTCATTCACAAATAAGTTCGTACACGTATCCAGGAGTACTGAGATCTTTACGTCGTTTGGATTACTTCATTATTGAGGCCGTAATACGTCATAACTCCGGGGCCTGCCCATTAGAATCGCCCTGTATAATGAAGTGGCCCCTCTGTCACTTAACTCTATTGTCATTGTCATCTGTCTATGAAGTGTAGCGACCTCAACGTCAGGTTTGAAAAGGAAGAAACACAGAACGCTACTCCTGGCGTCACTCTTCCTCCTCCACTCAGCCCGCAGCCTCCGTCGGAATGGTGGCTCTGAGGCTAAGGATCTGCACTGGCAAGCGGAAGGTTCGAATCCCATAAATGCCAAAAGGGACTCTGCCTTGAGCAAGGCCCTTAACCTGCAATTGCTGAGCACTTTGAGTAGTGAGAAAATCACTATATAAATGCAAAGAATAATGAAGTAATCCAAACAACGTAAAGATCTCAGTACTCCTGGATACGTGTACGAACTTATTTGTGAATGAACTGGAAGACCGTGAGATCAGTGAAGGTCATTTCCAGCAAGATGGGGCAACCTGCTCGCCACATGGCACAAACTCAATCGTTTTTTGTTTTTTTGGCAATCGAGTCATTTCAAAGGGACTATTGCCACCTCGCTCCCCGGACCTATCACCTCCGGATTTCTTTATTTGGGGAGCGCTGAAAGGAAAAGTGTGCAAGTACAAGCGTCACTGAACAGGAAATTGCTGCCATCAGTCCTATAATGGTTGCGGATATCTTTGCCAATATGGAGTGCCGTGTCGATCTGTGTTTGCAAGAAGAAGATGACCATTTCCAACGCCGTATGTGATTGGATATATATCGCTCCTATGATGAAACTATGAATCTTAGCGCAATGAAAGATCTAAGAAAGAAAGATCTAAATCCGTTACGTTCGCTAACTAAGCGGAGTTAAGGTTACGCCCCGAGGCAGACACGTGAGTGAGGAGGTTCCCGCAGCCCAATGAGTCTCTCTCGGATTCGCGTTAATAAATCGGTAGGAACTGTGATACTTAGCGTGATGAGAACAGGCCCGTCGCGACAAGGCAGGCAAACCAAGTAATTGCTTGGGGCCCCGAGCTGGCCTGGGGCCCCAAGACAACGACTGGTTAAGAATAAAATGCAGCGACAAACTGTGTGAGCGCCCCATTGATAGTGAATGCAGTAAAGTGCAATGACACTGTTATCGGGATCCCCCTCAAGGGGGCCCCCCTCGCTGACAGCAGCCAGCCAACCACGCGATCTCTGCTGCCGGCAAAATACAAAACTTCCTCCTCGGCAGTCATGAAGCGGAATTATGCTTCAGGAAGCCAAAAAAGAAAGAAGAGAAAGGAAGAAGAGGATAAGAAAAAACAAGACAGTGGTAAGTGATAAATTACACACATAAAATAGCTCGACTTGTCTTGTACAAATGGTGCAATTTTGCAGCAGGTAGGCTAGCAGAAATATGTTTATGTATCATACATAAATGACATGACATTGCTATAGCTTTGTAATAGGTTTTGATGAAATGGCATAGCATGCTATACTAACTATTCCACTGTGATAATCTATTTAGGAAAACCACACAATAAATTCTGTGCATCAAACATTAGCTTGGGATGTTTTTAAGCATTGGTAGTCGACTCACAGCACTACTAATAATTAGTAAACATTTAATTATAATTTAATTGTTTGTTAACAGTAAAAAGATAAGGACTGGCACTTATGTCAATTGAGCGGGATGTTCGCCAGTCTTTGGACATGGAGGACATTGTGATTGCCTTTGCAGAAAACAAGGCTCGCAAACAGCAGTTTTAGATAATTTGCACATGTTTGAGAGAACTGAAAAATGTTAACGTGAGTATGTATATGTGTGTGTGTTTTTAAGTATGTTGGATTTAGTTATTGTGCGCTTTTTTAATGTATATTTGATTTTATGGTACAGTGGTGTTTTTTGAAAATGTTCAATTGTTGAAAATGTTCAAATTTTATGCACTTTATATGCAACAGCAGTATTTGCACTGTAAATCTTTTTTATTTATATAAAGTGTGAGTGAATTTAAACTGTATGGCTATGCTGTGGTTCCTTTGCGTGCGTGCGTGCGTGCGGGGGGCCTCCATGTCCATTTTGCTTGGGGCCCCCAAATTCCTTCAAACGGCCCTGGATGAGAAAGTCGCAAAATCAATGGAATGTTCAAGCAAATTATAGAAAAACACCCGATGTAAATCCGTTAAATAGTCCTCTCGACGAGTCGTGGAAAGCAGGCAGACATACAAACGGGTCTAAAAAAGTATAAGATATTTCGCGCTTGGACCGTTTCTTAGCTTTTATACTGTATATATATACCAGTAACGGCATACTGCACGATAACATGCCGTGAATGCACTTGACTTGAGCATTCCTAGTTTTCATTCTCTTTCTCTGTCTCTGTTAAGCATTCGTTTGCTCAGAGGTTGATGCGCTTGCCGCTTCCTGAGCAGCTTTTCTTTTCTCCACCTTAGCGGTCCACGACTTCTCTTCTTTCGTCTGCATCTTTTCGCGTTAAAACTGATTAAATCAGTTTTTGTGTTGCGATTACGTAGTATGTTTTCCTTAATGTTTCAATTAAGCTGGCACTCAAGTCTTCAATCTGCTTCAGGGATGATTTAAGATATCAAGAGGTATAGGAAGTGATGGCGAAGCAGGTAGGGATGAGATCGGCGCCCGCACGCATGTGCCACGCAGCCGCTGTCGAGAGTTGATTCTACAATAACATAGAATACAAATAAAAAGAGGAATAAAAAATCATCACCCCGAAAGCCGACAGTAGACATCACGTAGTTTATGAATACCAAATTTCAGTTCGATAAGTCAAACGGTGTGCGAGCGACAGGTGATTTAAAATCCTGGCCATACAAACGAACAGCCACGGTAGCGTATTATATATAAAGATATATAGACTGCGCAAATCGCGACATGTCCTTACGTATTTTGGGGAGCGCTGAAAGTGTACAGCATGTCACGCTTTTTTAAAAAAAAATACACACTGCACTCCTCTGTGGTGATGTTAAGGAAGGTCAGAAAATAGAATTGATTTTATTGCAGTTCTGTGGATTACCTGTGCTACGTGGAGGGAGAAGAATACGCAGGTGAACATGGAAGTGCGAATGAGGCGTCTTCACACTCGTAGTTCACTTGCTTTGTGTCGAAACGGGAGAGGGTCGGTTACTTTGGTTCAATCTCCAGGTAATTCGCTTGCATTGGACACAGCAAATATTCTGTGCCCATTTTACACCACACGTACTGCTGGGTATTCTTCCCAAACGATTCAGCCTTAGATTCATCATCTCATAAAATATTTTCCTAATAGGGTTGCGGAGTGTCAAGGTGGTCTTTGGCAGAATTCAGGCGTAGGTCGACGTGCGTTTTAGAGAGCAGTGACTTCCTCCTTGGTGTCCTGCCTGTTCTTTGTGTTGCGTATGGTAGACGCATGAGCGGAGATGTTCACCTGCCTGAATAAACCTTTCAAGCCTTTAGCTAGCAATCTAGGGGGCCTTTTTTTTTAACCTCATTGAGTATTCTCCATTGTGGCTTTCGAGTCACCTCAGCTGGACGCCCGCTCACTTCTATGGAGAGTAGCCGCGGTACGAAGTCATCACCATGGGTTTGTCTGATGAATATCAAAACTCGGAGCTGTCTGAACTGGTGCATTTCTAAACTCTGCCAGTCAACAATTCGTGATGGTAGATCTAATGAGATAAATAAGGCACTTTATGATCTGTGATAGATAGATCTTTATTTTTCCAGTGAGATTTTTACTGAAGCTCTTTAAACAGATTAAATATATAGATAGATATAAAAGGCACTGTATACCTGTAATAGATTAAAGCAGTGGTTCCCAAACTCGGTCCCGAGGTTACACTGTGGCTGCAGCTTTTTATCCCAGCCAAATTTACAATTATTGATAATAATTGATCTAATTTATTTAGATGGTCTTTTTTTCCCTTCACTTATTCTGCCTTCAGAAAATCACAGCAGTATGAGATTTACATTTAAAAATATTCTGAATTTTCTTTAAACGCATTAAATGCTTACCTCTCTATTATTGTTGTCCTATTGTTTTGTTATTTTTGGTGCAGTTTCCACCCTTCATCGTATCGTAAAAATGATAATTAAAACAAACAGAACTGACAGCCAGGTAAACAGCACTGAATGATCAAAGGCTGCAATAACTTAAGTGTCAGACCCACTAATTAGTAGATAATAAATTAAACAAAGCAGAATGAAAATCAGGCTGAAAATTGTTAAAAAGTTAAAAAAAAAAAAAGTGCAAACTTAGTTTTGTTATTTCTCCATTGACTCCAAAACACAGAAACTGGGAAATAACAGTTAACTTAATTGGGTGAGGAGTCCAATTAAAAACAGAAGTTGGGTGAAATAAAAACCTGCAGCCGCTGGGGGTCAACAGGACTAAGTTTCAAAGCACTGGAATAGATAGATGGATGAAATGCACTATATGATAGATAGATAGATAGATAGATAGATAGATAGATAGATAGATAGATAGATAGATAGATAGATAGATAGATAGATAGATAGATAGATATGACAGGCACTGTATAATAGATAGATAGATAGATAGATAGATAGATAGATAGATAGATAGATAGATAGATAGATAGATAGATATGAAAGGCACTGTATAATAGATAGATAGATAGATATGAAAGGCACTGTATAATAGATAGATAGATAGATATGAAAGGCACTGTATAATAGATAGATAGATAGATAGATAGATAGATAGATAGATAGATATGAAAGGCACTGTATAATAGATAGATAGATAGATAGATATGAAGGGCACTATATAATAGATAGATAGATAGATATGAAAGGCACTATATGATTGATAGATAGATAGATATGAAAGGCACTGTATAATAGATAGATAGATAGATAGATAGATAGATAGATAGATAGATAGATAGATAGATAGATAGATAGATAGAAATGTTTTATATGAACAACATTTTACTTCAGTTAAATGTCACACTCTGGAATGCAGCAAGATTAGTACAACATAACTGATAGACTGATTTAACAATAGAATCACTATTAAATTAAAGTCATATACATATTAACCTGAGTGCTATGGGATGTCTGAGAATTATAAATACTTGTGCTTAAAATACTATCTCAGTTCACCCTGAAACCTGCTTAAGGTAACTATGCTGACCACCCTTAGTATTTTGACATAATAAAGGAACCTTTAAATCATCCTGAGCTTCAATTTATTATTTAATACAAAGAAAATCCCTAAATTAGACAGACAGACAGACAGACAGATAGTTAGATAGATAGATAGATAGATAGATAGATAGATAGATAGATAGATAGATAGATAGATAGATAGATAGATAGATAGATAATGTTTTTATTTGTTCCCAGGAAGAAATTGAGCTTTTTGCAGAAGTTCTTTAAATAAATAAATACATAAACAGATAGATTAATATACACATACACACACTTTAATGTCTGAGTCTCAGTGAGGAGCTATACTGGTGCATTGCTGTTGGTGTAATGGAGCCCCAGTCTTGTTTCTTGACACTTTTCTGCTGAATAATTCATTGTCCAAAAGTCCTCAATGTCGGTGTGGCAGAGGGACGATGTGAGGGATTGTTTATAATGGTACTCAATTTTCTCAACCACTAGGACCTCCAGCAGGTCCAGAGTGTCTCCTATAACTGAGCCTGCCCTTATAATTAGCCTGCTGATTTGGTGGGCCTCTCTTGATGTGATGTTACCAGCCCAGCACATCACAGCATATAAAGCTGCACTGGCCACAACAGAAGAGTTTTAGAAGAGGTGCAGGATGCAATAAAAGAAGCAACCTTAACTAACAGCATTAAACTAATTAACCTGAATGCCATGGGATGTCCAAAAATTATACTGTAAATACTCATGCTTAAAATACTGTCTCAGTTCAGCCTAAATCCTGCTTAAGGCAACTGTACTGACCACCATTAGTACCCTGGTATAATAAAAGGATATTTGAATCATCCTGAGCTTCAACTGATTAGTTAATAAAAGAAAATCTCTGACATTACATTGATAGATAGATAGATATAAAAGGCACTATATGATAGATAGATAGATAGATAGATAGATAGATAGATAGATAGATAGATAGATAGATAGATAGATAGATAGATAGATAGATATGAAAGGCACTGTATAATAGATAGATAGATAGATAGATAGATAGATAGATAGATAGATAGATAGATAGATAGATATGAAAGGCACTGTATAATAGATAGATAGATAGATAGATAGATAGATAGATAGATAGATAGATAGATAGATAGATAGATAGATAGATAGATGTGAAAGGCACTAGGAGAGGGAATTCAGCTTTTTTACAGAGGCTCTTCAAATGAATGAATATATAGATGGATGAATGGCACTATATAATAGATTCAATAGACAGATACAGAATTGAAAGCTCTATATAATAGATAGATGTAGATATGAAAGGCACTATATAATAGATTAAATAAATATGAAAGACACTATGTGATAAATAGATATACTGTAGTTATCAAAGGCACTGTATAATAAATATGTCTTTATTTTCTTGGGGAGGAGGAAATTTGGCTTTTTTACAGAGGCTCTTTAAATGAATGAATATATAGATGGACGAAAGGCACTATATAATAGATTAAATAAATATGAAAGACAATACATAATATATATATATATATATTAAAGACACTATATGCTAGAAGATAGATATGAAAGGCACTATATAATAGTGTGGTGGATTGCCGGCATTTTACTCCGGCCCTCACCCCCTGGCCGCTAGGAGGAGCTCTCCCGAGAGCCTATACGGGCCCCGAATTCCAGCAGGGCCTCATGGACTATGTAGTTTTTATACACAGCCCTGCTGAATACCTTGGGGGCCACTGGGAGTCGCTGTCGGGAGGCCAATGGACTCATTTGGACATCATGACCCGGAAGTTCGTCACAGGAAGAGCGACGGGCTTCCGGGGTGAAGAAAAGTACTGTTTACCCTGACCTGGAAGGAATAAGGACTTGTGGAACTGTTGGGCAGAAAGACTTCCGGGTCAGGGGGAATAAAAGGACTCTGGGAACTCCCAGACAACGAGCTGAGCTGGGTGGTAGTAGGGCAACGCGTCGGGGAGTGGAGGATTGTTGATTTATTATTGTTATTGTGATTGATGAATATAGTGGAGTGGAGGGTGCTTGGTGCACATTATTATAATAAATATAATTATTGTGGCAATTTTACCAGGTGTTTGGCGTGGTACCTGAAGGTTCAAGGGAGCACTACTGCCCCCTACTGCGACAATAGATAGATATACAGATTTTTATTTTCCTGGGGGGGATTTGGCTTTTCTACAAAGGCTCTTTAAATAAATTAATATATATTTATGTATAGATAGATGGATCTGTATTTTCTTGGAGAAGGAAATTTGGCTCTTTTAAATAGTCTCTTTAAATAAATAAATATATAGATAGATGAAAGACATTATATAATAGATAGATGGATAGATGAAAGGTGCTATGTAATAAATAGATGGATCTTTATTTTCCTTGGCTGGAGTTTTGCCGTAGGGATCAGGAACATTTTGTTAGTGGTCAGATTCTGTTTTGCCAGACGAAGGAGGATGTCTTACCTTGGGCACTGTGTGTGTGTGTGTGAGTGGGCCCTGAGGCAGACCGACACCTGGTCCCAAGCTGTTTTCTGCCTTACGCCCAGTGCTGCCGGGATTTGCTTTGGCCCTGTGACCCTTAATTAAGCCGATCTGAGTATGCTATGTTCACTTATAATGAGTATTTTACACTTCTATCCTTTCACTTTCTCTTCCGTTAATAACATAATCATGAACAGGACACAGGTAGCTCCCTTTTTGCTCTTCTGTCATTTTATTCAAGGAAATAAATAAACACTCTTTGCTCTTGCAGGCAGAGCTTTCTGGGCCGCGCTGATAAGCCCGGGAGTCAGGCTCACGATCTCCTCGGAGCTTGTCTGTGCATGTACTTACCGTGTACTGCACCCATAGAGGTGAGACAGGGAAATTAGTTAAAGCTGTCAGTGACAAAGTGGCCTTTTTGCACACCACAGTAATAACTCCATCCCATTAATGGACGTTACAACTATCACCTTGGCTACAGGTATCTCTTCTTGAACTTTCTCTAATGAGATTCACTTTTTATTTTATTTTATTATTTCTTTCAGTATTCCCTAGCAGCCGGAGCCGTCACGTATTTCAGTTGATCGTTATTGTCTACTGCTCAGTCTTGTGTCGCACCGGATGGATGGCTATCTGCTTTATATTTTGTATTACACATGCAGAGGTGACTTCACTGTAGGCGGAATTTGAGATTTAGTGAGAGAAAGCAAATGGTATGGTTTGAGATATGTACATTAGGGTGGCATTTGTTGCTTTGTCAAAGGGGTTTTTCTTCTTGTTTCAGGTGCCATTTGCTGCTGCAGAGTGCCGCGGTCTTTAGCCGTTCCAGTCTGGCCTTTGAAACACTAGAATTGCACACATTGTCCTTATGTCTCCAGTACTCAGATGTGTGTGGAGGTCCATTGAGAAATCGAAATTGGCTCAGAGTGAGTGAGTGAGTGTGTGTGCCCTGCACTGGTCACTATTCTGTATCCTGTAGTGATGGCATAGACACCAACTCTCCATGATCTTAATTTGGATGAGCGCATTACAAAATGGTGGGGTAGTTGAAATCTCAATTGCACGTAACTGATATTACTCCATTAAGACATTGGCTCCTGTGGTGAACCCAGCTGGGACGCCTGGAAGGACCAGAAGAGGGACAGCCGCCCTGGTTGGTATGGGGACCATGGGAACAGAGCATGGAAACTCAACCCTATAGGGTCCCGTGGTCACCGCCAAGGGGCGTCCAGATGCCTGAGAAGCCCTGGACGTCAGCATTTCCGCCACACCCGGAGGTGCTGGGGGAAGGAAAACCAGGGACACCCAGAGTGCTTCTGAGTGCTCAGCCGGCACTTCCGCCACACTAGTAAGTGCCGGCAGAAGTTCATCAGGAGGCACCTGGAGCTCGTCTGGGTGAACATAAAAGGGGCCGCCTCCCTCCATTCGTTAGCTGAAGTCGGGTGGAAGAGGAGTGGTGAAGAGAGGCATTGTGTAAGGCCTGGACTTGAGGGGTGATTGGTGCTGGGGCACTGGGTTGTGTGCTGTTGAACGTTGTAAATAATTGTAATCTCTACTAATAAAAGGCAAAGCCCTCACTGACTGACCGACTCACTCACTCACTCACTCATCACTAATTCTCCAACTTCCCGTGTAGGTAGAAAGCTGAAAATTGGCAGGCTCATTCCTTACAGCTTACTTACAAAAGTTAATCAGGTTTCGTTTCAAAATTCTACGCGTAACGGTCATAACAGTCGACAACCGATGTACGTACTTATTTCAGTGGTATGATGCCACTGTCGGCCGCCATATTGAACTTTCCAACGTCACTAATTCTCCAACTTCCCGTGTAGGTAGAAGGCTGAAATTTGGCAGGCTCATTCCTTACAGGTTACTTACAAAAGTTGGGCAGGTTTCATTTTGAAATTCTACACATAAACGGTCATAACTGGAACCTACTTTCGTCCATATATACAGCTATAGCCTGCAGCTCGGTCGCCGTGTGAGGCGGAGTTGCGTCCCCCATCACCACGCCTCCCATGTAATTGAGTGCCTGCCCATATAAGGTGAATATTCACGGGTGAAGGACTGTGCTTAGCATATTCATAAGTGCAGCTACTGCGGAAACCCTCTGATGCTGATCAAGCCTTTGTAGACATATCAATAGAAAAGCAAGGTGTAAAGCTTAAGGTTAAATTACGTTCATAGACACACTGCCACTAAATACTCGCAGGCAAATCCACAACTTAATACCGGGAATGCCTGTTAAACATCTTAGATTCACAAGTACTGATTTGGGTAGTGATCACTTCGATTAATGAAACTTGTTCAAAAAACGCATTACACAATTGAGAAGGCAGCAAAAGAATATGAAGCGAGTGACGCATACAAGCATATTCATAAGTGCAGCTCTTGCGGAAACAAAGCACACGGGGTAAACCGTAAGTTTAAATTAAGTTCATAGACAGGCTGCCACTGACATTTGTCATGCCTACGACGAATACGATATTCGTGAGATGCAAGTTTAATGAGAGGACGCGAGGTATTAACGAGACTTTTGATCACTTTGTAATGAAGTTAAAATTGCTGTAACAGAGTTAAAATTGTTGGTGAAGGACTGTGCTTATGCAAACGAATAGGAAAGCGAGGTGTGAAGCTTAACTTTAAATTACATTCATAGACACACTGCCACTAAATACTCGCAGGCAAATCCACAACTTAATACCGGGAATGCCTGTTAAACATCTTAGATTCACGAGTACCGATTTGGGTAGTGATCACTTCGATTAATGAAACTTGTTCAAAAAACGCATTACACAATTGAGAAGGCAGCAAAAGAATATGAAGCGAGTGACGCATACAAGCATATTAATAAGTGCAGCTACTGCAGAAACAAAGCATGGCGTAAACCTAAAGTTTAACTTAAGTTTATAGACAGGCTGCCGCTGGTGTTTGTCATGCCTAAGACGAATACGATGTTCGTGAGATACAAGTGTAATGAGAGGACGCGGGGTATAAACGAGACTTTTCATCACTTTGTAACGAAGTTAAAATTGCCGGTGAAGGACTGTGCTTATGCAAACGAAGATGAGATGGTCAGGGATAGAATAGTGTTTGACACAAACTCATCAAAAGTGCGAGAGAAACTTTTAAGTGCCGGGTCTGAGCTAACATTAAATAAAGCCGTGGACATCGCGAGATCGCACGAGATAGCACAAGCACAGCTGAGAACCTTCGATGCATGAACTCCAAGCGGCTCACGTGAACTGACTTTGCAGGACTGGGAAAGGTTAAATTACGTTCATAGACACGCTGCTGCTAAATATTTGCAGGCAAATCCACAACTTAATACCGGGTACTGCCTGTTAAGCATCTTAGATTCACGAGTACCGATTTGGGTAGTGAACACTTCGATGAATGAAACCTGTTCAAAAAACGCATTACACAATTGAGAAGGCAGCAAAAGAATATGAAGCGAGTGACGCATACAAGCATATTCATAAGTGCAGCTACTGCGGAAAGAAAGCACACGGTGGAAAAAGTCAACGTCCAGCTAAAGGAAGAGAGTGTAAAAAATGTGGTAAATTGAACCACTTCACTAAAGTTTGCAGGACTGGGAAAGGTAAACCGGTGCATGCAGTGTGTGACGTCTCAGATAAAGAGGAAGACGAGCTGTTCATTGATGCAGTAAGAAAGGAACAACCCTCTGAAGCTGAACAAGCCTTTGTAGACATATCAATAGGAAAGCACGGTGTAAAGCTTAAGTTTAGATTACGTTCATAGACACGCTGCCGCTAAATATTCGCAGGCAAATCCACAACTTAATACCGGGAATGCCTGTTAAACATCTTAGATTCACGAGTAGCGATTTGGGTAGTGAACACTTCGATGAATGAAACCTGTTATCTTTACAATGGTTGACAAACACGGAGTATAACTTGAACACAACACGTCCTCCAAATACGAACCTGATTGAAAGAAATCATGATAATCAAATCCTTGATGACAGCGACACTCAAAACAGTCACAAAACGATTACTGTATATTGACAATCATGTTACGTTATTTTTAAAATGTTCCCTATTCTTTTTCATAACTTCTGTCATTTGCGTATGGGGATGCGATGTACAATTTAATAAGCTACTTCTCCGCCGCGAAGCGCGGGTATTTTGCTAGTGTTTAATAAATCCGTGTGTGGTGGTAAACCATTGGTGTCTGCCTGTCTGTGTCTGGGCTGTTCCCCACACTCCCTTATTCTTTGTCCCTCAGACAAGTTCAGGGCTTTTCTAGTGTAAGAAACAACCTGCACACAGGACTCCAGATGAGGCCTCACCAGTGTGTTATAAAGACTGAGCAGAACCTCCTGTGACTTGTACTCCACACGTCAAGGCGCTATATAACCTGACATTCTGTTAGTCTTCTTCGTGGCTTCTGTCAGGCCGCTGATAGTGTTGAGTCCACCATGACTCCTAAATCCTTCTCATAAGGCAGACTTTTAAGGTATCAGACCTCCCATTGTGTTCAAACCTCACATATTGACTTCCTGCATGTAATACTTCACATTTCTATTGCACATTTTCTTACAAATGGCGTAGCTCAAAGTGCTTTACAAGATGATGTGGTGTTATGGGTCCACAGCTCGTGGAGAAAAGGCCATTGATTTTAAATAAATAATCACCGCACCCGAGGCGGCTTCGTGAGGGGGCGTTGTTGAGCGAGCAGCGGGGCAGTCGTCGATGTGGGCGTTTCTCACCGTGCACAGGTGAGGAACTGCCCACATTCGTGATTGCTCCCGTGGCTAATGCTGCAGCTGTGATGGCCCCTCACGTTTTTAAAAGAAGCGCAAGTCGGTTGGGGAAAAAAGAAATGTTCGGGAAATTAAAAAAAAAAAAGAAACGTTCGGGAAGAGAGAGAGAATCGATTGGAGAGAAAGAAACGTTCGGAGAGAAAGAAACGATCGGAGAAAGGAAAGGAAAGGAAAGGAAAGGAGAGGACGGAGGTTACCGGGAGCAGGAGAGGAAGCAGGTCGGTGAGAGGGAGAGAGCCGCGAAGAGCGAGCGTGGACAGCTGCATGGAAGCTGGGTGTTAGGCCGACACCCACGTGTTTGTGTTGATGTCGCTCCCGCTGAGCGAGCAGGTAGCGGGAGTGACCAAGGTGAAAGCGACGAGCCGCAGAAGGCCGCAGAAAGGCAGCGGAAGTCGGGAGGCTTGGAGTGGCAGTCCTTGGTGTGAGCGTCCTGGAGACCAAGGAGTCCAAGTCTCGAGGCTGGGATGAGAGCCAAACCGAAGCCAGGGATCGGGAGGTCTCCAGTCTTGCGTGTGTTTGAGGAGGGCAGCTGTAGAGAGCGTCTTGCCTGCTGCTTGGCCCATACGGGATAAGCAGGTGAGACGCTAACAGAAAAGCACCGGATTTGTTGATGGTTTTAAGACTGCTTCCTAAAAAGATTTTAACCTCTCGTTTTTAAGGATTGTTTTTTCTATTTATTGGTTTTACTCCACGTTCTTTTTATGGATTATTTATTTAATGAATTTGAAACTGCACTATTTATGAACACTGTTTTTATTGACTGTTTTAATAAAAGCACTTTTGTACTTTCAACCATCCCCTTGCTCAGATGCTCAATTTGCCTCCATTGACTAGCTCACTCGGTTACATTATCGACGGTGTTGGGTTCAAGGGTTCCCAAACATCAAAGGGAGTGTGGAGCCAGAACCCACATCGTCACAGATGAGGAAAGCCAAAAGAAAAATATGAAGATGAGATTAGGCAATGCTAAATAACAAAGAATAAAGTAAGAACAGAAAAACAAACAAAACGGCTGGAGAGAAACATAACAAAATCTGCAGGGGTTCCAAGGCCACGAGACCACCTGGCCAGCCCCCACTAGGCATTCCACCTCACATGAATGATCTCAATCAGTCCTCAGGGTTTACAGGCTTCACGTGGAAGAATTAGACGATGAGGTCATGTGGACCACTGGCCTTCAATCCATCAATGTAGGGACAGCATGGTGCCCTGATCAGGTGGTAATGGCACAGATTGGCATCACAGAAAACTGGAAAAAGAACAGCAGAGACAGTAGGGGTTAGTATGGATTGTGGAGCCATGATAAAAATAATAATTACATGAATATACAGAATATCATCCATTATCCAACCCGCTATATCCTAACTACAGGGTCACGGGGGTCTGCTGGAGCCAAACCCAGCCCGCAAATCAGGAAACAAACCCCGGGCAGGGTGCCAGCCCACCACAGGGCACACACACACACACACAAGGGCCAATTCAGAATCACCAATCCACCTAACCTGCATGTCTTTGGACTGTGGGAGGAAACCAGAGTACTGGAAAGAAACCCACTCAGACCCAGTTCTCCTAACTGCGAGGCAGCAGCACAACCCTCTACTCCACCATGCTGACCTCCAGAATATCAGGGTTACACTAAAATGAAAGCCATGTTGAGATAATGAGTTTTTAGCCATTTTTTAAAGTGCTAAACTGGTGAGTTTCTATATATCCTGGGTGGGCTTGAATACCTCGGTAGCCTCAGAAGGGTCTCCTCTTGAGTTTCAGCAGAGATTTCAGCAAAGTCACACAACGGGCTCAGATCTTCCCATCTGTTTCTTGACATTTTTTTTATTTTTTATTTTTTTTGCAATTTGAAAGTATTTGCATTGCGTGCTCAGTAATATCTGGTGAAATGTATGGATATCAGTAAGAAAACACCTTAATACGATTCCAAAACTGTAGTCCCGGCTTCTGAATAATACAAATAGTCACTCTGATTTATATGGCGGTGCTCCATTTAGTTCATAGTCATTCTGGTAGAAAGGGCAGGCAGTTTGACATTGGACTTCAAGCCCTGAGGTAATGCGTTAAAATCCCACCGCTGACACCATGTAGCTATGAGCAAGCCACTTCATCTGTCTGTGCTACAGTTAGAAAAACAAAAGAAATGTAACCAATCGCGTATCTCAGATATTGGAAGTCACCTTGGAGAAAGGCGTCCGTCCAATAATAAGAACAAATATGAAGTCTTGACCGAGATTGAAGGAGGATGAGAACGAGGTCTCCCAAAATACGCCAGCCTTTTCAACTTTGACTCCTTTTGCCTCCTCTCTGTCTCGTGTCTCCTTTTGGTCTAAAGTTGTCCCCCCTAAGGAATTTTTAGCAGAAACATCAGCGCCAAAGTTGATTCATAATTGAAACATGAATGAGAATCTGTAAAGTTTCATCAAAGACGAGCCTTTCGAGAACTCCAGTCTTCCCATGGGGTCGGTCACAAGCATTCCACCATGTCGGAAAGGAGAGAGGCTTTTTCAATGCACTCCTTCCTCGATGACTGCAGGTTTCTTTATTTATAGACTGCATTATTATTATTATTATTATTTTTTTTTTACTTTCCTCAGAATTACATTTCCTTAATTGTTCATAAAGGTTCCCAATCAATAGCTGAAGGTTTAATGTTATCCGAAGTCCATTTATATATCATATTAAACAATTGAAATGAAAGAAATGGATAGCACCATAATAACAAATGGACGGCGTATTTAAAGACTGAAATCCGATCAACTGAGTCATGAGATCTGATGTGAAACACGCCGTGACCAGTAACTTCAGAGAGAGGATTGAATTGTGTTTATTAAGGCAGAAATGTACAATCTTATCCAGGTCATCCGGCGTTTGCCTTAAGGACGTCTTCAGCCTCTGTTCGTTCTTCGTCATCGTTAGCTTTGTCACTTGCAATCGGCTTTTAGAACTTTCTATGAGAAGTTTAACAATACAAAGGACGCTGAGGTCTACCCAGTAGGGGCAGAATTGACATCAAGCGTGGGGCTATCGTGGATCCGGCCTAAGTTGATGAGACCCAAAAGGCTCCTCTGTTGTCGTTGTCTGCTGTTTCACTGGTGCCAAGGTTTAGGGCACATCTGTGACCAGGCACAATGGAAATAAATGAAAGCAAAGGGGAAAATAGAGTCCACTACAGAGCTGGTGTAAAATGGCCAAACAACCAGCCCTATGGATTCCAGGCAGGGAATCCATCAATGTAAGGACAGCATGGTGCCCTGATCAGGTGGTGATGGCACAGATTGGCACCACAGAATACCGGATAAAGAACAGCAGAGACAGTAGGGGTTAGTACGGATTGTGGAGACATGATAAAAATAATGATTAAATGAATATGCAGAATATCAGGGTAACACTAACATGAGAAAGCCATGTTGAGATAATGAGTTTTTAGCAGTTTTTTTAAAGTGCTCCTCCATATTAGCCTGGCGAGTTTCTATAGCCAGTCCAGTCCTACGGATTCCAGTCAGGGAATCCATCAATGCAGGGACAGCATGGTGCCCTGATCAAGTAGTGTGGGCACAGATTGGCACCACAGAAAACCGGATAAAGAACAGCAGAGACAGTAGGGCTTTGTACGGATTGTGGGCGGACGTCGGCACTGGGATGGCCGTCAATCTTCCATTCTGCAATTTTGGAGGGAAGCCATTGGAGCACAGCGCCAACCCCTGGTTTGGCGGGTAACTACCATCAATCAGCCACTTCCAAAGCGCACACGCATGACAAATGCGCATTATCATTTGGTGGTCCTGGTAATGAGACCCCTTTCGATCCTAAATTTTTTTTTTTTTTTGCCTGAATATTCTACCAGAACTAATCAGCTACCGGAAAATAGGGGTGCAGGAGTACAACCAAATTCACAATAGGTGATTATTGTGGGCGGCACGGTGGCGCAGTGGGTAGCGCTGCTGCCTCGCAGTTAGGGGTTCGCTTCTTGGGACCTCCCTGCGTAGAGTTTGCATGTTCTCCCCGTGTCTGCGTGGGTTTCCTCCCACAGTCCAAAGGCATGCAGGTTAGGTGCATTGGCGGTCCTAAATTGTCACTGGTGTGTGCTTGGTGTGTGTGTGTGTGTGCCCTACGGTGGGCTGGCACCCTGCCTGGGGTTTGTTTTCTGCCTTGCACCCTGTGTTGGCTGGGATTGGCTCCAGCAGACCCCCGTGACCCTGTAGTTAGGATATAACGGGTTGGATAATGGATGGATGGATGATTATTGTCCTTAATTTAATTCTTCTTTTTTTGGCTGTTCCCATTAGGGGTTACCACAGTGGATCATCTTCTTCCATATCTTCCTGTCTTCGTCATCTTGCTCTGTGACACCCATCACCTGCAAGTCCCCCTCACCACATCCATTAACCTTCTCTTAGGCCTTCCTCTGTCCTGCATACCTTCTTCTTCTTCATCTTTTTCTTTCGGCTGCTCTCATTTGGGGTCACTACAGTGGATCATCCTTTTCCATATCTTCCTGTCGTCGTCATCTTGCTCTGTCACCCCCATCACCTGCATGTCCTCTCTCACCACATCCATAAACCTTCTCTTAGGCCTTCCTCTTCTCCTCTTGCCTGGCATCTCTATCTTTAACATACTTGTGATTATTCATTTTGATTAATAAGACTACAATGAAATACACAGAGGGCCGTCAGGAGATATTCGGACCCCTTCGCTTTTTACACCTTTTTATTACATTCCCACCTTGTACTAAACTCTTTTAACTTAATTTTTCCCGCTCATCAAGCAGCACTCAAAACTCCAGAATGACAAACTGAAAAACGGGATTTTAGAATTTTTTTGCAAACTGTCACCATATTCACTCTTGGCTCTTGCCTTATGCCACACATTGTCAGGATGGTCTTCAGCACCCCACCACCTTGTATTGGAATGAAGAGGATTCAAACAATGAATCGAATGGAACTCACCCCCACACTTTCATAGTCTACAAGAGAACATTCAAGAGTCTGAATGGAGAAACGCTGTGGAAGTTGTTATGACACCCTGCCAGTAAGCTTAACGTGCATCACAGGAAAGTTAATGGAAGGAATTATTAAGGATAAGATTGACCAAGTACAGGAGTCGCACTGAACAGTCAGCGTGAGTTCGGAAGAGGGAGGTCGTGTTTTACTAACATGCTGGAATTGTATGAGGAAGCAACAAAAGGATACGACCAAAATGGAGCAGATGAGATTATTGATCAGGACTTTCAGAAAGCATTTGATGAGGTGCCACATGAGAGGGTGGGCATCAAACTAAAAGAAGTGGGAGTTCAGGGTGTGGTGGGGGAAGAATTGGCTCACACACAGGAAGTAGAGGGCGATGGTGTGAGGAACCTCACCAGACTTGGCTGGTGTTAAGGGTGGTGACCAGCAGGGGGCAATGTGTTGCTATTTGCAGTGAATGACCCATTGGAACGTATTTTGTTATGCATGAAGTAATACAATGCATTGCAATTTTCATTCCAACAGATGGTGCATCACAAATATTGGTACTAATATATGAATCCCATTCTAAATGACCTATAATAGAGACAAAGCAGTCTGACAGACACACATTGCATTTTTCATTCCAACAGATGGCACATCACAAACATTAGCACTGCTTTCACAAATCCCATACCAAATGACATATTACAGAGGTAGAGCACCAGAATGGACACACAGATACACAGACACTTGTCTTTAAATTAAGGTGGATAAGATGGTTTCTGTCCATCCAGCAGTTACTCTCTATTGGATATATTCAATGTTAATGTTTGTAGGGCAACCGCTATTGGAAAATATTTTGGAAGGATGTTGTAATAAAAAGTATTGTATTTTTCATTCCAACAGACGGTGCGTCACAAATATTGGTACTATTTTATGAATCCCATTCTAAATGACCTATAATAGAGACAAAGCAGTCTGACAGACACAAATTGCAGTTTTCATTCCAACAGATGGCACATCACAAACATTAGCACTGCGTTCACAAATCCCATACCAAATGACATATTACAGAGGTAGAGCACCCGAATGGACACACAGATACACAGACACACAGACACTTGTCCTTAAATTAAGGTGGATAAAATGGTTTCTGTCCATCCAGCAGTTACTCTCTATTGGATATATTCAATGTTAATGTTTGTAGGGCAACTGCTATTGGAATGTATTTTGGAAGGATGTTGTAATAAAAAGTATTGTATTTTTCATTCCAACAGATGGCACATCACAAACATTAGCACTGCTTTCACAAATCCCATACCAAATGACATATTACAGAGGTAGAGCACCAGAATGGACACACAGATACACAGACACTTGTCTTTAAATTAAGGTGGATATGACGATTTCTGCTGCTGTTTTTAATATAAATAAATGATTTAGATAGGAATATAAGTAAGAAGCTGGGTAAGTCTGCAGATGATACCAATATAGGTGGATTGGCATATAATCTGAAATGCGTTGAATCGTCACAGAGGGACATGGACAGCAGACAGGCCTGGGCAGATTTGTGGCAGATGAAATTTAATGTCAGTAAATGTAAAGAATTACACATAGAAAGTAAAAATGTGAGGTTTGAATACACAATGGGAGGTTTGAAAACCGAAAGTCCACCTTATCAGAAGAACTTAGGAGTCGTAGAGGACTCAACACTATCAGCGGCCGGACAGAAGCCATTAGGAAGGCAAACAGAATGTCAGGTTATATAGCGCCTTGATGTCAGTAAATGTGAAGTATTACATGTAGGAAGTCAATATGTGAGGTTTGAACACACAATGGGAGGTCTGATACCCTAAAAGTCTGCCTTATGAGAAGGATTTAGGAGTCATGGTGGACTCGACACTATCAGCGGCCTGACAGAAGCCATTAAGAAGGCTAACAAACTTTCAGGTTATATAGCGCCTTGACGTGTGGAGTACAAGTCACAGGAGGTTCTGCTCAGTCTTTATAACACACTGGTGAGGCCTCATCTGGTGTCCTGTGCGCAGTTTGGGTCTCCAGGCTACAAAAAGGACATAACAGCACCAGAGAAGGTCCAGAGATGAGCAACTGGGCTGAGTCCAGGGCTACAGGAGATGAGTGATGAGCAAAGATTAAAAGAGCTGAGCCTTAAGGAGATGAAGAGGAGACCTGACTGAAGGGTACAAAATGATGAAGAGAATTAGTCCAGAGGATCAGGACTGTTATTTTAAAATGAGATCATCAAGAACATTGGGACACAGTTGGAAACTTGTGAAGGGGAAATGTCACACAAACATTAGGAAGTTTTTTCTTCCAACGGAGACATAGAATGAGTGACCAAAGAGTGTGGTAGACAGTGAGACTTTAGGGACCCTCAAAATTCAACTTAATCTTATTTTGGAAGAATGAAGTGGACAGGACAGGTGAGGTTTGTTGGGCCGAATGGCCTGCTCTCGTCTGAATTAGGAGGCTTTTCTTTACACAGAGAACCACAGACACTTGGATTAAGTGACCTTGCACTGTGGCATACAGGAGGACTTGAGGGACCTTCAGAACTCGACTTGAAGTGGATACGACTGGCGAGCTTTGGTAGGCCGAATGGCCTGTTCTCATCCTGATTGTTCTAATATGGGGTCCCCCAAAACTCTGTAAGCTTAACTCTGATGAGGGAATGATGTGCAGACTTATACCTGAGAGCCAACTGACAGAACGTTTCCAATTAAAGACAGGAGTGAGAATGCCTGCTCTTTCGTTATTATTTTTTATTTTTTTTCTTTCAGACACATGGACTGTTTAAAAATGAAAAAAGAAATGGAATTCAGTGGACGCCATCTTGAAGGTCTCGATTTTGCTGATGATATCGCCCAGCACTCACTTGGCCACCTACAAATTCAGGAAGAATCATCTGATCTGCTTAAAGTCTTAGCTCAGCTGGGACTCGGCATCAAGTCAAAAATCCTGAAAGTCAACGGCAGCAGTGAAGGACTGATGATGCGAATTAAGGAAGACGCCTTAGTGGAGGTAGAGTACGTCACTTATCTTGGCAGTGCGATAGACTAAAAGGGGGGACCAGACAGCAGCAAAGTCAGAATAGCATTCCTTCAACTCAGAAATATCTGCAGTCCCAAAGAAGCCAGCCACACTTACAAAGATAAAGTTACGTCAGTCAGCAGAAACCTGGACATCTACAAAGACTACCATTGTAAAGGTCCAGAGCTTCATAAACCAAGGTCTGCACCAAATATTGCATATCCAGTGGTGAATAACCATCAGCAACCCTGACCTGTGGCAGAAGGGGCACCAACGTCCCATAGATGAGCAGCTGGGACACGCCATGACGAAATCTGCAGACGATGTTACTAGGTGGGCTTTCACCTGGAGCCCACAAGGGAAAAGGAAGTGAAGGCAACCCAGAATTCTGGAGGAGATTTGTGGATCGCGGCATCAAGGTAACAGGACTGGCAATGGCAGTGTCAAGGAGCATTTCCAACAATGCCCACTAGAGGGGGCTACAACAAACCATAGTTTGCTAGTAATAATGGCAAGCACCAATTCCGTTTATCCATCCATTATCCAACCCGCTATATCCTAACAACAGGGTCACGGGGGTCTGCTGGAGCCAATCCCAGGCATCACAGGGCACAAGGCAGGAAACAAACCCCGGGCAGGGTGCCAGCCCACCGCAGGGCACACGCACACCAAGCACAATTTAGAATCGCCAATGCACCTAACCTGCATGTCTTTGGACTGTGGGAGGAAACCCACGCAGACACGGGGAGAACATGCAAACTCCACGCAGGGAGGGAGGACCCGGGAAGTGAACCCAGGTCTCCTAACTACCCACTGTGCCACCATGCCGCACAAGCACCAATTCTTTATAAACTAATTCTTTACAAAATCACTATGTGGCTACATGGAGCCGAATGGCAAAATGGACTAGCCTCAATCCCAATGAAACAAGTCCCAAAATAACAGATTCCAAAGTGAAAGGTCCAAAAAAAAAAAAAAAGCAGAAACTCAAAATGTCCAAGATCCAATAATACAGAACAGAATCTGCAGTAGAGTACAAGATAACTCAATACTGCCAGGCAAGGCACATTTGAAATGAGCCGCTAGGAACTGTGGGAGACGTTCTGGATTTATAGGGCGGAGGGCAGTCCTTGGCGGTGATTGGCAGGTGGCCCCGCCTCTTAGGGAACCACCCACCAAACGCATGGAACATAATAACACAGGCAGCTTGCATACACATACAAAATGAAAAGCAAAGAATAACACGCATGCACAACATGAATCTAAAATGAACAAAAGAGACAGAACAGAAGGCTTTGGAGAAGTGTCGTCGAAAGCTTATGTTCCAGAAAGAAGTGACAATCTTAAAAATAAAAAGAACAAAAGAAACAAATGAATGAATACTCATAAAGAACAAGGGTGGTCAGCTGAAGTGGTCTGCGTATTCACTGAGGATGCCATTCATGGCGCCCTCTACAGGCAGTGAAGCACAATAGGCCAAGGCGACCTGAAGGCTATTAAAACAAATAAACCACCAGGCCTATAAAGTTTATATTTTTACAGACTCGTCCTTTGTGTGCAGGTAACTCACCGCCATCTTTCTATTCTAAATCGCTTTCACCTTCGTAAAAAGTCATGTTTAGATTTTTCAAGGCTCTTTTGTGCTAACTGTCATCAAACACAGAGTATCTGCCTCAGGAAATTAATGAGTTATTTATCAGATTTTATGAATATCTCCTCAGATGGAATTAAATAAAAAAAAAAAATAAAAAAAAAGCAGTCGTCAGGTTCATGGGATAATGCTTTAAAAGGATGAAGGCGCTGATGCCGGGATCCAGCTGGTTGATTTCAAACAATGTGTCTTATCGTAATAAGTTTCGGAAGGATGGCACAGTAATTAATTTCGTTTTGTATATCCAGCCTTCTTATCTTTTTTTTTTTAACAAAGGACCAAAATAGCCAAGCAAGCAGCCGTGGAGAAATAATTCAACACCTACACACGCATGCACACACTTTTTTTTGTTTTGTTACCGAGATCAGATACTCAGTTTGCAAGGGGAGAATAGTTGTACTTTTATTAAGGTGGATAAGCTGATTCGTATTCGTCTGGAGGTCTCTCTGTTGGACGTATTCTATGTTAATTTTTGCAGTGAATAACCCATTGGAGCGTATTTTGTTATGCATGTAGCAATACATTGCATTGCATTTTTCATTCCAACAGATGGTGCATCACAAACATTAGCACTGCTTTCACAGATCCCATACTAAATGGCATGTAACAGACGTATAGCACCGGAATGGACACACAGATACACAGACAATTGTCCTTAAGTTAAGGTGGATAAGATGATTTCTCTGCGGTGGTTCCTGCCTTGCACCCTGTGTTTGCTGGGATTGGCTCCAGCAGACCCCCGTGGCCCTGTGTTCGGATTCAACGGGTTGGAAAATGGATGGATGGATGGAAGATGATTTCTGTCCATCCAGCAGTTACTCTCTATTGAGATATATTCAATGTTAATATTGGAATGTATTTTGGATGCATGTTGTAATAAAAATTATTGTATTTTTTTTATTCCAACAGATGGTGCATCACAAATATTGGTACTAATATATGATTCCCATTCTAAATGACCTATAATAGAGACAAAGCAGTCTGACAGACACACATTGCAGTTTTCATTCCAACCAATGGCACATCACAAACATTAGCACTGCTTTAACAAATCCCATACCAAATGACATATCACAGAGGTAGAGCACCAGAATGGACACACAGATACACAAACACACACGCAGACACTTGTCTTTAAATTAAGGTGGATATGATGATTTCTGTCCGCCCAGCAGTTACTCTCTGTTGGATATATTCAATGTTAACTTTTGCAGGGCAACAGTTATTGGAATGTATTTTGTAACGCATGTTGTAATAATGTTCTGCGGTGGGCTGGTGCCCTGCCCGGGGTTTGTTCCTGCCTTTCACCCTGTACTGACTGGGATTGGCTTCAGTAGACCCCCGTGACCCTGTGTTAGGATATAGGGGGTTGGACGATGTTGTAATAAAATGCATTGTATTTTTTCATTCCAACAGATGGTGCATCACAAATATTGGTACTGATATATGAATCCCATTCCAAATGACCTATAATAGAGACATAGCAGCTGGACGGACACACATTGCATTTTTCATTCCAACAGATGGCACGTCACAAACATTAGCACTGCTTTAACAAATCCCATACCAAATGACATATTACAGAGGTAGAACACCAGAATGGACACACAGATACACAGACACTTGTCCTTAAATTAAGGTGGATATGACGATTTCTGTCCGCCCAGCAGTTACTCTCTGTTGGGTGTATTCAATGTTAACATTTGTAGTGCACCATCTATTGGAATGTATTCGGTAATGCTTGTGGTAATAAAAATTCATTGCAATTTTCATTCCAGCAAATGGCGCATCATAAACATTAGCACTGCTTTTACAAATTCCATAGCAAATCCCAAAGGTGTAACACCTGAATGAAAACAGAGATACACAAACACACATAGACACTTGTCCTTTAATTAAAGTGGACGAGATGATTTCTGTCCGTCTGGCAGTTATTCCCTGTTGGATATATTCAACGTCACCATTTGCAGTGGAACATCTATTGGAATTTAATTTGTAATGCATGTGGTAATAAAATTCATTGCATTTTTCTTTCCAGCAATTGGCACATCACAAATATTGCTACTGAAGTACAAATCCCATTCCAAATGACATATAACAGAGATATAACAACCGGACAAACACATTACATTTTTTATTCCAACAGATGGAGCATCACAAACATTAGCACTTCTTTTACAAATCCCATACCAAATGGCATATAACAATGACATGTCAACTGGATGTGCACACAGATACACTGACACTTGCCCTTTAATTAAGGTGGATAAGATGATTCCTGACCATCCGGAAGTTAATCTCTGTTGGACGTGTTCAGTGTTAATGTTTGACATTGAATGATGAGGTAAGGCAAAAATCAAATGCTTGGGGTGCCAATCTGGCAAAACTCTATTTACTTTAAATAAAACACACACTCTTTGCATGGGACAATTCTCTTGAATCAGTGCTGTTTCAGGGATGCACGCTCTCTCTCTCTCTTTCTATCTTTTGTGTTCACTATGGCGGTTATGTCTGAAAAAAGACATCACCTTGCAGTAGCTTCTCCCTTTTATACTAAGTGCACCAGAAGGAGTGGGACTTCATTGGCTTTGTTGCCCTCAAGGAGCAGTTTCAAGGCTGTTAGAGACAGACCACCCTATCATCCCAGGGTGGTGCCACATACCTCAACTGAGCCTGGAAGACGACCCTCTGGCACGACAAAGTGTGCCATTTATTGGAATGTATTTTCTAATCCATACGGTGATAAAATGCAATGCATTTTTCATTCCTACAGATGGCGCACAAAACTTTAGTACTGCTTTTACAAACCCCATACCAAATGGCACATAACAGAGACATAGATACACGGGCACTTGTTCTTTATTATGGTGTGTTAATTTTTAGATACCACCGTTTGTAGTGTGGTTTATTTTGTTGATCTGTTGTGTTTTATTTGGTTTAAATGCTGCGTTTTTGTGTACAGACTAGCATGTTTTTATTCTGAGCTGAATTGCTTTCTGTTTGAATCAGTCCATGTTTTTAACTTTTTGTTTATAAGTCACTATTACCAATCCAGCAACTCCATGTTTCGTAGATAGCTGGCATACAATAACTGCAAGGTAAAAGGTGGCAAATGCCAAGCAGCCCACACTTGTGTATGGCAGGTGACTGCTGAGCAACTTCAGAAACGTAGTTTTCTCACTCTTTTGAGCTTCTTCATCGGCGATGTGTGCCCATTTACTTCTTTTTTTATTTTCAGCACAAACAAAATTCAGTTAGAAATGTTTTCGAAATGACAAAATTATAGACAGTAGAGAAAAGCGTTCACTTTCAGCTGAGATGTCGGCTCCATCAATGCCACTTAGCCAGCTGTCACCGTGTCTGACAAAGCTGAGAAACAAACCATCTGATTGTGTTGTGAGCTGCTGACACGCGCAGTTCGTCACGTTCGCCGCCCGAGACGAGAGAGAAGGCGTTTGAAGTAACGGTGGCACATTCAAATCCCGCCGCTGACTCAGTCCTGATGCTGCCATTAGCACAGGGTCGTGCAGTCAGGGGAGCCTCACCCGTCTGACTAAAAAACTAATAATGATAACATAAAATAAACGTGTCCATTGGTCTGTGCTATAAATATGTTTATTTTATGATTCCAAAAATTTTGATCTTTTTTTATAGTCAAAATTGCTGAATTTGCCCATTTCCTGTTCAAAGACAGGGGAGAAACGCAAGGTGCGGCAGCGAGCCTCTCCTCCCCTCGGACTGCGCTCTCCTCACACACAGGGGACTGTTGCTGTCTCTCTGTATGTTGCCAATATAAGGTTTCCAGACACGTTTATTATACACCCTGACTTTCCACAGTCTGGCTAACATCTTTAATGAATATGTGAGACTTGAGTATTTAGTCTTGCTGATCGGACATAAAAAGGCACAAGTATGATACAGATAGTACTGTGCTGCCCTGAAAGGAGGCGCATGTGAGGCCAACAGATGCTCGTTGCTGCTGTTCTTCTACGCAGAGACTGGGCGCGAATGAGTTTGCGATATCAGAAAGTCAAGTGCACTGCAGCTGTCCGTTTATTTATTTATTTATTGTTAGGACTCACTGCCAAAATGGAAGATGTAAGACTTTTAAAACTAAAGGGCTTTTACAAGAAAGTAGCAGAGATTTTCGTGGAGTAGGATATGCGCATAGGTGAGACCATAAACGGTATTCAATTTTATAAAAAAAAATGGGTTAAGACTAAAAAAAAAAAAAAACAATCCAATATTTAAAAAATAAAAATTTGCCCTTAAATAGGGGCGGCACGGTGGCGCAGTGGGTAGCGCTGCTGCCTCGCAGTTAGGTGACCCGGGTCCTCCCTGCGTGGAGTCTGCATGTTCTCCCCGTGTCTGCGTGGGTTTCCTCCCACAGTCCAAAGACATACAGGTTAGGTGCATTGACGATCCGAAATTGTCCTTAGTGTGTGCTTGGTGTGTGGGTGTGTGTGCGCCATGCCCGGGGTTTGTTTCGTGCCTAGCGCCCCCGTGACCCTGTAGTTAGGATATAGCGGGTTGGATAATGGATGGATGGATGGATTTTGCCCTTAAATAAGATATTCCTTTGTTTTTCTCATTATCCATTTGTTGAACAGTTTGTATTAAAATTGATTAAAGCATCAGAATTAAAAGATTTTTAAAACAACTAAATATTTCAGATAAGGTCATAATTGAAATCCGTTTTATTTGGTACACCATTCTATACTTTCATTTGTATTGAATGAGTTTGAATTGTGGAATTGCAACGGCAAATTTAGAACACCCGTGTCTGCGTGGGTTTCCTCCGGGCGCTCCGGTTTCCTCCCACAATCCAAAGACATGCAGGTTAGGTGGATTGGCGATTCTAAATTGGCCCTAGTGTGTGCTTGGTGTGTTTGTGTGTGTCCTGTGGTGGGTTGGCACCCTGCCCAGGATTGGTTCCTGCCTTGTGCCCTGTGTTGGCTGGGATTGGCTCCAGCAGACCCCCGTGACCCTGTATTCGGATTCAGCGGGTTAGAAAATGGATGGATGGATGGAAATTTAGAACACATGGAGGGTGAGGAGCAAATGCGCTCTCTCCGCTCTCTGTCGCCCTCTAGCCGCTTTAAATGTAACGTTCTTTCTTAGCCCAACATGCGCCTTACCTGCTGTATGTGTAAAGAATGCTGATGAGATATGAAACATAACCCGTAGTCATTTGAATAGTGAATAAGCTACTCTTTTGGGCTCATATATTTGTAAATCTGACCCTGAAGGATTCGCCAACCATGAACCTCACAGCACGTCACTGCATTACCAGCAATTCAGTCGGTCATTTTCTAGCCCGCTTAGTCCTAAATAGCAAGAGCGGTATTTGAGGGTGGCAAGTGGGGCGACCGCCCCAGGCCCCGCGCCGAAGAAGGACCCGCGTTTGAGGTCCGCGTGTCCTGTTAGAGTGGATTTGTCAAGTTATATTCCCTAGCTATATTTTGATAAAGTCCGCGTGTTATCTTGCAACAATTTAGCTGAATACTGTAATGAGAAAATCCAGTGTATGTTAACATTATTTTTATTAAATTCTCGTGCAAGTTTATACACCACACATACCGGTAACAGCGCTTGACGTAATCGGCCCCGCGTGGGGTTGGTACACCACTAAGACCGCCTCTGCTGGACAGGGTCACGGGGGTCTGCCGGAGTCTAGCATAGGGGGCAATGCAGGAACAGACCCTGGAGAGGGCGCAGGTCCATCACAAGGTGAACACACACACACACACCAAACGCATACACGGATCAATTTAGGGTCACCAATCCACCTAACCTGTATGTCTTTGGATTGTGGGAGAAAACATGCAAACTCCACGCAGGGAGGACTCGGAGCACATAAAAATTCCTAAATTCCTGCTTTCGCTTTGTCATTCCTTGGCACCTCGAGTGTCACTTGAGTAGGGACAAAACTGAATTGAAATGATTTTAATCCAAGGCTGCGGCGCAACAAAAAGTGTAAACGTGAAGGAGTTTGAATATTTTTTTGGAATCCTCTGTACCTTTCTTTCCTTGTCAGCCTGGAAAGGTTTTCCATATCTACCAAGAACTAGGAGTCATTGCCTTCTTCTTCTATTTTTTTTTTTTGTTCTGGGTTTTTCACTGATTATTATTTTTAGACTTTATTTAAATACACTCCAATGCAAAGCTGTCTACAGGTTCTGACAAACGATGCCTTCTTTTTTCGTTGCTTCTTTGGCTTCACCGCCGCAGGAGTTACAAAGAGCCGTGAATCTTTAATACAAAGCGCTCTGCGCTGCGCTTTATTGAATACCTGACATCTCTGTCTGCATCGAGTCAGAGAATTTGAGGCTTTGTAAGGGACGCTTTTATTCAGCGGCACAAAGGAAAATCTGCCTTTTACGCTCCGATCCGGCATCACATAGCAAGCCACTTGTCACAAGCAAGTAAACTTCGGCCATTCACATGACAGTCAGCCTGCATCTTCTCAGGAAACAAAAAAAAAAAAAATTAATCTGCAGTTCAGGAAGCTCCTGAAATTTAAGATTATGGTAACCCGTTAGGTTGGACTGTAATCAAAATCACGTAATGGTGTCTTTTTCTCCAATGTTACTGGGAAAGCTGTGCTCGTTAATTCCCTTCTTGCCTTTGTTTCTGTCTGTACAGATTTAAATGGAAAAACATTTTTACTTCTTGTTTCCTCTCCAAGCAGCTTAACCCCGTGGGAAAAGCATTAGAGTGTAAACCCCAAAGGTGCCAGTTCAGGTCCCCAAGTCACCCAAACTCTATGATCCTGAGCAGGTCACTTAATCTCTCTGAGCAGCAATTCAGTATAGAAAGGTACTAAAAAAAGGCAAAAGTGGCTTAAATCACTGAATTTTAACCACCTATAGCAAACTTGCTGTGCTGCTCATCTAAGACAGATTGAAATCTAAAAATTGAACATGGAACTCAGTGTTTGCACATTTGCAGTTCACTGTGCAATGCATTCGTCTCTGTCATATGCCATTTGTTATGGGATTAAAAAAAAAACAGTGTTAATGCTTGTGATGCACCATCTGTTGGAATAATAAATGCAATGCATTGAATATGTCTCTGATTTTTAGCCATTTGGTATGGGATTAATGTAAGCATTGTTAATGTTTGTGATGCACCATCTGTTAAAATGACATATGCAATGCATTTTTCTAAAAACGTTGGTGACGTGCCATATGTTAGAATGATAAATGAAATGCATATTTCTCTTTTATACGCAATTTGGTATGGGAATTAAAAAAAAAACAGTGTTGATGCTTGTGATGCACCATCTGTTGGAATGACAAATGCAATGCATAAAAATGTTGGTTGATGTGCCATCTGTTAGAATGACAAGTACAATGCATATGTCTCTGATTTTTAGCCATTTGGTATGGGATTAATGTAAGCAGTGTTAATGCTTGTGATGCACCACCTGTTGGAATGACAAACACAGTCCATTTTATTACTAAAAATGTTGGTGATGTGCCACCTCTTAGAAAGACACATGAAATGCATATTTCTCTTTTATACGCAATTTGGTATGGGAATTAAAAAAAAATAGTGTTAATGCTTGTGATGCACCATCTGTTGGAATGACAAATGCAATGTATTGTATTACTTAAAAATGTTGGTGATGTGCCATCTGTTAGAATGAAAATTACAATGCATATGTCTCTGATTTTTAGCCATTTGGCGTGGGATTAATGTAAGCATTGTTAATGTTTGTGATGCACCATCTGTTGAAATGACATATGCAATGCATTTTTCTAAAAACGCTGGTGACGTGCCATATGTTAGAATGACACATGAAATGCATATTTCTGTTTTATACGCAATTTGGTATGGGAATTAAAAAAAAATAGTGTTAATGCTTGTGATGCACCATCTGTTGGAATGACAAATGCAATGCATAAAAATGTTGGTTGATGTGCCATCTGTTAGAATGACAAGTACAATGCACATGTCTCTGATTTTTGCCATTTTTGCTGTGTCTATAATGGCTGTTTAATGAGATACGAGTTCTCTCGTACATTGCGTTTTGACAGGCTCAATGAGACACGCTTTAAATCGTACTTCGCGTACAAAGTGTCAATATTGTTATTTGCTTGGTTTATGAGTGTCTACGTAGCTTTTGTGACTTCTGTTTGGTGGGTGGCTCCCCCAGAGACGGGACCACCTGCCCATTGCTGTCATGATCCTCTGCCCTATAACGGCGACTAACAGTTCATCTTGAATGCGCCAGGGAGTTGGTGAGTTTGTTTTGTGGGGGTCTCTGCCTATGCTTATTGTGTATTCTTTTCTTTTTTTTTTGTGCTGTATTAGGACTTCTGTTCACCTTGAATTGCCTTTCCTCCCAACTCCCTTTTGCCATTTTGTGCTCCACTGAGGTTCTTGTTATTTCAGAACATTTTCTTTAAGACACGCCAGCCAGTTTGCTTCTCTGCCGCTCGCATTGTGAAGGGGGTTTCTGAACGGACACTAAGAAGTTGTGGTCGGATCGGCTCCTGTCTTGTTGCTGCTGGCGAGCTGCCTGTTCTGCTTGTCGATCCTCTGCAGTTTGCATACCAGGAGAAGGTGGGAGCGGAGGATGCCATCTATATGCTACACCGATCCCTCTCCCAGTTGGACAGAGGCAGTGGTGCTGTAAGAATTATATTTCTGGACTTCTCCAGCACATTCATCACCATCCAACCTCTGCTCCTTAGGGACAAGCTGACAGAGATGGGAGTAGATTCATACCTGGTGCCATGGATCATGAACTATCTTACAGACAGACCTCAGTATGTGCGTCTCAGGAACTGCAGGTCTGACATTGTGGTCAGCAGCACAGGAGCGCCACAGGGGACTGGACTTTCTCCGGTCCTGTTCAGCCAACATACATCAGACTTCCAATATGACTCGGAGTCCTGCCACGTGCAAATGTTCACTGACGACACTGCTATGGTGGGCTGCATCAGGAGTGGGCAGGAGAAGGACTATAGGAACCTAATCAAGGACTTTGTTAAATGGGGTAAATCAAACCACTTACAACTGAACACCAGCAAAACCAAGGAGCTGGTGGTGGATTTTAGGAGGCCCAAGCCCCTCATGGACCCCGTGATCATCAGAGGTGACTGTGCAGAGGGTACAGACCTGTAAATACCTGGGAGTGCAGCTGGATGATAAACTGGACTGGACTGCCAATACTGATGACCTGTGTAAGAGAGGACAGAGCCGACTATACTTCATTAGAAGGCTGGCGTCCTTCAACATTTTCAATAAGATGCTGCAGATGTTCTATCAGACAGTTGTGGCGAGTGCCCTCTTCTACGCGGTGGTGTGCTGGGAAGGCAGCAAAAAGAAGAGGGACGCCTCACGCCTGCACAAACTGGTGAGGAAGGCAGACTCTATTGTGGGCACGGAGCTGGACAGTTTGACATCCGTGGCAGAGCGACAGGCGCTGAGCAGACTCCAGTCAATCATGGAGAGTCCACTGCATCCACTGAACAGGATCATCTCCAGGCAGAGGAGCAGCTTCAACGACAGACTGCTGTCACCATCCTGCTCCACTGACAGACTGAGGAGACCCCACACTATGTGACTCTTCAATTCCACCAGGAGGGTAAATGTTAATATTATACAAAGTTATTGTCTGTTATACCTGCATTGTTATCACTCTTTAATTTAATATTGTGTTTATCAGTATGCTGTTGCTGGAGTATGGGAATTTCCCCTTGGGATTAATAAAGTATCTATCTATCTATCTATCTATCTATCTATCTATCTATCTATCTATCTATCTATCTATCTATCTATCTATCTATCTATCTATCTATCTATCTATCTATCTATCTATCTATCACGTCGATCATTTAAAAGCCTGTACAGCAGCTGTCCTTTTGCCACTTCGCGTCTCTGCCGCTCACATTGTGAAGGGGGGTTTGCTGAACACATGCTTAGGAGATGCAGTCGGATCATTAGCTGGCTTGCTGCTGCTGGCGAGCTGTGTGTTCTGCTTGTCGCTTGTTGTTGATTTAAGAGCTGGGAGCACATGATGTGTGTCTGCCAAAAGCATTCCAACAACTGCTAGGTTAGATGCCCATTAACTTTGTGGCATGTGGCTGGGGGTGGTACCCCGCCAGGATGCCCAGGAGGACCGACCGCAGGAGGGCTTATGCCATCTCCAGACCACGAGGGGGTGACTGCCCTGGTGTCTTTGGGGACCACGGGAACAGAGCTTAGAAGCTCAACCCTATAGGGGCCTGTGGTCACCGCCAGGGGGCACCCCAATGCCTTTGGAGCCCTGGCCTGGAAGTGCTGGGGGGAAGAAGACCAGGGACATCCGTAGTGCTTCCGCCACACTTGGGAGTGCTGGCAGAAACTAATTGGGAGGCACCTGGAGGATGTCCAGGTGTGTATAAAAGGGGCTGCCTCCCTCCATTCGATGGCTTGAGTCGGGAGCAGAGAAAGATGCAGCTCGGGAGGAAAGGAAAGGAGGTGGCCTGAAGAAGGAAAAGGCATTGTGTGAGGCCTGGACTTTGGAGGAGTTTTGGGGTTGTGTGCACTGTAAATAATAGTTAAATATGAAAAAACGTGTGTTGGGTTTTGTACCTACGGTGTCCACCTATCTGTGTCTGGGCCAGCTTCCACAACTTGTTTGTTCGGCATGACATGCAAAAGTCACCGTCTCATGGGTTTTGCTTCCTAAGGTTGTAATGTCTAGCCTCACGTGTCATCAAAGTGTCTCTCCAAGATGATCAGGTCTCGTTCGTTTCGCTCAACCCCCAGGATGCGCACTACGCTCCTGCCACTTTGCGTCTCTCCCGTTCTCGAACCAAGATTTTATTTTATTATAATAGAGAGAAATCTTTTATTTTACAAAGATTCTACTTGGCCATTTGTGTTACTAGCTAGGTTTTGTGACAGGACTTCCCCCTCTAGTGATCATTTCTGCTGCTTTTTGGGACTCTCGAGTGACTGAGTTCTCCTCCAGGAATGGACCAGCATGTTCTAAGCAGGCTTTTGATGAGTGACCACCAGTTCTCCATCTCTGTTTCTCTTTGATTTTCTCAATTTCTGTTTTACGCAATCTCAAGATGCGTTTCTGAGGAGCTCCTCTTGTCCTTGTCACACATAGTAGTGTTGTCGTGATGCTTCTTCTTTTTTTTTTTTGCTCATTTTGAATTGAAATCAAGACCTGAGACCCCCATACCCCCACGGCTTACTAAGCAGTGTGCACATCTTCTTTAAGTGTAATGCATTGAATAATCAACTTTATCCATCAGAACTGAAGAAATAACAAACAATGCCGGCTGGAAAGCAACAAAGGTCGGTGTCTGCTGCCAACACAATTACATAAAGCCAGACTTTCATATTCAAAGCTGAAAACAAAAAAATATGCCATTCGTGTACAACAGGAGAGTAACACGTCTGCTAGCCTGTCATTTGGAATCAAAGGAGGACTAGAGCTTTGCAGCGAGTTTAATTACCTTTTTTATTTTCTTCAGCGTTTTGATGATAGAATACAGCATACATTTACATAACCAAATGGGAATGAACAGTGGCGGCAATGTGAGGTCAAAATGTTTTCCCTTAGCAGGCCCTTGCTCCACCGTTTTTGAAGGCCTGACATCGAATAAGGAGGGAATGTACCGACAATATTTTCTAATAACTGCTATTAGCATTTTTTGCATCTTTGTCCAAGGAGGCAGTTTCATGTATGAAATCGAAATAAAAGCAACCTTTGAGCTTCAGGTGATGGTAGTTACCCTCCGAACCAGAGGTTGGTGCTGTGTGCTCTGACAGTCGATCCACCTCTGATGTCACTTCTGTTTTCCACCCTCCTGGACCCGCCCCTTCCTGCCCCTGAAGCCATATGACCAGAAGTTCAGCCATCTTGGAGTCTGTTCTACTTGCAACTTGCATCTGGACAGAAATTTCCACAACCTGATGCGGGAATGACCGATCAGGACAGCAGAGAAGATTTAGGGGTACCAACAGGTTCGTCCCTTTAATAAAGACGAGCAGAAGTAGGAGGGTGCCCCTTCAGCAGGGAATCGAAATGCAATCAAAGGTGAGGCTTTGTCGTTCTCAGAGGAGCTCTGGCCAAAAGTGATGCCTCTGTCATGATTTACGCTGAAAACTGATGTTTTGTAGTCTATTCCTTTAAGAGAAGCCATATTGTTTACTGTTGTCACGGTCACATCCCGCATTTCTAGGGGTGTGGCCTCTGGGGTCATGACCTTGACGTAATCAGCAACCAGCATAAAAGGTCAGCCCTTTATTCTGAGCTTTATCTGATCTACCAATAAAATCTTTACTTTCATTTTGACTTGCCTTGCCTGCTTTTTCGACTTATTGCATGTTATTTGACTTTGAATTTTTGCCTCCTGCCTGGGGTGTCGGTCACTTTGGTTTTATTTTCTATTTGCTTTTGTTTTGCCTTTTGTTTACATCTCTCGGTTTCCTCCAGAAATTAGTTTAATCTGTTTTTTCTGCTTCGTCACGACAACGTCCTTCTGAGATGTGCGGGTTTTCATGTCGGTGGGACCAGAAGGGGCAGAGCTAAATGCCTTCACAGGGCACTGTGGGGAAAGAAAGAGAAGACCGTGTTTTCTGCAGCGCCCCCTTTTCCCTTAGTGGGTCATTACCTTCCTCGACTGAGCCTGTGAGGGGGTCCTCCGACGTAGTACTTTTGTTTTATCACTAGGGGGTTCACCCCCTGCTCGCTTTGCTCGATAACCCACCAGCCACTTCGCATCTCTGAAAAGGGAGGCTGAACGCACCCCAAGGAGACACGGTCGCCCCTCTGAAACCCCCTCTTAAATGGTGACAACAATGGGAAACAAATGCAGTTTTCTTTTTATCTCCTCTTTGCTCAATCAGCTGCTGGCTTGCTGCTGCTGCTGCCGTGCCGTGTGATCAGAACATTTAAAAGCCTGTACAGCAGCTGTCCTACTCTTTGTCTTTTATTTCCAGCCCCAGGCCTGGTTAAATCTGGTGGTGGTTCTTATTTTTTAGTTTATAATTTAAAAATGGAATAAGAATCTGAAAATCTAACAATATAACATTAAAATTTGATAAATTCTGAAAAGAATGATACGAAACATATATACGTTTTAAAATAAGCCCGATTTAAAGCATGACATAAAATTGTTGCACTTTTAGGCTTCGGATTTTATATATGTTATGGCCAAAACCCATAATCGGCCAAAGTGGGAAGTGTCCGGCCAAATTGGGAAATGGCCGATGTCATTGTAAATTGACCAGCCAATGTCTGATCTTTTCCTCGATTTCCAAATTTGACCGGCCAGTTTGAGAAACGGCATGAGGCGATCGGCCAAAGTCGGAGCAGCAATTTGTTGTGCACTTAGCAGTGCAATTGCATCGAGTGTAGCCTTGGCGGCTCTTGTTCAGAAAGCGGACGCGTTTCACAATAATTAAGATTAGGTATTGTAAGAAGAAGAGACTTGAGGCATGGCAAGGTTTGGGGCAGCCACCCGTTTAATTCGGTTTCCTGGCTGCAAAAGTAATCGGTTCATAAGAGTCAAGTTTACTCAACAGAGTCCAATGCAGAACTGCCTCCCAGAGCAAAGGCAGGAGGCTTTATAGGCCGGAACCGGAAGTGATGTCATCCTCGGGGCGGGGACCGGAAGTGATGTGTCCCGCTTCGAGGTGTCGGCTCCTGGTGGGATTTCCCGGGAAAGACCTGTAGAGAACTCAGAAAGAGCGTTAGCGTACCCCGCCCCCCCCCGGGCAGATATATAATCAGTCCTCTCTAAGCCCTTCAGCTGCCTCCCATGCACACGTGTGTGACAATATATATATAAGTAGGTTTCACATTTCTGTTATCATTTTAGCCATAAACAGTGACTTCACATCAGGGACCTATTTTATTGACCTTAAGGTTAGTATTTGGGCGAGGAGAAGGTCGTCTCAAGTGGCATCCGCTTTCTGAACAAGACCCATGGACAGTCTTACATCAGCACATCGGATTTTGGCCAGGGAGTTCTCGCCACTTCGTGAAATGCCCAGCCAAAGTAGCACATACGCCAGTCATTTCTAGTAATTCGGACTTTGGCCACACCTCTTGGCCTAAATGCAAAATGGCCGGCCAATTCGGGAACTGGCTGCACTTCGGGTTTTGGCCGTAACATATACAGTGGGTACGGAAAGTATTCAGACCCCCTTCAATTTTTCACTCTTTGTTATATTGCAGCCATTTGCTAAAATCATTTAAATTATTTTTTTTCCTCATTAATGTACACACAGCACCCCATATTGACAGACAAAAAAAAATAATTTTAAAAAAGACAATCTGAAATATCACCTGGTCCTAAGTATTCAGACCCTTTGCTCAGTATTTAGTAGAAGCGCCCTTTTGAGCTAATACAGCCATGAGTCTTCTTGGGAAAGATGCAACAAGTTTTTCACACCTGGATTTGGGGATCCTCTGCCATTCCTCCTTGCAGATCCTCTCCAGTTCTGTCAGGTTGGATGGTAAACGTTGGTGGACAGCCATTTTTAGGTCTCTCCAGAGATGCTCAATTGGGTTTAAGTCGGGGTTCTGGCTGGGCCATTCAAGAACAGTCACAGAGTTGTTGTGAAGCCACTCCTTCGTTATTTTAGCTGTGTGCTTAGGGTCGTTGTCTTGTTGGAAGGTAAACCTTCAGCCCAGTCTGAGGTCCTTAGCACTGGAGAAGGTTTTTGTCCAGGATATCCCTGTACTTGGCCACATTCATCTTTCCCTCGATTGCAACCAGTCGTCCTGTCCCTGCAGCTGAAAAACATCCCCACAGCATGATGCTGCCACCACCATGCTTCACTGTGGGGACTGTATTGGACAAGTGATGAGCAGTGCCTGGTTGTCTCCACACACTGAGGCGAGGCAAGACACATGACAGCCTGCATGGAGTTTGCTAAAAGACACCTGAAGCACTCTGAGATGGTGAGAAATAAGATTCTCTGGTCTGATGAGACCAAGATAGAACTTTTTGGCCTTAATTCTAAGTGATGTGTGTGGAGACAACCAGGCACTGCTCATCACTTGTCCAATACAGTCCCCACAGTGAAGCATGGCAATGGCAGCATCATGCTGTGGGGGTGTTTTTCAGCTGCAGGGACAGGACGACAGGTTGCAATTGAGGGAAACATGAATGCGGCCAAGTACAGGGATATCCTGGAGATCGTCTGCAGCTCTGTTAGAGCGTCCATTGGGTTTCACCGTCCAAGACCCCTATTGTCAGGCTACTCAGTTTGGCTGAACAGCCAACTCTAGGAAGAGTCCTGGAGGGTCCCAACGTCCACCATTTCACAAGTCCGAACTTCAAGTGGACTGTCAGAAGCACCTGATTGGTGGAGTGCTGCCGAGATGGCCATCTCCCCAACAGCGCCCCAAATCAACAGAGGACTGTTAGAGTGACCATTGGGGTCTTCGCCACCTCCCTGACCAAGGCCCTTTCTTGCTTGATTACTCAGTTTGGCCAGACAGACAGCTTTTGAAGAGCTCGGGTGGTTCCAGGCGTCTTCCATTTTACACAAGTCATGCGGCCACAGAGCTCCTAGGAGCACTCAGAGCTTTACAAATGGTTTGATCCCCTCAATCGGATCATGGGGGTCTGCAGAGAATTCCTTGGACTTCGTGAATTTTGGGACTTGTTGGACCCTCTACACACAAGGCCACATGGGCCTTTCTAAGTGATGCCACAGGTGGACTCCGATCAGGTTCTAAAAACATCTCAAGGAGGATTAAAGGACATGGGTGGCACCTGAGCACAAGTTGGAGGGACACAGCAAAGGGTCTGAATACGTCTAGGAATGTGAGAGTTCAGTTTTTGATTTTTAATAAATTTACAAACCTTTTCACTTTGTCGTTTTGGGTTATTGAGTGGGGCGGCACAGTGGTGCAGTGGTAGCGCTGCTGTCTTGCAGTTAGGAGACTTGGGTTCACTTCCCGGGTCCTCCCTGTGTGGAGTTTGCATGTTCTCCCCATGTTTGCGTGGGTTTCCTCCGGGTGCTCTGGTTTCCTCCCACAGTCCAAAGACATGGTGGATTGGTGATTCTAAATTGGCCTTGGTGTGTGGTTGTGTTTGTGTGTATCCTGCAGTGGGTTGGCACCCTGCCTGGGATTGGTTCCTGCCTTGTGCCCAGTGTTAGTAGGGATTGGCTCCAGCAGACCCCCGTGACCCTGTGTTCGGATTCAACAGGTTGGAAAATGGATGGATGGTTATTGAGTGTAGATTGAAAAAGACAAATTTATCGTATTTGAAATGAAATCTACAAGACAAGAAAGTGTGCAGGAAGTGAAAGGGTCTGAGTACTCTCTGAATCCGCTGCATTAATGTCAGAATCTGTTTATATTCATCAGTTTGAAATTGATGTTTTGCTGTTTATTTGTTTTACCTGCTCAGTATTGTTGGGTGTAGATTATGGAATTTGCTGTAAACTTCTTCTAGTGCTCTGAGCTGAGACTTTGCAACAAGTGGTATACAGAAATTAATTGGCTTGAGGAAAATATAAAAACTCCCAGAGATGGAGACTAGACCAGAATTTGAACCCAGGACTCTGGAGCAGCGACACTAACCTCTGTGCCACCTGTACCTTTTTTATGCAAACAATATCAAACCTGATGGCAAATAAGGAATTCAGTAGAGTAATAGATAGGTAGATTAAACAAACAGGTTAGTAATACTTGCCTTTATCTTTATAGTTTAATTAATTTTTGCCCTAATATTAACGTTACGGGAATTTTCCACAAGAAAATATTGTGTTGTTATTGGCTGAATGCGGCAGTTCAAACCATTTCCACAACTTATTTGCTGTATTATACTGCCATCTAGTGCACCTGAACTTAACAACAGGTCCTTTATTGGTATAATGCTAAATAAATCATTATCTTTACTTTTTATATGTATGGTTTTTATAACAGATAATTCCCATTATTTCTTGGAACTATATGAGTCATCTTGTGATAGACCACCTGCAGTTTGCCTATTAGAGAAAGACTGAAGTGAAGGATGCAATCATCTTCTCTGTTCCTGAAGACTTATTCTCACCTGGACAAAGCTGGCAGCACTGAGAGGAAGATGATGATGTGTTTTAATGTCTGCAGAGCTTTTAGTAATGCCCAGCCATCTCTGTTAAGGGGTAAACTCAGAGATATGCAGCTGGATGAGTCTGTGGGGTCCTGATGATGGACTGTCTATCAGGCAGACCTCCAGTGTGTGAGACTGGAGCACCACAAGGAGCAGGCCGGTCTCCTCTTCATGCTGTACACCTCTGACTGTAAATATGATAGCATGTCAGGTCACTTGCAGTCATTCTCAGATGATTCTACACTTATGGGGTGAATTGATAAGGGGATGAGTATAGGAGTCAGGTGGGGAACAAACTATCTATTATATGGTGCCTTTAATGTCTATCTATCTATCTATCTATCTATCTATCTATCTATCTATCTATCTATCTATCTATCTATCTATTATATAGTGCCTTTCATATCTATCTATCTATCTATCTATCTATCTATCTATCTATCTATCTATCTATCTATCTACAGTGGTGTGAAAAACTATTTGCCCCCTTCCTGATTTCTTATTCTTTTGCATGTTTGTCACACAAAATGTTTCTGATCATCAAACACATTTAACCATTAGTCAAATATAACACAAGTAAACACAAAATGCAGTTTTTAAATGATGGTTTTTATTATTTAGGGAGAAAAAAATCCAAACCTACATGGCCCTGTGTGAAAAAGTAATTGCCCCCTTGTTCAAAAATAACCTAACTGTGGCGTATCACACCTGAGTTCAATTTCCGTTGCCACCCCCAGGCCTGATTACTGCCACACCTGTTTCAATCAAGAAATCACTTAAATAGGAGCTGCCTGACACAGAGAAGTAGACCAAAAGCACCTCAAAAGCTAGACATCATGCTAAGATCCAAAGAAATTCAGGAACAAATGAGAACAGAAGTCATTGAGATCTATCAGTCTGGTAAAGGTTATAAAGCCATTTCTAAAGCTTTGGGACTCCAGTGAACCACAGTGAGAGCCATTATCCACAAATGGCAAAAACATGGAACAGTGGTGAACCTTCCCAGGAGTGGCCGGCCGACCAAAATGACCCCAAGAGCGCAGAGACGACTCATCCGAGAGGTCACAAAGACCCCAGGACAACGTCTAAAGAACTGCAGGCCTCACTTGCCTCAATTAAGGTCAGTGTTCACGACTCCACCATAAGAAAGAGACTGGGCAAAACGGCCTGCATGGCAGATTTCAAGACGCAAACCACTGTTAAGCAAAAGGAACATTAGGGCTCGTCTCAATTTTGCTAAGAAACATCTCAATGATTGCCAAGACTTTTGGGAAAATATCTTGTGGACTGATGAGACAAAAGTTGAACTTTTTTGGAAGGCAAATGTCCCGTTACATCTGGCGTAAAAGGAACACAGCATTTCAGAAAAAGAACATCATACCAACAGTAAAATATGGTGGTGGTAGTGTGATGGTCTGGGGTTGTTTTGCTGCTTCAGGACCTGGAAGGCTTGCTGTGATAGATGGAACCATGAATTCTACTGTCTACCAAAAATCCTGAAGGAGAATGTCCGGCCATCTGTTCGTCAACTCAAGCTGAAGCCATCTTGGGTGCTGCAACAGGACAATGACCCAAAACACAGCAGCAAATCCACCTCTGAATGGCTGAAGAAAAACAAAATGAAGACTTTGGAGTGGCCTAGTCAAAGTCCTGACCTGAATCCAATTGAGATGCTATGGCATGACCTTAAAAAGGCGCTTCATGCTAGAAAACCCTCAAATAAAGCTGAATTACAACAATTCTGCAAAGATGAGTGGGCCAAAATTCCTCCAGAGCGCTGTAAAAGACTCATTGCAAGTTATCGCAAACGCTTGATTGCAGTTATTGCTGCTAAGGGTGGCCCAACCAGTTATTAGGTTCAGGGGCAATTACTTTTTCACACAGGGCCATGTAGGTTTGGATTTTTTTCTCCCTAAATAATAAAACCATCATTTAAAAACTGCATTTTGTGTTTACTTGTGTTATATTTGACTAATGGTTAAATGTGTTTGATGATCAGAAACATTTTGTGTGACAAACATGCAAAAGAATAAGAAATCAGGAAGGGGGCAAATAGTTTTTCACACCACTGTATCTATCTATCTATCTATCTATCTATCTATCTATCTATCTATCTATCTATCTATCTATCTATCTCTATTATATAGTGCCTTTCATATCTATCTATCTATCTATCTATCTATCTATCTATCTATCTATCTATCTATTATATAGTGCCTTTCACATCTATCTATCTATCTATCTATCTATCTATCTATCTATCTATCTATCTATCTATCTAGCTAGCTAGCTAGCTAGCTAGCTAGCTAGCTATGTTTCTTTCTATCCAAAGGTCTTTATCACATTGCAGACTTGGTACGTCTCTGAGTTGGACTTTAATTAAGTGCAAGCGAGGGTGTAATTCGAGGGCAGAGCGTTCGCTTACCGAGTATCCATTAATGATCGGACAAACAAAGCTCTCATTTAACCATTTTCTTGTAAAAAACCACCAGAGGGCACCAAATCTTTATTTTCCACAAAAGGGTTGCTCTTTTTTTTTCAGTTTCCTACCTTTACACTTGTTTGCAGTACTTCACAATAAAAAGCAAGATCTTCTCAGCTAGGACCCCAGTTCTCCTGCTGATTTTTGTCTCGAGTTTAGAAACAATGCAGACTTTTTTGGGAATTTTGCCAAACTCAGAAATGCATTTAGAAACAGGACTAGTTTTGGGTGGATTATAATGGTGCGGTGGTCTTTGAAGGGTCCCTGAGGGCTATGGACGTGTCTGTCAACTATGCTGGACCAGTTATTGTGGCCAATAATGTATTCTGAGCTGTGAGGCAGCAGTCCTCAGTACTCCAAATCCTGTCTCCGTGTCTTCTGAGCTCCTCTGAGCTCCTCTCCCTACGATTTACATGCACCCACAGAACCAGTGGTGTAAGGGAGCAATGTTATGTTCTGGGGGGCATGGGGGGTGTATTTGGGGGCCTGGGATGTCACTACCCGATCTGTGCTCCACAGCGAGGGGCATGTCATGTTTAACCTAGCAGTGGGGACACAATGTGCAATAAACATATACTGAACAACAAACTTTTCATAATATTCTCTTTATGGTCAACTAATGTTCACAGCTGTGAAAAAGTAAGTGCCCCCACAGAAATGGTTGACTTTATCAATGAAATTGAACAGACAAACAGGGAAGTAAGGCCTACAGATAAAGGTGACATACTTGAATAAAACACAAGGAAAATGTGTCTTTTCAATTATTTATTCAAAAAAAAATCAATAGATGTCACGCTCTACTGGGGAAAAACAAAGTCCAGCCTTGGCCTCTAAGGTGGTGTTGCTCCTTTTAGCAGAAATGACTTCTTTTAGGGATGACTACCTACTAGTCTATGACATTGACTCAGATAAATTTTGGACCGTCCTTCCATAAAAAATTCCTTCATCTGCCAGATATTTGTGAGTTTTCTTGCATGTCCCACCTGTTTCAAATCCCCCCACAACATTTCAGTGAGATTCAAATCAGGGCTTTGACTTGCCCAGTCCACAAACCTCCGTTTCTTCTTCTTGAGCTGTTCGTTGGTGGATTTGCTAGCGGGCCTCAGATCTTTATTATCATTCAACTTCAACTTTCAGACAAATGGCCTCATTTTGATATGATGCCGAATTAATAGCTGACTCCACAACTGCAGGCTGCCCGGGCTTCTGAGGGAGCAAAGCAACCCCAATCCAGAACATTTCCACCACCAGGCTTCACAGGTGGTACAAGGATCTTCTTCTGAAACGCCATCTTTGGTTTGTGCCAAAAGGGAATGGTGGCCACAGACAGTTGCTCTCTAATTTTGTGTTTTGCTAGTGTCCTTGTCACTCCTGGTGGTATGAGGTGGTACCTGCAGCCCATTCAGACTGGTCCAACACAAGTGGTCCAGCACATCCATACATGATGTCGCTAAAAGGTTTGCTGTGTCCTCCATCACAGTCCCAAGAGCATGGAGTAGATACCAGGAGACCAAAACAGGTGAAGGCGGTTCACAGCTGCTTCTACTTCCTACATGGACAGACTGATGGCCCTGACACGTCATTGACTTGGTGTCAGAATCTGACGATTAAGTGTTCCTTTAATGTTTTTTCTGTATTTAGCATATTTAGAAATAGAAAAATGAAAATGACAAATGAAGCCAAATTCAGTTGAAAAGCCCCCTTTGTCTTCTAGTAAGCACACTGAAGTGCAAGGCTATGATGTCCATCTATTGACACTTTTTCGAAGTAAACCATCTACTGGAGCTTCAAATCAGCTGTTTTTAGTCAAAGGATCCCTACAGTCATTCCAAAGCCAACGCTCCATAGACATCCCGACACAGATGATTTGATCCATGGCTGTTCATGCAATCGTTTTGAAGCAAACGAACCGTGGGAATTTTGACACAAACATTTTGGATCACATGACCCAAGGCTATTTGTGCAGTCATTTTGAAGCAAATGATCCGCGGGAGTTTCAGTTTCGCTGTTTTGAATTAAACGATCCATGGATGTCGGTGCAGTTGTTTAGAAGCAAACAGTCTTCAGGAGTTTCGAAATTGCCATTTTGAATTAAAGGATTCATTGCTGTTTATACAGTCACTTTGAAGTAAATCATCCGTAGGATTTTTTTGATATAGCTGTTTTGAAATAAACGATATGCAGATGTTGGAGCAGGCATTGTGACGCAAACGATCAACAAACGTTTTGATGGAGTTGATTTGATCCATGACTGTTCATGCATTCATGTTGAAGCAAACGAACCGGGGGAATTTTGACACGGCCATTTTGGATCACATGACCCACGGCTATTTGTGCAGTCATTTTGAAGCAAATGATCCGCGGGACTTTTGATTGGATTGCTTTGAATCAAATGGTACACGGTTGTTTCTGAGGTCGTTTTGAAGCAAACAATCTTCAGGAGTTTCGATATAACTGTTTGAAATTGAAGGATCTAATTTTTGTTTGCAAAGCCATTTTGAAGCAAATCATCCTTAGGAGTTTTGGTACAGTTGTTTAGAATTAAGTGATATGTACGTGTTGGGGTAGACATTTTGAAGCAAGCAATAAACAGACTTTTTGTTACAGTTAATTTGATCCATGGCTGTTCATGTAGTTGTTTTAAAGCAAACGAACCGCGGGAGTTTTGATGCAGCCATTTTGGATCAAACGGTCCACGGCTACTCGTACAGCCATTTTGATGCAAATGATCTTCAGGAGTTTCATCTTAGCTAATTTGAATTAAATGATCCATGGCTGTTTGTGTAGTCGTTTGGAAGCAAACGATCTTCAGGAGTTTCGAGATTGCCATTTTGAATTAAAAAATTTATTCAGTCATTTTGAAGTAAATCATCTGTAGGATTTTTTTGATATAGTTGTTTTGAAACACACGATATGTAGGTGTCAGAGCAGGCATTATGAAACAAACAATCAACAGATATTTTAAAATAGTATTTTTGATCCATGGCTGTTCATGAAATCGTTTTGAAGCAAACAATCCATGGGAGTTTTGATGCGGCCATTTTGGATCAAACAATCCACGGCTACTTGTACAGCCATTTTGATGCAAACGATCTTCAGGAGTTTCATCTTAGCTAATTTGAATTAAATGATCTATGGCTGTTTGTGCAGTTATGCTGAATTAAATCATCCACAAAAGTTTTGTCACAGTTGTTTTGAATCAAACGAAATGAATGTGTTGGAGTAGACATTTGGAAGCAAACACTCAACAGACTTTTTGTTACAGTTAATTTGATCCATGGCTGTTGATGTAGTTGTTTTGAAGCAAATGGTTTGTAAGAGTTTTGACACGGCCATTTTGGATCAGTTGATTCACAGCTACTTGTACAGTCGTTGTGAAGCAAATAATCTGAAGGACTTTGGATCTGATCTTTTAGAATCCAGCAATCTGTGGCTATTTGTGTAGTCATTTTGAAGCAAACGATCCTCAGGAGTTTCGACATGAAACTGATTTGAATGAAAAGAACTATGGCTGTTTGTACAGTCATGTTGAATTAAATCATCCATAAGAGTTTTATCACAGTTGTTTTGAATCAAATGATATGGGCGTGTTGGAGTAGACATTTTGAAACAAACAATCCACAGACATTCTGATACAATTGATTTGATCAATGGCTGTTCATGCGGCCATTTTGAAGCACACAATTCACGGGAGTTTTGACACGGCCATTTTGGATGAAACGACCCACAGCTGCCTGAACAGTCCAATGATCTAATTTGATCGATTTGAATTAAATGATCCATGGCTGTTGGTGCAGTCATTTTGAAGCAAACGATCTTCTGGAGTTCCGATACAATTGTTTTAAATTGAAGGATCTACGGCTATTTACAAAGTCATTTTGACGCAGTTGATTTGAATCAAACGATATGGACGTGTTGAAGTAGACATTTTCAAGCAAACAATCAACATATATTTTAATACAGTTGTTTTGTTCCACAGCTATTCATGCAGTTGTTTAGAAGCAAGTGGTTTGTGAGAGTCTTGACACGGCCATTTTGGATCAATCGATCCACGGCTACCTATGCGGTCGTTGTGAAGCAAATGATCTCAAGGACTTTGGATCTGATCGCTTAGAATCAAGCAGTCTGTGGTTATTTGTGCAGTCGTTTTGAAACAAACGATCTTCAGGAGCTTCAACATTAACGTTTGGAATTAATGGATCCATTGCCATTTGTCCAGTCAGTAAATTATCCGTAGAATTTTTGATACTGTTGGTTTGAAGCAAGTGATATGTAGATGTTGGGGCAGACATTTTGAAGCAAGCAATCAACAGGCTTTTTGATGGAGTTGATTTGATCCATGGCTGTTCATGCAACTATTTTGAAGCAAACAATCCACAAGAGTTTTGACACGGCCACTTTGGATCAAACGACTCATAGCTTAATTGTCCAGAAATTTTGAAGCAGATGATCTGCAGGACTTTGGATCTGATCGCTTTCAATCAAGCAATCTACGGCTATTTGTGCAATCGTTTTGAAGCAAACAATCTTCTCGGAGTTTCAGCATTTGAATTAAACGATCTATGGATGCTTGTACAGTCATTTTGGAGTAAATCCTCTGTAGGATATTTCGATACAGTTGTTCCCGGAAGGAGACGTCCTTCTGCATCGCAGTACAGAGCTGCTTCCCACTGTGACTTTAAGAGGCTTTGTTGGCCAAGGAAAGTTCCTGAGCCAAAAACATTGATGTTTCATTTGTTTTGGTGCCATTGAGCCCCCTTTTTGTGTTGCTCATTTGTTTCAATTAAATAGGGCCAACCAACATTTCACCCCATGGACCTGCGGTTCCTTCCACTGACCATGTAACATATAGAGTGATGTGGAGTATGCCAACAGTAGACCTTCGCGAACGTTCTGTGCAGGTGCGACGGAAGTTAGACAGGGAGTGACATTCCTATCCAACACTGGCTGCTACAGCTCTGTGATGTCACGTTTGGCCTCACAAAAGCATCATGGGATGCAAGAAAAAAAAAAAACGTTCACGTAAACCAGCCGCATGACAGATTTTCAGGGAAGAATTTGTTAAAGACGACCACCAACAAACCCAGTAAATTCGCTGCAAAAGTATATTAATGGTGAGCCGATCATGGTAACTTCAAGCATGAGAAGGTAAGCAACACCACAAATGGACCATTCAAATGTACTCAATCCAGCTCAGGATTAGAAAGTTCAGGGTCTATCCTGGACACAATACTGGAATCAACTGTACATGGGGCAACGATCCATTGCCAGACGCACTCACACCCACACAGGGTCCGTTTAGGGTGGCATTGTTAACTTAACCAGCACATCTCTGGAGATGTGGAAGGAGAAATGAAGTACCGGAGGAAATTTCACACAAGCAAGCAGACCAGGCGCCCACGGTTCAGGATCCATGAGGCAGTGGTGCTAACTGCTGTGCCACCCAGCCCAGTCGATTGTGTAGGTGGATTTTCATAGTCATTTGACTACAATTCATGCCAAATCCACCAGGTTCAGATTTCATGCTCTTATACAATCCAAAATAAGCTAGACGCTGTTATTGGCGGTCCCTACGTTAACCTTATGAAGAGCCCCTTCAATAACAGAGTGTGATATCAGCTTCAGGTCCTCCATTGGGAATGACGGTCTGCCAATGCATTTTCTCGCCACGTTTCTTCACTCAAATAAAGTACTCCAAGCCTTTGTTCCTTTCTGCGTCGAGCTCCTTGGTTTCAATCTCGTAGCGTTTCATTGCAATGAAATATTGTACAAACGCATCACCCAAGGCGCCCCTGATGATGTGGTCTTCTGCCAGTGCAACCAAGGCATCTTCTAGCTTCACGGGAATGGCATGGTGTCTTAACTGAGATGGGCTAATAGGCCCTTCAGAATCAGTGTCCAGAGTGAGACTTCGCTTGATGCCATCCAGGCCAGCTGCCACTGTGGCTGCCAGGGCGAGGTAAGGGTTGCCGGTGGCAGAGCCCAGCTTGTTGTCGATTTGGGCACCTCTGCCTCCATGGCACTTGACATTGTAGGCACAGTTGTTGTCATTGGCACCCCAAGTAGCATACACACAATTCTTAGCCTCCTTGCCCTCTTGAGCAATATGCTTTCGGCAGCTAACGCCGGGGGCCATCAGGCAGCTGAGCGCCGCCGAGTGGTATAGCAGGCCAGCCAGCCACTTCTTGCTCAGTTCAGACATCTCTCCCGTGCCAGTATGGAAAAGGTTCCTCTTGCCATTGACATCCCACACACTGTGGGAGAGCACCGCCGCATTGTGAAAGCCATTATTGGTGAAAAAGCTGGCGAGGTAGCCATGCTTCCTCACTACTTCCTTGATGCCCGTTCTGAATGTGAAAGCACTGTCTGCTGAAGCGATGCCAAACTCAGGCTGGAGAGAGATCTCCATTTGGCCAGGGCCGCTAGCAGAAGAAAAGCTGTCCACATCGGCACCAACGTAGTACATGCCATCGATCAGCTGCTGCAGGAAGGGCAAATCCTGGCCGCCCAGGAGAGTGGCGGCTGGAAAAAACACCATTTTGGCATCAATCTTTTCTGGAGCGCCAAATATACAGCACTCGTATGTAAAGGACGAATGCAGTGAGAAGCCGTGAGCCCTCAGCTGGCTCAGCATCTGCTTGGCAACATGCCTAGGAGAGGTACGTAGAGGGTGCCCTGTAATGGTGTAAGCATCACACAGCACACGGGCTGTTTTAACTGCCCAAGGAAGAATACGGAAACTGCCAAGATCAGGAACAAGAAGGATGTCACTATTGAAGTTGGTGGCACTCATATGATCTACTTCATTATCCTTTGGACTCAGAGTCAACTCAAGATAGCTTCTGGGCATGGGGACACCATATAGGGCCTTGTCCTATAGCAAAACAAAGAGAAAGACAAGCAGTAAGAGTTCAGGGAAGAATGACACACCTCATGGAATTGTAGGAAAAGAGGAAAATGGAGTTTGTCAGCCCCGCCTTCATTCTCTGCTGTTAACCCCGTCTTTATCCTTCTCTGTGTGCCCCATCTTTTTTTCTTTCCTGTTAGCCCCGCCCTTTTCCATCCTCTTCTATAAGCTGACTGTTTATATTATTGTGTTATAGGCCCGGCTTCATTCTCTCCTATTAACCTCACCTTTATCCTTCCCTGGGAGCCCCATCTTTTTTATGTTAGCCCCGCCTTTATCCTCTAAAATAAGCTGGGTGTTTATATTATTCTGTTATAGCCTCGCCTTCATTTTGCCCTGTCCCACCTTCATTCTCTTCTGTTAACCCCGCCTTTATCTTTTCAATGACTTAAGTGTTTATATTATCCTTTTATGGCCCCGCCTTAATTCTCTTTTGTTAACCCCGCCTTTATTTTTGTCCTGCGAGCCACATCTTTTTTCTTTCCTGTTAGCCCCACCTTTATTCTTTTCAATGAGTTGAGTGTTTCTATTATCCTGTGATAGCCCCGCCTTCATTCACTTCTGTTAACCCCACCTCTGTTTTTGTCCTGTGACTCCATCTTTTTTCTTTTCTTTTAGCCCCGCCTTTATCCTTTTCAATGAGTTGAGTGTTTATATTATCCTTTTATAGCCCCACCTTCATTCTTTACAGTTAACCCCACCTTTATCTTTTCCTGTGAGCCTCATCTTTTCTCTTTTCTGTTAGCCCCGTCCTTATCCTCCTCTATAAGATCAGCCCTTGTGTTGTCCTGTTAGCCGTGCTTTAATGCCTTTATATAAGCCCCCATTTTCTTTCTCTCTGGTTATCCCTGCCTTCTATAGTGACCTGAATGAAAGAAGATGGTCCACTCCTGAAGAATAAAAAAGGTTAAAGCGCCAAGTAATGAAAAGTTTAAAGGTTTAGCCAAAAGTCAAATTGACAGGCCCCAGTAAAACCCAAAACAAATAGGCCAGCAGCCACACCCAACACTTGAGCAGAAGGCATATGACAGTTTAAAGGACTCTGATATCTTGAGGATAAAGAACTTCTGGTCTAATGAGACAAAAAAACTTGAATTCTGTGAGCAGAACTCAAAGCAGTATACAGTATCTGACGAAAAACAGGTAGGCATTGCTGAATACCACCCCTACGGTGAAGCATAGTGGTGGCAGCATGATGCTAGAGGATGCTTCTCATTAGTCAGAATGGAGGAATGCTGTCAAATGCAGAGAGGTCCTAAAAGAAAACCTGCTCCAAAGTGCACGCCACCTCAGACTGGGACGACAGATCAGCACAATGGTGACCCAAAGCATTGAGCCAAGACAACACCAGAGTTGCTTTGGCAAACATGTCTGAGTGCCCATGTGTGGCCCAGCTAAAGCCCAGACTTAAACCCTATAGGAGATGTGCGAGGAGCCCTAAAGATGGCAGTTTACAGACACTTTCCATCCATTCTAGTGGAGGATCTGCCAAGAAAACAAGAAAAATGAGATCAACTGCCCAAAAAAGGTATGCCAGGCTGGTAGGGACACAAGAAGGCTCAAAGCTGGAAATGCTGCTCAAACAAAGTACTGAATTAAGGGTCTGGACACCTCTGTAAAGTATTTGACTTGTAACATGATAATTATATTTATATTTGAATACTAACCCTCACCTATTCTGTTTCTTTTCTCGGTACCCAAATGTGGCAATTGGTGCCACGGCCCACCTGCCAAGTTGTTTGCCTGCCTATGGTAAAGTCATCCCTGATGGAGGATCACAGGAATCATGGGAAAGAGGGGTCCTTTCATCGGAGCAACGTTTCAGCCGTGGAATGGCCAAATGGGGAGGCAGCTAGATAGATGAGGTCTCCAGGACTCTAAAAATATCCAAACCTAATTATGTCATATCATCTACTGTTAAACCGTACTTCTAAAATTTGTATTATTATGCTGTCTTAAGGAATTGTTCTGTTGTGTATATTGTATTGTATTGACCCCCTACTTTTGACACCCACTGCACGCCCAACCTACCTGGAAAGGGGTCTCTCTTTGAACTGCCTTTCCCGAGGTTTCTTCCATTTTTCCCTAAATGGTTTTTTTGGGAGTTTTTCCTTGTCTTCTCAGAGAGTCAAGGCTGGGGGGCTGTCAAAAGGCAGGGCCTGTTAAAGCCCATTGCGGCACTTCCTGTGTGATTTTGGGCTATACAAAAATAAACTGTATTGTATTGTATTGTATTGTATTGTATTGTATTGTAAACTGTATTGTAATTAATTTGCAATCCTTTCTTGAAAGCGTGTTTTCACTTTGTTATTATGAGATGGGCAAAAATGGCAAAATGTATCCATTTCAGATGAAATCTACAACGCAGTAAGGTATGAAGAGAGTTAAGGGGCCCACTGTATTTATTGTGTGCAGTGAATTGAGGGGTCCTCTGTATTTCTTTTGTGTTGATTTTTGAGGGGTCCTCTATATTTCTTATGTGAGGTGAGCTGAGGGGTCCACTGTATTTCTTGTGTGCGCTGAGAGTTGAGGGGTCCACCATATTTCTTGTGTGCTGAAACTTAAGGGGTCCACTGTATTTCTTGTGTGCTGAGACTTAAGGGGTCCACTGTATTTCTTTCGTGTAGTGAATTGAGGGGTCCTCTGTATTTCTTGTGTGCTGAGAGTTAGGGGGTCCTCTGTATTTCTTGTGTGAGGTGAGCTGAGGGGTCCACTGTATTTCTTTTGTGTAGTGAGTTGAGGGGTCCACTGTATTTCTTTTGTGCTGAGACTTAAGGGGTCCACCATATTTCTTGTGTGCTGAGAGTTAAGGGGTCTACCGTATTTCTTGTGTGCTGAGAGTTAAGGGGTCTACCGTATTTCTTATGTGTACTGAATTGAGGGGTCCACTGTATTTCTTGTGTGCTGAGAGTTAAGGGGTCCACCGTATTTCTTATGTGTAATGAGTTGAGGGGTCCTCTGTATTTCTTGTGTGTAGTGAGTTGAGGGGTCCTCTGTATTTCTTGTGTCTTACTGTAGCTCACCTGAAAGAAGCGGGCTGGAATCGTCTTGGATCTTGAAACTCCGTGCAGGTCTGTGGCTTCAAATCGCACAAAGCTGATTTCTTCTCTGGCAATCTGCTGTTTAATCTGATCGGTGGTGGAAATGCTCTGAATTCCTGACATGTTTGCCGCTGAATCTTTGGTGTTGTCTGTAAAAACATTGGGGTACATTAAGCAGGTTTATTCACAGATCCTGATCATCCCAGGAAAGGATTAACAGGACTAGAAGGCCTCATTAAAATGATGAATTTAGCAGATAAGTGTGATTACAAAGATAATGAATGTGTAAATGTCTTAATCCAGGTAGAGCGCAGGTGTCGTGTTTACTCATTATCCAGGACTTAGTGCCATTTGTCACGCCACTCCAGGTCTGCTCAAACAAAACAAAGGTACAGTATATGAGAGTGGCACTCACAGCTTGCTTTATTTGTAAAGAAGCAGTAAGATGTTCTTCCCTAACAGAATCGCCCACATTTACATCTAACTAAAGCTAATACCCACGGCTTCGCTCGCGAAGATCTCTCTTAATAAATTGGCTCATATAAAAATATGGATTAAATTTTTATTTCATTTTTTGATTATACACCAGGGCGGCACGGTGGCACAGTGATAGTGCTGCTGCCTCGCAGTAAGGAGACCCGGGCTCTCTTCCCGGGTCCTCCCTGCGTGGACTTTGCATGTTCTCCCCGTGTCTGCGTGGGTTTTGTCCCACAGTCCAAAGACATGCAAGTTAGGTTCAAATTGTCCCTAGTGTGTGCTTGGTGTGTGTGTGTGTGCGCCCTGCGGTGGGCTGGCACCCTGCCCGGGGTATGTTTCCTGCCTTGCGCCCTGTGTTGGCTGGGATTGGCTCCAGCAGACCCCATGACCCTTTGTTAGGATATAGCGGGTTGGATAATGGATGGATGGATGGATTATATACCAAGTCTGCACTGCATATGAAAAATCACACAAAAGGAGTGAATACATTGAGCAAGAAACTAAAAAATTCACACTAACTGGCAATGTCACGTACCATCACAGTAAAGGAACGTCAGATTGTATCTGGAAGAATGTTTGATCGTGTCGAATTCTGTCCGGTGCCGTGACGTCGTAGTGTGAAGTCAATTTTCAAAACCTGTATGTTTCTTATGCGGTATTGAATGTCAGAGATATTTTGTTAAAATTTTGCAAGAAAATTCCAGAATGTGTCCCATTTTTTTGACCAAATCAAATTTTTTTTAAAAACTGCAAAAAATTGTTTAAATCAAAATAAAACTGATGTATCTTGGCATTTCTGAGAGAAATTAACCATTTTTGAGATAAAAAAAATCTTTTAATATTGAAGGGGTACTTTCACCCCCTTAGGGTAGGAGTTTTGCAAAAGTAGTTCTTATCTCGACCCTAAAACAAACCTCCGTGCAAAATTTCTAAATTCTAGGACTTGGAGTTTAAGAGATCTAGTGAGGAATCAGTCAGTGGGTTTTCGCCTCTCTCTCTCTCTCTGTATATATATATATATATATATATATATATATTGTGAGGTTTCTAAACTCTTTTGGGATGACACAATCCCAAAGCGTGATTGCCGCGTCTCTGAAAGACTGCTTATCCATTGCTGGTGCAACTGCAGGCTCACAGCAGTGCAGTGGCTTGCCACAGAAGCAAATCCGAGCTGATCGCCGTCACGCTATATGCACCTGTCGCCAATGGGTGATGTAAGGAACATTATAAACGCAGGGCACAGTACTACTTGGCCACTAAACTGGTCATGACCCTGCCTGACTTCTGTGTCTGTGTATATGAGAGTGGCGGATCACGCTACAATAAATAATAATTGTGCTGTTCCTGTTTCAAGTTGAACAAAGTTGGTTTTGCTAAAGTACTGAGACTCAGCCTCGTGTTTTGAGGTGCAAGACAGTGACTCATGCATCACTATATATATATATACTGTATATAGTGTGGTGTAGTGGTGAAGGCTTTGGACTTCAAACCCTGAGGTTGTGGATTCTAACCCTACTACTGACACCACTGTGATACCATGAGCAAGTCACTTGACCTGCCTGTGCTCCAGTTGGAGAAAACCAAAAGAAATGGAACCAATTGTATCATAAATGTTGTAAGGAAGACAAATAAGTAAATGTACGTAGAAGCTTCAAAGTGTCACGAGATCAGTGGTGGCAAATATTTGGGGCCATCCCAACTAGGGATAAGTGAAATATCAATGTCATAAATGTGGCCACTTCCAGACATGCTGTGTGTCTTCACTTCACAGTGACGTGTGAACAAACACCAGCCAGGAGGTGTCACCAGAATCATGGCTTGAAGAGGAGATGTTGGTGACTTTGAAAGGTGGCTTTTGATAAGTGCCAATGACCAGGGAAATGTGATGAAGATTCATGAGAAGCAGGGCTATTGAGCTCAACTGGATGAGTATTAACATTATCTATCTATCTATCTATCTATCTAGTTTATAGTGCCTTACACATCTATCTATCTATCTATCTATCTATTATTATATAGTGCCTTTCACTCTATTTATCTATCCATCTATCTGTCTGTCTATCTATCTATCTATCTATCATATAGTGCCTTTTCTATCTATCTATCTATCTATCTATCTATCTATCTATCTATTTTATAGTGCCTTACACATCTATCTATCTATCTATTATATAGTGCCTTTCACTCTATTTATCTATCCATCTATCTATCTATCTATCTATCTATCTATCTATCTATCTATCTATCTATCTATCTAACTATCTATTATATAGTGCCTTTCACTCTATCTATCTATCTATCTATCTATCTATCTATCTATCTATCTATCTATCTATCTATCTATCTATTATATGGTGCCTTACACATCCATTTATCTATCTATCTATCTATCTATCTATCTATCTATTATATAGTGCCTTTCACTCTATCTATCTATCTATTATATAGTGCCTTACACATCTATCTATCTATCTATGTCTATTATATAGTGCCTTGCACACCTTTCTTTTATATACAGTTCCTGCCATTTTTACTGGATAGTGTCTCTTTTTCCTATCTGTTTATCCAGAAGATTAAAGTTTAAGAGTCACCTGGTCAGGTATAAACTGTGGCTTGTTAAAGGGGTCCTAAAGATCTAACCCTAAACTGTCCCCCCTTAGTTTGGATGTCAAAAACATAGAGGTCTCCTGTCCTTACATTTAACAAACTTTAAGAGACAATAAAAGATGCTTTACCAGCCTGATCAGTTCTTGGTCCTGGCCCACCAGCTCCAAGCACAACTTCTTGCTTCGTCTCTGAGTGCTTTGTGTTGACCCCTGCAGGTTTGCCCATCACGATGCATGGATCACCACCAGGTCTGATCTGGACAGCAGCAGTTGCCATTTTTTGCGCTTGCATTCTGCTTTGAGGATCCTCAGAAAAAGGCTTAAAAGTGCTGAAAGAGACGGCTGGAGCCTCCTGTGACCTTTTTGCAGGGGTCTGGGCACACGGGTAAATGCCAGTCATGCCAGGTTTGGTACGTGTTTGTAATAAGGAGCTTTCCCTTAAAAGATTCTTCAGTTCCTGTATGGTCTGCCTGGATACTCCTGCCTCAGAAACAGACCCCCCTGTGGCCTCCTGCTCTGTATTCCAGTTGTCATCCTGGAGGCACTGTGATGGTGGATACCCTGGCTTCTCTTGGTCATCACTGCTCTCTTCTCGCAGCCTGCCATCCTGCTGGTAGTTTGACGGTGATCTCGCAGTGCGGCTCATGGCTGCCACAGAGGAATCAAACTGACCTATCTGACGAAAAGAACCCCCCTTCTCCCACTCCATGGGGGGCAAGTATTTCCCACTGACCTTGACTCCTTTTCTTTTTTTCAGGCTGATCCTACTTCCGTCGACTTCATCTGTAGAGATATTCACTGAATCCTGAAAAACAAAGCATTATTTGCAGGGTGTAGCGTCACTATAAGCATGTCGAATCATAACATAACATTTTTAAATCTGCCTAATCCAATGAAAGTCTGTGGGGGTCTAAGTGTGTAAAACATACACCAAAAAAGGGAGCCGTGTGCAGGAGACACAGCAGGGCTTTGATCTAAAACCAAGCGGACCAACACAATAACAACTCCCAGTCAGAAAAAGTTGGGATGGAATGGAAAATGCAAGTAAATAAAAAATGCAGTGATTCTCAAATGCACTTTGACTAGTAGTGCACTGAGTCTCTGTTATATGCCACTTAGTATGGGATTTGTAAAAGCAGTGCTAATGTTTGTGATATGTTATCTGTTGACAAATGCAATGTTTTTTATTATCACAAATGTTTTTGATGTACCAACTGTTGTAACGACAAATGCAATCAATGCACATGTCTCTGTTATACACCATTTATGGTGGAATTTGTTAAAGCAGTGCTAGTGTTTGTGATGTGCCATCTGTTGGAACGACAAATGCAATGCATATGTCTCTGTTATATACCATTTAGTGTAGAATTCGTAAAAGCAGTGCTAGAGTTTATGATGTGCTATCTGTTGGAATAACAAAAGCATTTTATTACTAAGAATGTTTGTGCTGTGCCATCTGTTGGAATGGAAAATGCAATGCATATGCCTCAGAAATTTGAAATTTAGTGTGGGATTCATAAAAGCAGTGCTCATGTTTGTGATGTGCTATCTGCTGCAATGAAAAGTGCAAAGCATTTTATTACTACCAGTGTTTGTGCTGTGAAAAATGTGTTGGAATTAAAAATGCGATGCATACGTCTCTGTGGTATGCAATTTGGTAAGGGATTCATAAAAACAATGCTAATCTTTGTGATGCACAATCTGCTGGAATGACAAATGCAATGCATTCTATTACTAAGAATGTTTGTGTTGTGCCCTCTGTTAGAATCACAAATCAATGTATATTCCTCTGAAATATGCCATTTAGTAAGGGATTTGTAAAAGCAGTGCTAATGTTTGCGATGTGCCATCTGCTGTAATGACAAATGCAATGCATTGCATTACTACAAATGTTTGTGCTGCACCATCTGTTGGAATGACCAATACAATGTCTATGCCTCTGTGATATGTCATTTGGTATGGGATTCATAAATGCAGTACCAATGTTTGTAATGTGTCATCTATTGGAATGACAAATGCAATGTATTTTGTTACTATAAATGTCTGTGCTGCTCAATCTATTGGACTGCTAAATACAATGCATATTTCTATTGTATTCCATTTGCTACGGGATTGAAAAAAGCAGTCTAGTGTTTATAATGTGCTATTGTTGAAATAACAAATGCAATGCATTTTATTACTACCAATGGTTGTGCTTTGCCATCTGTTTGAATGGAAAATGCAATGTGTATACCTCTGTTATATAGAATTTGGTATGGGATTCGTAAAAGCAGTGCTAATGTTAGTGATGTACCATCTGCTTGAATGGCAAATGCAATGCATTGCAATACTTCAAATGTGTGTGTTGCACCATCTGTTGGAATGACAAATATAATGCCTATGGTGCTGTTATTTGCTATTTAGTATGTGATTCGTAAAAGCAGTGCTAATGTCTGTGATGTGCCATCTCTTGGAATGACAAATGGACTGCATGTGTCTCTGTGATATGTCATTTGATATGGGATTCATAAAAGCAGTACAAATGTTTGTGATGTGTCATCTGCTGTGATCACAAATACAATGTATTTTGTTACCACAAATAATTTTGATGCACCAACTGTTGGAATGACAAATGGAATGCATATATTTCCATGATATGCCATTTGGTATGGGATTCATAAAAGCAGTGCTAATGTATGTGGTGTGTCATCTGTTGGAATGACAAATATAATGCATATGGCGCTGTTATTTGCTATTTAGTATGTGATTCGTAAAAGCAGTGCTAATGTCTGTGATGTGCCATCTCTTGGAATGACAAATGGACTGCATGTGTCTCTGTGATATGTCATTTGATATGGGATTCATAAAAGCAGTACAAATGTTTGTGATGTGTCATCCGCTGTGATCACAAATACAATGTATTTTATTACCATACATAATTTTGATGCACCAACTGTTGGAATGACAAATGGAATGCATATATTTCCATGATATGCCATTTGGTATGGGATTCGTAAAAGCAGTGCTAATGTCTGTGATGTGCCATCAGTTGGAATGACAAATAAATTGCATGTGCCTCTATGATATGTCATTTGATATAGGATTCATAAAAGCAGTACAAATGTTTGTGATGTGTCATCTGTTGTGATCATAAATACAATGAATTTTATTACCACAAATGACTTTGATACACCATCTGTTGGAATGACAAATGCAATGCATATATTTCCGTGATATGCCATTTGGTATGGGATTGTAAAAGCGGTGCTAATGTTTGTGGTGTGCCATCTGTTAGAATGACAAATAAATTGCATGTGTCTCTGTGATATGTCATTTGATATAGGATTCATAAAAGCAGTACAAATGTTTGTGATGTGTCATCTGTTGTGATCATAAATACAATGTATTTTATTACCACAAATGACTTTGATACACCAACTGTTGGAATGACAAATGCAATGCATATATTTCCATGATATGCCATTTGGTATGGGATTTTTAAAAGCGGTGCTAATGTTTGTGGTGTGCCATCTGTTGGAATGACAAGTGCAGTGCATTTTATTACTACATGCTTTAAAAACTAGATTCCAGTAGATGGAGTACTGCAAATGTTAACACTAAGGTCTACATTGATTACTTAGATTTTAACTCATGGTGGAACAGCTAGTTTAAAATGAAATCTACAGCACAATAAAATATGCCAAATGTAGAGTGGTTTGAGAACTTTCTAAATCCACTGTACACATTATGAATTATAATAACATTAATAGGTCATATTTACTGTGTAGTCCTCAGAAAAGTGAGGGGGTGTCAGCTTTAAACCACTGTATGCAACCATTTTCTGAGTCCACAAACTCTAGTAATGGTGATAGTGGGTTTTGATTTACCCCTGGCAGCATCTTGTGTAAGGCAGAATCCAGCTTTGCAAGGCTAAAATGACTCACATGGGGTTAATTGGGAGGACACCAGTTCATGTGACATACACATTTTTGAGATGAAAACTAGAATTCCAGGAGGAAACTCCAATACAAACACAGGGGTCCACAAAGTGGAATGGATTGGGAATTTGAACCCGAGACTTCCTGGGGCAGTCAGAGAGCAGCATTCTGAAACGCCCTTAGTCCACTTCAGGGTCACAGGGGTCTGTCCTGGCAGTATCAGGCAAAAGTCTGGGATCAGCCCTGGGCAGGACATCAGTCCTTTCATTATGTTTCATTTTAGTTCAGATCCGACAAAATGTAATCATTAATAAAGTAAAATACAAAGTACCTTTGTGCAGATGTCGTCCTCCTCCTCCATGATGGCCACTTTTAAACATCGGTGCACAGCTTAACAGGTTAACATAAGATCCCATTTCCAGGCCATTGACGGCCTTCAGTTCTTTTTATAGATTTCCACACAATAGTGGAAAATTCTGTGCAAGTTCTAAAGGCAGCTCTTGGCACACACCGGTGGTCACTGGCGGCAATCACAGAAAGCACAGCACTGTTGGCCCGACAGACAATTCATGTGACCCTGGTTGTCACAGATACCTGACAAAAGCGCGTGACGGCTGGCATCAGAGGCCACTCATTGTGCCCGTCTGGAAAGCCGACAACTCAGCCTTTTTGGATTTGTATGCCTGCACAGCTGCTTTCTTTCATCACTTTGTTGCCATTTCTAGAAAATGTTCTTTGAACGTTCAAATATTTAATGTTTAACCAGATCTGAGGTGCTAAAACAAGTTCAAACGGACATATCTGATATATACAGAATTCCAAAAAGAAGTAGGTGTCAGTCTGATGTTAACGCATCCTTTGATTTCCACGGTTATTTGAAAGGGTAGGCAGTAGCGGTGGCAGTCACATTGTCACCAGCACAAAGTAAAGAGAAATTCTTACTTGATGTACGATGAACTTGGAACACTTCACACTCTGGGGTCGTGACAAACAAGACAGTAATACAAAGACTAATGCTGTGATTAGAAAAAAACGAAGGCGAAGTAAGGATATAAAGATAAGAATATTAACAAGCTGGTCAGATTTACAGGTGACACCAAAATAAGAGGAAGGGCAGATCATACCGAGTGAGCTGAACCATCACAGAGGGACCTGGGCAGCATACAGGCACGGCCACACGAAATTGAATCTCAGTAAATATAACAAAAAGAGAGTGCAAGCAGGGTGGAGACGGTGGAGAAGAGTGTCAGGAGTGATTTGTCACACCAAGAGTGTAAGGGAAGGTCTACAGGACAGTAGTGAGACCAGCTATGTTATATGGGTGGGAGACGGTGGCACAGGCAGACAGAGCTGGAGGTGGCAGAGTTAAAGATGCTAAGATCTGCATTCGGTGTGACGAGGACGGACAGGATTAGAAGTGAGGACATTAGAGGGTCAGCTCAAGTTGGATGGTTGGGAGACAAAGTCAGAGAGGCGAGATTGTGCTGGTTTGGACTTGTGCAGAGGAGAGATGCTGGGTGTATTGGGAGAAGGGTGCTAAGGATAGAGCTGCCAGAGAAGAGGAAGGCCTAAGAGAAGGTTTATGGATGTGGAGAGAGAAGACGTGCAGGTGATGGTAGGTGTGACAGAGCAAGGTGACCAGGACAGGAAGATATGGATCAAGTTGATCTGCTGTGGTGACCCCTAACGGGAGTAGTTGAAAGAAGCAGAGGAACAAGAAATGTAATGTAAAATGTAAATGTTGGATTTTGCTGAAGATACCAAGCTCAAGGATTGGCAAATAACCAGGAATCTTTTTAATCATCACAGAGGGACTTGAACGGCAGACAGGCTTGGGCAGATCTGTGGCAGATGAAATTTAATGTCAGGAAATAAAACTAAACACTAGATGTGAATACGCTATGGCGCACCTTATAAGGGGGACCCGGGAGTTTGCAGATGTTTTCGCAGATGATACCAATCTTGACGGATTGGCAGATCATCGAGAATGCATCAAGTCTTTACAGAGGGACATGGACGTCATACAGGTTTGGGCAGATGGAATTTAATGTCAGTAAATGGAAAGTATTACACGGTGGAAGTAAAAATGTTAGATTTAAATACACAGTCGGAGGTCTTAAAATCAAAAGTACACCTCATGTGAAGGATTGAGGAGTCGTAGTGGACTCATCACTATCAACTGCCAGACAGTGTTTGGAAGCCATGAAGAGAACCTAACAGAATGTCAGGTTATATAGCGCCTTGACATGTGCAGTACGAGTCACAGGAGGTTCTGCTCAAACCTTATAACACACTGGTGAGGCCTCATCTGGAGTCCTGTGTGCAGTTTGGGTCTCCATAAAGACACAGCAGCACAAGAGAAGGTCCAGAGAAGAGCGACTAGGCTGATTACGAGACTTGGACAGCAGACAGGCTTGGGCAGATTTGTGGCAGCAGATGAAATTTAATTTCAGTAAATGTAAAGTATTACACGTAGGAAGTGAAAATGTTAGGTTTGAATACACAATGGGGGGTCTGAAAATCAAAAGTACGCCTTATGAGAAGTCATAGTGGAGTCCAAGCTATTGACTGCCAGACCGTGTTCAGAAGCCATTAAGAAGGCTAACAGAATGTCAGGTTATATAGCGCCTTGACGTGTGGAGTACAAGTCACAGGAGGTTCTGCTCAAGCTTTATAACACACTGGTGAGGCCTCATCTGGAGTCCTGGGTGCAGTTTTGATCTCCAGGCTACAAAAAGGACATAACAGCACTAGAAAAGATCCAGAAAAGAGCAACTAGGCTGATTGAGGGCTACAGGGGATGAGTTAGGAGGAAAAAATCAAGGATTTGAAACCTTTAACCATGTAATGTAAGTAAATGTAAAGAATTACACATAGGAAGTAAAAATGTGAGGTTTGATTACACAATGGGAGGTCAGAAAATCGAGAGTCCACCTCATGAGAAGGACTTAGGAGTTGTAGTGGACTCTAAGCTAGCGACTTCTCGACAGTGTTCAGAAGCCATTAAGAAGGCTAACAGAATGTCAAGTTATATAGCGCCTTGATGTGTGCAGTACAAGTCACAGGAGGTTCTGCTCATCTTTATAACACACTGGTGAGGCCTCATCTGGAGTCCTGTGTGTGGTTTGGGTTTCCAGGTTACAAAAAGGACATAACAGCGGGAGAAAACGTCCAGAGAAGAGCGACCAGGCTGATTCCACGGCTACAAGGGATGAGTGATGAGGGAAGATTCATGGGCTTGAGACCTTTAACCATGTAATCTAGTTAAATGTAAAGAATTACACATAGAAATTAAAAATGTGAGGTTTGACTACACAATGGGAGGTTGGAAAATCAAGAGTCCACCTCATGAGATGCATCTGTATGTTGGCATTTTGCTTCACCACCAACCATTCATCAAACATTGAAGCGAGCACACTGTGAAGCAGCTGGAATGGGAATCAGCACCTTCAAATCCGAGACCATGGTCCTCAGCCGGAAAAGGGTGGAGTACCCTCTCAAGGTTGGGGAAGAGATCCTGCCCCAAGTGGAGGAGTTCAAGTATCTCGGGGTCTTGTTCACGAGTGAGGGAAGAATTGAGCGTGAGATCGACAAGCGGATCGGTGCGGCATCCACAATGATGCGGGCTCTGCATCGGTCTGTCGTGGTGAAAAAAGAGCTGAGCCGTAAGGCAAAGCTCTCAATTTACAAGTCAATCGACGTTCCTACCCTCACCTATGGTCATGAGCTGTGGGTAGTGACCGAAAGATTGAGATCACGAATACAAGCGGCTGAAATGAGTTTCCTCCGCAGGGTGTCTGGGCTTTCCCTTAAAGATAGGGTGAGACGCTCAGTCATCCGGGAGGGGCTCAGAGTAGAGTAGAGCCGCTTCTCCTCCGCATCGAGAGGAGTCAGATGAGGTGGCTCGGGCATCTGATCAGGATGCCTCCTGGACGCCTCCCTGGTGAGGAGTTCTGGGCACGTCCAACTGGGAGGAGGCCCCGGGGAAGACCCAGGACACGCTGGAGGGACTATGTCTCCTGGCTGGCCTGGGAACGCCTTGGGATTCTCCATGAAGAGCTGGAAGAAGTGGCCGGGGAGATGGAAGTCTGGGCATCTCTGCTTAAGCTGCTGCCCCCGCGACCCGACCCCGGATAAGCGGAAGAGGATGGATGGGTGGATGGACATCGATCCCATAGGATCCGCAAAGCAACTTTCCGTCACATGTGGATAGTAAACAGAGACTCTGATGTCACATTCCGACTTTTATCACACTGCGCCCCCGACTTTTTGCTGGTACTGCAACTCGTGCGCGCGTTGTGTTAATTTCTGACGACCTGCTCAGAGGACGTGTCAAATGAACGCAGGGCACGCGTGGCAGCCAGTATGCATGTGCGTACGCGTTCTGAATGTAAAGTACAAACGAGCCCTAAGGTGGAAATGCTATCTACTGCACCACCATGCCAACGCTAATTGCTCTTTTTCCACGTAGTGTGCACACCACTCACTATGGAGCTAAAACTGGTGGCCACTTCAAAAAATAAAAAATAAAAAAAAGATATTTTCTATAAGGAGGACAAGACCAAATGAGGCAGAGTGAGAAGATCATCGAGCAGGACGACTGGGAAACAAAAGCAAAGGAGTGAAAGGCTGAGCATGCTGGGATTGAAAACAAACTAATATTCACTGGTGGAAGAAGTGAAAGAAAAAGCAAAAAAAAAGGAACGTCTGAATGGCGAGAGAAAGAAACGAGCGATACTAGCAAAGCAATGCAGGCGGCCCGTCGCCTATCTCCGGTGTCTGACGTATTCGGTTTCTCCCACAAGGTAATTATTCTTTCAGCATATCAGTTAACATGTCATCTTGTTACTCCTTTTAAATAAGTTACATTCCCAGCAATTAAGTATTTGATTTTTTCGTTCTGAGCAGCAATAGCATTGTTGCTTCTCAGTTCCAGTGACCTGGCCTTGTCCGTCCATCCATTTTACGTATCCAGAGCAGGGTCGCAGGAAACCTGGCGTCTATCCCAGCAGGCATCTGTGCTGAGTGTAAAGGGCTTCAATGGTTTTTAAACATTATATGGCGTGTTCTACAGGTGACGCAGTGCTTAATACTGATGTCCCACTATGGAATTCAAATCATGGCCCTAGATTAATGGTAAAATGCTTAAGTGATGATTTTTAAAGATTATATAACACTAGCTGTATAAGCCCAGGGGTCTCACACTGAAAAAAGTATGACCTCCATTCAACTTAAAATAATGAAGGTAATGATTCACACTTAATATTTTCAATCTGAACCAATATAATTCTTTCAATCTTATTGAACCCACAATTTTTAAGTTGAGGCAAATCATTTAAAGTGATTGGGTGTAATTCACTTGTTTTATACTGAAGTAAATCAATTTTTTAAGTTGTTACAATTTAAAATGGTTTATTTGTCGTAACCTGTTTTTATGCTATTAGAAATATTATGAACATAACACATTCCAACGCTGTGCTTTTTACATTTATTTAAAAATCTACTGCAAATACTCAAGCATTTTCCAGTGAAAACCTTAAATATACAACAGAAAATGATTAAACATTTCTACAGCTTTCTTGAAAGTATGTTTTATTACGAGTTCTTATACTTAAAATTAACAGTTGAGAAACAGGGTTACTTACCCAGAAATCCTCCGTTATGAAAATGTCCAGACCTGCATAGCCACGTCCACTCCACTCAGGAAAGTCTTCTTCTTCTTTGGCAGTTGGAAAGCCAGCACGCTGGAAAGTTTGACCGGAAGAATATACAGTGTGAACGCTGGCCCGGACACAGACAGACGGACAACATATTTTGCACCCACACACTGTTTATTTACACTATATACAAAGTTAATGTTACGTGCACTCACAATCCCCAGTGCCTCTTGCACCGATTTCCCCAAAGTCCAGGACCCACAGTCTTTGTGCCTTCCTGGCCACCTACCGTCCTCTCTCTCCAGCTCAATCCTGCTACCTCCCGACATCCACCAATGACTGGAGGGAGGCAGCCCCTTTTATGGGAACCCGGATGGGCTCCAGCTGCTTCCCGGCACTTAACTTTGGCCACACCCCTGTGTGGTGGAAGTGCCGGGCTCCCGGGATAAATAGGCACTGGCACGGGTCCCTACAGGGCTGGGCTTCAAAGCCCCCTACCCGAGGCCTCCTGCATAACCAGGACGGACGCCCCTTCTCAGTCTGGAGGAGGCACACGCCCTCCTCTGGTCCTCCAAGGCGTCCCGGCCGAGCTCCAGCCTCGGCCGAGGACCACACGGGATGAACCGGCATAGGGGCACCGCCTGGCGGTGGCCACGGGTCCCTACAGGGCTGGGCTTCCAAGCCCCTTACCCGAGGCCCTCAATATAACCAGGACGGACGCCCCCTCGCGGTCTGGAGGAGGCACAAGCCCTCCTCTCCTCCTCCTGGGCGTCCCCGGCCGGGGACCACAACAGTTAGGTACATAAATATTTGGATAGAGACAACTGTTTTCTCATTTCGGTTCTGCACATTAGCACAATGAATTTTAAATGACACAACTCCAATGCAGTTGAAGTGCAGACTTTCAGCTTTAATTCAGTGAGTTGAACAAAACGACTGCATAAAAATGTGAAATAACTGAAGTATTTTTTTTTAACACATTCCCTTCATTTCAGGGGCTCAAAAGTAACTGGACAATTGACTTAAAGGATATTTCATTGGCAGGTGCTGTCAATTATTAATTATCAATTAAGCAGATAAAAGGCCTGGAGTTGATCTGAGGTGTGGTGCTTGCATGTGGAAGATTTTGCTATGAACAGACAACATGCGGTCAAAGGAGCTCTCCATGCAGGTGAAAGAACATTAGAACATTAGAACACTCCAGACGAGAACAGGCCATTCAGCCCAACAAAGCTTGCCAGTCCCATCCACTTATTTCCTCCAAGAAGCCATCCTTAAGCTGCGAAAACTGAAGAAACCCATCCGAGAAATTGCTACAATATTACGAGTGGCAAAATCTACAGTTTGGTACATCCTGAGAAAGAAAGCAAGCACTGGTGAACTCAGCAGCGCACAAAGACCTGGACGTCCACAGAAGACAACAGTGGTGGATGATCGCAGAATCATTTCCATGGTGAAGAGAAACCCCTTCACAACAGCCCACCAAGTGAACAACACTCTCCAGGGCTTGGTCGGCATATCGATATCCAAGTCTACCATAAAGAGAAGACTGCATGACAGTAAATCCAGAGGGTGCACTGCAAGGTGCCAGCCACTCATAAGCCTCGAGAATAGAAAGGCTAGATTGAACTTGCTAAAGAACATCTAAAAAGGCAGCACAGTTCTGGAAAAACATTCTTTGGAGAGATGAAACCAAGATCAACCTCTACCAGAATGACGGCAAGAAAAAAGGCGTGGAACAGCTCATTATCCAAAGCATAGCACGTCATCTGTAAAACACGGTGGAGTCAGGCAGTGTGATGGCTGCCAGAGGCACTGGGACATGAGTGTTTATTGATGAGGTGACACAGGACAGAAGCAGCCGAATGAATTCTGAGGTGTTCAGAGACGTACCGTCTGCTCAAATCCAGCTAAATGACATCAAATTGATTGGGCGGCGGGCGTTTTATGATACAGATGGACAATGACCCAAAACACACAGCCAAAGCAACCCAGGAGTTTATTAAAGCAAAGAAGTGGACAATTCTTGAATGGCCAAATCAGTCACCTGATCTTCACCCAACTGAGCTTGCATTTCACTTGTTGAAGACTAAACTTCGGACAGAAAGGCCCACAAACAAACAGCAACTGAAAGTAAAGGCCTGGCAGAGCATTAAAAAGGAGGAAACCCAGCATCTGGTGATGTCCAGGAGTTCAAGACTTCAGGCTGGCATTGGTTTTCAACCAAGTATTAGAAATGAACATTTTATTTCCAGTTATTTAATTTGTTCAATTACTTTTGAGCCCCTGAAATGAAGGGATTGTGTTCAAAAAATGCTTTAGTTGCCTCACATTTTTATGCCATCGTTTTGTTCAACTCACTGAATTAAAGCTGAAAGTCTGCACTTCAGCTGCATCGGAGTTGTTTCATTTAAAATTCATTGTGCTAAAGTACAGAACCAAAATGAGAAAAAAATTGTCTCTGTCCAAATATTTATGGACCTAACTGTGCAAACGGCCCCTCACACACAGCACACGAACAACCTAAAATATTAGGTTAACTGAAATAGGATCTTTATGTTTATTTCCTCCACCATAACTTACTTTGATTGAGATCTGAAACCAAATATTTTAAGGCCTTGTTCACACGGGCGTTAAGTTTTTGGATAAACGAACTTCCTCTGAACGTCCTAGACGTTTATGTTGCATTTTGTGGTGGCGATCGATTGACTTCTACACCTGCGTTCGTTTGTCTCTGTCTAACGCCAGCCTGCAGCCCAAATTGTAGTTTGTGTGTTAACCTGTGGAGGCAGTGTCGGGAACTGGATATGAAAGCCCGTGTCGTTTTATTTGAGGTGCCTCCTTTCAATATGGACCATTTTGCTATGTTAGATATTAATCTTCTTGTTTTAAAAATACTCGTAATACGGCGGCGTAGGGAGAGAAAAAATCGCCGCCGCTACTGGGTTCATCCTCTGACTGCACAACGTCGGGTTAAAGGAAGTTTTTTTGTGCTTTATGAAGAAATGCGAAAATTACCGCGCAAGTTTTTTAATTACTGTCGGATGTCGGTTTCCACTTTTGATTGTCTGCTGCAGCTGTGCAATGCCACATTGCACGCCGATCCACCAATATGCGACTTGGTGTTAGCCCCGAAGAGAGACTTTGAGGTAAGGAAACAGTAGTCGAGTGTGCGCTTACACCGGTGTTATGCACGGAAATGCCTCCCCAACCCAACCGCTCCTCCGAAGCGTAAAATAAACGCGCAGAAAACGAACTAGAAGCGGTTTCTTTGCGTTCGTTGGCTTTTGAACGCCAAGAAAAAGCTGCATGCAACGTTTTTTTGATGCCGTATAAACGCGCAGCCGGACAAACGCACGTCACCAAAGCACGTGTGAACACTCTCATTGACTCCTACGTGTAGAAAACACTCGGCGCTTGATCCGCGCTCACCGGACTCTACGAACGAAAAAAAAACACTCGATTTTAACGCCCGTGTGAACAAGGCCGGTTACCACTCTTGCAATACGAGTGTTGTCAATTGCCCCAATTACATTAAAAACAGACAATTCTGAAAATTGTCATTTTTTGTTGACATGTATAATAAAAACCATTTAGAAGCTGAATATAGCACCTCGTCATTTGTTTATGGATTGCAGCATAGCTGGCATGATGGAGCAGAAAAACTGGCTGAGATATTCCTGACCTGTTGACCAGTTCTTTCTGGTAGGCGCCTGTTGCCAGAAATCCAATCATTGTGAAAACCTCCATACGAACAGGTAGAACCCAATTTTGGACAGTGTATCTTTCTAACACCAGGGCCATCTCAGCACATTGTCCCAAGAGAATGGATAATGGGAGCCTAAACTGGCTCATAAGCCAGTCGTCATCATCGTTGGCAAAACAAATCCATCTGGTCCCTTCATATCTGACCATCTGAATAATCATCAAGCACCATCAAACAATACATTGTCACGCGCCAGAGGGTCATCTTCCAAGCTCACATAACGTATATTGTACCACCCCAGGACTAGAGGGGGCGCTGTCGCTAACAGTCTTGTCTTCTTTATCCCCCCTTACAGTGCAAAGAAGCTGCCCCTTGAGGGCAAAACAAGCCAAGGAAACCCCATCCCTTCAGGTTTGGCTGAAATAAAAGGGAGACGTCCCTACAAGGTGGCGTCTCATTTGGACCTGAGAGCCCAACTGTCAGGAACAACTCTAGATCAGTCCTATCCAGAAATACCACTAGAGGGTGATAGGAGCCCGTTGCTACCGTGCCACCACGTACCTGTTAAGTTCATTTTTTGTTTCCGATTGCGATTAAACAACTTTTACCCCAACTATTGTGGGACTTGCTTTGCCTACTCAGGTGGTTCGGCATGTGGAGGGGGTGACAACGCGTTATCAGCGCATACTCCCAACCGCCCTCTCTCTCTCTCTCTCTCTGTCTCTTTCTGCTGTGAAAGGATTCCACGCAATACAGAGAAAGGTTTGGGGGCACCCACCCATATACAGTATTTGACATAGGATGCCAAAATGGAGGTTTGCGGTTCAAAAATGATACAAGTCTTAACAGACAGGCAAACATGGTGGTTTTAAAGCCAGGCAGGGGAAGTGATGTCATCGGGGCAGAAACTGGAAGTGATGTTATCGGGTCCGGAACCAGAAGTGATGACATCAGGCCCTGGAACCGGAAGTGACATCATCAAGTCCAGGCGAAATTTCCCTTGGTTGGTCTGCCGATGTAAAAAAAAAGGAAGGATCAGTGCATTCTGCCACCTCCTGGTCTGGCATGGAATTATCTCTCTCTGAGCCCTTCAGTTGCCTCCCATGCGCACGTGTGTGACCTGCCTACCCACTCGCCCCCCCTTAAAACATGTTGTGTCAAGCCATTAGGTTATAAATTGACTATAGGCAGGGAGTAAATCACACCTGAGCTATTGATGCACTTTGGCTCCTAATCCTTACAAGTGACAACGGGTAGTCGATAAAATCTGACAAAAGCACAAAACGTTCTTCAGTGCACATTCGCAGCACTGGCCCTCTTAAAAGAGAGCTAGAATACGGTCTGTACATCATCCATCCATTTTCTAACCCGCTGAATCCGAATACAGGGTCATGGGGGTCTGCCGGAGCCAATCCCAGCCAACACAGGGCACAAGGCAGGAACCAATCCTGGGCAGGGTGCCAACCCACAGCAGGACACACACAAACACACCCGCACACCAAGGCCAATTTAGAATCGCCAATCCACCTAACCTGCATGTCTTTGGATTGTGGGAGGAAACCGGAGCGCCCGGAGGAAACCCACGCAGACACGGGGAGAACATGCAAACTCCACGCAGGGAGGACCCGGGAGGGGAACCCAGGTCTCCTAACTGCGAGGCAGCAGCGCTACCACTGCGCCACCGTGCCGCCCTCTGTACATCATAATCATTACATTTGAGGTGTAATGTGTTTGTCACATCGCCATACATTATAATAACGATATGGGGGTATTCACTCACCGGCCACTTTATTAGGTACACCTTGCTGGTACCCCGTTGGACCCCCTTTTTGCCTTCAGAACTGCCATAATTCTTTGTGGCATTGATCCAACAAACATTCTTCAGGGATTGTGGTCCATATTGACATGGCAGCATCACGCAGTTGCTGCAGATTTGTCAGCTGCACATCCATGATGTGATTCTCCTGTTCCACCACATCCCAAAGGTGCTCTGTTGGATTGAGATCTGCTGACTGTGGAAGCCATTTGAGTCCAGTGAACTCTTTGTCATGTTCAAGAAACCAGTTTGAGATGATTTGAGCTTTGCTACATGGCACCTTATCCTGCTGGAAGGAGCCATCAGAAGATGGGGACACTGCGGTCATAACGGGATGGACATGGTCAGCAACAACACTCAGGTAGGCTGTGGCATTTCCACAATGCTCAGTTGGTACTGAGGGGCCCAAAGTGCACCAAGAAAATATCCCCCACACCATTCCACCACCATCAAACTAAATCATTGATACAAGGCAGGATGGATCTATACTTTCAAGATGTAGGTGCCATATTCTGACTCAAAAATCTGAAGGTCACAGCAGAAATCGAGACTCATCAGACCAGGTGATGTTTTTCCAGTCTCCTGTTTCCCAATTATGGTGAGCCCGTGTGGATTGTTGCCTCAGTTGCCATTCTTAGCTGACAGGAGTGGCACCCGGTGTGGTCTCCTGCTGCTGTAGCCCATCTGTTTGATGTGTTGTGTGTTCAGAGATGCTCTTCTGCCCACCTCGCTTGTAACAAACGCTTATTTGAGTTCCTGCTGCCTTTCAATCAGCTCAGACCAGTCTGGCCATTCTCCTCTGACCTCTGGCATCAACAAGGCCAAAGGATATTTTCCCTGTTTCCAGGTCATTCTCTGTAAACCCCTAGAGATGGCTGTATGAGAAAAATCCCAGTAGATCAGCAGTTTCTGAAATACTCAGACCAGCCTGTCTGGCACCGACAACCACACCACATTCAAAATCACTTCAGTCCCCTTTCATCCCCAATCTGGTGCTCAGTTTGAACTTCAGCAGGTCATCTTGACAAGGTCTACATGTTGAAATGCGATGTGACTGACTGATTAGATATTCATGTTAACAAGCAGTGGAACAGGTGTACCTAATAAAATAGCCTGTGAGGAGAGGAGAGGCGTTGGGAGGCAGCGCTTCTGCGTAATGTTTCTGTATTTAGTTTTGCTTTAACGCCATTTTGTGACTTTGTCACTATGCCACTGGTCAGTTGTTATGGGATTGGCCACATGGGTCACAGCCATGCCACCAATTACAAAGTGAGGTTAAAAGGGTTGTTTTTTTTTGGCCAAGTTTGTAGGTAAAGCCTCAGAGACTGTTTAGTGTTAACCGAACTCCTGAAAGCCTCTTTTTAATGATTGTTGCACATACCTTTATAACTTCGATTTTTGCATTGTGTTTCAGGCGCCTCTGAAAGTGCAACTTCCTGGCTACGACCCTGGCATTTTTTGCTTGACTATGTCTGATTTCCTAGTCCTCTCTTTTCTTCTGAGACAGTACAATAACAACAAGTAAGCACATCTGAGATGTTAAATGTCACAGTACACAACCTCCCCTTGTTGGGTATGTCAGATTTGACAACTGCAATGCTGATCTCATGACCAGACCACGCCAATTCACACGACTAAAAATCGCTGGGCATGTCAACGTTAGTAAATGTGTGGATGAACCTTCTATCACAGTCAAGCGCGCCCCTTTTTGTGACAGTTTTGTGACAGTTTGAGAGAATCTGGCAGACCATTCCCAAATTCAGGTGTGCGTGATGTCAAACCAAGAGAGCTCCAGGCTTCAGTGGCTGCCAAAGGGGCTTCGAAGAGCAAAGGGCCTGGAAAGTTGTGTCGACTGGAAAGTTCTGTTTTTTATTTTTAAGAAATTTGCAAATATTTCTAAAAAATTGCTTTTGCTTTGTCATTCTTGGGCAATGAGTGTTGCTTGATGTGAGGGAAAAAATGAATTTAAATGATTTTAGCACAAGGCTGCAACATATCAAAATGTGAAAAAACACTGAAGGTACTGTAACAAGACATTAACAAGAGCTACTTATGGTCTTAATAACACAAAGTGTGGTGGCCGCTTATCATTGAATTGTGAAATACTAAAATAACTCCACTTACCGTATGTCACTTAAGTAGGTGATAATACATCTCTTATTATTGCATACTTCAGTATAAGGCTTGCGAATACTTACTTAATACTTAATAAGGCCCAATGTAGCTCTCATATTTAAAAGAAATTTTACTAGCAGACTACTAGCTCTTAATATGCTGCACTGCACAGCGAGGAGTAACCACTTCAGTGACACTTTGAAGTCTTATTGTGGTAACGTGTGTTTAAGGGGTCCATGGCAGTGTGTGTGTTCTATTTAAAAAAAAGTGTGCTCGGGCTCTGGGATGGGCATAGATGTGCGTGATAGCATGGGCGGGCAGCCCCATGGGTGCTGATTGGGAAATTGGCTTATTGCAGTTTCACATGCTGAGCAACCAGTACAGCTGGTTTCCTCATTAGCACTGTGGGGTTCACAATTAAGGCACCGGCGCTAGGGGACGATCAACTGTCAGGGCGCCCCTCGGTGAGCATCTGTGGTCTTTTCATCAATACCACCCAAAGAAAAAATGGAATATCCGTGAGTCAAAATGACCATTATATAGTGCCTTTCAAATATCTATCTATCTATCTATCTATCTATCTATCTATCTATCTATCTATCTATCTATCTATCTAATTAAGTAATGCCTTTCATCTATCTATCTATCTATCTATCTATCTATCTATCTATCTATCTATCTATCTATCTATCTATCTATCTATCTATCTAATTAAGTAATGCCTTTCATCTGTCTATCTATCTATCTATCTATCTATCTATTTAAATAGTGCCTTTCAAATATCTATCTATCTATCTATCTATCTATCTATCTATCTATCTATCTCTCTAATCCTGCCTACTACACTATCTATCTATCTATCTATCTATCTATCTATCTATCTATCTATCTATCTATCTATCTAAATAGTGCCTTTCAAATATCTATCTATCTATCTATCTATCTATCTATCTATCTATCTATCTATCTATCTATCTATCTATCTATTATATAGTGCCTTTCAAATATCTATCTATCTATCTATCTATCTATCTATCTATCTATCTATCTATCTATCTATCATATAGTTCCCTTCATATCTATCTATCTATCTATCTATCTATCTATCTATCTATCTATCTATCTATCTATCTATCTATCTATCTATCTATCTATCTATCTAGCTGTGACCGCAGGTGTAAAACTAGTGCTACCAGTGCAGCATATTTGTACTGTGTTGTTGCCACACTAGCTTCTTGTTTGCTGAGAAAGAATAAAATGAACTAAACCAAAGAATCCAAACAATGTCCTATGGATCTTCTTCGATTTCCCGGTCAAATATCGTCTGTGTTGACTGTGCATTTTCCCTGTTTTCTGCATGGATTTCCCAAAGGGATTCCAGTCTATAGTTACCTCCCACAAACAGGATTGTGGGAAACCTGATCCGCTTCAGGCAAACAATGTGTAGTGACGCACACACCCACTGTCACTCATTCCCAGTAATGTCACCAGCTATACAGGCAGGCATGTCTATTTTATAGTGCCTTTCATATCTGTCTATCTATCTATCTATCTGTCGGTCTGGTAACTTAGGTGCAAAGCTATATAGTGCTTTTCATGTCTACCTTATTAACTCATTTTCATATCTTTTAATCTACCTTTCTTGATAACCTAGGTGTAAACGTATGTAGTGCCTTTTGCTTTTTTTGTTTTCATCTACTTTATAGTGCCTTTCTTATCTGTCTGTCTAATTATTACTGATTTTCATAACTATATATTTACCCTTTATAATGCCATGCTTGTCAATCCTATTTATCTCCTTTCATATCTGTCTTGTATAGCGCTGTTCCTAACGATCTTTGTATGTATTCAACAATGTTTTTCATTGGCTAGCTGTCTAGCATTGCGCATGCGCTTGTTCTGTTTTTATCTTTGAGTACTTGCGGGAGGAAAGGGCGAGTCAAGTGATAGAATCAAAGTGCAAGCTCTTAAAAAACGCCTGTTACATTATTCTGAGATATTACAGTTAATGTAGTCTTTAATTTTGGTTAAGCACAGGTGCAGAAGTCAGCACCCGGGGACTAGGGTTCGATTCCTGAATTCTCTGTGGGAGTGGCACGTTCTCGCTCTTACCCACATTTCTTCTCTTCCATCTTTGCAGACGTGCCTGCTAGTAGAGCTAGTGGTGTCTCATAATTACCCTGCTAGGAGTGAGAGTGGATGTGTGCGTGACCGCGCATCGAGCGGAGCCGACTAATTTTTGCCTGACGCTCGAAGCGGCTCTGGTTTCCCACAATCCTGTCAGTGGGAGGTAACCGTAGATCGGAATCCCTGCGGGAAATCCAAGTAGAAAACGGGGGGAAATTCACAGTCGACACGGGCGATATTTGACCGCGAAGTCGAGGAAGAGCCATAGGACGGTTAAGGGTCAATTTAGTTTAGGTCCGTTTATTCTTTTCCCTGTCAACAACAAACTTCCCGTGACAGCAATACAATATACTACATTGGTAGGGCTAGTTTTACACCTGCGGGACAGAAGATAGATTGATATATTTGTAAAAGATGAAAGATGCTACACACATATCAAACGCTCTGTCTTCAAGTAACGGGTCCTCGTTTAGCAGGTTTATTCAGACGTCAACAAAGCTTAGTGCCTGCAGCTGATATGCTGCTAGTACCCAAACGCCAGCAGATCGTTTGCCTCCTTTGGTATTTATTTACAATGTCAGTGAAAAATAATGCTGGAATTTAAAGATGATCAAAACGACCATCGCGAGATAGCTGTTTTGAAAACCGAGTAAGTGTATGCATCGGATATTTATTCTACCTGACATTTGAAACCTTGCGACGTTATCGGGTAATGAGCGGCTTTGACGTCGTCGCCTGAGTCACTAGCCGTGCTCTGTTGTCTTTTCGAGGTATTCATAAAAAACAGTTTCCATAGCAACCAAGCCTCCAGCTACCAGAGGCTCAGAGGACCGAAGCGTTTATTTCTGCTCACAGTTAATGGACTCAAAAATAACCTGTAGCGCCAGTGAGGCATTTAGAGATAAAAAAAAAAAAATTCACTGATTTCCACAGATCGATCCATTAGTGTTTGTCTTTAATTCGGTATTCACGCAGTAGTTTAATTTGTCTCAAGAGGCTCATGCACCGAAGTCATTAATCCGCGAAAAGGATATGCCACTTTATTTGTATTATATGACGTAACCGCGTCCTTATAACATCGATCAAGGGGGTCTTGAACTTCGCTCCTACAGGGCTGTAGTGGAGGCCAGCCTCCTTCCAACTGACTTCTCAATTCGAGTTAATCATGTGTACATGAAAACCATTCCTTTTTAAGCTTTGCGATTTTCTCTTTCTGTCTCCGGAAAGTACAGTGTCGTGAACATGTATTGACCCCCTATTTTTGCTTACTTATCTTCTCTATAATAAAAGGCAAGCGAAGGATCATTGTCCGGAATATGCGCTTTCATTTTTGGACTAGTGACCTATGAATTTTGACTAAAAAAATTCTTAATGTTTTCGGTCAGAACCATAAAGGATTCTGTCCCCTATCTGACCCAAACCCCCACTTTCAAAATGGCGGCCACGTGTTTTGTCCTGTTTTTGCGCTGAACGTCTGCGCATGCAAAAAATTGGAGAATGAAATCTTAAGAGGAACATATGATACCTGTTGAATCGATTAAGGGCTGCCCCAAGTCCCTAGCCCTTATAGTGCCAGAAATAGAAATACTTTTTTTTTCTCTCATAACCATAAACGGGTCAGACCCATATATATATATATATATATATATATATATATATATATATATATATATATATATATATATATATATATATATATATCAATAATTAATGTTTTTTTTTTCCCAGCAAAACCGAATCAATATATGCATCGAATCAAATTAAAAATAGGAGCCATCCCCACGGCCGGATTAAGACGAAATTGGGCCTGATGCTGCAGCGCAAAAAAGGTCTATTTTTTCTCGGCATTGGTGCTCGTGCATTCGACACTCACCACACATGCGCACTCAGACCGACCCAGGAGCCTTAAGCGCTTGCGACGCAACCAGCCAGCCTTTATTGAACATGAAGAATAATAACGACGTAGTATCGTAACAACTCAAGATTAACATCAAACTATGTAACATCAAAATTCAACAGCAATTGTCTGAAACGTGCACTTAATGCAGAAAACCTAATAATGAAATACATAAAAATTCGCAATTCTCTTACAAAACAGAGTAAGAAAAAATGAATGTGCAGAGACATTGGGCCAAAGTGACTCAGTTCAGGCTCTTGAGGGTAAAAATTTGTCCATGATTTAAATTTCATAATAGACCAGAATCCTGTCGAAGATTTAAAAAATTCTAAACATCCATGCCGAGCCCGCGGGCCGGCTTTTAGTTTTACCGTTGCAGATAACCATTTAAATAGCCATCGATTTTTACTGTACAACTAACTTTCAAGGTGAAAAATTGACTACGTGGCACTTACCGAACAATAATAAAGTGGCAAGAATCCAAAAGATATTGCAAAAAATGCAGCTAAATTAATAAACTGTTTAACGTAAAATTGATAGCATTAACTTGAAATCTTCGGTTAACAATAAACACAACGACATTATGGTTACATCACAGCGCAAAGAACAATAGTTACTGTATAATAAGTAACGATGTGTCTAGGCGTCTGAAAGTCAGACTCCAAACTTCATTCTAAGAATTATTTTGAGGTTAATATAGCAAAGGAAAACTGTTCATCTTCCGGAAAATTCTCGTCTGTTTTCATCTGGGCCTATTTCAGGAATGGGCCTAATGCTGGAGCATCAATAGCACCCACCTTAATCCGGTCCTGGCCATCCCCTGCGGCTTTGCCCTCGTATTAGTGAAACAGGACAGTGAGGAAGGCCCGCCTAGCTCTTTACTCCTGACGTCACGCTGCCCTTTCTCCACGGCCTGCAGCCTCCGTATCGGATTAGTGCCAAGATATCACTCCTGCAAGTGAACTCTGATTCTTAGCACAATGAGACAAGTCGCAAAATCAACCGGAATATTCAAGCAAATTATAGAAAAAACGATCTAACTCCGTTAAGTCATTCTCTCGTTTGCTAACTAAGCGGAGTTAAGGTTGCACCCCGAGGCAGACGCGTGAGTGAGGAGGGCCCGCCCCCCTCCCCACAGCCTGATGAGTCTCTCTCAGATTCACGCTAATAAATCGCTACTGCAAGCAAACTATGATACTTAGCGGGATGAGAAAGTCACAACATCAACGGAATCTTCAGGCAAATTATAGAAAAAAAGATCTAAATCCGTTAAATAGTTCTCTCGTTTGCTAGCTAAGCAGAGTTAAGGTTACGCCCCGAGGCAGACGCGTGAGTGAGGGGGGCCCCATAGCCCGATGAGTCTCTCTTGGATTCGCACTAATAAATTGGTACCGCAAGCGAACTATGATATTTAGCTAGATGAGAGAAGTCGCAAAATCATCCGGAATGTTCAAGCGTATTATAGAAAAAAACAACCTAAACCCGTTAAGTAGTTCTCTCATGAAAAGCTGACAAAACATACAAACAGGTCTAAAAAAAACTATAAGAATTTTCGTACTTGCACCACGAAATTTTGAAAACGTTTCTTAGCAAGCACCTATGGGCCAAGGGTGACATATTTTCCAAATTTCAAGTCCCAAGTCCACATGTTTCGGAAGATTTCATAATGAGTGAGTCAGTGGTATTTGGCTTTTATATACAGTATATAGATTGCAGGAACATCAATATGAAAATATGATTATGTAATGGAACAAGACTTATTTTTACATACTAAAACGTAATCTCATATTTGGAGAAGTTCTTACTGGACCTGCTAAAAGTCAAACAATCGTTACACCGCAGATTCTTTTGGATGATCAAAGTCCAGATATTCCTTTTCAACGTAAAACAATGACAATTTCCTATAAGAGTTGCATTTGCTATGACAACTAACAAGTCACAGTGACACACTCTTCAGAAAGTTGGAATTTACTTACCTAATCCTGTCTTCTCTCACATCAACAGCAACAACAACATTTATTTCTATAGCACATTTTCATACAAACAGTAGCTCAAAGTGCTTTACATAATAAAGAATAGAAAAATAAAAGACACAATTATAAAACAAAATAAATCAACATTAATTAACATCGAATAAGAGTAAGGTTCAATGGCCAGGGGGGACAGAAAAAAAAAAACTCCAGACGGCTGAAGAAAAAAATAAAATCTGTAGGGATTCCAGGCCAAGAGACCGCCCAGTCCCCTCTGGGCATTCTACCTAACATAAATGAAACAGTCCTCTTCGGATTTAGGGTTCTCACAGAAGGGCTTGATGAAGATGATGGTCACGTAGACTTCTGCCTTTTAATCCGTCCATCATTGTTGGTGCATCATGAAGCTTTGAGTAGGTGGAGGTGGCGCAGGCCACCACCACAAAGAAACCGGAAAAAGAAACAGAAGAGAGAGTAGGGGTCAGTACGGATTTTAGAGCCACCATGAATAGTTATTATGAGGAAATTGAATGTACAGAGTATCAGGATTAAGTTAAATTAAGTTAAATTGAAGTTATAAAAAGGCCATGTTAAAGTAATGTGTTTTCAGCAGTGTTTTAAAGTGCTCTACTGTATCAGCCTAGCGAGTTTCTATCAGTAAGCTATTCCAGATTTTAGGTGCATAACAGCAGAAGGCCCCGCCTCACCACTTCTGTTGAGTTTTGTTCTTGGAATTCTAAGGAGACACTCATTTGAGGATCTGAGGTTACGATTTGGAATATAACGTGTCAGACATTCCGATATATAAGATGGGCGAGATTATTTAAGGCTTTATAAACCATAAGCAGAATTTTAAAGTCAATCCTGAATGACACAGGTAACCAGTGTAGTGACGCTAAGACTGGTGTGATGTGTTCTGATTTTCTTTTCCTAGTTAGGATTCTAGCAGCTGCATTCTGCACTCGTTGCAAGTGATTTATGTCTTTTTTGGGTAGTCCTGAGAGGAGTGCGTTACAGTAATCTAGGCGACTGAAAACAAATGCGTAAACTAATTTCTCAGCATCTTTCCGTGATATAAGCGGTCTAACTTTACTTATGTTTCTTAAGTGAAAAAATGCTGTCCTAGTGATCTGATTAATATGCGATTTAAAATTCAGATTACAGTCAACAATCACCCCTAAGCTTTTTACCTCCGTCTTGACTTTTAATCCTAATGTATCCAGTTTATTTCTAATCACCTCATTGTATCCATTATTGCTAATCACTAAAATTTCAGTTTTCTCTTTATTTAACTTGAGAAAGTTACTATTCATCCATTCTGAGATACAAGTCAGACATTGTGCTAGTGAATCAAGAGAATCAGGGTCATCAGGAGCTATGATAAGTACAGCTGTGTGTCATCAGCATAGCTGTTGTAGCTCACGTTGTGCCCTGAGATAATCTGACCTAACGGAAGCATGTAGATTGAGAATAACAGCGGACCCAGGATAGAGCCTTGTGGAACACCATATCGGATATCATGTGTCTTTGAGTTGTAATTCCCACAACTAACAAAATATTTTCTCCCTGTCAGGTAGGATTCAAACCAATTTAAGACCGTGCCAGAGAGGCCCACCCATTGACTAAGGCGATTTCTAAGAATGTTGTGATCAATGGTGTCAAATGCAGCACTCAGATCTAAGAGGATGAGAACAGATAAATGGCCTCTGTCTGCATTTACCCGCAAGTCATTTACTACTTTAACGAGTGCAGTTTCTGTGCTGTGATTTGTTCTAAAACCGACTGAAATTTATCAAGAATAGCAGGTTTATTGAGGTGGTCATTTAACTGCATAATGACTGCCTTCTCCAGAACTTTACTTAAGAAAGGCAGGTTAGAGATGGGTCTAAAATTTTCAAGAGCCGAGGGTCAAGATTATGTTTCTTAAGTAGGGGTTTAACTACAGCAGTCTTAAGACAGTCTGGGAAGACCCCCGTATCTAGTGACGAATTTACTATGTCCAGAACATTATCAATTAGCACGCCTGATACTTCTTTGAAAAACCTTGTTGGTATTGGGTAAGGATGCAGGTGGAGGATTTTAATTGAAATATTATTTTCATTATTTATTATTTTTATTTATATTTTACATGGCAGGGGTGCAGCACAGAACACTGGGCCCTACACATAAGCTGGCTCTGTGGGCCCCTTCCTACTTTTCATTCCAGGCTTCAAGGCCCTGCCCATCCAGTGGACCCTGGATAATCATCAATCCCCCACTATGACACCCATGAATAAGGGACACTGTAGGTTTTTTTCTCAAGACCACCTTAACCTGAAAATGTCAAAGTTCAATCTGAGAAAACTGTGAGTCAAGGAAAACTAATATCAAGGAGATCCAAAGATTTTACTCAGAATGTTATTTATCCTGATGTTTAGTAACTTATGAAATGCAATACAAAGAAATATATACTTGATTTCCTTATTTTCTAATAAGTTATTTCCTATTTCTTAACTACCTAATAAGAGGATGGGTATTTGGTTTGGGGGCACGTCTCTGAGAATTAAAATAAAAAATTCTGCACATGGCGCGAGCTAAATCCTGGTGTCACATAATTGTTTTCCTTCTTCAAACATATTTTCTATAATACTAAAGACAACCTGAGTAAACACGATGTGCCATTTTTAAATAAATGTTTGAGGTATCTGCTGTGGGCTGGTGCCCTGCCTGGGGTTTGTTTCCTGCCTTGCGCCCTGTGTTGGCTGGGATTGGCTCCAGAAGACCCCTTTAGGATATAGCGGGTTGGATAATGGATGGATGGATGTTTGAGGTATTAAAGGAAAAAAATTTGAGCAACACACATGTGAAAAAGTAATTGCCCCCTAAGTCACTCGATCAACAAATGAACAAAATAAGGCAGATCTTGTATGAAACTAATAAAGCTTAAGCTTTGGGGTTCCTAACCCTGGAGGGGGCCCAAACTGCTTAAAGATTTTAGGTGTCTACTGTATTAGGAGACATTTAACAAAAATAATAATGTAGTGTAATTCAGTACTGCGATGTTAATCAAAATCTGAGCTGATGTGGTTACATTTTTTAAAAATGTAGATGTGAGCATCAGTAGGCTCTTTGCGCCCTAGGAACCAAGTTACCTGAACTATTCTCTAACACTTTAGTAATTATTTACTGCTCTGATTCTGATCTTTCTGATTACACAATAGGTCATTACGATAGCAATCGACAAGAAGAATTCATAATTAATTGCAGAATGACGATGTTTGAGGGTTCCTCTCTTGCTTGATTTGGCTCAAAAACTAATCGGTACATCGTCGTCTCTTAACAAGCTTAAGTTTCGAGTTTGGTATTTTCCCATCCAGCCGTTATAGCTCTAGACCACAGGTGTCGAACTCCAGGCCTGGAGGGCCGCAGTGGCTGCAGGTTTTCATTCTAACCCTTTTCCTAATCAGTGACCTGTTTTCACTGCTAATTAACTGCTTTTCCCTTCATTTTAATATCCCTTTTTTAAGGATTCAGTCCTCTGAATTGATTCATTTCTTCATTAAATGGCAGCCAAACAGAATGAGACATGAAACGCGCCAGCAGATGACCAGCTAAACTGGGATCTCAAACTCCAGCCAATTTCACTCCAACCAGTTCCTTAATAAGAAGCCGATTCTTGCTGTTAATTAACCTCATTATTTAATTCCACAGCTTGCTGCTGTTCTTATTCTGCAACAGTAGACATTTCCCAAATTGTTGATTTTCTGTTTCTGATTATATACCTGAGAGATAAACCTTACCGAGACCATCACCTTTCTTTATGTTCAAATAATGTGGTTAGCTGGTCACTTACTCGTTTTGCGTCTCATTATTGTTTGGCTGCTAATTAAGGAAAAAGAAACAACTAAGCGGCCTGAGTCAAGTTAATTAAAACTAAGGCAGAACAAGTTAATTAGCAGCAAAACTAATGAAGAAGAGGGTTAGAACCTGCAGCCACTGAGGCCCACCAGGCCCGGAGTTTGACACCCCTTCTCTAGACCATCCTCGAAAAACTGTGACACACAGACACATACACCCAGCATTGAGATATCGATGTTTTCGGTATCAGGGGACCCTAAAGCATCGAGATCCATCGAAAACCGGAGATTGAAATGTTTGACGAATCTAAAACTTTTGTTCATCCCACGCAAATGATAGGTTAAGGTGGGGAAGAGCACAAAGCAAAAAAAATTATTTGTCATGGAACAAGCCCATTGAAGACGGTAACAGTGGTTACCCACTTGTTTCTGGTTGCAAAGGGACCCCCATATCAGTTCAAGATTTAGGACCTCTAAAATGTAGGCCCACCACTGGAACCAAATTTAAATTGTGATGATTTGATCCTGCTGGCTTCATCGGGCTGTGACCTTCGGTATACACTGAGGCAGTTTGCAGCTGAGTGTGAAGCAGCTTCCAAATCCGAGGTCATGCTTCTCAGCATGGAGTGCCATCTCCGGGTTGGGGATGAGGAGGTCCTGCCTCAAGCAGCGAAATTGTAAGTATCTTGGGGCCTTGTTCACGAGTGAAGGAAGAAGGGAGTGGAAGATCAAAAGGCGGATCAGACATTGCAAGAGAGAGTTGAGTTGAAAGGCAATGCTCTTGATTTACTGGTAGATCTGCATTCCAACCTCCACCTATGGCCCTGAGCTGTAGATACTACATCATGGATATAAGCGTTAGAAATGAGTCTTAGAGACAGGATAGGAAGAGCGGATATTCAGAATGAGCTCAAAATCCAGCTACTGTTCCTTCGTTTCATTTTGAGGGTGTTGGGGCATCTGATTAAGATGCCTTCTGGACACCTCCCTGGGTTTGTGTTTCCGACATGTCCAACCAGGAGGAGATCTTGGAGCAGACCCAGGACACCTTGAAGAGATTTTATCGCTTGGTTGACCTGTAAGTGCCTTGGTGTCATTCTGTCCTTCCCCAACCCTCTCACTGGGGCAGTTGAGAGAGACACTTGGGCACCTTTGCTTAGACTGCTGCCCCCACAACCCATATCTGGATAAGCAGTAGAAAATGGATGGATGGGTTAAATTAGAGTAGAAACACTCAAGCTTGATTGCTGCTAGTCCTATTGAATCTAAACATCAATTCAACAGACACTTTCCAGCAATGTGGAGTTTGCTAAAAAATGTCCACAAGCAGCATACCAGCATCCAATGGCTGTATCAAAAAAAAAGGAAAATGATAATAATTCCTGAAAACCTAAGAAAGAATGTTCTTGAAGTAAGTCAATAGAGAAGAGCTACAAAATGGTCACTAAAACTGTGAAGGCCCTTGCCAGCAACCGTCAAAGCCATCACCTCAGGTCAGGTCTGGTTGGGGAGCATACACTGGTACAGCACATTGCAGCACAAGCCACACGACGAAACAGCTTGGGATCCTGGTTGGTAAAGGCAGACACACGGTCCAGTCCCACTAATCTGGAAATAACCATCTATCTGCTGCAGCCAGGTGTTACATGGGCATCCCCTTGGCCTGGTCCAGCCACTCGGGTTCTCAACAGTGAGGATCTTATGAGTCGGATCACCCTTGGAGGAATTGTGCCACATGGCCGTAGTGCCGTAACTGATGCTCCCTCACAATCAAGGTCATGTTCCTCATTTGAGACTCCATGAGCAACACAAAGTCAAACCAGCGGTACCCAAGGATTCTTCAAAGAGACACGACACTGAAGGAGTCCAGTGTTCGTCTCAGGTCACTGAACAGCATCCATGTCTCACAAACAGGATTCTAAAGACTTGGACCTTCATCCTCACGACCCCCAATGTCCTCCTAGTCCATCTGCTGACTTTATAGTTGGAGTCACCAGAGACATGAATGTCACTGCCGAGGTAAGTAAACCTCTCGACGAGGTCGACACTCTCTCTGCAGACAGACACACTGCTGATGGTCATGGTTAAGAGGTCTTTAAAGGCCTGAATCTTGGTTTTTATCAGGACACTCGCAAGTTCAGCAGAGCCTCTATTGAGTCCAAATGGAGAAAAGCTGGAACAGAGGTAAATATGTTCAACAGTGGCCAGCCCAGGAAAATTACCCCATGAGCCCACAGAAACCTCATGCAGGAAATTGTAGGAGAACCCAGATGAAAATCTAAGGAACTTCAACCTTCTCTCAGTTCGGGTCATGTCAGAGTTCATGATTCCACCATTGGAAAGACAATGGGCTAAAAAATGGTATCCATGGGAGAGCTGCAATGAGAAAACCTTTGCTAAACAAGAGGAACATAAAGTCTCATCAAGCATTTTTCAGAAGAACTCGTTGATTACCCCCAAAACGTTTGGGATAATGTTTGATGGATTGTTGAGTCAAATTGGAATTTTTTTGGAAGACATGGGTCTCGTTACATGTGGTGTAAAGCTAAACTGCTATGCACAATTAGAGTATCATGCCCACAGTTAAATATAGTGGTGTGAATGGGATGGTGTGGGGATACTTTGCTGCTTCATGGCTTGTGAGACTCACTATATTTGAGTGAAGCATGAATTCAGCACTCTACCCGAAAGTACTGAGGGAGGATGTCTGGTCCTCAGTCCATGACCTGAGGCTCAGTCGCATTTGGGTCATGCGGCAGGACAATGAGGCTTAGCAGAAGAACAAGTTCAATTCTGAAGGTTGATCATTTTCATTTCCATCAAACGATGTGCCATCCTTTCGTTCTTAACACATCACCATATCAGTAGAGATAGCCAGCAGGATTTTTTTTTCTCATTGAGATCTGATGTGTTTTCAAAGTGTTCCTTTAATTTTTTGGAGTAGTTTATATTGTTATTTAACGTGGCGCCAGAGAGTGGCAACGTGCTGCATGGCTGGACATGGAAGTAAGAATTTCACTCTGCTCTTTACACATGACAATACTATTAGTCCATAAAAGATGGAACATGAAACAGACAAATACAAAACACTGAAGAGGCAGCTGTTTCGTTTAGAGGTTCTCAAAGGTTATCTTGACTTTGTAAGATTTTAAATTTAGTGTTTTCTCCAGAAATACTGCATGACGTCACAGACGGCGTACCCTTCTCTTGCTTGAATGCACAGCCATGATTGAGAGAGGGCCTGTTTTATACTGCGACTCCAGCCTCTGTTTCTTCCAATTTAGTCAAAACCTCACAAAGGTCAGAAAATGACCTGCCACAATTTTTTTTCTCCAGAGCTTGTTACACAATAACGGACAAACATGAGAAAGAAGTAGCCGGGTTCACTGGCTATTTACAGTTCTAATTTATCTTGGCACACATGAAACAGTTTTACAATAGCAAAGCTTTGAGGAAATGGCCGATGTTATGTGGACTGGTGTGTTGCATTTGAGATGGGTTCAAATGAAGAATTTTGCTTGTGATGAAGTGTGCATGCCAGTGGCATAACCCTAATTTGATGTACCGTATTATAAAAAATCAATAAACAAATACATAGCCCCTCCCATATGAAATTCAATTAAACGTAGCTTAAAAATGACCACATTAATGAGATTCATCAAGTATATACAGTGCTGTCCATAATGTTTGGTAACAAAGGCACATTTTTTTTCTTGATTTCCCACTTTAAAGTGACAAATCAAACAATTCAGACATAATCAAAGTGCACATTGCAGACTTTCATTTAAGGCAGGGGTGTCCAGCTGCAGTCCTGGAGGGCCATAGTGGCTGCTCGTTTTTACCCTAACCCTTTTCTTAATTAGTGATCTGTTTTTGCTAATTAACTTCTTTTGAATTAATTTTAATTGACTTGGTGTTTAAGAAATGTTTCCCTGAATTTCTTCATCGTTCCTCTGAATTGCTTCATTTGTTTCCTTAAATGGCACCCAAACAGAAGTGAAATGTGAAGTGAGTGAGCCAACAGAAGAACAACTAACTCAAGGCCTCAAACTCCAACCAGTTTCACTCCAACCAGTTGCTTAATGAGGCGCTGAGTCTTGTCGTTAATTAAACTCGTTCTTTAATTCCATGGCTTGTTGCTGCTCTCATTGTGCAATAGCAGACATTTCCGAAATTGTGGATTTTCTCTTTTCTAAGAGCAGATGAGCATTCCTGAGACCTTCACCTTTCTTTATTTACAGATATTGTATGATGGGGTGGCACGGTGGTGCAGTGGGTAGCACTGCTGCCTCACAGTTAGGAGACCTGGGTTCGCTTCCTGGGTCCTCCCTGCGTGGAGTTTGCATGTTTTCCCCATATCTGCGTGGGTTTCCTCCGGGTACTCTGGTTTCCTCCTATTGGCGATTCTAAATTGTCCATAGTGTGTGCTTGGTGTGTGTGTGTGGCACCCTGCCCAGGGTTTGTTTCCTGCCTTGCGCCCTATGTTGGCTGGGATTGGCTCCAGCAGACCCCGTGACCCTGTAGTTAGGATATAGCGGGTTGGATGATAAATGAATGATGGTCACAGTTTGCTGGTCCTGTTTTGGCTCATTTTGTATCTCATTATTGCTATTCACTGCTAATTAAGGAAAAAAAAACAATTGAGGGGTCTGAGACTTCAAGAGCAAGTCAAATAAAATGAATTCCAAAGAAGTTAATTAGCAGCAAAAACAGGTCACTAATTAAGAAAAGGGTTAGAATGAAAACCTGCAGCCACTACGGCCATCCAGGACTGGAGTTTGACACCCTGATTTAAGGGGATTTGCAAACAAATCAGTTACACCGTGGTCCCCTCTCATTTCAGGGCACCATAATATTTGAGACACAGCAATGGCAGGTCTATTAAAGCCATTATATTTAAGTCTTTGTCGTATAGCCCTAGCATGCAATGACTGCTTTAAGTCTGCCATTCATTGACATCCCCAGGTGCTGAGAATCTTTGTCCTAAACAGTATGGAGGGCACTGTAAGCTTACATAAAAGCTCAATAGCCATAATTAAGGCTTATGAGCTCAGAATGAAGTGGGTTTAGAAAATCAACGGATAGATGGGTGGAGCTGTTGGAATGAGAACAACATTAACCTTTTCATTCTGATGCCAAGTAAGGAAGCACAATAATAATAAACAACATTCAGTCTCCGTGGGCCACCCAGCCCCATGGCTCCAGTGCAACTACTCTGCCTGCACCACCTACAGTCACACTACTGGTGCTCATTTATCTTTGCCATGATGGCGGTCTCATTGCTCGGTCCTCTGTGACTTCAAACCATGACTGTTATGACCTCGAGAGTTTAAGCACAGAGATTTCCTTTGGCAGCGAAGTGTTCTTCTCATTGAGATCTGATGTGTTTTCAAAATGTTCCTTTAATGCTTCTCAGCAGTTTATATTGTTATTTAACATGGAGCCAGAGAGTGGCAACGTACTGCATGGCTAGACATGGAAGTAAGAATTTCACTCTGCTCTTTACACATGATAATACTATTAGTCCATAAAAGTAAATAAATAAAAATAAATAAATGAATAGCCCCTCCCATATGAAATTCAATTAAATTCAACTTAAAAATTACCTCATCAATGAGATCCATCAAGCATATACAGTGCTCTCCATAATGTTTGGTAACAAAGACGCATTGTTTTCTTGATTTCCACCTTTAAAATGACAAATCAAACAATTCACACATCTTCTTCTCCCAGATCTGGCTCATTCACCGGTACAGACAGAGTCGGAGATGAGAGTCGGACGTTAATCTGCATCCAGCCCTGCAAAGCAGAGTCCTCCAAATTGCAGGGGGAAACTCTGGGGTGATCCTCCCTGCGTGGAGTTTGCACGTTCTCTCTGTGTCTGCGTGGGTTTCCTCCGGGTACTCCGGTTTCCTCCCACAGTCCAAAGATATGCAGGTTAGGTGCGCATTGACGATCCTAAATTGTCCCTAGTGTGTGCTTGGTGTGTGTGTGTGTGTGTGTGTGTGTGTGTGTGTGTGTGTGTGTGTGTGCCCTGCCCAGGGTTTGTTTCCTACCTTGCGCCCTGTGTTGGCTGGGATTGGCTCCAGCAGACTCACGTGACCCTGTAGTTAGGATATAGCAGGTTGGATAATGGATGGATGGATGGATGGATGGAAACTCAGGGGTTGGTGGCAGGATTGGCACTCCAGTCACTGTAAAAAAAACCTTCCAGTGTGGTGCTGAGGTTGCACAGCTGCACTCGATGTGCCAGTCCGGGTGGTTCATCATGCGGTGGGTGTTGCAACACGCTGTAATCAGCATATGCTCCCAACATCTCTCTCCCTCTCTCTCTACTGAGGTCCAAAAGCTGGAATAGATGCCAAAGTCAACATTTTAGTAACAGTTCAACACTATTATACATACAAAATCTCTCTATTATAAAAAAAAATGTTGGGACAAGACGAGACTTTTAATCCTGCGATGAGACGTGATCTTTTGACGGTCAAGTCATGTCATACTTACAGCCTTTGGAAGAAAGTCCCGCGAGACGGTGACTTTTGCAAGTCACGCCCTACTTACAACCATTTTCAAACAAGAAAAGTAGTGTTTCTTCCCAATAAGGGGGCCTATCCAAGAGAATTAAAAGATTTGTTGATTGGTGAAAGTGAAATCCACATACGCTGTCACGCTTGGGTCTCAGAGTTGTACAGATACACAGGAGATTTTAGAGACAGGAACGTTATTCAGACACTTCAAACAAACACAAGTCTCTTTCAGGAGTGAATCGAGCTCTGTGTGTAGTCGGCGGGGACAGTTCTGTCTCTCAGTGAAAAGAACAGAAGATCTTCCTCTTCATAGGGGCACGCCAAGGGAGCGGGACCCCCAACAGGAGCAAAGGATGTCTGGGCGAGAAGAGAGACAAGGCAGTGAGACAAAAGGACAGATGCTGTACAGGCTTTTAAATGTTTGAAGCACCGTGTGAGATGCAGATCACACGGCACGGCAGCAGCAGCAAGCCAGCAGCTGATCGAGCAAAGAGGAGGTAAGACAAAAACTGCATTTGTTTCCCATTCAATCACCATTTAAGAGGGGGTTTCCGAGGAGTGACTGCATCTCCTTGGGGTGCGTTCAGCCCCCCTCTTCACAACACTAGTGGCAGAGACGAGAAGTGGCTGGTGTGTAGCGCAGGCCGAGGAGGGGGGTGGTTGGCAAGCGAAACCAGCAAGGGGCGAAGCCCCCTAGTTTCATTAAAGATTGACTCATCTGTTTTGGAATAATCCACAGTTTTTGCATTACTCCCCATTACAAACACCTTCGTCGATAAAATTTTTGAAATGCCATATAGCCCATATCTAAAGCTGGACCAAGGACAACCTACAAGCAGAAGTTTGTGAAACTTGCTTCAGCCACTTTTTCGTGTGATTACTTAACAACCAAACAGACCAGATGCGATCTGAGGGTTAAAGTAAGGTCATATGTGTATAAAATGATAGACAGATAGATACATACTTTATTAATCCCCAAGGTGGAGTGGTAGCTCTGAGAATAAGGATCTGGACTGGTATCCTGAAGGTTGCCGGTTCGAATCCCTGTCACTGCCAAATGAGATCCTACTCTGCTGGGCTCTTGAGCAAGGACCTCAACCTTCAATTGCTTCAGGGTGCTGTACAATGGCTGACCCTGCGCTCTGACCCCAAGGAGTATGTGAAAACTAACAAATTCCTATAACAAGAAATTGTATAAGGTGAAATAAAGAACAAAAAAGGGGAAATTCACATACTCCAGCAGCAGCATACTGATAAAAAATTAAAGAGCAATAAAAGCACAGTGCAAGTTAAAAAATGCAAGGTAGAGAGTACGAGGCAGGTAAAACAGACAATATCTTTGTATAATGTTAATGTTTACCCCCGGGATGGAATTGAAGAGTTGCATAATGTGGGGTCTCCTCAGTCTGTCAGTGGAGCAGGACGGTGACAGCAGTCTGTCGCTGAAGCTGCTCCTCTGCCTGGAGATGATCCTGTTCAGTGGATGCAGTGGATTCTCCATGATTGACAGGAGTCTGCTCAGCGCCCGTCGCTCTGCCATGGATGTCAAACTGTCCAGCTCCGTACCTACAATAGAGCCTGCCTTCCTCACCAGTTTGTCCAGGCGTGAGGCGTCCCTCTTCTTTATGCTGCCTCCCCAGCACAACACCACGTAGAAGAGGGCGCCACAACCATCTGATAGAACATCTGCAGCATCTTAAGGAAGTATAGTCGGCTCTGTCCTCTCTTACACAGAGCATCAGTATTGGCAGTCCAGTCCAGTTTATCATCCAGCTGCACTCCCAGGTATTTATAGGTCTGCACCCTCTGCACAGTCACCTCTGATGATCACGGGGTCCATGAGGGGCCTGGGTCTCCTAAAATCCACCACAAGCTCCTTGGTTTTGCTGGTTTTCAGTTGTAGGTGGTTTGAGTCGCACCATTTAACAAAGTCCTTGATTAGGTTCCTATACTCCTCCTCCTGCCCACTCCTGATGCAGCCCACCATAGCAGTGTCGTCAGTGAACTTTTGCACGTGGCAGGACTCCAAGTCATATTGGAAGTCTGATGTATGTTGGCTGAACAGGACTGGAGAAAGTACAGTCCACTGTGGTACTCCTGTGTTGCTGACCACAATGTCAGACCTGCAGTTCCCGAGGCGTACATACTGAGGTCTGCCTGTAAGATAGTCCACGATCCATGGCACCAGGTATGAATCTACTCCCATCTCTGTCAGCTTGTCCCTAAGGAGCAGAGGTTGGATGGTGTTGAAGGCGCTAGAGAAGTCCAGAAACATAATTCTTACCGCACCACTGCCTCTGTCCAAGTGGGAGAGGGATCGGTGTAGCATACAGATGATGGCATCCTCTGCTGCCAACTTCTCCTGGTATGCGAACTGCAGAGGGTCGAGGGTGTGGCGGACCTGTGGCCTCAGGTGGTGAAGCAGCAGCCGCTCCATGGTCTTCATCACATGTGACGTCAGAGCTAAAGGCCGGAAGTCATTCAGCTCACTAGGACGTGAAACCTTTGGGAGTGGGGTGATACAAGATGTTTTCCAAAGCCTCGGGACTCTCCCCTGTTCCAGGCTCAGGTTGAAGAAGCGCTGTAGAGGACTCCCCAGCTCTAACGCACAGGCCTTCAGCAGTCGTGGCGATACTCCATCTGGACCTACTGCTTTGTTGGCACGAAGTTTTCTCAGCTCTCTGCTTACCTGGGCTGCTGTAATTGTGGGTGGGTAGATGGATAAATAAATTAATAAATAAAATAAAAAAAGGATGAATAACATCAAATGAAGCCAACAAGATTTAAAAGACAGCGGGTATTACGATTTTATTTATATAGATTAACACAGCTGGTTAGCAGGAGGGAACTCAGATAGCTAGCTAAACAAATGCTGGCTAACACTAAAAGCTGCAGGAGTATCTTAGTTCATCTCAGCAACTTAATTAAATGCTGACTGTGGAATGTAAATGGAGGGGCAAACTGGCTTTCTGCTACTTTTTCAAGTCAGTTCTTTCAGTGGAGAATATTTTCTGCACCACTGAGAGCCTAACAGAAAGGGAAATGTCCACTTCATCCTACGGAAATGATCCATAGGTACCACAAGCAACATAAAGCACTCACTGAATATTCATTGAGGAGAGGCAAGTGTTCATATTTGGTTCTTAACTACTAATAAACATAGAGAAGTGAAAGGCCATTGGAGTGTTCAAGGTTGCTCTGGATCAAGATGAGCAATTTGTGGACACTATTCCAAAGCTACTTGCAGATGTGGCTCCATTTTCCTTGTCATATGTTGGGTGTTCAGTTTTATTACATGCTAATGGGGCAGCAAAGTGGCACAATGGTTGCAGGTCAAGGAGATTGAGTTGAAACCTGGCCTAGTCAATGCCCAGGATCAGTGTTTTTTTTATGGTGGATTACAGTAAATGCCCTGTAGCATTGCATAGCAATACTCCATCAAGCATTATGCAGTGGCTGAATTGCATTTGTTAAAAAGGGAGAAAAGTATAAAATTGTAGAAATTTCACAAAACATTAGAAAAATGAGAAATAATTAGAAACTGAGGTAAAAACCATGGAAGTCCCTTTAGATGCATGCCTTAGCTTTAAACCTCATATTTATTATGTTATGTATTTTTTACATTTAAGAAATATAGCATGTGTTCAGCCCTTTATGTCCTTAGAGGGTACAAAAAGCTAATAAATGCCTTTGATGTTAGCCATTTAGATTACTGCAGTGAACTCCACAAGTAAAGATATATATCGATTACAGTTGGTTTAGAATGCAGCTACAAGAATCCTAACCACATTACACTGGTATTAGCGTCTCTACACTGGCTGCCTTTGTCTTTCAGAATCAATTTTAAATACTGCTATTTATAAAGCTTTGAATAATTTTTCATATATCTTGGAATGTTGGTCCCTTTTACATTCCCAATCCTATTCATAACCCTGAATGCTCAAATTATGTCTTTAAAAACAGGTCACCTTAAAATAAAGGCAAAAGAAGCTAATTAGCATCAAAAACTGGTCACTAATTAAGAAAAGGGTTAGAATGCAAACCTGCAGCCATATTGTTACTCCCGGATTGGAGTTGAAGACCCCTGATCTCTATAAATTAATATTGTAGTTAGACACAAGCACTTCACTATGAAATTGATCACTGTGCTGTGCCTCGGTGAGAGCTATGCTTAGTGTTTTGCCGGGGATTACTCAATTAAAGCTTATACATGTTATGTTGTGATGCCAATGTGTTTTTGATTGAGTGAACTGTGCAGTTTTGCGGCATTGGAGAAGTTACCAGCAAAAATAGAATTTACCAAAACATGTCATGGTTTCTCAGGGTTGTGTTGAGAATGTGGCTATTGTTCTGACCACTGTGCTTAGGCAACTGAGAAATATCAATTTATTATCACACCTGCACGATCCATTCCGTTATTTTACACACAACTCAAGCTAAGTCGACTGATCCGTAATTCCCATGTTTGCGCAATCTGCTTTTTATATAATTGTGTAATGCTGACAGGCGTCGAATCCATAAGTATTTTTCCAATTTGTGGTCCCCTTTGCCAAATAAAGGATGACGGTCTGTACAGAGAGCGCATATAATGAATAACTAGCGGCTTTACAAAAAATTACACTTGTGACTCAGTAACGCACCATTCTAACCTTGTTTATTTGTAAAATCAGGGAATTTCTGGAGACTGGCGACTGGGCTTATAACAGTTATTGATTTTTTTAATTTAAATAGCTCCGATGAACATCATGCTGGAAAGTCCCGCTTTATGCCTCTTTTATTATGCCAGGAGGGAGGCACGTGCTTGCAGTTAACCAACTACAAGCCAATTACAAAAGCATTACTCAGAGATGAGTAAGCTTTAAGCTACGTAGCCGACAAGAAAGTCTCCTTTCCGCCGCACTCACCCCGTATCTTTTTCTTTCTTTCCACTGTCACTCATTCACATCCCTAATTACTCATACGCACTTCTCGAAACACCCCCGATGATCACGCACTTCCCGCGTGCCCAGCTCGAGCACGCAATGTATGACGCAAGACGTCAAAACGTCCTCACGATGTGCATCTCTGTTGGTCCTCTGGAGTGGGGGCGGAGCCAATGGAGACAGGGAGCCTCTTGATCGTCGACTGCGGAGCAGAGCCTCAGTAGCAGACGCTGACGCTGTATGGTGCAAAACCATAGTGTCTTTTTTGTTCTTCTTAGGGACCGGCTTTATGATTAAGCTACAATCTTCAATGAGTAAGCATATCCCTGTAAGTATTTTACATGTTTTTTTTCCCTCTTTGTTCCCAAAATGAAAGAAGATTTGGTATATTTTTCTGCGTGGTTTGGTTTGTTCGCGTTGTCGTTCAGTCGCTGTTCACCCACTCCACCTCGACCGCCTTTTCTTGTCGCTAATGTATGTGTAAGGAAAAAAAAATATATTGCTAACTGACCGGAGATAAAACGCGTTTTGATTTTTCTTTTAATTATTTTTAGGAGGTTGTGTTTATCGCTGTAACTTATTATTCACGGTTAGCTTAGTGTTTGTACTTGGATTTAATAAATGGCATTAAATGGTAGATGTGGCTTACTTGGGTTTGGCGTTCATTAAACGTCGCCACGTTTAGCAGCAGAATTTTTCTCCCGTTTTAACTGTTGCAGCGCGTACTTTTTCCTCCTCCCGTTTATAGGCCTCAAAATGGGGAGTTAACACAAAGAGCTCTTTATGCGCCTGGCCGTGTAGGTATTGGAAACTGCGCTTTATTTCACTACTGGTTTACTCGGCATAAATCGTAAGGGTTTCGTCGGCTCTAAAAGAAGGGATTTTTTTTGTTTCTTTTTTTTCCAAGACGTGGACTATTGTTCAGTCTTTGCTACTTTATTCGCCCATGAAAGCGGATTTCGAGTCGCGAATGTCCCCGCTTTTTGAAGATGCTTCCGGTAGAGTATAGTAGAAATTGTGTCCATCCAGACCTAATCTTTGGGGTTGCGTGGGTTATGTGGTTAGACCTTTGGACATCGACGTGTTGACAGTGAATTCTGTCGTCGTCTTTCTTTTATTTTATTTTTTTTTCACGCACGGTCTTCGACTTTGTTCAGCGTCATCATAGTGCGGCTTGTGATACGCAAGATCCTGTTTAATCCAGTTTGGCTCTGGAGAAGTAGGGCACGCGGAATAGACTGCCTTTTTACCCTATCATTCGTGTGTCGTATCCGTAAAAGTGGGCCCTCGTATGTAAATATATTTGATTTGTTATGTACGAGCGGGCGCGCTTCACGAGTATGTAAATCTGGTCTGTTTAAAAGAGGGGAAAAAAAGGACTTCCCATAAAACCGATTTGCTTGTAGCTGGAGAGCGTGCCCTCGGCAGACTAGGGCTCCTTTGTATTTTAATCTGTTAAGTAGCTTATGCGAAGGAGAATGTTCGACCTTACTGGATAAACACGTTGAGGACAGAGATGTATTAATATCCTGCTTTTTTTCTTCCCTTTTTTCCCTACCCAGTCTGTGGGAACTGAGCGCACAACAGCGACAGCTGATTGCGAGTTGTTCTGCGATCCAGACAAGTCGTGGCTTGTTACTGTCTAGGCGGGCAGCCTTTTCCCACATTTCTTACCACGACACCAGAGGCGACGATCAATAGCATGGGCGACAGGACATATAGTTAATCTGGAATATCCAGCATAATGTGTATGTTTTTAATCTGTCATTGTTTAACCCACAAAAAAAAAAAATCCAGAGTTCCTTTTTTGATCCTCCGCGTTTCAGTCGTGTCCAGTTGGAAGTGTTTTGATGTCCGACGCGAGGTGCTTAAAGGATGGCTCCGAAGTAGATACCCCATTGATCTTTTGAGTCAATACTTGATTGGCATTTCGGAAAGTTTAATGGAAAACGGTGATTCTAACAAAACCACATGGCCGAACTCCAGTTTTTCCCCCAGACATGTGCTTTGCTTGCACTAAAAACGAAGCCCAATGTATACTACCAGCAAGTCTGGACACACTCAGAAATTCTAATGTTTTTTTGATAGAAGTCCGTTCCTTTTATCTTGCTGTCAACCCCCTGAAGGTGACAGTGAAGGAGAGAATGAAGACAAACCCGAGTGTCATTATGAACAATGCTGCACACTTTTTCCCCCTTACACAGTAACATGAAGTGCTTCCAGTCTGCAAATTAATTAAGCTGAAGATTTGTGGAGTAAAATGTGTTGAAAGGTGTTTTGGGTCTTTGAAGGTTCAAATTTGCATCTTTGTTACAGGAATATCTAATTTTCCCTGTTCATTTTAAATATTTTCTTATCAGCACCATGCTTTCTTAAATTTTGAATTAATTGCCTGTCAACCTTATGTGCCCCTTACTAAATTGCAGATGACAGTAACACATAGTGCTTCCAGTCTGCAAATTAGTAAGAACTTTTCCAGAAACTCTTCTAGGGTTTCATTATACCAATGGCAATACACCTTCATAATACACCTTCATAATGCCTCAATGCAACTGTAGCTGCCAAGTCCGATTTTCTCTTTTGTCACATATACAAAATTTATTCAGTGATTTTTCTGTAAAACAAAAAACAAATCCCCCCGGAAACAAAAAAAATATACCAGGACAGCACAAAGTTTATTTAAAAAGACAGACATGATATTGACACTGTTTCAAATGGCTATGGGTGGTGGTTGGATTTTATTACTTCACACATGACTACAAAGCCCGTTTTCAACAGTCATTCCCTTCATTGTCCACCTATCATATCATATCCTGAATTTATTGCTTATAAATGCTCATTGATTATTAGAGAAACGTCAGTTAACATTGCTGAAACATGTTCTGTTCATTTGAATTACCAACATCACTAAACTTCAGTATTGGGTTCAAAATGGTCATAATGAAATGGCTTTCTCAAGAAACATGTTGGCCCACCCGAATGACGGTGGTTGCATATTACAGATTGCCAGGGAATTGAAAGTTTCATGTGAAGGATTCTATGACTGTCTTGGGCAAAAGGGGCTGACTGGTTCTAACTGGGATATCAAAAGGAATATCATAAATGTACATCTGTATTAAAGGGTGAAGACGGCAGTCTGTAGTTGGAGAACCTGTATGTCATTTGTTTCTCAGTTGGCTGCTTCTGTTGTTAAAACTCGGTGTCATCTGTGACCGAGAAATGACTGGTGTGTTGCCCTAACACTTTTCCCCAGTTATCTTCTGTCACGTGTCTATGTTCTTTTGCCCATTTTAATATTTCCTATTTATTTGCCAGTTCTGGGTTTTCTTTGAACCTCTTCTATAGCCAGCATCCCAGAGTCACATTTTCACCGTTTCAGGTGGCATTGGTATTTGACATGTATTTAAGGCAAGGTGTCTCATTCTCAAACACATCTGTCCTCCTCATATGGGGTGGTTTATGTGGGCTTTCCCCATTTACCAATTTGCCCTCTTCAGCTTCTTGTCAGTCTGTCTCATGAAATAATCCTCCAATTTGCATACTTTGCAACCCAAGTGAACAGCATACTGTGTCTTAGCATTGGTAATGCAAATTAAAAGATTTATGTAATAGCAAACTGATAACTGGTGTTAAGATTAGAATTTCACTGTTTTTTCCCCACCCACACAAATTGGTATGTTCCTTAAAAGCTTGTGTTCTTATTTTATCTACTTGTAATGAATGTTTTTTTCAATGTCGCACGAACTGCTGGGTATGTAACTAGTTTAGTTTTGGACTACAGTTGAAACCTCTTGTACGCATTTGTGTTTTTACTTTTGTGTGTTTTTGTTTTATTTAACTAATTATTGCTTAACAGGCTATTAGTGGCTTACTGGGTTGCTTTGTTGTCGCTTTGTACGTGGGCTGTGGTGTTTTGTTTCCCTAGGTTGTGTTTTTAATATTCTACTTCTGTGCTTCTTGTTGCGTACTTGTGAAAGTGGAATTAATCAGAATTGATAGATTTGAGGTCAGTGTTGCACAATGTACACATAAGAACAAGCTTGTGAGCTGAAGGAGACCAAACACCCCACCCCTGTTGGTTTCTAAATTTAAACCCATACATAATATGCACATAACTGCTAGTTTAGTAGTTTGTATGTCATTCATAGAGGAATTTCATTTGATTACCTTGTTTGGCATCCATTTTCTAATCTAGTGTAGTGGAGAGCTGAAGCCTTGCCTGGTAGGCAGACCTGGATTGTCTGCATGGTTTGCATGTTTAACGGGGGGGGAGGCATTAAAATTATAATGGTGTAGAATTTTAAACAAGAAGATTTCTGACATTGTGGACTGACCTCATAGATGACATGATTGTCGCCACTGGATTCTTGTTAGTTTGCGATAAGGAAAAACTGCTTCCTCATAATGTGACATGAGGCTACATTTTCAAACGACCATCCTTATTTTATACTGCCTTGTCTTAGTACCATGTATTATAGCTTTCTCATTAGACAGAGTTCATTTAATTGACAGTGCAGGTTGTCCATCTGGATGGGATGTACAAAGCCATCCATCTGAAATCCATTGCATTTTTTTATACATACAACTGAACAGTGAATATGAAGACACTTGACTGTAGTGCCAGAATGTTATAATGATGCTTACACATTGATCATTCAAATGCTTCCTCCTCATACCACTGTTAAAATGAAGCATGTTGGTGATTACCTTTTTTTTGTTTTTGATTTCCATTATGAGTCTGAATAGAATTCTACTGGTTTTAAATTCAAGTTGTGTTGGGACGGTTAATTGCCATGCAGTGCTTCACAGAGGCATGCCTTAAGACATGTTCATCTAAATAGTTTTTAAGCTATACATCAGATTGTGCTTACTTAGACGCAGAATTGCATGTTTTGGCAGGCTAAATCATATTTTGGTGTGGAAGCAATTTGAGTAAAGTGCTGTAATGTAGCACTCTGTTGAAATACATAAGTAGAACAGTTACTTTGCTGTATAGGAAAACAGTCTACCTTTCATTCTTCCTGAGCTATAATATCTGTGGTATATTACTTCATTTTATTATGTAGGATAAAATCTTCCTTAATTGTTCCAACTTTGTCATTCATTGACTTGGCTTTAATAAAATGTGATCACAGGAAATTTAGAAAGAGGATGCAAGAGTTGAAGACCTGAGTAGCTATAGCCAGTAAGCTCACACTTTCAACTGACTTTTTTGTTTGTGTGCTGACAAATTGAGTAAACCCTGACAATAGAATAGGTAACAAATGACAATCAACTACTTTGGACACAATCTGGCTGAAACATTTCCAAAGCTTAAATTGCTACAGGATTTGCGTACATGTCCATGTTTGGATTGGTCATACTATGTGAATGTTAAACTTCAAAGGGTTGGTATCTTTTCCCAGCAGCTTCCTCGAAGAAGGCTCTGAAATTGTCTCTTGATTAAAGAATGAAGAGAATTAATAAACGCCTTCTCCACCAGTGGAAGGGTTTTACTTCGATTGAGTGAATGCTGTTATAAAAATCAGTTGTGCTTGGTATTTATCAGGAAGGTGAAATGAGATTTTTGTAGCTTTTGGTAGTGGTAACAGTGCAGTAATTTACTACTTTACATCCTACATATCAGTAGTTTTGATTAATGACATTTTTGTTCATCCCATTTGGAAAAATGGATGGTAATTAGGCCAGTTGAGCAGATGCTTTACATTCCAATCTGTAGCTTCCTTTGCCACAGGGCAACTGCAGAAAGAGTTTTTAGTGTTCCCCATTTGGGAGGAGTTGTAGGTTGAGCTTGTTTGAATTCAAATGCTGTTCTTTAGCAAAATAAAGCCATCTTCCCTCCAGTATAATGTTGTATATTGTCACAAGTTATTTAATATATGCTAATGTTAACTCAGATTTGTGAAGTAAAAAATGTGTTGAAAGGTGTTTTGGCTCTTTGAAGATTCAAAGGTGCAAAATATCTAATTTTCTCTGTTCGTTTTTAAATATTTTCTTGTCAGCCCCATGCTTTCCTAAATTTAGAATAAATGCCCTGCTAATCTTCTGTGCGCCTTACTAAATTACAGATGCTTGTTGTAGTTTCAGATTATGTATTTGAAAAGTATACAAGGCTACAATTTTTTATTGTATGAATGAGTAATTACTGCAAAGTAGATATGAAGGTTGTCGGTTCTTTTTATATCGCACTGTACAAATGTGATAGTAGGGCACTTGACAGGAACATCATGTTAGATAATTTCAGAACAAGAACTTCTGAATACATAGTACCCAAGGATGTTACAAATAAGCTGGAACTGGCACCTTTTTTTTTTTTTTGCTTTAAAAATTGGAGTGATTCTCTGCTAATGGTCAAATGATTTTTGAGACTGCTTTGGACAACACCTTATCCTTAGTTGCACAAGATTGAAATTGATGGCAGTGTTTGTTGTATAACTAGCTTTGCAAGAATGTTGCTTTTTTTAGTTCTTAGTGTTGGACATAGCTAAGTTTTTAAGGTAAGCTTACGTAATTGTTCTTAAGACTAACCTCTCAAGATTAGTATTAAGGGAATATGGTGTGATTTGAAGTCTATCCTGGTAGCATTGCCTCAAGGCAGGAACCAACCCTTGATGGAGTAGAGGCAGTCTGCTTTCAGGGCTCAGTCTTTCCACACTTTCACTGAACCAGTTTAGAATAACCAGCTAATCTAACCTGCACATCTTTGAGCCAGTGTCCGAGCTCATGATTCAAAGCAGTGATGCTGGAACACCATGCCATTTCTAAGTTTTAGATAGAGTATCACATTTTTCCTGTGTTATCTATACAAATAACTGCAATGGTTCTAAAATCCTCCTAGCCTGTGATACTTGCTCAGTGGAGAGTGTGGTATTTGCATGCATTGTAGCTCACTATTTTGCGGTCTAGAAGTTAAGAACTGCCATTGTTTCTCAAAGTGAAGCTCACTGTATCTCTTGCTGTTGGATATGTGCTCCAAAGTTAAGATGTGATTTGTAGCCAGTATATGTTTTAACCTTAGAATCCAACCCACTTTCTACAAAACATTTTGGGAATTTTAAAGGGTTTTGTGCTTTGACAAAACGGTTCATAAATTTCCTAAGCGATCAAGTATTAACGTCTAATTTAGAATTTAAGTTGATTTACACTTTTCACGGTATGCTGTTTATTTGCATAGATTTATGTGCAGATTCAAGCATGTATTTGCTATTTGGCCATACTGCATCAGTTAAATGAGTAACAAGACTAATCACCAGTAGAATCTGCCATGCACCATTCCCTTCACCTGTGGAAAATACTTGTTTATAACAAACTAGCCCACCTGCAACCAGACTAGGTTGTGCATAAAGTTACACTCTTGGCTATAGCAAGCTGCTTTCTTAATCTATCCAATTTTATAAATAGCTTATCTACGGAAAATAGTGACTAAAGTTCCACATAAAATGTTCGATTTTTTTTTTTTTTCATTTTGCTTTTTCAACAATTTTAAGATGAAAAGGATTCTGTTGTATTTCAGAGAAAGCAGATTAGCTTTTCTGCAGTCATTCCTCAGTGAGTCATAAGAGTAGATTAATGGGAGGAGATCTGAAATGCTTTAATTTTTCTTAATACACAGTATCCTTTTCATTAGTCAGAATTGCTTTAAGCTGTTAAGGTACTCTGCTATGTCAAGAATGGAGTTGTGCTTGTTTAATCCGTTTAGTATGCTGGGTAAGTACATGGTTTCATCTTTAAAGTCTGGTGTATTTTAGATAGTTTGGTTTTAAAGAAATCTTTCTATTCAGTTGTGTACACCTAGTGGAATTTAGTGGTAGTGCATTTAAGATAGGGGCCTGGAAGTGATATTTGACATATAGGGCCATGAACATTTATTACACAGTGAATTTTGTATTAGTCTCTAACAGTACTAAAACTAGCAGTTGGCATCTGTGGAAATTTACTTATAGTACTTGTATGTTTTGTTTTGCATGTACAGTTCAAATGAATTTCTTCAAAATTCCTGTAGATTGTTGAAAATGTAAATGGCTGCATTAGAACAACTTTGTGGACCATTTCAGAATACCAATGCTTTGCTTTTAGTACTTTAAAACAGTTTCTGATCGATTCTAATGTGGCTTTGTTTACCAGATATTCATAGCAATATGAAATTACTTTGAGCAAAGTCTCAAATGCTTTGTCCTTAGCCTAAACATGCTGCAGTCAGTAGGTTTGAATAGTGTCCAAACCTGGGTTTAACCACTCCACAGATACTTTTCATTTTATAAAGTTAAATGGGCAGGTTTTCATAGTAATTTTTGTTCTTTTTGTATATTTAATATCTTGCACTCCATGATATGTTGTTAATGTGAAATTGTTAATATGCAGCTGGAGTAGGATTACAGCTGAGGAAGTGAGGTTTAAAGCCTCACCTTAAACACCACCATCCTCTTCATAGTATGTTGTAAGAGCAATGTACATTATTGTAGAGCAATGATTATATTATGCCCTTGTGTGGAACTTCTAAACCAGTAGTTTCTAAATTCAATCCTGGGAACCCACTGTGGCTACAGGGTTTTTGTTCCAACCTGATTCTCAATCGGTGATTGATAACTGATCTTATTTATCTGTTCTTTTTTACTTTTATTCTACATTCAGAAAAACACAATAGTATGTTTTTTTACATTAACACTTAGAAATATCTTTCTTTCTAAAGCTATAAATGCTTAACTCTTATTTTCCCATTTTCCTATGTAGTTTGCTCCCTTCAATTTAACCCTAATAGTAACAATTAACCAGCACCGCAGACACCCGGGATAATGAAAGCGGCAACAACTTCAGTGTCAGACTTGCTAATTAGTAAATAATTAAATAACAAGAACACCTGTAAAAGCAGAATAAAAATTAGGTTGAAAATACTGTTGCCGAAAAAAAAAAAACTACATATTCCTCATATAACTGCTTATTACATTTTTTTATTTTTTTTATTTTATTAATTTTATTACAATCAATACATAGCAATCACATTTTTACAAAAAAAAAAAAAAAGAATTATGCTAAGAACAGATCGATCCCCACCCTTGAGAGAGAGAGCAAGCCAAACGGTGTAAAATTTAAGGCTTTTAAAAATACCTAAATCAACAAATTCTCTGTGCTTTATAAACTTATTTCAAAATATTACTGATTAGATCCTGCCATGTTTTGAAAAAAGTCTGCACAGATCCTCTAACTGAGTATTTGATTTTTTCCAATTTTAAATAATATAACACATCAGTTTCCCACTGACTTAAAAGAGGAGAGTTTGGGTTCTTCCAGTTTATCAGAATAAGTCTGCGTGCCAACAGTGTAGTGAATGCAATCACAATTTGTTTGTCTTTCTCCACTTTAAGACCCTCTGGAAGAACCCCAAACACAGCTGTTAATGGGTTAGGAGGGATTGTGAGTCCAAGACTGTCTGAGAGGTAATTAAAAATTTTTGTCCAGAATAATGTTAATTTGGTGCAGGCCCAGAACATGTGACCTAGTGAGGCTGGAGCTAATTTGCAGCGTTCACAGGTTGGATCATGTCCTGGAAACATTTTGGAGAGTTTTAGTCGAGACAGATGTGCTCGATATATAATTTTGAGTTGTATAATTGTATGCTTTGCACATATGGAGCTTGAGTGAATTCTCTGCATTGCTACTTTCCACTCCTTTTCTGATATATTAATTGAGAGATCATTTTCCCAGTGTCCTCTTGGATCTTTGAAAGGAAGGGATTGTAAAAGGATTTTATATATTGTAGAGATGGAGTCTAACTCCTTGAAATTGAGCAATAAATTTTCCAGCGTGGATGAGGGTGCAAGATGAGGAAAATCTGGAAGGTTCTGTTTAACAAAGTTCCTGATTTGAAGATAGTGAAAGAAATTTGTAGCTGGAATGTTAAATTTGGAATGTAATTGTTCATAGGATGCAAAGGCGTTGTCTATATAAAGATCTCTAAGCAAGTTAATTCCAAATTTTTCCAGATATTAAAACTGCATATGTTTGTGAGGGTTGAAAGAGGTGGTTCTTTTGCAGGGTGCCACAGAAAGAAGCTTCTCCGTCTTAAAATGCTTTCTACATTGGTTCCAGATTCTAAGTGAGTGGAGCACAATTGGGTTATTAGTGTATTGCCGATAACGTGTGTTTATTGGTGCACAAAGCAAGGAATACAAAGAAGTACTGCAGGATTTTACTTCTATTGCGGTCCATGCCTGTGTATGTTCTTCTATTTGTGTCCAGGTTCTTATCGACTGTATATTTGCGCCCAGTAATAAAACTGGAAGTTAGGTAGAGCCATACCGCCTTCTGCCTTTTGTCTTTGTAGGTCGCTCTTTTGATGCGTGGATGTTTAGAATTCCAAATAAATGAGGTTATTGTTGAATCTAATTGCTTAAAAACGATTTATTAATGTATATTGGTATGTTTTGAAATAAAAAGGAGCTTAGGAAGAATATTCATCTTAACAGTGTTAATTCTTCCAGCTAGTGTGAGATGAAGGGTTGACCATCTATGCAAGTCTTGTTTAATTTTTTCCATGCAGACGCGAAATTTTGTTGATAAAGAGCTTTATGTTTACTTGTGATGTTTACCCGAGGTATTTAAACTGTTCTGCAATGATAAAAGGAAGGGTGTCTAATCTAATATTATATGCTTGCGAATTCACGGAAAGAGTACACTTTTATTCAGATTAATTCTGAGACCAGAGAGCTTTTGAAATTCTGTGAGTGCTGCTAAGACTGCAGGCACAGAATTTTCTGGGTCCGATATATACAGTACCATGTCATCTGCATATAATGAGATTTTCTGTTCCAGTCCTTCTCTGCTAATCCCCTTTATCTGATCAGTATTTCGACAATGTATTGCCAGTGGTTCAATGGCAATTGCAAACAGCAGTGGTGACAAAGGGCATCCTTGTCTTGTGCCACGTTCTAGTTTAAAGTAGTCTGAGCAAATGTTATTGATGCAAACTGAAGCTTCTGGGTTAGTATACAGTAATTTAATCCATGCACAAATGTTGGGCCAAACCCAAACTTCTCCAAAATAGTAAAAGGTATTTCCATTCAATCATGTCGAATGCTTTTCTGCATCCAATGATAATAATATTTCTGGGGTGTTTGATTTAGTTGGTGAGTATATTACATTAAACAGGCGTCGAAGATTTGAAGATAAGTGTCGGCCCCTAATAAATCCAGTTTGGTCTTGTGATATTACTGAGGGAGCACTTTCTCCATCCTTCTAGCTATGATTTTAGAGAGTATTTTAACGTCGTTATTCAGAAGTGAAATTGGTCTGTATGATGCACATTGTAATAAGTCCTTATTTTGTTTTGGGAAGACAGTGATTAGTGCTTGGCGAAAGGTTTGTGGAAGAGATTGGTTATCTCTGGCTTCTGTAAATGTTGCTAATAGGAGGGGAGCTAGCTGAGCGGAGAATTTCTTGTAAAACTCTGCAGGGTAGCCGTCAGGGCCTGCTGCTTTTCCACCTTGGAGTGACTTTATAGCATCCAGTAATTCTGATAATGACAGAGGTTTATCGAGCTCCTCCACACTAATAGCGTCAATTTGTGGTATCTGTAATTTATCCAGAAATGCATTAGATTGTATATTGTCTTCTTTAAACTCAGTAGTATATAGGGATTTATAGTAGTCTCTAAAAGTGTACATTATATTTTTGTGTTCGATGATTTTATCTCCGTTCGTGTTAGTAATTACCGAGATTGCGTTGCGCACTTCTTGCTTGTGGATTTGTTGCGCTAAAAGCTTATTAGCTTTCTCTCCATGTTCATAATAATGATGTCTGGATTTGTAAATTAGTTGTTCGGTTTCTTTAGTTGTCAAGAGGTTTAATTCTGAATGTAGAGCCTGCCTCCTCTTATGTAGAGTCTCGCTTGGTAGTCTGGCATGTTCTTCATCTATTTTAGTAATTTCGCTTTTTATCTCTGCTTATTACATTTTAATAAAAATCTGCCGAACTTGGCATGTAATTTCTGCATTGACTTCAAAACACATGGACTGTGTATCCATTGTTAACAGCTGTATCACTCTTGCATGTTTTAATGTTGGTTCTGAACACCAGATATTTTAGTTATTTATCCATTAAAATCCTTTTTAGGTACATTCCCTTATAATGTGATAAGCACCTATCATTGTCACATCTGTCTGAATGAAACAACTTAGCTCCCAGTGAGCCAATTTTGTTGAAATCTGGCACGCTTACTCTTCAAGAAGAGTTGTGTGTAGTGATCAATGTGAAAAGGCAAAGAATTACATAAGCATTCCTCTGTAAGAACAGAGTGAATAGTTTCACTAAGTAATGGTTTGATATTTTTTTGGCATGATAACTTATCGGCATAGCTCCAGACCTACTCTATTTTGTATTCCAAAGCAAGCAGCAATTTTACTTTGAAACTTTAAAAGAGATTAAGTCTCCATTGGTTCCTTTTTTCAAAAAATGTAATTTAAAAAATTAGACCTACACAGCAAACAACTGTGAGGACAATTTTTACATTAGTAAAATGTAAATTGTCTGTCTAAGAAAACCATTGCCCTATTTGGGCTAAATTTTTAACCACACAATATTGTAAAATACTTTAAAAATCATGTATTTAATAAGTCTACTTATGCAAGTAATATGTGAGAAGTTTTGCTAAAACAGGTGCATACAGTAACCTTGCTCACCATCTTTTGCCAAACATTTATTTTGTTAAATGTAGATTTTCTGAAATATCCTGAGTAGAATTTACTGTCCAACAAACTATTCATTTGGAACATTAAACCCAAATGCACAAATATGTTAATTTAGTCTAGGAATTCTTGTTTCCACTGCATTGTGGAAAGTGTGTGTTTGAAGAATTTACCAGACATTTCTGTAACTCCACATAGATACAATTTTGGCAGTTTTCTTACCGTCTAACTCCGTGGTTCCCAAACTCAGTCCTGGGGACCCTCTGTGGCTGCCAGTTTTTGTTCCAACCAGATTCCATAAAGTGATAACTGAAAATAATTGATCTCATTTAGTTGGCTGTTTTTCCCCTCTCTTCCCTTACTCTGGATTAAGAAACGCAAACCAGTATGATTTTTACATAAGACATTTAGAATTGTTTAAATTTTTTGCTATAGTTATAAATGCTTAATTGTGTTTTGTTTATCTATTTCTTCACCCTCTTCATTGTATCCTAATAATGACAACATGCAAACACACACCTCGGCGAACAACACTAAATGATTAAAGGTTTCAGCTGCTTCAGCATCAGGCCTATTAATTAGTCAACAATGGAATGGCAGAATTGAAATCAGGATGAACATAAATTAAAAGAGAAAATATTTGCATGTAACTGCTTAAGTTTTATTAAATTGTATTAACACACTTTTGTAATTTCTTCATTGACCCTAAAACACAAACGGGGAGATAACAGCTAACCTAATTAGGCTATGAGTCCAATTAAAAACAGAAGTTGGTTGGAACAAAAATCTGTTGCCCCAGGTGGTCCCCGGGACCGAGTTTGGGAACCACTGCTCTAAATGATGGTTAAGGTTGGTCACAGCTACTCATCTTTATCGGAGGGGTGGTTCTGTTTTATTTATGTAGCAACTCTATTTTACTTGTTTCTATCTACACAATTGGGGCTAATGGCTGAATAAGTAACTTGCTCATTTCTGAATCTGCAACAAAAAATGAGTTGGCAATCATGAAAACCTTAGTTTTATATCCTGTCCGCATAAGTGAGTGGATAAATGAAGAGTTCTTAAAGATGGGGAAATTGCTTTGAGCTTTGACTTGTCACTTGTTACTTTTGAATACATTATTAAATGCTGCAAATTGTTAATGTTTAAAATTGGATGACCGCAGAGATTGTAAATTGAGGTTCCTATAACAAGCTATGCCGAATATTTGCCAGCTCCATCTTAGTTGTAATCCAAGCCCCAGAAACTGCAGTGTACTGTATATTTTGGAGAGTGCTGTTCTCTTTCTGACATACTGACTGCATTGCCACAGGTCAATAACCCTCCTTAACCGACTACTCTTCCTTCTCAGAATCCTTCTACCACTAATTTGATAGCCTTGATTGCAAACTCTCTTTGCAACATAAAACCCCCACCCCATGTACCCTTTCTCCTTTGAATTGGTCCTGCTTAATGCTGCCTGTTGCCTGTATCCACAAAATATTCACAGAAATTGTTCAGCATTTGGTCAGTGGTAGCCCAATCCCACATTTCTTCTTGGATGCCTTACTGGTAGGTAATTTTTTTTAAGCTGTCTTTTTACTGGTTTTATTGTTTTGCAATGTCATACGGTCAAGGAATTCTGGCAGATTTATAGTGTCCATGCTTCAGAGGTTTGTTTAGTACACTGTGGATGGTAAGGCATGATGTAGAACTGTGGGCTGCAGATTGTTTAGTTTTATTTAAAATTATGTTCATCTGGTCAGTTTACTTTTAAGATATGATGAAAATTCTTAAATATGTGTTTTCCCCAACCTTTTATGTATTGCAGCAGTTCTGTGGTGTTCTTGGTCACACATTTATGGAGTTTCTGAAGGGCAGTGGGGACTACTGCCAGGCACAGCACGACGTCTATGCAGACAAGTGAACTGTAGAAATTTATTACTACTCCACGAAGAAACCCCCTTAGGAGCAGAGTACCTGCGGTACTAATAACCTGGATAAGCATCGTTGAATTCCGAAACTGGCAGAGCACTTATCTTTAACTGAGAAGATCAAACCTGGATGGGGTAATCTTCAGTGCACTGTCCTATTTGTTGGCCTCAGTATTACTGGAATTAAGAAGGATTGCTGCTTTTACCGAGAGGTTCATCCAATCCCTTCATTTTTTTCCTCATATTTCCAAGCACTGAAATCACGTGGAGTATAGTGAAACTTTCCTCCCCATATTTACATTTGTTTGTATTTGGTATTTTTAAACATTTTGTTTAGCCTATTTGTAATTTAAAAAAAAAATAAAAAAAACTTTTAATAATGGCCCGAATGAATCGCCCAGCCCCTGTGGAGATCACCTACAAGAACATGAGATTCCTCATCACCCACAACCCCACCAATGCAACCCTAAACAAATTCATAGAGGTAAGTGTTGGTATGGTTAAAGCTATTTGTAGTTTTCTCTGAATGATCACACTAGTAGTATTGATATGTTTTAATAAATGTATGCATGCCTTTATTTACCTGAAAAGCAATTTGTCAGTTTTTTTTTTTTTTTTAGAACAAAAGAAAGGTGGTTTTTTTTTTTTTGTTTTTTTTTTTCATCAATGGATTATTTACGTGATCACTCAAAATAATGCAAAAGTGCATTATCCAGCCTTGAAAGTGTTCACCAGTTTACCATTTTCATTATAAAATAAACGTGTAGCAGTCTTTGAATCCACCAGTGTACAGATAACCATTTAAATTTAATTCAGTTTGTTAAATGTATCTGTCTGTGGTTGATAAAATTTTGTTATTGCATACAAAGCAGTTTTTTAAAATCTAAAGAACAGTGCTTAGCAGAAGAGAAATAGTTTTCAAATGTATTGAATTGCAGGTATCCATAAGATACCTGGAAACGTAAGGTACCTACATCCACCAAGATTCTTAAAGCACATTCCCCAATATTCAGTACCCAGGCCACAAGAAATGTCTCCCCTGACCCCCACAGGTGGGTAATGCAGCATACAAAAACTACCTCTGCCATTCTAGGCTCTGCATGATGGTGAGGATTAGGAGTGAGTGACAACAGATGTGCCTTGTATGTGTCAGAACACTTAAGATTCTCCAAATTTAGTATCTAGTGTTTTCCTGTGTGAACCAATGAAAACTGAGCTTTTTACTTACTCATGCCGCTGCCATCCAAAAACGGGGCATGGTTTTTTTTCTCTTATTCCTATTTAAATTACTAGTACACTTCAAAAATTTACATTGATTTTAATAAGTTTAGTTCATGTCAGATTGAATGGCATTGTGCAAAAACCCACCCCTCAAACATTTGTTAATTTTAATTCAATTTTCATTTACTTAAGGCTTAAATGATATCAACAAATCTGTTTCATTGATGCATTTTGGGTCTCTAGGGTTTGAGCTATTTCGGACTGGTGAAATAGATTCTGCATACTGTTATGAAATTCTTTTTCCTTAAATTAGTTACATTTTAAAAAAAAATCAGTATTCTGCACTCTTCTCTCCATTCCAGTGAAAAATACGGAGGGATACTGGATAATTTCACAGGCAAGACGTTTGATCATTATCTGCTGCCCCATTTTGCCAAGTAGTAATTTTGCCTTTGGTCCTTTCATTGTTGGTGGAATTTTTCTGTTTTGTTTTTAAGTTTCAGTGGTTGGTGGCCAGTTGTGTGCTCATTAATATATTGAGAGTTGAGCATTTGTAATACGAGTCAAATGAAGAATAAGGAAGTCAGTTGGTGTATTTACTGTTACTCTAACCAGGGAAATTCCCTTGTGTAGTTAAAATGCAAATCTACTCTTTGACTAGATGGCTTATTCTGCTGTTTTGGGGGATGACAGCTTTAATTGCAAGTTCCATATTGATATGATTTGTATTGGTAAATGTACATTGCAGTGGTTTTCATATTGTATGGAAACTTGTTTTTTCTGGGTAATGTACTCATTGTACTATTAAATTTGGGAACTCCCTTTAGGAGAAATTTATTGCCTTCATGTACAGCAGAACAAATGATAAAGTAGTGTTTGCTTGGGTGAAATTTCATGTAAATGTATTTTGGTGTAGTAATTTTAAAAACCAATTTGTATGATGCCAGTCGTAATGTAGACCTTTTCACCTCATTCAAAGAAAAACCTGAGCTAGCCAGAATTTAAATTTTTGTGGTCGAATTATGTTCAGAGAAGTGCAATGCATGCTTAATGCATTTATTTTCCCTTTTATTTTCACAAAAACAGATTGTTTAATTGCTTGTTGTGCAGAAAACTTGGTAGTTTTATTGTGTTCTTGTGTTTATCCCAAAACAGCCAGTAGAAATTCATGGAAGTACAATTATGTGGGAATATGACATAAATCTGTGAACACAGCCTTGGCTTTTCTAAACTATAAGCCTAATGTTCTGGATTCTAGCTTTAGTTACCATTTAGTTGCTGTTGGTGCAGCATGTGATTTGTGTCTTAATTGGAGCTTTTAAAATAAACCAGCATACGGGAGGAAATTTAAAAATCTGTATTGCATAAGAATGAAGGGGGTTTGCTTCTGTAATGAAATTTAAAAGAAATGCTTAGGATTTTACAGAAAGTACAATGTGTATATATGTATGTATATATAATACACGCACAATAATAGAGAGAAATATACAAACATCTATCTGTGTTCCCGTCAAAACAAACTTAACTAGTTCGAGAAGTGGATCAAAGTTAAAATCGGAAAACATTTTGCATCCCAGGCTTTACTGTCCTTTGTTATAATTCAGTGTTTTTTTTGGGGGGGGGATCCTTTCTGGCATTTCTTTTAATGAAATGGTTTAATATAGCTAGAAAACAAACATTAACACTTCTGCTGTCTCTTCTGTACAATGGGTTTGAAATATTGATTGATGGCATTTCCATCTGAATACAAAAAGACCGATGAATGTAGTGTTCTTTAGACTACCAGGAAGTTGAAAGTCAATCATTCTTGATGAAGGTAAATGTCCTTATACATGTGTTTCCTTACACTGGTAAGACTTGTGCCTCCATGCCTTTACTCCTGTTGCAGATATTTTTTTAATGCACTAGTTTTGTGCTCAATGCCCCATTTAAAGAGTGATCCAATATGCATTTTTTAATTGAATTCCTAAGAATGTATTTTGGACTGAGCCATAAATACATGTAATACCAGTATAGATTCAGATGGCAAGGTGAAAAACAAGATTGTTATACAACAGCAGCAAGTAAATGCCGGGCAGTTTTTATTTAGGGTTCTACTTTTTTTAATTATCTTCTGCATAAGTGTTTTCAATAGACGAGCAGATTTATTTTCTGTCACGCATCATGTCCAATCTTGTTAAATATTTGTCTGCCATTACATTTCAATGCAAATAAGTAGACATTTGGGGTTTTTTTTCTGGTAAATACAGTCAAATGTATCTAAATGACCTATGAGCAGTCCTGTCATATTAAAATATAAAAAGCTCCTGAAGAATATACCTGTGCAGTGATGTTGACCTTTTTTTTTTCTTTTTTTTTTTTTTCCCCACTTTCAAATTCCCTCCTTTCAACCCCACTTCTGAGCAGGAGTTAAAAAAATATGGAGTTACTACAGTGGTGAGGGTTTGTGAAGCCACTTACGATACATCCTTGGTTGAAAAAGAAGGTATTCAGGTTCTGGTAAGTGAAAAACAATTCCTTAAATTGCTATGAGACATGATTGTCAAATTTTTATTCAAAAATACATTTAATTTTTTTAGTCCTTTACTAATACATTTTAAATCTTTAGTTGCATGTATGTTAGTTTATGATTTGCACCCTTTTCAAAGGATTCAAAGCTGCCTTGTGGCCTTTTTTTTTTTTTTTTATATAAAATTCTGATGCGATAGTGGGTTTTTAGTATTTTTTTTTCTCTCTCCTTCCCATTCCTTCAACACCCCCTAAACACTTGTAGGACTGGCCTTTTGATGATGGTGCTCCACCTTCAAACCAGATTGTCGATGACTGGCTGAACCTCTTGAAAAATAAATTCCGTGAGGAGCCTGGCTGTTGCATTGCTGTTCATTGTGTGGCAGGACTTGGAAGGTAAGTAGTCGAGTACATGCATCTCATTTTATTTTTAGATAGTGGATTTCCTTACTTAAGCTGTTATCATACTACTCACCTTTCCAGCAACTTAAATTCACTTTATTAATCCCCAAGGGGAAATTCACATACTCCAGCAGCATACTGGTAAACAATATTAATTAAATAGTGTTAAAAATGCAGTACAAGTTAAATTATCACTAATATTGTTTTTCAGTATGCTTACTGATAATCGTAAGACGATTTTGACTGTAAACAGTTGTAGAACATGCTAGGTGGCATTAGTTGTCTAATGTTACACTACCATAGACTCCATTGAAATGATGTGCACCTCACTAAGACAGTTCAAGCAATTTAAGCAGCTGATGGAAAGAACAATTTGGAGACTGGCAGACAAGTTTGTGGTTTAATTGATTAAAATCTAACTGGAGTTGAATGTTTAAACAAGGTTATTTAAAGTATAATTTTATCTGATATTCTAATCATTGTTCAGAAAAAAAAACACTTTCAATGCCAGAGAACTACAGACAGTTCCTTTGGATAACTTGGTTACTGCTGTCAGGTCTGTATCTCTGTTCACATCAAGTGAGTCACAAAAGTAAAATTGTAACCCCCACCACCCCAACCCAGTACAACTTAATGACTAATTCAAATGTGTTAATCTTGACATTTATACCTGCAGTTCCCTCAAACAATTGAAGTCATCTAGTGACCTGCAGGCTACCTCTTACACTGACATAATGTCATTGTGTGTGTATTGCACCAGTTGCCTAATTTGCATGTGTCAGTTGCAATAGATTTCATCCAAGCCTGATCGCCGTGAATATCTATGTATTCATTTTAAAAGCTTGTAGACATCTATTAGTCTGCCGCTATACAGTGGTGTGCATAAGTTTAGATACCCTGGCAAAATTTGTGAAATATTTTGCATTGTTTGGAAAATTATAAGTAATGCAGAAAGCTTTTCCTTTACTGAGCAAACCCCTTAATTAAAAGAAATTACTTAATTGTGTGTACCTTTTTTTTATATAATAACTGAAATTGTCCAAATGGGCCTGATAAAGTTTACATACCCTTGAATACTGGGACTGATACACACAGGTTAAAATTAAAGGTAATTAAGGCAGAGGGTCCTCACCCTGTTTAAACATCTCTGTGTGTGTGTAATATCTACAGTGCATCTGGAAAGTATTCACAACATGAAAAAAGTTTACTTGAGGTTTTTGCAAATTTATTAAAAATAAAAAAATTGAGAAACCACATGTACATAAGTATTCACAGCCTTTGCCATGAAGCTGAAAATTGATCTCCGGTGCCTCCTGTTTCCCCTGATCATCCTTGAGATGTTTCTGCAACTTAATTGGAGTCCACCTGTGCTAAATTCAGTTGATTGGACATGATTTGGAAAGGCACATACCTGTCTATAGAAGGTCCCACAGTTGACAGTTCATGTTCGAGCACAAACCAAGCATGAAGTCAAAGGAATTGTCTGTAGACCTCTGAGACAGGATTGTCTTGAGGCACAAATCTGGGGAAGGTTACAGAAAAATGTCTGCTGCTTTGAGGGTCCCAATGAGCACAGTGGCCTCCATCATCCGTAAGTGGAAGAAGTTCGAAACCACAAGGACTCTTCCGAGAGCTGGCCGATCATCTAAACTGAGCGATTGGGCGAGAAGGGCCTTAGTCAGGGAGGTGACCAAGAACCCGTTGGTCACTCTGTCAGGGCTCCAGAGGTCCTCTGTGGAGAGAGGAGAACCTTCCAGAAGGACCACCATCTCTGCAGCAATCCACCAATTAGTCCTGTATGGTAGAGTGGCCAGACGGAAGCCACTCCTTAGTAAAAGGCACATGGCAGCCCGCCTGGAGTTTGCCAAAAGGCACCTGAAGGACACTCGGACCATGAGAAACAAAATACTCTGGTCTGATGAGACAAAGATTGAACTCTGGTGTGAATGCCAGGCGCCACGTTTGGAGGAAACCAGGCACCGCTTATCACCAGGGCAATACCATCCCTACAGTGAAGCATGGTGGTGGCAGCATCAGGAACTGGGAGACTAGTCAGGATAAAGGGAAAGATGACTGCAGCAATGTACAGAGACATCCTGGATAAAAACCTGCTCCAGAGCACTCTTGACCTCAGACTGGGGCGACGGTTCATCTTTCAGCAGGACAACGACCCTAAGCACACAGCCAAGATATCAAAGGAGTGGCTTCAGGACAACGCTGTGAATGTCCTTGAGTGGCCCAGACTTGAATCCGATTAAACATCTCTGGCGAGATCTTAAAATGGCTGTGCGCCGATGCTTCCCGTCCAACCTGATGGAGCTTGAGAGTTGCTGCAAAGAGGAATGGGCGAAACTGGCCAAGGATAGGTGTGCCCAGCTTGTGGCATCATATTCAAAAAGACTTGAGGCTGTAATTGCTGCCAAAGGTGCATTGACAAAGTATTGAGCAAAGGCTGTGAATACTTATGTACATGGGATTTCTCAATTTTTTTATTTTTAATAAATTTGCAAAAACCTCAAGTAAACTTTATTCATGTTGTGAATACTTCCTTAATGCACTGTTATATATAGTGCAGTTCTGCGTGAATTTAAACTGACCGACTTTGTTGGATACCAAGCCATTAGGAATGCAATAGAACTGTCAAAGGAACTGCAAGAAAAGATTCAGTTGTATAAATCGGGGGGAGGTATAAAGATTTCCAGAGATATGAAAATCCCTGTCAGTATTCAAATGCTGATTTTTTTTTTTTTTTTAATATATTTAAAAAAAAAGTGTAGTTAGGGGTTCTGTTGTAATGGAGACACAGTCAGTCAGGTAGACCAACCAAGATTTTGGCCGCAACTACAAGGATCATTTGTCAAGATGCCAAGACAAACCCACAAGCCACTTTAGCTGAAATAGAGGCTGCTTTGCATGCAAGTGGTGTTGCTGTTTCAAGATGCTCAACAAGGAGGTACCGCAAAACTACCCACTTCCAATATGCCAAACGGCATCTAGAAGAAGCCTCAACTTCTGGAACAAAGTCCTTTGGAGTGATGAGACCAAAATTGAACGTTGATTGCAGCCATAAACGTGATGCTTGGAGAAGATGCAACAAAGGCCCATAAGTACACTGTGAAGCATGGAGGTGGGTCTCTGATGGTATGTGAGCTATAACCGCACAGGTAACTTAGTGAAATTAAGCAAGATGAGTGCAGCATATTCCCAGAAAGTATTTGCTTACTGCTTTTATTCAGTCCGGGAGCTGTGCATAGTAATCACTTGGATATTCCGGCATGACAGTGATCCAAAATACAAGGCCACATTGACCCTTCAGTGGCTACAGCACAAAAATATGAATGTGCTGGAGTGGCTGTCAGTCTCCTGAGCTCTGTATCTTTGTGTCAGTTTGGGTAGTTCTGAACTGTACAGATAACACAAGACAACCCCAGAATTTATGGGACCAGGAGGTTTTTGCCAAGAAAGACAGCTCTACTATCTGAGAAAATTCAAGGGCCTCCTCCGTAACTCTCAAAAAAGACTTAATGAGATTATGGATACTAAAGGGGGCAACACACAGTATTAGCAACTACAGGTAATTACATAAATTTTATTTTAATTTTTTTCATTTTTATTACCATTTAATTTAATATTGTTTCTTTGTATCAGTATACTGCTGCTGGATTATGTGAATTTCCCCTTGGGATTAATAAAGTATCTATCTATATAACTTTTGAAAAGGGACAGTTTTCCTTATTACTGTGTTTTGTTTGTTTATGCTATTCTGTGATACCTTAAGAGTTTAATTTGGATTCAATTAAAAGTGAATGAAATAAATGTTTTGCCTAATCGGTCATCTCTTCTTTAAAATGTGGTAGACATTTTACAAAGTCTACAGGGGTATGTAAAATGTAAACTTGGGGGCACAACTGGATATACATTGCCATTTAATTTTTTACTTTAATTGCTACTTAAAGCATCTCAACACAGAATGCCAACGGAAGTTATTTTTTGTCTGCTGTTCTTTAGTTGATTCAAAATATTTCCGACTTTTCTTCAAATTAGAAAGTTATGACAATTTCAAGTTTGTCATGTGGTCATAGTATTTAGTGTATGTATACTTTAAGAGCATGCCACAAACTTTGCGTAGTGCTCTTCCTTTAGCTTCCTCCCCATTTTTTTATTTATTTTTTTTCCTTTGGCTAGTCATTTTCATTTTGTCCCTTTTTAAGGTCTAACTGTATGAAGTAATGCAAACATTTTTTTTTTCCTCCGCACACTGACTTTTTTAACTTGCCTGTGTCGGCATTTTCTCGCTAACACCACAAGACCTGAATGATTGTTTCCTTCTTCCCTAAGATTTTGTATATTTGTATATTTTTGTATATTGACAATTATTGTATGCAAGACACAGGCCCTATAAATGTTTTCAGAAATGGTTTTTGCATGGCTGTATTGGGTGCTCACTATTGGCTTCCTATGAGGTGCTCCACTTGTCAAAGAATGTCCAAAGTAAAGGTATTATGTTCAGTACTTGATTTTTGAGCCCATAGCATGCTCAGCCATATATTTTTATTATGCATACTTGCTGTGTAGCCAGTCTGCAGAAGTTTAAATTTTTAGATATTTTAACATTGGTCCAGATTAGTGCAGTACTCTGTGTATCTGAACCTGTTGTGGTACTTGGTACAACTTCAACTTTGAAGGCATTAGCTTAATTCTTAAGTAGTATAACTGAGTCTAGTTGTGGTGAAATGTAGAGTCATTGGCATGTCTTGTTGAAAGTGTTAGTAATTTGGTTTGAAAAATGTTTAAAGACCTATTAGATCAGAAAGTAAAATCGGTTTGCTTTCAGCTAAGTTGAGAGAAGTTCTCTTGCAGGTGTAAAGGAATAATTGCATTAAGTGAGATGGGTTGGCAAGAAACAATTGCTATATTGCCTATAGGAAAACGCTTAATTCATACCTAGAGTTGTGTGTCACATCCAGCAGAGATGATGATGACTTCAGGCTTTTAGTTACTTAATTGATTTTTGGTAAATGTATACTTGCAGAACTAAAGAGCATACCATAACTGATCTTGGTCTACATAGTTGACATATTTCACAAATGTATTTATTAAATTAATTTAAGTTTTCATACCCTATTGATTTATCTTCTAGTTAGCAAGCGTTTGGTTTCATTGTACTCTTCAGAAGGGTTCCCGCTTTTCATGCGTCATACAAAGATACGAGAGAAATATGTATATATAATTGTTAAATTTATTTATAGGGCACTTTACATTAGTAGTAAATCTCAAAGTGCTACATAAAATGTTTAAACAAAGACAAAGCAAGTTAAAAACAGATAAAACAATAGTTTTAGCATTTTTGTTAATGTTTTCCAAAATAGAAAAGTCTTTAGCTGTTTTTTAAAACAGCCCACAGTCTGCTGTGTTCTTAGGCTTACTTGTAGGCCATTCCAGAGCCATGGAGCAGCGGCTGTAAAGGCTCGGTCACCCATTGTATGAAGTTTTGTCACGGGGGGCGAAGGCGGTGGGTATCTGCAAAACAGAGGTTTCTTGCAGTGTATTGTAGTATTAGGAGTTCCTTCAGATATTGTGGAGCATTTCCATGGATACACTGGTGAGTGAGCAGACCGTATGCATTCGATACGGAGGTGGATAGGGAGCCAATGAAGTGTCCAAAGGATTGGTGAAATGTGTTCATATTTCCGCACCCTCATCAGGATAGTTTCAGCACTATTTTGAATTTGTTGGAGCTTTTGCTGGGCATCCTGATGAGTGCATTCAGTCTCATCCAAGCAAGAGGAAAGAGTTAATGAAGGTGCAAGAGAAGTCGAATCCAGTCTCGCATAGAGCTGCATAACAGTGGCCCGGGGTAGCATATAGATATTAAAAAGGGTCGGCCCTAAGGACTGATCCTTGTGGGACACCACAGGTGACAGTGTGGGTACGAGATTTAGTATCCCCCAGGGCCACATACTCGGCCCTATCAGTAAGATAGGACTTGAACCACTCCAAAGCAAAACCAGAAAGTCCAGTCATATAGTGAAGACGATGAAGGGGAATATTATGATCTACCGTATCAAATGCAGCTGTGAGGTCTAGGAGGATAAGAAGTGATGGAGAGCCCTGGTCGGCAGCCATCAGGAGGTCATTGGTGATTCTGACCAGGGCTGTCTCGATACTGTGAGAAGTTTGGGAACCAGATTGGAATTTTTCAAACAATTTTTTGAGGTGATCCTGAAACTGGACCAAAACAACCTTCTCCAAAACCTTAGCAAACTGTCTGATACTGTCTGATCTCCAACCTTCCATTTTTGTCTAACACTTCAGGATCCAAAGAGGATTTTTTTTTTTAATGAGGTCTAATAATTGCGGTTTTCAAGGCCAGTGGGACTAAGTTAAGCCGCTCTGGAGAGAGTGATTAATAATATCAATAATGAGATATGTTTGTCTTATGTATAATATGAAATAGATTTTTTTTTAATTTTTCCTAATTTTTTTTTTTTTTTTTGGCAGAGCACCTGTCTTGGTTGCCCTTGCACTGATTGAGTGTGGAATGAAGTACGAGGATGCCGTTCAGTTCATAAGACAGTAAGTGTTTCTGTTGGTATTTGACCTAAATGTGTTGTTGCTAAAGGCTTAAAATGTAAAAAGTGAAGAATAATATGCTTACTGAAGACTCTAGAGTACATAAAATGGCTCTTTCAGTGGAGGAGTCATCTAAGGAGAGAGTTGGTATTTAAATGGTGTGGTCTTTTGGTTGTCTTGGCAGCGGGTGACGCCTTAAGCCTTGTGATTTTAAACGTTCAGGGGCGCTATCTGTAATTCCCTTAAGATTCAGGTACTGCTCATTTTGTAAACAATATGTTGGCAGCTTCATGTGTTTTAGTGCTGCACTTGAATGATATGTGTAATGGTTTGATGCTGAAAATTTATCTTGGGTTGATTCTATGATAATCCTGTTAACGATGCAATCATATTGTTTTTGTTTTTCTTTGCATTTAGGAAACGCCGTGGAGCATTCAATAGCAAGCAGCTCCTCTACTTGGAGAAATACCGCCCAAAGATGCGTCTGCGCTTCAAGGATTCCAATGGTCACCGGAACAACTGCTGCATCCAGTAGACATCCTTTTCACCATGCACAGGAAGTGAAGATAATGGCATTGTGATGTGGCCATATCGAATATAGTTAATGTGCTTTTTATATATATATATATATTTACATTATCTTTTTCATAATTGTCATTAGGTGCTTCCATTTGAGATGCAAGGATACATGTGTGGCAAAAGGCTTTTGCTGCCTTGTTCTCTACATTGAGCATTAGCCATCTCACTTTATGGTTTAAGTTGCTGCTGTATTTTATTTTATTTTTTTTATGCACAGTGTATAAAAGGACCTTACCCTTGCTGAAATCCAGTTTGGTGTTTCCAAGTTAATCATGCATTTCAGTTTAACAATACATCTTGCAATTTAATTTGACGTTTAGGGCATTAGGTGCCAAAGTTCTGTATTTTACACTTTCTGATTTAAATTGTTCAAGTTCTTGCTAAATTTGACACATTGTTAAAGCATATTTGAGAATAAATAGTCTGGGACTGTCAGATTGGCGCCTGGAAGGAAATTAGTTTGCTGTAGTACACTGGTGTACACTGAAGAGGTTTAACAAGGGTGGGAGGATGTCTGCACAGGCAGTCACTTTGTTGTGTGTTCACACACCATTCATGCACCATTTCTTTTTCAGCTGCTTTCTTCAACCCCCCAAATCCAGCCATATTAAGTTTATTCATTTTCACCAAAACTAAATGGAGCCGTAACTTTGTCGACTGTATCAAAGCACATGCTTTTCTTTCCCTCTTCTTTTTTTTTTTCTTAAACTTCTATATAAAGGCCTTACATGGCACTCTTGGGTGCACCTTGATAAGGGGGCCTATTATATATACGGTTGGGAAGGGATGTTTAAAAAAATTTGTATTTGGGGAGGGAAACTATATTGCCTTTGTCTTGTGCAGGAAATATTAGAAGTGTCCCCTTACTTTTTTTTTTGTTTTGTTTTTTAATATTACAAATGCTTTGTTGTAGCTAAGATTCTTATTGTATAATGAACATATGGACTTGTAATTTTTCTTTTAATGTATGTATTGGAACTTTGTTTACCAACTACTGCTTTGTCTAAAATGTGATTTCTTTAGTTTTGGCTTCAATCTGTAGACTTGAATGTCTACAATATTTTGTATGCCTTTTTATTTGATCTGCATAACTTAATACTTGGATACTTGATAATTTATGTATTTGAAATGGTGACGTGTATTAATGTTAGATCAAAATATTTATACTGTCTATGGGAACGTGTGGTATAGTTCTGTGGGAGAAATTATTTGCCAGTGTTCACCAGCTTGTTCTAAAATCTAGTGCGAAAGCTTGTACATCTAAATAAACACTGAAAGAGCCGTTGGTTCCTCTTCAACTTTCTCCTCCTCTCCACCCCTCCTCTCTCTCTGTCTGTCTTTGTCAATCCTCCACCCCTGTTTCTTCTTGAAACATTTGTTGGGATTAAGAGATTAGAATCTGAAAGCATAATGTCTGAGTGTTTACACAATCATGCATATACAGTGCAGTGAGTGATCTGCGTCAGTTTATATTCTGTTTAATTGTGTAACTTCAGTGACATTGGTCAAACATTTCTGTGATTTGTACTAGTCTGTATAAAGAGGAGAGTCAAAAGTTGGTTTGGGCTGTCATTTGAGCCAATAATTAAAACTCCTGTTTGAAACATGTTTGAATATGCTGTGATTTAGGGCTGGGCGATATGGACGTAAATTAGCATTAACATCAAATCTCATTTCAGATCAAAAAGAAGTTGTCAAAGCACTTTAAAGGTTCTAGATCATCACGAAACCGAAACGCAACGATCACCTGCATGTGAATCAAATGACATCCATTGTCTAATAGCAACAGCTCATGTCAAGGTCGTGTATATACAGTCATTTGAAAAAGTTTGGGACCCCCTCTCAGCCTGCATAATTGACTTTCAACAAAAAAAGATAATGCTATGTCTCATTTCCTAGGAACATCTGAGCACTGCGGTGTTTTCCAAACAGATTTTTAGTGACGCAGTATTTAGTTCTATGAAATTAAATCAAATGTGAAAATCTGGCTGTGCACAAATGTGGGTCCCCTTGTCATTGTGCTGATTCGAATGCCTGTCACTGCTCAGTGCTGATTACTTGGTTGGATGAGCTCGTCAAGCCTTGAACTTCATAGACAGGAGTGTCCAATCATGAGTGCTAAAAGGTATTTAAGGAGGTCAATTACAAGATGTGCTTCCTTCCCTTTGACTCTCCTCTGAAGAGTGACAGACAGCATGGGATCCTCAAAGCAACTCTCCAAAGATCTGAAAGAAAAGATTGCGTCTCCTGGTTTAGGTGAAGGCTACACAAAGCGATCTCAGAGGTTTAAACTGTCAGTTTCAACTGTAAGGAGTGGAATCGGGAAATGGAAGGCCACAGGCACAGTTGCTGTTAAACCAACTCAGGTCTGGCAGGCCAAGCAAAATACAGAAGTGGCATATGCAGAGGCAGGATTGTGAGAATGGGGACAGACAACCACAGATCACCTCCAAAGACCTGCAAGAACATCTCGCTGCAGATGGTGTATCTGGACATCGTTCTACAATTCAGCACAGTTTGCACAGAGAACATCAGTATGGCAGGGTGATAAGAAAGAAGCCGTTTCTGCACTCACGCCACAAACGGTCGCTTGTATGCCAATGCTCATATTAATTTTGGAACAAAATGCTTTGGACTGAGGAGACAAATGGAGTTATTTGGTCAGAACAAAAAGCGCTTTGCATGGCGGAAGAACCACCACCTGCTGTTTACTGTCAAATTTGGTGAAAGTTCCATCATGCTGTGTGGCGAGTTCAGGGACTTGATGCCCTTGTTAAAGTTGAGGGTCACATGAGTTCAACTCAATATCAAATTCTTAAGGATAATGTTCAAGCATCAGTCACAAAGTTGAAGTTACTTAAGCAGGGGTTGGATATTCCAACAAGACAACGACCCAAACACAGTTCGAAATCTACAAAGGCATTCGTGCAGAGGGAGAAGTACAATGTTCTGGAATGGCAGTCACAGTCCCCTGACTTGAATATCATCGAAAATCTATGGGATGATTTGAAGCAGGCTGTCCATCAAATTGAACTGAACTGGAGTGATTTTGTATGAAGAATGGTCAGAAATACCTCCATCCAGAATCCAGACACTCATCACAGGCTATAGGAGGACAGCGTCTGGTGGCTCAAAGGAGCAAAAGGAGGCTCAACTAAGTATTGATGTCATATCTCTGTTGGGTGACCACATTTATGCACCTTTCTAATTTTGTTATGATGCATATTGCATATTTTCTGTTAATCCAATAAACTTCATGTCACTGCTGAAATCCTACTGTTTCCATAATGCATGTCAGATATCAAAAAGAAGTTGCTACTTTGAAAGCTCAGCCAATGAGAAACAAAAATCCAAAGAATTAAGAGGTGTTCCCAAACTTTTTCATAGGACTGTTTAAGCCACTGCGTTGACATGAACTTCTTGTCGTAGGCATTTTTAAGGCAGAAAATATGGACGTGTGGAAGAGCCGTGTGACTTTGATAAACACCAGCTCGTTAAGCCCCTATATGACTCGGTTACAGCATTTCTGAACCAAGGTTTGCGGAGGGCTGAGACTGTTGGGGTGAGTATTATGAACACTGGTCCAACAGGGTGTTACTTGCCAAAATTTCCCAATGTGAGGACATCCAAGGCAATCCCATCTGCTATGAACCAACAGGAGGGCTACTGTGGCACAAATCGGGTAGTTCTAGTGATGGATGTTGGAAGGTGTCATATGGCGCACAGTGCATCAAACCCTGTTGTATTTGTAGCTACAGGGTGGCCAGAGTGCCCATGCATTGGAAGTACCAACAAAACAGGCACCCATTAATTGAATCTGGACCTTAAATCATTGTAAAATGGTCATTAAGTTCAATGACATTCACATGGACAGCTAGCTACATTTATTGTTTAGCTGGAGGAAGATGAGGCACCAGGATGCAACATGGGAAGAACACAAGGTAGCATAGGTAGTGTGGTGCTTTGAGCAAGCAATGTTCTGCTGGGAAAGCCTGGGTCTGGTATTCGTGTATTTGATCTGAAACGTGTCGTCTACCAAAACCCCTTCATGGCGACAGTATTCACAGGTGCAAGGGGCTTTCCAGAGGGTAATGCATCCTGCCTCACTGCACAAACTTCACAGGCCTCCAAATTCCCCGACCTGAATCTGTGAGATGGGCAGGAACAAGTAAGTCCATCCATCTTCCAACCCACTGAATCCAAACACAGGGTCACGGGGGGGTCTGCTGGAGCCACTCCCACCCAACAGAGGGCAGGGCACAAGGCAGGAACAAACCCCAGGCAGGGTGCCAACCCACCGCAGAGTAACAAGTCTGATGATCTTAATGGGGTGAAGTGGGCTGGACTGTGGAATTGTTGATTTTCAATTGTTGGGACTTCTTTTACATCCATTCCAGCAGTTGGGCTTGCGAGAGCTCTTTGCATGGCTTATCCTTCAAGTCAAAAGTTTTAGAACGCCCCATTTTTCCTTCAGATTTAATCAGTTGAAATGCAGTGAATGGCCTAAAATGGTGATACGGTCAGATGTTTAAATCTAAAGTTTAGGTTAGCAAAAAGTCAGAATATTACGAATGGGCCTTCACCAGGGAAACAACTGATTGGTTACAACCTACAGATTTGATGCAGCAGTTAAAGTGAATGAAGCCTACAGGGGTCCCAACTTGTGTTGATTCCTTGAAAAAAGAGTTGGACAATATTCCACTGATCATGGCAGGAAAATGGCAATTAACTAATGAAATGATGCAAAGCATAATTTATATATTATAGGGGATTGAAGATAAATAGGAAGAAGACCGAATATGTGAGGTTTAATGATTAGGATTCAGAAGTTCGCCTTCAAGGAGAGCTCTTGAAGAGTTGGGCGAGTTTAAACATCTAGGATCAGTGGTAGCTCAAGATAGAAAGATGGCTGCAGACATAACCCACAGAGTGCAGTGTGGATGGAAGAACTGGAAGGTGTCGGGAGTATTGTGTCACTGAAGAATTAAGGTGGAAGTTAAAGTGGCAGTGAGGTATGGAGCGTAGATGTGGGCAGGAAAGGGAACGCGGGAGTGGTAGATGTGGCAGGAAGGAGAAGGTTGAGATGGATGTGTGGGGTTACAAATAAGGAATAAAGAATCGGAGGTATCTTTGAAAGGACAGGAATGTAGGTTGAAGGGGTACACGTGTGATTAGGGAAGGCAGTGAAGATGTGGGCAAAATAGTGATGGGAATGGAAGTGCAGGGAAAGAGAAAGCAAGGGAGGCCAATGTTAAGGTGGATGGATAAAGTAAAAGAACATCTGAAAGAAAAGGGCTTGACTGGTGAGGAGGTGCAGCATGCAGCTATGTGGAGAAGGTTGATCAAGCACATCAACCCCACAGACAAGAGATGAAGAGGAAGAAGTTCTTCAAAGGCCACAGCAATGCAGAAGCTCCACTTACTGGACCATCTCATTTAGTCAGGTATGCAATTAAGGGATAGTAACATCCAGTCCTACACAACACATTTGTCCCGAGATGTATGTTTTTGTTTGAGAATCACATACGGACCTTCAAGACTCTGAGAAGTTCCCTACTGGATAAAACTGTTAATGTTCAGACAATTTGGGAATGAATGATTGGCAATATAAGGCAGATCAGAGCCGATGTTGATAAAATAGTGCAGCTCACACCTTGTGACTGCGGAGAACTTAATGGGGGCAAATTGGCTAATTACTTGGTACTGAGGCTCTTTGTGTCGTATAGTACACTTGCACTCAGAGTTTGGAAAGGGTTTGAGGCAGAAATAAAGGAAGGAGGAGATCAGGACTGAGCATAGAAAGGAAGTACAAGAAGAAGAGAAACAGATTGAGGAGATTGATCCCATCTGAAGGATTGGAGGCCCCGTGGTAGGGTGAGAGGAACAGCACTCCAGGGGCAGGGAACTCCTTAGGAGAAGTGGGAACAGGAGCAGCCGAGGGCCTCAACCAATCTTTTCCAGACACAGATGGATGTTGGTGGGAAGTGGGAGTTGGGCTCTGAGCAGCCTAACAGATATGGGCTGAGGTAGCTGAGATGAGGTTTGAGATCCGAAGAGCGCTGACCGCGTCCGCTGGCATCTCAGCCTGGCTGAGGAGACCTAAAGGGTGGGAGACGAGAGAAAGAAAAGCACTGCAGGACTGAAGAAAGGGCTGATTCTGACTTTTATTCTTGATTTGACTGGATTTATTTATCTTATATACTCACATATATGTCGAAAAATCAATCATAAAATCAGACCCCGACTTATACGCCCTTTCAAAAATGCGACACTTCATTTTTTTTTTTTTACTAGTTCCCTTATACTCCTTCCAGACCTCCAAAGTGAGTGTGGTCCATCTCGTTTCTCGACTCCCAATCCCTGGGTGAAGCGGAGCAGCTTCCTTTATACCGAACCCAGGGTTTAGGTGGCTCTCACATTGCATCCAGGAAGCACTTCCTGGTCAGGCGTGAAGCTCCCACTATCGACACCTGAGGGCCTTGTATGGCCCAAAAGTCACAAAAGGAAATGTCACAATAGGCCGTCTTTTTGATCCCAACCCCCACAACCTTGAAAAAAGACCCTCGCGGGAAATACAAAAAAAAAAAATTAAGGAAATCTTGGAGAAGGCAATTCAGTGAGAGACCCCACTTCCAAGCACCGTGATGTCCCTCCATTGATGGATTAAAGGCCAGAAGTCCACATGACCGTCATCATCAAGTCCTTCCCTGTGAACCCTGAATACCATGAGGGCTGATTGAGGTCGTTGATGTCAGGTAGAATGCCTAGAGGGGGCTGGCCAGGTGGTCTCGTGGCCTTGGAACCCCTGCAGATTTTATTTATTTATTTTTTTTGTTTCTTCTGTCCCCCCTGGCCATCGGACCTTACTTTTTTTCTATGTTCATTAGTGTTCCCTTATTCTAATTTTTATTTAATTTGTCTTTTTTCTCGTTCTTTATCATGTAAAGCACTTTGAGCTCCGTCATTTATATGAAAATGTGCTCTAGAAATACATGTTGTTGTTTCCGGTAGGTTGGGTGTGCAATGGTTGTCAAAAATGGGGTAAATGGAACCCAAAACAGAAACTACAATTCCCAGACAGCCTTGCGGGTGTCCAAACAGGATGCACATCAGAGGGATGTCACCACCCAGTGTCTCCCCCTGTCCATCCATTATCATGGCCACCCGAGAACAACAACAACAACAGCAACATTTATTTCTATAGCACATTTTCATACAAACAGTAGCTCAAAGTGCTTTACATATTAAAGAATAGAAAAATAAAAGACATAATAAGAAAATAAAATAAGTCAACATTAATTAACATCGAATAAGAGTAAGGTTCAATGGGCAGGGGGGACAGAAAACACAAAAAAACTCCAGACGGCTGAAGAAAAAAATAAAATCTGTAGGGATTCCAGACCAAGAGACCGCCCAGTCCCCTCTGGGCATTCTACCTAACATAAATGAAACAGTCCTCTTTGGATTTAGGGTTTAGAGAAGGAAAGGTACCACTCGCCAACCTGGTCAGGATGCCCATCCACAAACATTCTTCCATTAAAAAGGCCTCCCAGCCAGGTAAGGAGCCATCCATCCCAACTGGGATGCCATCAGGCCAAGCTTGTCGTCTATCACAATACTAAAGAGAGCCGAGTTTCTCCCAGTACTCTGTGTAGTAAAATCCCTTGGGCTTGCTTGGCTACGTCACCGTCAAGAAATAAAACAACTACAGCCAGATGTTTCCTGTGTTGATTTATCAGTCTGTCACTGCACTGTGAAACGCCCCTCCTGCTCAAGTCATACACACAGTGACATTCGCGTCCCCTCGCGTCCAAAATGCGGCTGCAAGAATTACTACAAGAACAATAAAATACGAACACATAACTCCAGTACTTAAATCCTTACACTGGCTCCCGGTTAAGTTTAGAGTAGATTTCAAAATCTTCCTTTTAACATATAAAGCATTAAATGGCCGAGGTCCGGCTTACTTGTCTGAACTTATCATGACTTACAAACCTGAGCGCACATTAAGATCTCAAGATGCCAGACTGCTTAGGATTTCAAGAATTAATAAAATAACAGTGGGAGGTCGAGCTTTTAGTTACAGAGCCTCTAAACTGTGGAGTGGTCTTCCTGCGACTATAAGAGATGCCCCTTTGGTCTCAGCTTTCAAATCTCACTACTTCAGTTTAGCACACCCTGACTAGAGCTGCTGATGAACTGTACAGACGGCATCTCTGTTGTTAGTCATTAGCTCTAAAACATAAGTAACATGATAGTTAGAATTGGATACTAACCCTCACCTACTCTGTTTCTCTTCTCGGTACCCAAATGTGGCAATTGGTGCCACGGCCCACCTGCCAAGTTGTTTGCCTGCCTAAGGTAAAGTCATCCCTGATGGAGGATCACAGGAATCGTGGGAAAGAGGGGTCCTTTCATCGGAGCAACGTTTCAGCCGTCGAATGGCCAAATGGGGAGGCAGCTTGATGGATGAGGTCTCCAGGACTCTAAAAATATCCAAATCTTATTATGTGATATCATCTACTGTGATACCGTACTTCTAAAATTTGTATTATTATGCTGTATTAAGGATTTGTCCTGTTCTGTGTATTGTATTGTATTGACCCCCTGACGCTCACTGCACGCCCAACCTACCTGGAATGGGGTCTCTCTTTGAACTGCCTTTCCCAAGGTTTCTTCCATTTTCCCTACATGGTTTTTTTGGGAGTTTTTTCTTCTCTTCTCAGAGAGTCAAGGCTGGGGGGCTGTCAAGAGGCAGGGCCTGTTAAAGCCCATTGCAGCACGTCCTGTGTGATTTTGGGCTACACAAAAAATAAACTGTATTGTATCTCCTCCCAGACCGGGACCAGGGTATCACTGAGCTCCTGGACAGGCTGAGGTGTCGGGTGGACCGAAACATAATGTCCCACCCAGAATTGGTCTACTGGATTGACGTCAGGCGATTGAGCGTCCAGTCAATGGTGCGGAGTGGTGGCTGTTAGGCTGGGGATCTGCACTGGCAAATCGGAAGGTTGCTGGTTCGAATCCCGTAAATGCCAAAAGGGACTCTGCTCTGTTGGGCCCTTAACCTGCAATTGCTGAGCGCTTTGAGTAGCGAGAAAAGCGCCATATAAATGCAAAGAATTATTATTATTACTAGCAGACGCCTGCCGTAGCATACGGCGGGGTAATAATAACCCCAAAAAGATATTGTTGTAGAATGTCTTTCTAAGTAATTCCTGTAGCTTTATCCAAAAGTGGATTAAGTGGACGCAGGGCTGTGTGCTTAGCCCACTGCTGTTCACCCTGCTAACTCACGACTGCACAGCCACGCACAACACCAACCACATCATCAAGTTTGCAGATGATACGACGGTGCCGGGACTGCTAAGCAGGGATGATGAAAGAGCATACAGAGATGAGGTGAAACGGCTGTCCGCATGGTGTGAAGACAACAATCTATCTATCAGTGTCGACAAGACAAAAGTGATAATCGTGGACTTCAGAAAATCACGTCCTGCCCACATCCCACTCAGCATCAACGGGTTAGATGTGGAGATTGTTAGGAGTACCAAGTTCCTCGGTGTGCACATAACTGAGGAACTTACGTGGACGCAGAACACCTCATCACTAATCAAGAAAGTCCAGCAGAGACTACACTTCCTGAGGTGGCTGAAGCGAGCAAGTCTTCCCCCTTCCATCCTCACCACGTTCTACAGAGGCACCATGGAGAGTGTTCTGACCAGCTGCATCACTGTCTGGTATGGCAACTGCAACATATCCGACCGTAAAGGATAGTGAAGACATCAGAGAACATTATTGGGGTGCCTCTCCCTTCACTACAGGACATATTCTACAAACGCAGTGTCCGCAAGGCCTACAGCATTGAGCAGGACCCCTTACACCCCTCACATAGACGTGTCACACTTCTGCCATCCAAGAGAAGATACTGCAGCATCAGAGCCAGATGTGCCAGGCTGCAGGAGAGTTTTTACCCCCAAGCTGTTAGACTCCTTAACACCAGGCTGCCCCCTAGGACCTTCCACACGACCTCAACCACCACTAAAAACAGAACTTTTATACATGACAACCACTGTTCTGCAAAGATGAGTGTGCAGGTAGAAAAGAACTGAAGATCTCATAATGACCTTTAAGGATTTGGTCACTCTTTATACTTCTGCTGTGAAATATTCTGGCCTGTCATTGTTTACACACGTCTTAAACAACTATTATCATACACCGATCATTTCTGTATTATCTATATCTATTATTTATTTACTAGCTACGCTGCACGTTGGATGACCACAGTTGAAGGACTCAATCGTAAGGACCTGTCGTCGGGTGTCTCATTGGCACGCTTTAGCGTCTTTCTTTCGCGATCACGGCGTAATCTGTCTTCTCGCCCTGTAGGGGTTTCGGGTTGCCTTTCGTTGTGCGGCAGAGATGCGTCGTTGAGCTAATCTGTGTGAATGCTGAGTGTCCGTTTCTTGCGAGCGACTGTCACGCCTTTGCCTCTTTGCTTCGTGCTCATGCTGTAATGTGTCCTCTCTCGCAGCAGCAGGTTTAGTTGCGTTTCGTTTCGGCATTGTTCCGTAAGGTCTCCTCCGTACAAGTGCACATGGGTAGCTGAAGACGGAAAGGCATAGTGGGCATATTGAAATACACGAATTGGTGACCAGGGGAACCATCCGACTCAGACGCGGGGCTCGAAATACTCAAGTGCACGTTATTTCTAATTTAAGTTTTTTTTGTTTTTGTTATGAAATTCCCCAAAAGAGTTGATCCCTGTAAATAGTTAATAGTATATGAACAATATAATCTGTTGTAGTACGGGCGCTAATTCGCGTCACACCTCATAACCTGCATACACCACGTGTTTGGCTGTATCGCCAGAAGCGCGGTGGACGCTGTAAGGGTAGGTTGTGGTTTCTGTTTGTTTCGTGATTTTTTTATTTTATTTTATTGATTATTTAATAGGCAGAGGGGAGAAGACGTTGATGTGACGCTCTGTCTATTTCTTTACTTTTGCTTTGAAAAGATTTTCGGGAACGGGAAAAATAAAAGCAAAGAGGAAAGAACGGTTGGGGGTAAGCAGGAATTCTGAGAGGGGACAGACTGGGGCGGCTATACAGCCAAAAGGAACGCGGACCCAGACACGGACACGGCGCTGGGCTTTTATTATATAGATTATATTACATATCTTACACATCAATATTGATGCTACTTCTCTGTCCTATCTTTGCCCAATGTCTTGTACAATACAATACAATACAATACAGTTTATTTTTGTATAGCCCAAAATCACACAGGAAGTGCCGCAATGGGCTTTAACAGGCCCTGCCTTTTGACAGCCCCCCAGCCTTGACTCTCTGAGAAGACCAGAAAAAACTCCCAAAAAACCTTGTAGGGAAAAATGGAAGAAACCTCGGGAAAGGCAGTTCAAAGAGAGACCCCTTTCCAGGTAGGTTGGGCGTGCAGTGGGTGTCAAAAGTAGAGGGTCAATACAATACAATACACAGAACAGAACAATTCCTTAAGACAGCATAATAATAAAAATTTTTTTAGAAGTACGGTATCACAGTAGATGATATGACATAATTGTTGTCTTGTTTGTGTTTTAATTTTAAATTTTTTTAAATTTTAATTCTATTTTTAATGTATTATTTGCACATCATGTTGTTACACTGTGGACCCTGAGCTTCACAATTTCGTCTATCTGTATACTTATACACTCACCTAAAGGATTATTAGGAACACCTGTTCAATTTCTCATTAATGCAATTATCTAATCAACCAATCACATGGCAGTTGCTTCAATGCATTTAGGGGTGTGGTCCTGGTCAAGACAATCTCCTGAACTCCAAACTGAATGTCAGAATGGCAAAGAAAGGTGATTGAAGCAATTCTGAGCATGGCATGGTTGTTGGTGCCAGACGGGCCGGTCTGAGTATTTCACAATCTGCTCAGTTACTGGGATTTTCACGCACAACCATTTCTAGGGTTTACAAAGAATGGTGAGAAAAGGGAAAAACATCCAGTATGCGGCAGTCCTGTGGGCGAAAATGCCTTGTTGATGCTAGAGGTCAGAGGAGAATGAATGGGCCGACTGATTCAAGCTGATAGAAGAGCAACTTTGACTGAAATAACCACTCGTTACAACCGAGGTATGCAGCAAAGCATTTGTGAAGCCACAACACGCACAACCTTGAGGCGGATGGGCTACAACAGTAGAAGACCCCACTGGGTACCACTAATCTCCACAACAAATAGGAAAAAGAGGCTACAATTTGCACGAGCTCACCAAAATTGGACAGTTGAAGACTGGAAAAATGTTGCCTGGTCTGATGAGTCTCGATTTCTGTTGAGACATTCAAATGGTAGTCAGAATTTGGCGTAAACAGAATGAGAACATGGATCCATCATGCCTTGTTACCACTGTGCAGGCTGGTGGTGTAATGGTGTGGGGGATGTTTTCTTGGCACACTTTAGGCCCCTTAGTGCCAATTGGGCATCGTTTAAATGCCACGGGCTACCTGAGCATTGTTTCTGACCATGCCCATCCCTTCATGACCACCATGTACCCATCCTCTGATGGCTACTTCCAGCAGGATAATGCACCATGTCACAAAGCTCGAATCATTTCAAATTGGTTTCTTGAACATGACAATGAGTTCACTGTACTAAAATGGCCCCCACAGTCACCAGATCTCAACCCAATAGAGCATCTTTGGGATGTGGTGGAACGGGAGCTTCGTGCCCTGGATGTGCATCCCACAAATCTCCATCAACTGCAAGATGCTATCCTATCAATATGGGCCAACATTTGTAAAGAATGCTTTCAGCACCTTGGTGAATCAATGCCATGTAGAATTAAGGCAGTTCTGAAGGCGAAAGGGGGCCAAACACCGTATTAGTATGGTGGTCCTAATAATCCTTTAGGAGAGTATAAATGATTGAGATGACAATAAAATCCACTTTGACTTTGACTTGACTTTGACTTGTACTACAATATCAGGTCTGTGCTCCTGTCTTTGGGTATCTGACAGTGCGTGTAGAATTTCCGGTCAAGCAGGATTACATGTGAAAGTGATGAATAAATCAGGCTTCCCGAATTTACGTACTATGACCATGGCATCCTGCTAGTTTTGTTGCATGTATCTTGGACTTCCTGGAAATGTGGACGGTAATATGATCATTTTACCTACACGTACGTTGTTATTTTCAGCCTTTGCTTGCAGTGCGTCTGATAGTCCTTTGTATTGTTCCACGCGCAGATCTTGTTGATCTAATCTGAGATAGTTGAGTGACGCGGCCCTCTGTTTTAACATACGCGTCTACGACGTACTGTTGGAATAGTTTGCCGCTGGAGTGCAAAATACTAAATGTGTTCCACATTGCTAATCTGTACACGTAAAATTGGCATTGAGTAAGCCTTATTCAGTTGGCGGTTCCTTTATCGGGAACATGTTCTAAATGTTTGTGCCAGCCAATGTCTCCGTAAGGGAATAAAAGTGGGTAAACCATAGGATCGCAATTCATATTGAGCGTGGAAATCGGTTTACAGGAGTTGCCTCTGGGATAGATGCAAATGTCCCTTTCTTCTCCGACGAAAATCACTGTAACATCGGTATGACATGTCGGGGCATTGTATCGTCGTAAATCCTGCCCAGGGTTTTCCTTTGAAAACCATTCGATCAGATGGTGTTGGATTGGACTGAGCGTTTTCATGCTTGTGTTTGTATGATTTAGCGAAGGGGTTGATGGTTCTGAGTATGGAATCTAGCTGGAGAAGTGAATTTTCGCTGCATGCAGAATTTGCTTTATTTTGTAAGCGTACTGCCGTGTCAAAAACATACAACTGTCCATATCCTGGAGAGGTAGAAGTGTTAACGTATAGTGGAGAGATTTGGTGATGAATTAGCCCGTGTATTTTAAAACAGTATGGTCCGTGGCCAGGAGGTTATCTGTGCACCCATGGAAGCAAACGCTAGAGAAGAGTTGTATTCTTGAATGTGTTCACGATCATTTTTAGCTCCTGATGTTTGCTGTGTAAGAAGCTGCTGTAAAGACACAGGTGGCTCCTGCAAAGGTGGTACAGCTACTTTACCATCGTGGCAGCACCTCGAGTACTTGTTGGATGTACGAGCGTATTACGCTCAGCAGGCCAGTATAGTGCATGACAGTGTTTGCACTGCTGGTCTGGAGTCCCAATGCAGCGTGGGGAAGGGTTTGGAGGAGGACGAATAGGAATTGAGAAATGTCGTGTCGGCTGCGTGTGGGCGGGACCGGTTTTGAAGTGGAAGCAGGACGAACCAGAAGAGAAATATACATATAAGAGATTATTAATTCCTCCATCCTCTCGCCACATGAGGCCGTGCACCAGGAGGAACCAGCATAGGGTCTGACAGCGGGTCCAAGGATTTCATCTTAATACCTGATAGCAGCCTGTAGAGGTCTGTGCGTCCCTCCATGGATATGCCTCCCGAGATATACCATCACCGACCCACCACCAAACTGGTCATGCTGAGCGATGCCACAGGCAGCATAACGTTCTCCACGGCTTCTCCAGACCCTTCAACGTCTGTCACATGTGCTCAGGGTGAACCTGCTCTCATCTGTGAAAATCATTGAAGACACGTTTATCATCATCATATGGTATTGTCAAGGATCGCTCCCTTCCTTCCCACAGTCTCTTTGTCCCACTTCCATCTGGCAAAAGGTATCGTCGCATTCAAACCACCTCTGCCAGGTTCTGCAACAGCTTCTGCCCCTTGGCTGTCTGGAATCTGAACTCTGTGCCGTCCACCTTCCCTCAGATCGGCTTCTACTAGTTGATCCAAATGATATTCCAAACTCGTACTCAGTGCCGGTGCTCAGTGATTTTGCACCCTAGGCCAAGCTTATTAGTGTGCCCACCGACTATTCAGCAGCTAACCGGTGGGGCTGGGGTTTTCCCCCCCTTATGATCTGTGCCCTAGGAGAATGCCTAATTTACATTAATGATGGCACCGGCCCTGCGCGTACATCTGTTACTATTGTGTCTTGTCGTCAGTTGTTGTTATCATTAATCTATAATTAACTAAGGGGCTCCGCCCCCTGCTCACTTTGCTCGCCAACCCCCGGGTTTGGTTTACCGGATATACAATTTAGAGAGATTGTTATTTTCATGGGAATTGTTGCATATGCATTATTATTGTATATTACATATGCAATATGCATTATTTTCACTTTTACTTTAAAAACTTTTGTAAAAACAATACTTGTCCGTTATTTCAGGCCCCGGGCGTGGTTAAATCTCTTTCTCACAGGACGTATAACGCTGCTCGTGTTGTGAAGGGGGTGGCAGCTGAACGCACGCTAAGGAGATGCCGTCAAAGCTGGGGGAGCACATGATGCGTGTCTGAAAACAGCAATCCAACAACTGCTAGGTTAGATGTCCGTGGGCTTGTTTAAAATGATGGCTCACTGCCTTGTCTCGCATGACGTTGTAAAACAATGCTTGTCTTTTTTTTCCGGCCCCGTGCAGGTTTAATCTCTTTCTCGCAGGATGTATAACGCTGCTCACGTTGTGAAAGGGGGGGCAGCTACTGTCGCGCTGCCCGTCGATCATTTTAAACTCCTTTTTTCCCGCTTCATGTCTCTGCTGATCACATTGTGAGGAGGGAATGTTAGGGTGGCTGAATGCACGCAAGGAGAAGTGGTTGGATCATCTGCTGGCGAGCTGCGTGTTTTGCTTGTCGCTTGTCATTGTTTTAAGAGCTGGGAGCCAAGTTAAAGTGTCTCTCGCAAGACTTCAAATTGTCTTCTGAGAAGATCACGTCTCGTCTCCCCAGTCTCCCTCCCAAAGATTTTTTTTTTTATAATAGAGAGATAAATTAATCATGTCAAATTATGTGATCTATTCATTATATATTTAATGAATCAATAAGTCTAGTCTAGTGTGGTTTCTTATTGTCCTGCACTTTTCCTGTCTTATACTGTATGTTATACTGCATGTGTTCTATTTGATTGTGTTTATGTGACACTGAGGTCCTGAGGAATGTCATTAAATGCCACTGTACAGTCATGGCCAGATGTTTTGGGAATGACCCAAGTGTTGGTGTTCTCAAAGTTTGATGCTTCAGTGTTTTTAGATCTTTTTGTCAGTTGTTTCTCTGGTATACTGAAGTAGAATAACAAGCAGTTCAGAAGTTTCAAAGGCTTTTATTGACAATGACATGAAGTTTATGAGCAGAGTCCATATACTGTATGTGGTGTTGGCCCTTCTTTCTTTTTCAAGACCTCTGCAATTCATCCTGGCAGGCTGTCCATCAACTTCTGGGTTCAGTCCTGACTGATGGCACCTTCCCATTCTTGTAGAATCAGAATTGGTGGGTTTTTGTTTGCCCACCTGCCTCTTGTGGATTGACTACAAGTTCTCAATGGGGAGTTTCCTGGCCATGGACCCCAAATTTCAATGTTTTGTTCCCCGAGCCACTTAGTTCTCACTTTTGCTTTATGGCCCGGTGCTCCATCATGCTGGTCACCCAACGGTTGTTGACTGGTTGGGAGAAGTTGCCCCTAGAGGATGTTTTGGTCCCATTCTTTATTCATGGCTGTGTTCTTAGGCCAAATTGTAAGAAGCAACCCCATGTGACATGAATGGTCTCAGGATGCATTACTGTTGGCCTGACACAGGACTGACGGTAGCGCCGCTCACCTTTTCTTTTATCTGGATGCCCCAAACAATCGGAAAGGGGATTCATCTGAGAAAATGACTTGACCCCACCAGTCCTCAGCCGTCCAATCCCAGAATATCAGTCTGTCCCTGATGTTTTTCTTGGCTTCTTTGCTGCCCTTCTTAGATAGATAGATAGATAGATAGATAGATAGATAGATAGATAGATATAAAAGGCACTATATAATAGATAGATAGATAGATAGATACTTTATTAATCCCAAGGTGAAATTCCCATACTCCAGCAGCAGCATACTGATAAAGAACAATATTAAATTAAAGAGTGATAACAATGCAGGTATAACAGACAATAACTTTGTATAATGTTGACGTTTACCCCCCCGAGTCGCATAGTGCGGGGTCTCCTCAGTCTGTCACTGAAGCTGCTCCTCTGTCTGGAGATGATCCTGTTCAGTGGATGCAGTGGATTCTCCATGATTGACAGGAGTCTGCTCAGCGCCCGTCGCTCTGCCACGGATGTCAAACTGTCCAGTTCCGTGCCTACAATAGAGCCTGCCTTCCTCACCAGTTTGTCCAGGTGTGAGGCGTCCCTCTTCTTTATTCTGCCTCCCCAACACACCACCGTGTAGAAGAGGGCTCTCGCCACAACCGTCTGACAGAACATCTGCAGCATCTTATTGCAGATGTTGAAGGACGCCAGCCTTCTAAGGAAGTATAGTCGGCTCTGTCCTCTCTTGCACAGAGTATTGGCAGTCCTGTCCAATTTATCATCCAGCTGCACTCCCAGGTATTTACAGGTCTGCACCCTCTGCACAGTCACCTCTGATGATCACGGGGTCCATGAGGGGCCTGGGCCTCCTAAAATCCACCACCAGCTCCTTGGTTTTGCTGGTGTTCAGGTTTAGGTGGTTTGAGTCGCACCATTTAACAAAGTCCTTGATTAGGTTCCTGTACTCCTCCTGCCCACTCCTGATGCAGCCCATGATAGCAGTGTCGTCAGCAGTCTTGACACTCAACAGGCCATCCTCCAAAAGTCATTGCGTCACTCACACCTGCCTGCTGCCATTCCTAAGCCAGCTCTGCACTGGTGGTGCCCACAGCTGAATTGACTTTAGGAGACGGTCCTGGCGCTTGCTGGACTTTTTTGGTGCCCTGAAGCCTTCTTCACAACAATTGAACTTCTCTCCTTGAAGGTCTTGATGATCCGATAAATGGTTGATTTAGGTACAGTCATACTAGCAGCAATAGCCTTGCCTGTGAAGTCCTTTTTGTGCACTACATGTGTTTCCTTACAGGAAGCGATGGTTGACAAATGAAGAACAAGGGTTTCAGACACCACCCTCCTTTTAAAGCCTCCAGTCTTCTATTCTAACTCAATCACCGTGACAGAGTAAGTGTAAGAGCCATTTCCTAGTTACATAAGATACATAAATGTTTTATTAAATGTTAGTGCATAATCTATGGGTATAGATTGGTATATTCTAACTAGGGCGGCACAGTGGCACGGTGGGTAGCGCTGCTGCCTCACAGTTAGGAGACCCGGGTTTGCTTCCCAGGTCCTCCCTGCGTGGAGTTGGCATGTTCTCCCCATGTCTGCGTGGGTTTCCTCCCACAGTCCAAAGACATGAAGGTTAGGTGCATTGGCGATCCTAAATTGTCCTTTGTGTATGTGTGCCCTGTGGTGGGCTGGTGCCCTGCCCGGGGTTTGTTTCCTGCCTTGTGCCCTGTGTTGGCTGGGATTGACTCCTGTGACACTGTAGTTAGGATATAGCGGGTTGGATACTGGATGGATGGATATTCTACCTATTTTTATCTTCTCTGACTAAACATTATTCTCAGTTAGTGACCAGCCTTGCCATGTGTAAGGTGTAGAGGGCACACGGTTTTAAACCGTGCCTTTTGTGTGTGTTAAGTAACATGTAAGACCAAAGCCCTTAATTTAAGTGCTGCGCCGTACTCTTAAAGCATAAAGAAGAAGACATTAAGAACTTTTAAGTGCAGAAATAACTAAAGTTTCTCAAGAAAAGCTCAGTTTAGAGAAGATACATTTTTTCTTGTTTTTTTCTTTGCATTTTATTCTCCGTGTGTAACAACCTTTTTCTTTATTCTTGTGTGGATTATTTGCTTTCAAATTTCACTAAATATTTCTAAAATGAACTTTTGGACTGAGAGATTTCTTTCGGCAGGCGTTTTACCCATGCTTGAACTCACCTTATACTTTGCCGGCTACAGTGATCTCCAGCCTTGTCCTCGTCGACACTCTCACCCGTGTGAACGAGAGGACCACTGAAATGAGGTCAGCAGGTCCTTTTGTGGCAGGGCTGACATGCAGTGGAAATGTGTGTGTTTTTTTTTGGATTAAGTTCATTTTCATGCAATTCATCTGATCACTCGTCAGAACGTTCCGATAATCACAGCACAAATTGAGACTCATCAGACCAGTCAACATTTTTACAATCTTCTATTGTCCAATTTTTGGTGAGCCCATGTGAATTGTAACCTCAGTTGCCTGTTCTTATCTGACAGGAGTGTCACCCGGTGTGGTCTCCTGCTGCTGTAGCCCACCTGCTTGAAGGTTTGCCGTGTTGTGTGTTCGGAGATGCTCTTCTGCACACCTCACTTGTAAACGAGTGCTTATTTGAGCTTCTGTTGCCTTTCTATCAGCTCAAACCAGTCTGCCCATTCTCCTCTGACCTCTGGCATCAACAAGGCATTGCCGCTCACTTGATATTTTTCCCTTTTTCAGACCATTCTCTGTAAACCCTAGAGATGGCTGTGCATGAAAATCCCAGTAGATCAGCAGTTTCTGAAATACTCAGTCCAGCCCATCTTACACTAACAGCCATGCCACATTCAAAGTCACTTCAGTGCCTTCCTTCCTCATTCTGATGCTCGGTTTGAACTTCAGCAGGTTGTCTTGACAACGCCTACAGGCCAAAATACATTGAATTGCTGCCATGTGAGTGGCTGATTCGAGATTTGTGTTAACAAGCAGTTGAGCAGGCGTACCTAATAAAGTGGCCGGTGAGTGTATACAGACTGCCGACAAGGCTGTGTATCCTCCCAATATTTATTGAAACAATATGCAGAATTTACTGTATATTAAGGGAACCTGAGTTGGAAGAAGGGCGGCACGGTGGCGCAGTGGGTAGTGCTGCTGCCTCGCAGTTAGGAGACCCGCATTCACTTCTTGGGTTCTCCCCGTGTCTGCGTGGGTTTCCACCCACAGTCCAAAAAGCATGAAGGTTAGGTGTATTGTATTGGCGATCCTAAATTTTCTCTAGTGTGTGTTTGGTGTGTGTGTGTGTGCGCCCTGCGGTGGGCTGGTGCCCTGCCCGGGGTTTGTTTCCTGCCTTGCACCCTGTGTTGGCTGGGATTGGCTCCAGCAGACCCCCATGACCCTATAGTTAGGATATAGCGGGTTGGATAATGGATGGAGTTGGGAGAAGTTGAAGATGGTTTTAAAATTGGAGAAGGAAACATCAAAAACCTGCGCTGTGCTGATGGAACTATATAATAGATAGATAGATAGATAGACAGACATGAAAGGCACTATAGATAGATAGATAGATAGATAGATAGATAGATAGATAGATAGATAGATAGATAGATAGATAGATAGATAGATAGATAGATAGATAGATAGATAGATAGATAGATAGATATGAAAGGCACTATAGATAGATTGATAGATAGATAGACAGACATGAAAGGCACTATAGATAGATAGATAGATAGATACTTTATTAATCCCAAGGTGAAATTCACATACTTCAGCAGCAGCATACTGATAAAAAACAATATTAAATTAAAGTGATAACAATGCAGGTATAACAGACAATAACTTTCTATAATGTTGACGTTTACCCCCCCGGGTGGAATTGAAGAGTCACATAGTGTGGGGTCTCCTGAGTCTGTCAGTGGAGCAGGACGGTGACAGCAGTCTGTTGCTGAAGCTGCTCCTCTGTCTGGAGATGATCCTGTTCAGTGGATGCAGTGGATTCTCCATGATTGACAGGAGCCTGCTCAGCGCCCATCGCTCTGCCACGGATGTTAAACTGTCCAGCTCTGTGCCTACAATAGAGCCTGCCTTCCTCACCAGTTTGTCCAGGTGTGAGGTGTCCCTCTTCTTTATGCTGCCTCCCCAGCACACCACCGCGTAGAAGAGGGCGCTCGCCACAACCATCTGATAGAACATCTGCAGCATCTTCAGTCGGCTTCATTCCCCATTCTGATGCTCGGATTGAACTTCAGCAGGTTGTCTTGGCAACGTCTACAGGCAAAAATACATTGAATTGCTTCAATGTGAGTGGCTGATTCGAGATTTGTGTTAACAAGCAGTTGAGCAGGCGTACCTAATAAAGTGGCCGGTGAGTGTATACAGACTGCCGACAAGGCTGTATATCCTCCCAATATTTATTGAAACAATATGCAGAATTTACTGTATATTAAGGGAAGCTGAGTTGGAAGAAGGGCGGCACGGTGGCGCAGTGGGTAGTGCTGCTGCCTCGCAGTTAGGAGACCCGCATTCGCTTCTTGGGTCCTCCCTGCGTGGAGTTTGCATGTTCTCCCCGTGTCTGCGTGGGTTTCCACCCACAGTCCAAAGACATGAAGGTTAGGTGTATTGTATTGGCGATCCTAAATTTTCTCTAGTGTGTGTTTGGTGTGTGTGTGTGTGTGTGCGCCCTGCGGTGGGCTGGTGCCCTGCCCGGGGTTTGTTTCCTGCCTTGCACCCTGTGTTGGCTGGGATTGGCTCCAGCAGACCCCCATGACCCTATAGTTAGGATATAGCGGGTTGGATAATGGATGGAGTTGGAAGAAGTTGAAGATGGTCTTAAAATTGGAGAAGGAAACATCAAAAACCTGCGCTGTGCTGATGGAACCACCCTGGTGGCCAAAAATGCAAGGGATCTGCAAGTTAAACAGAATGAAGACCAAACTAATGCCATTAGGCAGAACAATCAGCCTTATAACTGATATGATGGATATGATGAAGTAGGCGATGGCTTCTGCCTTTTAGGGTCAATCATGAACAGTAAAGAACCAAGCAGCCAAGAAATACGCCACAGACTCGGTAGGGAAGCAATGAAGGCCTTAGAAAAGATGTTCCAACACTATGACGTGTCTAAACCATTCCTTTTTTGTCTTTAATAATAAACTAGGGGGCTTTGCCCCCTGCTCACTTCGCTTGACAACCCCCCCTGCCTGCGCTATGCACCAGAAAGTTTGCATCCCTGCCGCTCGCAAACAACAAAACTTTTAATTCTCACGGATAGGCCTCTTCATTGGGAAGAAACACTACTCTTCCATGATGGCAACACGAATTAGACGATCTACAAGTCTCCGACTTAAAGTTTAAAGCCAAACAAAATCTACATACTTCTGTCATATCACTTATGTCCATATATTCAATCTCTTTTCGCTTTTACCTTTTCGTCAATATGGCATTGAATTTTGATTCCGTGTTTGGAATTACATCGTGACAACACAACGTATAACTGCCCGTGAGTGAATATCGTTTCTTTCTCTCTACACGAACTGTGTCTGACAATAGCATTCACACAAATGAGACATGACTGAGCCGTGTGCGTGGCTGTAAATGTTTTAGATGTGGGCGGGACTTTTCCAAATCTCTTTGCATAAAGTCTTGTCTGGCAGGGCTTGAAATTTTCTCTCGCGGGATTTCACTTTCACCAAACAAATAATCTTTTAATTCTCGCGGATATGCCTCTTCATTGGGAAGAAACACTACTCTTCCCTGATGGCAACACGAATTAGACGATCTACAAGTCTCCGACTGAAAGTTTGATCTCTTTTCGCTGTTCCGTTATTCCACCGAGTAATAATTTCCGTTTGATTGCACTAATGCGATCTTTACTATCATTTTTTTTGAGACTTTCGAATTTTCATACTTTCATTATCTCTAACCTGCTCTGCATGTGCATCGCGCCAACGTTTTTGAATTCTTTACGACGTTCTACTCTGTCATCTACTCTTAGACTTTTATTTCCGGCCCCGGGCGTGGTTAAACCTCATTGTACAGAGTCTCCTCTCATGAGACATGAAAGTGTCTCTCTGAGAAAGTCACGTCTCATCCCAAGATTTTTTTTATTATAATAGAGGGAAATATGTTATTTATATAGCACCTTTCCCATGCTCAAGGCTTTGCGATTTTTTTCTTTCTGTCTCCAGTAAGCACAGTGCTGTGAAAAAGTATTTACCCCCTTCCTGATTTCCTCTGTTTTTGCTTACTTACTATCCCCAAACATCCATCCATTATCCAACCCGCTATATCCTAACTACAGGGTCACGGGGGGTCTGCTGGAGCCAATCTCAGCCAACACAGGGCTTAAGGCAGGAAACAAACCCTGAGTAGGGTGCCAGACCACCGCAGCATTCCCAAACACATTTACTAAAATACAAAAACAACCTGAGTGAACACTATACATGTACAGAGATTTTAAATGATTGTTTGATGTATTGAAAGGAAAACAAAAATCACTAACACTTATATCACCCATGTGAAAAAGTAATTGCCCCCTAAGTCACTCTGTCACCGAATGAACCAAACATGGGAGGATCTACTGTGAAAATTAATTAAATGTAAGATGCAGGACCACCAATCCCAGAGGGACCACAGAAACAACTTTAGTCTACATGGCTTAAAAAATTTGGGATGTCTACTGTATGAGAAGGGTTTTTTTAAAAAAATAATTTAGTGTACAACAATTTTAATCATAACCTGTGATGCTGTGGTTTCATTTTTAAACATATGTGGTGTCTGTCTTGAAACAACCACACTGAAGAAGATAACAGTGGTTACCCAGACCTCATTTCAAACTGTTCCAGCTTCTGAGCCCCAAAAATGTAGGTCCGCCACTAGTCTATCCCTACAGAGATCAGCATCCTGCAAGCCACAGTATTCCCAGTGACCCTCTAAGGAAGCAAAAACTGGATTGTAAGGATGCAGGATGGGAAAGGTATTGACACTAGAATTTTTTTTGTCGGAGGAGACTCCTGAGAATAATACAGAGGACAGCCAAGAAAACAAACTGATGGATTATTGAAGAAATCAATCCACTCAAGGCACTGGTGACCAGACCAGACTCAAACTATCCTGCTTCGGACACATTTTGTGAAGCCCCAGTTTTCTAAATGATGGGAAAGGTAGAAAGAAAGGGAAGAAGAGGTGGACCAGGAAGAAAGTGGTTAGATTCATTTCTGCAGGCGATGAATGCACCATTGGGAGACTGACGTTGTTAAGGATAGATCGTCTTGGATAAAGTTTATCGATGTGGTCACTTGATGTGATCTGAACAATTTGATGGCACACAATCAATGAGTCATCCGGGAGAGGCTCAGAGTAGAGCCGCTACTCCTCCGCATGGCTCGGGCATCTGATCAGGATGCCTCCTGGACGCCTCCCTGGTGAGGTGTTCCGGGCACGTCCAACCGGGAGGAGGCCCCGGGGACACGCTGGAGGGACTATGTCTCCTGGATGGCCTGGGAATGCCTTGGGATTCTCCCAGAAGAGCTGGAAGAAGTGGCTGGGAAAAGGAAAGTCTGGGCCTCTCTGCTTAAGCTGCTACCCCTGCGACCCGACCCCGGATAAGCGGAAGAGGATGGATGGATGGATGGATGGACAATCATTCAATGAATCATCTGTGAAGCCCCGGGCTCAACCTTCTACTGCCTTCCCAAGGTTGCCAGCTCCTGGAAATATTTCCAACTCAAATGACAGCTCTGATGGACCCAACCCAATAAATAATCCTGTTGACAATTTAGGGACGTTTGGGAACAGGGTTCCACTTGTAGATTTGCCTCTATCGACGTCGGGTTCTCCACCATCTTGGAGTTTTGCCGTTGGGGAAGACGCACGTAACCTTTACCAACAGCAGAAAAACTCACCACAAATTTTCCCCGCGCCACAAAGCTGTCAAAAAAACAGCTCAATTTGGCGTGCAAACCGCACATCTGGCTAGCACACGAGTCGCGCGCATCGCGCGCGCTCCCGCCCAGACGCAGCCTGCAGTCTGTGAACCTGCCCAGTAAACAGAGGTCACGTGACCAGCACGGCGGGGCCGCTCGGCACGAATGGCTGCGGTCGGTGTGCAAAACGGAGGCACGGCGAGGCGTTCGCGTTTGCCAGAGACAGACATGAAAACGGATTGAAAATTACGACTCGCGCCACACTTCTGGGGATTGCAGCGCTGTGGGAAAACAGGTAAGTGCTGTTTATTTTTATTTCCCCCGTGTACTGAACAAAGAAAACGGAGTGGAAAGACTCGCGGTAGAGCAGAGCGAAAGCATCGAGGGGGCGTGATCGAGGCGTCTGTAACTGGAAAGAGGCCTTCATCTTCGGGTTGGAGTGCTACCCAAAGGGGAGGGTGAGCTGTGAGTAGCTGCATGCTGGAAGGCCTCTGAGCAGCTCGCTGGCGTGCGTAGTGAGATCAACTGAAAACAAAATGCCGTTTTGAACGAGGTGTACGAAGGGGTTAGTGCTGTTATTGCAGTCTTACAACCTCTGTGACGCCATGGCGGCGCGTGGGCCTTCGGAGAGATGCATCTGTGTACTGCATTTGTTTTGTTGACAACACTGAAGTTTTTTTTGCCATCCATGCCTTCTTTCGTGTGTAATTAACCGAACCAGGGTCAGAAACGCATGAGTGTCCGTAAATTTCCGAGTTACTCTCGCTCTCCATGTTGACTGGATGTGAAGAGTTGAGTTCTCCCTCCTTCTGTGCGTCTCTCGCGGCATCGTGTTCCATTTTTTTTTTGGCCCAGAAACTTTACACACTCCAGGACCCAGAGAAGAAATTGTTTTGCAGATCGCGTAGTTTTAAACGAGGCATTTCGCATGTGGATCGCCAGTACCACGTGAAGGACCACTGGAGTACCCCACGCTTATTTATCTGGGACTTTGGTAGTTTGAAAGCTCGTCTGATCACGTTGATTTTTTTTAAAAAAGGCAACACTAACATGTTAGTACGTCATGTGACCAGTCCAGCTGTGCAGAAGTGCACATTTCGCAAACCTTTTATGTTGGTTCCTGAAGCATCGTGATCGCAAGCTAGCGTGCATAGAGAGTCGGGATCAGAGTGGAAGCCTTTTGCTCAGTTGTGCAGGGAATCGACAGGCCTCGTGGAGTTGTGAGAGAAGTACTGAACTGTAAGCTCTAAGGTTATTTCAGTTCCCACCACATGGCTGCCCTGGTCCATTCGCTTAACCTGCCTTTGTTCCAGTTGTAAATAATTGTACTGTATCCAGATCTCATGAGTTGCTTTGGATAAGTATTAACCAAATATGTACTAAAACTGATCATTTCATGTATCATCTGGCACCTTGCCCAGGGCTGTTTACTATCTTGAGCTCCGTGCTGCTGGCCACCTTGCAATCCTGAATATGATTAAGCCATTGGTTCAGAAGTTTGGTGCCCCCAAGTTTTTCATTCCAACCAGTTTCACCATCAGTGTGTCATTCCTACTTTTAACTGATGTCGGTGGCGTTTCCCCCAAGAGTTTTGAAAGGCTAAATACTTTCGGTAACTCATACTTATGATTGTTCTTTAATTAGCAAGTGTTTCCTGAAACGGTTTGTAACTAAAGTAGTACTTATTCTTGTGTGTAAATTAAGAAGTGAAACGACCCACTCGTTATTCTTAACATCATTAATTATTTGGGCTTTTGCCTTTGATTCTCTCAGAGAGAGAGAGAGAGAGAGAGACCATGGTCGACCTAAGTAAATCATAAAAAAAACTCTGATGCTCTTATTTGGCAATGTAATAATAATATAAATAATAGGTCGATTTTGTAATATAAATGTAGATCAGCACAAAATGGGCTCTTCGTAGCTTTAATATCTCAAGACAGTTTAAGTGCACAATGATTTAACTAATCTAAAGTTGCTATATCATCAGTCACCTCCTCTATAAAGTTGGAAGGTGAATTGCACTTCAGTCTCAGCAGCAAAAGTAATAATAATAATAAATCTTTGCATTTATATAGCGCTTTTCTCACTCCTCAAAGCGCTCAGCGATTGCAGGATAATAGCCCAACAGAGCAGAGTCCCTTTTGGCATTTACGGGATTCGAACCGGCAACCTTCCGATTGCCAGTGCAGAACCCCAGCCTCCGAGCCACCACTCCGCTCTCCAATGAATGGTGCAGCACTGCTGGAGACGCCATCCATTAAGCCAAGTCACAGGTCTAAGTATTCCTTTGTGGGCAGACATGAACCCCTTGGACCATCGTCTCAGTAATCAAAAACTAATAGAGAAATACAGGCTGCCCAGGGGTGAAATAATACCCCTTGTTTGGTCTGGTGTAGGGTGAACTATAAAGATAAACACGCAGGAATTTTGCCCTCAGTCCCGCTTCTTGTTGGATTCCTGCAGACCATCGGTGATGCACATGGCCTCAGTAAGGCCATGGTGTCCATGACTAGATTACTATTGTATCGTGCATTCAGCAATCTCTGATATTGTAGGTTCAAATCCTGCTCCTGACACTGAGTGACCATGAGCAAGTTACTTAACCTGACAATGCGCCAATTCAAAAAAACAAAAGAAATGCCAGCAATTGTATGTCGCCTTGGATAAAAGTGTCAAGACAAATTAGTTTAGGATGATAATCATAATACAGTGCCTTACATGACACTAAAATTGGTTTTCATGCCATTGCTGGCATACCTGGCATTGTAGGGGCAGTGGATGGAACGCTCATCCTTACTCGCACTTCCATCTTCTAGAATCCTGTCCATGTCTGTTGAAAAGGGTTCACGGTGCTAAGTGTCCAGGTGATACGCAACCATCTGGGACTTTTTACAGACCTCGTGGCCCAATGTACACCTGATACTTAGTTGGTCCAACTCGGAGTGTGTTAGTTGGCAAGGCGGGGGTTGCGTTTGCTAGTGTCTGGTTACTAGGGGACAGTGGGTATCCTTTTTGTAAATACCTGCTAACTTTAGTGCTAAACCCTCAAACAGTGGCCGAGGAGAGTTTTAACACCACATACCAAAGCACACGCACTATTGAAGAGTGTGTTCTGGGCATGTGGAAAATGCAATTCCGGTTCCGGCACCAGTCTTTGGGGCGTTCTTTTACATTTTTTTGCCACCTCCTATATACGTTGTTTTACTCCTCTTTTGTGAAATGTTTTCTTTTAACTATCACTGCTTGCCTTTGTTCTTTTTTTGCTAGGAAAACATGTCACATTTTAAGCCCATTTGTTGATTTTTTCCAGTAAAAGGTTAAATTAATTTTAGCTTGAAGTCAAATTTTTATGTTAGTTTTATTAGTTTTTTTTTAAATTTTGCACAGCTGGTGTAACAATATAACCTATATTTAAATCCAAATCAAAATACGTGAGATTGATGATACTGTTATCGACAGTCTGCATTTATGACGTGGACACTGGGGTGGAGCCCAGCAAAGAAGTACTTTAAAACGATTTGTTATGCCAAATATTGAATGGCTTTTGGAAACACTCGCTCATTCGTTACTTACATTGTTTATTATCTCGTTCGTTATTCACCAAGACCAATCATTTTCTGAAAACACACCCCTCATTGTGTCGTAAGCTGTCCCTTTTACTTCCATGGAAGTTTGGTGATGGAGTCACCAGTTTACCGTTGATTTTGATTCTATGGTAGGGTTGTCAAAAGTATCAAAATATCCATAAGTATCAATGTTAACATTTGAAAACCATTTCAGTAAAGTTTTTTCACGACATTGATACTCCAGCCTACACTACGAATGCACTTCCAGCTCACCATGGCTCGAATTCCAACCCTGTTTCCATCCACTCAAAAGTGTTAATAAGATTTGAATTTCAGTAGCAATGGAGCCTTCGCCAGCAGGCTTAACTGACAAAGAGGAAAAAAGGAGCGGCATGTGGAAATACTCCAGCTTTGTAGCAAACTGGGACAAAAAACTGCAAGATAAATGCAAGCCTGCATGCAAGAATTGCAATCGAGTCAATACAAAACATTTCCAAATGTACCTTATACCTTAATTATAGAAACCTTCATTTCCAAAATTAATACGCATATACCTGTAAACTGTTGCTTTTAATGAAGGGATGTGGCATTTATTTATTTTTTTCTACAGGTTAAAAGTTTTTTTTTTGCAGTCAGATGTTTAACACATCGAGACCTGGGGTCTTCAATTATTTTTACTGGTGGGTCACATTTATTCTGTGTTGTTAATTAAGAGCCCTGCCTCTTTAGCATTATAGGGCTCCATAGCTCCCTCGCTTTTTAAACCTTTGTCATGAAGTCTGCCTCTGTAGCGCGTTACTTTCCTTTATTTTGTTATGTGCAATTTTAAAATTATATTTCAACAACAACAACAACATTTATTTATATAGCACATTTTCACACAAACAGTAGCTCAAAGTGCTTTACATATTAAAGAAAAGAAAAATGAAAGACACAATTATAAGACAAAATAAATCAACATTAACATTGAATAAGAGTAAGGTTCAATGGCCAGGGGGGACAGAAAAAACAAAAACTCCAGGCGGCTGGAGAAAAATAAAATCTGCAGGGATTCCAGACCATGAGACCGCCCAGTCCCCTCTGGGCATTCTACCTCACATAAATGAAACAGTCCTCTTTGGATTTAGGGCTCTAACAGAAGGACTTGATGATGATGGTCATGCAGGCTTCTGGCTTTTAATCCATCAATGTTGGAACATCATGATGCTTTGAGTAGATGGTGGTGGCACAGGCTGCCACCACAAAGAAACCGGAAAAAGAAACAGAAAAGAGAGTAGGGGTCAGTACGCATTTTAGAGCCACCATGAATAGTTATTATGAGGAAATTGAACATATAGAGTATCAGGATTAAGTTAAATTAAGATTAAAATGAAGTTATAGAAAGGCCATGTTAAAGTAATGTGTTTTCAGCAGTGTTTTAAAGTGCTCTACTGTATCAGCCTGGTGAATTCCTATTGGCAGGCTATTCCAGATTTTAGGTGCATAGCAGCAGAAGGCTGCCTGCCGCCTCACCACTTCTTTTAAGTTTTGTTCTTGGAATTCTAAGGAGACACTCATTTGAGGATCTGAGGTTACGATTTGGAATATAAGGTGTCAGACATTCCGATATATAAGATGGGGCGAGATTATTTAAGGCTTTATAAACCATAAGCAGAATTTTAAAGTCAGTTCTGAATGACACAGGTAACTAGTGTAGTGATATCAAAACTGGAGAAATGTGTTCGGATTTTCTTTTTCTAGTTAGGATTCTAGCAGCTGCATTCTGCACTCGTTGCAAACGATTTATGTCTTTTTTGGGTAGTCCTGAGAGGAGTGCGTTACAGTAATCTAGTCGACTGAAAACAAACGCGTGAACTAATTTCTCAGCATCTTTTAGTGATATAAGCAGTCTAACTTTACTTATGTTTCTTAAGTGAAAAAATACTGTCCTAATGATCTGATTAATATGTGATTTAAAATTCAGATTACAGTCAACAATCACCCCTAAGCTTTTTATCTCCGTCTTGACTTTTAATCCTAATGTATCCAGTTTATTTCTAATAGCCTCATTGTATCCATTATTGCTGATCAATAAGATTTCAGTTTTCTCTTTATTTAACTTGAGAAAGTTACTATTCATCCATTCTGAGATACAAGTCAGACATTCTGTTAGTGAATCAATAGAATCAGGGTCATCAGGAGCTATGATATTTCATCACATTTACCATATAATGTAAGGCCTCTGTAACTTTTCGGTGCTCAACTGCATAAACAGTGGCGCTACTCCTCTGTGTGCTTATATTAGGGACTAGCCAACCTGCGGCGTTCCATACGGTGCCTAATCAGGCCGGTTTTTTAATGATTTTTAAGCACAGGGAGAAAATTAACATTTGAAAAATCGGTAATGTAATAAATCAGCAAGAAAAGCAACATTGTAACAATGCACGGAACGAACCAACACACATTTGTCCGTGACTGAAAACTGGCGGACTATCATCGCGCCTTCTCCTGCCAGACGGAGGGATGGGGGTGCACGGCGCTCAATGTGGAACGGGAGGAGAGGAGAGGAGGACGACGTCCATTCAGCTCCCTCCATCATGCTAGTCTGCTGATATCTCGTTCAGTATGCACTGCCCGCTCATGTGCCCACCTCCATCTCGTCACTTGAGTCGTTGTCGTCTTTACACAGTCCAGATGTACCTGTGACTCACGTAGACATCTCATTGCTCTTTGCGGTTTTGGCTGCTTTTCTATATATAATCCACCAAGACACCCGACCACGGTAGTAGCGAGGTGGGAGGGGGGGTGTGTACAAAGGGTAGGGCCGCAACCAGTGGGAGCGTATGAGTCGAACTTAGTGGGAATTCCACAGTTTGCAGCCTGATTGGGGTTCAACGGCTTACCCACGCCTCTCTGCGCCGGGTAGACACACGCTCAATGTCATGCATAATTATTTATTGAATGCTAAACACTTCTGGAAAGACGTGGTTGTCTAAAACGGGTTGGTGTGAGAATACAACAGTAAATGAATGAAAAAATGAAACTCTGGAGAGAGCAAAATACGACACAATAGTGAATCCGCGGCATAACAAACGGCGCATAATTATTTATTGATGGTTGAACACTTCTGGAAAGACACAGTTGTCTAAAAAGGGAGGGTTTGAGGATACAATAGAAAGTGAATGAAAAGATGGAACTCTGGAGAGAGCAACGTAAAATTGTCCGTGAGTGAAGAAGACGCATGTTTGTCGCGGATGCGAATTGCTGTATGTAGCGTGTAAAACAGTTTGCTATGGTCCACGCTGTGTAGGCGTCGTAACCGAAAACTCGGTTTTTAAAGACTGCTTACTTCATTGTGTTTTAACATCATTTGTAAAGGATTGTTTTGCGGATCCCATGGGATACCCCTCGCAAACAGTTTTACACGCTGCATATGGTGACTCACCTCCCCGAGAAACATGCCTCTATGAAGAGTCAAGGTGGCTCGGAGGTACATGAGGCCTCTATGACAGACGAATATAAATGACGCCGTTCTTTCTGTGTCGTCGCGCCCGAGTTGGTTGGCGTGGCTCTGCGAGTTGTCGTCGTATCCAGTGGTCTTGGAGTTGGTGGGCGTGGCTCCTCCCTGCGTGCGCCATAGGTATCTTGTCGGCGGCTTAGTGAATCCACGCCTCTTCCGCCGTGCTTTCCATGGGTGTCTTGCCTTAGTGAATTATATATATAGATAGATGCTCCTTTCAGGTTTTTTTAAGGCCAACTCCAGTCCTGGTGGGGCACACTGGCTGCAGGTTTTCAGTCTAACCATCTTCTTAATGATCAGCTGTTTTTGCTGCTGATTAACTTGGTTTTCCTTAGTTTTAATTGACTTGACTCGACTCGGACCCCTTAGTTCAGAGGTCCTCAATCACAGTCCTGGAAGGCCATAGTGGCTGCAGGTTTTTGTTCTAGCCTGGTTGCTTAATTAGAAAGCAATTCCTGCCAGTAATTTTAATTTCATGGCTTGTTAGTTGCTTTAACTCTGCCTGTCAGGTAATTCTCAGATCCTAGATTTTCTTCCCCTTTCTAAGGATATCATCCAAATGATTTGAAGGCTAAAATGGACGAGTAATTCTCAGTCCTTCACTTTTTTCTCTTTCCTTCCAAATATTTAATTAAACCCAATAGTGCATGATAAATACACAGAGGGGTAAATGGTAACCAGCTAAATGGAGAAATGCTGGTCTCTTTTGTCATTTGCATGTTACTGCTAATTAGTTGTTTCTTTTTCCTTAATGAGCAGCCAAACAATAATGAGACACAAAACAAGCCGCCACACGACCAGCTAATTTGAAAATAAAGAATGGTGAAGGTCTCGGCCATGTTGGTCTGCTCAGGTCACCAAAACATCTTGATGGTGGTCTTAGAAAAAAACAGAATATCAGCAGTCTGCTGTGGCAGAATGAGAGCAGCCACTAGTCCTGATATTCAATAACTGCTTTAATTAACAGCAAGAATTGGCTTCTCATTAAGACACCGGTTGGAGTGAAATTGGCTCATTTCACATCTCATTTCTTTTTGGCTGCTACTTAATGAAGAAACAAATCAATTCAGAGGACTGAATCCTTAAAAACAGTGCTATGAAAATGAAGGGAAAAGGAGATAATTAGCAGTGAAAACAGTCCAAAGACATGCAGGTTAGGTGCATTGGCGATCTTAAATTGTCCCTAGTGTGTGCTTGGTGTGGAAAAGGGTTAGAATGAAAACCTGTAGCCACTGAGGCCCACGGGGACTGGAGTCGGACACCCCTGCATTGAGAGTATGTTACTTGCTCATGGTCACACAGTGGATTTGAAGAGGTGACCCTGTGGCTTGGAGCCCATCTACTTATATTTGCCACACCAATCTGTGTGGTTTATTAACAGTAATTGAATAATAATTTGATCCTGAAACAACAACATTCTATTAACATCTGTTTTGTCCACTACACTGTGAAGTATTCAGTGTACAGGTGCTGGTCATAAAATTAGAATATCATGACAAAGTTGATTTTTTTCAGTAGTTCCATTCAAAAAGTGAAACTTGTATATTAGATTATATATTGTATATTAGATTTCAAATGTGTATGCCTTTTAATTTTGATGATTATAACTGACAACTAATGAAAGTCCCAAATTCAGTATCTCAGAAAATTAGAATATCAATTAAGACCAATGCAAAAAAAGGATTTTTAGAAATGTCGGCCAACTGAAAGGTATGAACATGAAAAGTATGAGCATGTACAGCACTCAATATTTAGTTGGGGCTCCTTTGGCCTGGATTACTGCAGCAATGCGGCGTGGCATGGAGTCGATCAGTCTGTGGCACTGCTCAGGTGTTATGAGAGCCCATGTTGCTCTGATAGTGGCCTTCAGCTCTTCTGAATTGTTGGGTCTGGCGTATTGCATCTTCCTCTTCACAATACCCCATAGATTTTCTATGGGGTTAAGGTCAGGCGAGTTTGCTGGCCAATCAAGAACAGGGATACCATGGTCCTTAAACCAGGTACTGGTAGTTTTGGCACTTTGTGCAGGTGCCAGGTCCTGTTGGAAAATGAAATCTGCATCTCCATAAAGTTTGTCAGCAGCAGGAAGCATGAAGTGCTCTAAAACTTCCTGGTAGACGGCTGCGTTGACCTTGGACCTCAGAAAACACAATGGACCAACACCAGCAGATGACATGGCACCCCAAACCATCACTGACTGTGGAAACTTTACACTGGACCTCAAGCAACGTGGATTCTGTGCCTCTCCTCTCTTCCTCCAGACTCTGGGACCTTGATTTCCAAAGGAAATGCAAAATTTACTTTCATCAGAGAACATAACTTTGGACCACTCAGCAGCAGTTTTGTCTTTAGCCCAGGCGAGATGCTTCTGACGCTGTCTCTTGTTCAAGAGTGGCTTGACACAAGGAATGCGACAGCTGAAACCCATGTCTTGCATACGTCTGTGCCTGGTGGTTCTTGAAGCACTGACTCCAGCTGCAGTCCACTCTTTGTGAATCTCCCCCACAGTTTTGTTTCACAATCCTCTCCAGGGTGCGGTTATCCCTATTGCTTGTACACTTTTTCTACCACATCTTGTCCTTCCCTTCGCCTCTCTATTAATGTGCTTGGACACAGAGCTCTGTGAACGGCCAGCCTCTTTAGCAATGACCTTTGGTGTCTTGCTCTCCTTGTGCCAGGTGTCAATGGTCGTCTTTTGGACAACTGTCAAGTCAGCAGTCTTCCCCATGATTGTGTAGCCTACAGAACTAGACTGAGAGACCATTTAAAGGCTTTTGCAGGTGTTTTGAGTTAATTAGCTGATTAGAGTGTGGCACCAGGTGTCTTCAATATTGAACCTTTTCACAATATTCTAATTTTCCGAGATACTGAATTTGGGACTTTCATTAGTTGTCAGTTATAATCATCAAAATTAAAAGAAATAAACATTTGAAATACATCAGTCTGTGTGTAATGAATGAATCTAATATACAAGTTTCACTTTTTGAATGGAATTACTGAAATAAATCAACTTTGTCATGGTATTCTAATTTTATGACCAGCACCTGTATGTGAGCTGCCTATTTGAGCTCACTGGCATCATTCCTTTTGCTTTTGATACATTATATAATCCTATGACAGCAAAATGATTAGGTGGTGGACATAATAAGTATATAGTGGTATTGTATTTTTCTCGTCTAGCTTGTGGATATTCTGAAAGCCTCCAAGAGGTCAACACTTTTACAAGGTGACTTTTTTGTTTGCATTGCTTTATGCACAAGTAGAGTAGACCGTGGTGGAGTTTGCAGTATATAATGGTTGATAGGTAAATATGCAACTGTGACAAAAGAGGGAGTCTTGTTCCTGAAGAGAACTCTGTTTGAAACGTGTTATATCCCGAGTTGGCCCTCCTGCCTTTTACAGCTGTATACAAATATGGAAAACATTTTGTGACCCACTTTATTGACACCATGTCTTCTCTGAGTTGCAAGATTATTGGTTTCTGCAATTTATTTTCCCCTGCCTTTTGGAAGCTTTTCTTGTACCATTGTAAATATTTGCGAGGTGGAAACTTGTTTAAAATGAAATTTGGTATGAAAGTAATTTTTTTTTTCTTTTCAAATATCTCCTTTTCCGAATATTAAATCTTGGGTAATCTGTAGTACGATTTTTACATTTTGGAAGAATTTTATGTTATCCTGTCTGTTGCCGCAGCATACAGGATCCACGTTATGTTTAATTAGTATTCTCTCTCCTAACATTACTGATGCTAATTTCTCACATCATTTCCCCCCCCCATACTCTTTCCTTGCTATTTGTCACACTTTTTAAAAATAAGTTCAGCTTTGTTGATATTCTAAAGCATTGAGATCATCTGCTAAAGTATTGACAACATACCTGTAGCTGATTCGCATTCATAGGGCAATGCTTGAATTTATGACAGGTGTTCAGCACACATTCTGTTCTTTGCAACCCCGTGTCAAAATACTAGCTACAATCATAACCGTTTGAAAATATGGGATCAGTTGCCTCTGCTTTGCACTTTTGACTTTGGAAGACAGAATTGATGTATTTGTTTATTAAATTCAAACTAGTCCTTGACTCCTGATTTAAAACACAATGCCCAGTATGCAAATGCAGTTCTAACCAAATGGCTCATTTCAGGATGTGCTTATCGGTTTCGTTATCAAGCTTTTCAGTTTTCAACTCACTTTGTAATATCAGTTGTGTTTTTAACCACTGCTATCGTAATTCTTATTCCATAAAATGTTAATTTTGAGATATTTAGTTGCTTCAGGTTATTGGGTAATGTTATTCCCATTTTTTCATGGATATGCTAGGTATGAACCTGAACAAACACTTTCACTATAACATATTTCAGAAGAGGCAGATGTCACTTCAAAGCTGTTTGTTTTTACTAGAAGATAGTAGATGTTGAGATTGAGCGTGATAACGTTGTCCAAATATGACATTTTTCTGGTGTTTGCATTATTGAGCTGTATTGCTGGTGGAGTTTTTCATTTTTGCCTCTGAGCAGGTTAGAAAAGCATTTACCATGAATGGTTTTGAAGAGTTCATGGTCTCTCAAGGTATAATTCAGTAAACAATGATTTACAAGAACCTTCCAGTTCACCTTGGTTTCAATGAAGGGATGCTGTACAATGGATGACCCTGCGCCCTGACCCTCAAAGGTCATGTGAAAAGACAGTTCCCCCTTGGCATTAATAAAGTATATCATCATCAAGATAACAGTGTTAACCGGGGATTGAAACTTCAACTCCCAGCAGTCCCTGCAGTGTCTCTGTTTGGTTGTCTGCTGAGGCTGCTGGGTACAAGCAGACCGGTGCGACATTTGAAAAAGGGCCAGTAGTACAAAAAGAGGAAATCTTTTGTGTTTCGTGTCTAGAGTTGCCTGTCTGTTTGCTTTTCCCATTTTATACTTGTGGATTCTTGTTTTGTCCTGGATCATCCCCTGTTTTGGGTGTATGAACTGTCTCGTGTCTTTCTGCTGCATGAGGACTGTCTGAGGATTTGTTGTTGTCTTGTGAAGAAAGGAGCACTCCTGATCCCATTCATACGCCATCATCTCATCAGGAAATACTGATAGGACAGCGTGCTGATCTCTGGACTATCTACCATCATTTCATTTCATCAGTTGCCGTTTTCATGGACTTCATATGTGAGTGGTCTGTTATTGTTGAATTTGTGTTTATCGTACATCACCGTAATGGGAACTGGGGAGGGATCGTTGTAGTTTGCCTGTATTTCATTCATTATTGTTTAGTGCTGTCTTTAATTGTTTTATTACTGGTTGCTTTTTTGTCTCTGTGAGGGAGTATGTGCAGGTTGGGCCAAGGCTGGGTGCATCCTTGGAATCTCCACCAAAAAAGTAAGAAGATCACCGTCTTATTGTCAGTTTGAATCTTAGTGTGGTGCTGGACTGCTACAATCATGAACTATGAGAAAGAAAAATAATAAAAACCTTTGTCTCATGGATGCAGTATAATTACATATTGTGCTTGATAAAAAAAAAAAAAAAGAATCCTAAACCTGCAGCCAGGTGTTTGCCATTCCAAAACCTTTGCAGTGACAAATGCTACTGGCTAATTCATTTCATTTTTATTAATGACTGATTATTAGGTCATTTTTATCACATGTACACAGTGCAGTGAAACTCTTACTTGTGCTAATGATTATGAACACATCTCTGCTCTCTGGTGCCATTTAATAACATTATATCAAAACTTTGTTACCTGAGGAATCTCTGAATGCAATTCGCATTACTAATGCAAGTTAAACCCAAGAAGAATAAACATCTGTCTAAAGTAAATCTTTGAGCAGATCTCATAGCTGGAAGTTTAAAATCATTTCTCTAGTTCACAAGTGTGCCATTATCATTGTGTGTTATCATTCCATGTAATGTATGTCATACATTATAGGAACAGTTGAAATGTATATGTGTTGTCATTTAAATAAGTAAACATAACTGACAGTATGCTGATTTTTGCTTTTGCTGAATGGTTTATTCTTTTTTAGGAAGAGACAGGTTCCCTAAAACGATCAAGTCTATAAATTGCTCAGTAGCTTCCAAGAGCCTTATTAGCTCTAAAATGTAATATTCCTGGCAAAAAAAGACATGCATCCAAAAGTCTTGTCAGGCGGACAGTAACAAGAGGTGCCTGAACGTTTTTCAGGGAGAAATTGTTTTGATTAGTAACACCAGGATATAAAAAGATCATTATCATCATTCATCACCCCTGGTCTGACAGGCATTGTGCGGGTTTACTCAGGGTAGCCAGTCAGTGTTTATTTGAGATTCTGTATATTTTGTAATGTATCCTCCACTTGCTAAAGTCGTGATTCTCTTTTGGAGTACCCATTCTTCTGACACCACCTCTGACCACCAGTCATCCACTGCTTTTTGCTCCACATGCCCAGTCTACGAGGTCTAGGTTCTTCACGGTGAAAAAGGAAACATTTGCCTCTGCATCAAGTCTTTCTCTTAACTCAACATTCATCATCCTCTTACTTCATGGCACTCCATGCTTCTACCTGAATCATACTCCTCTCAGTACTTGCCAGGTTTGCTTTATGTTCCAAATTGATTGGTTGGGTCTAACTCCCATAACAGCATACCATTACTCTCACAGTTTTAATAAAATTTCCCTTCAATTCCAGAGAGGATCCTTTAGTAGTCAGAATGCAGGACAACTCCTGGAATTTATTCCTTGCACCTCCCATCTTTGTTGTCGCAGCTCGCTCTGCACTCAACACATCACTTAAGTTGTATAACTTTGCGTCTTTCTCCAAAGCAACTCGATATTTAAATTTATACTTTCTACATCAGTGTTTTAAACCCCTCTCACACACTTTCCAATAGCAAATGAACCACTTATTGCCTTCACACCACTAATGTGATTATTGCAACAAATTCCAACAACCTGTGCAGTTGATTGAGTTACTCTCAACTGGGGCTGGGCAATACAGGTACATTTCTGCTAGAATTAACTCCGTTTTAACAAAGTCCTCATTTTAAGAATTTTACTTTTGGTCCTGGCTAATATCTTATAGTACTAATGTTAAAAAATGTTACAGCAAAACTCATTTTATCTGCTAAAATGCATTACAGAAAAAACAAGCAAAACACGCATATTTCTTCTGCCCCTGGCCTGAAAATTATGACACCAGAGCTCAAGAACAGTTGCTACACACAGGAGGCATTATGGGTGAATTTAGGGACGTGACAACTGTCAGTCAAATTTGTGGAACTCTGGAGATTTGTAGCAGTTTGACTCTGTTGCTTATTTCCAGGATTCTCGAGGTATGGTTTGACTTCGTTGACTACATTAATCCAACTGAGGATTCGCCCTTTAGCAAAAGTGCTGACTGCTAAGCTTCCCTACTGTTTATGTTCATCCATCCATCCATCCATCTTCTAACCCGCTGAATCCGAATACAGGGTCACGGATTTTAAATGTAAGCATATCTAAATATATATCACGGATTTTTCGCTGGTTCTCGGATTTCTGCGGACAATGGGTCTTTTAATTTATGATACATGCTTCATCAGTTTGTCCAGTTGATTTCATACAAGGGACACTATTGGCGGATGGCTGAGAAGCTACCCAATCAGAGCATGTATTATGTATTAAATAAAACTCCTCAATGATATACTCGCGCGGTGCTTTGCACACTTAAAAGCTCTAACAGCACGTGTTGATTTTTGATTGTTTGCTTTTCTCTGTCTCTCTCACTCTCTCTGACATTCTCTGCTCCTGACGGAGGGGGTGTGAGCACAGAGGCTGTTTGCTTAGAGGATATGGACGCTCCTCTAAAAAATGCTCAAGACTACCTTCACATTGCTCCCTTCCTTGCTGCTGCTTTATCGCGGTGCTTCTCATACTTAAAAGCCCAACAGCACGTATTGATTTGTGATTGTTTGCTTTTTTCTCTCTCTCTGTCTCTCTCTGACATTCTCTGCTCCTGACACGCACTCCTTTGAAGAGGACTGTTTGCATTCTTTTAATTGTGAGAAAGAACTGTCATCTCTGTCTTGTCATTGAGTACAGTTTACACTTTTGACTAAAGGGTGTTATTTCATGTCTAGAGGGCTCTAATAATGTTAAAAAACGTATTTAGAAGGTCGTAAACAGGTTTTCAATGCTCTAACTGCGAAAATATTCGATTTATAAATAAATTATAGATAAATTCATTTATCGCGGTAGAGTCTGGAACGGATTAACCGCAATAAACGAGAGTTTACTGTATAACTGTGCAGAGAATATTTATAAACAGTGTGGGAGAGTTTATAAGGGCTTAAAATATATGGTTTCTACTTCGCGGATTTTCACCTATCGAGGGGGGTTCTGGAACGCAACCCTCACAATCGAGGAGGGATTACTGTACATCCAATCTTTCTTATTTATGGAGGTAACCTTAATTTCCTTGAATTTTTTTTATCATAATCTTTTTATGTAAAACCTTTCCAGGTAAAAAAAAAAAATGGTAACTCACAAAATAACAGATGGCAGCCAGAGTGAGACGGTCAATGCATTAGGCAACATTGCCCAGGGGGTGCTGTTTATTAAAGTTAAGGGGTGTGTGTTATGGACACCTAGTGGTGCCATTTCTATAACATTTGTAATGTTTATGTAACATACTCCAGCATGAGGACCTTGACATATTTTATTACTGACTGCATGCTGTGGACACCGACGGGTGCTGTTTATGCAACTTAAAGTAATTTTGTTTAAAGAAAAAGTTGGAACTTTTTGTTGCCATTGTTGCTAGCAAGAAGAAAATAGAAGTTGCCATCGAGTGTGGCATTCTGCAGTCAGCTTTGTGAACTGTACATGATGAAAGACCACACTGTGTTCTGATTCCATTATAATGAAATCTCAGTTATAATGAATTGTTTTTTCAGTCCTGAATGGAATTTAACCAGTATATCAAATTTTCGATTTGATTTGACATTTAATAAAAATGAATATACAAAAGCCAATTACAACTTTCAGCAATATCGTTTTTCAAAATTGTTTCTGAACATTTAATAAAATCTACAAAGGCTTGTGTATTACAGCAGTGTCTCCCAACCTCGGTCCTGCAGGGGGCTCACTGTGGCTGCAGGTTTTTGTTTCAACCAGATTCCTAATCAGTGACAACACCTGATAGCACTGATCTCATTTCGTTAGCTGGTATTATTTTTCTTTAATTCTACATTCAGAAAGGCACAGTAGCATGATTTTTACATTTATAATTTAGAAATATTTCTGCTTTTGCTATCGATTTAAATGCTTAACTCTCTTTTGTTACTTTCATTATATTTTGTCATTTCTCTGTGCAGTTTTTCTCTTTCGTATCTTATTAATGACAATTAAAAATTAGCAGAGCAGACACGATGGCAAACAACACTGAATAATCAAAGGCTGCAACTACTTTAGCATCAGACCCACTAATTAGTAAATAATGGATTAATTAAACAAGTAGAACACCTAGAAAAGTAGAATGAAAATCAAGATGAAAATATTGTTAAAAAGAAAAAAATACATTATTCCCATATAACTGCTTGGTACATTTATTTATTTATTTATATATATATATTTATTTACATATACATATATATACATATATATATATTATATATATACACATACATATACACAGTGCATCCGGAAAGTATTCACAGCGCATCACCTTTTCCACATTTTGTTATGTTACAGCCTTATTCCAAAATGGATTAAATTCATTTTTTTCCTCAGAATTCTACACACAACACCCCATAATGACAATGTAAAAAAGGTTTACTTGAGGTTTTTGCAAACTGAGAAATCACATATACATAAGTATTCACAGCCTTTGCACAATACAAACTCCAGGAAGGGTGTCATGTGCCTGGAGGAGTGGCTTCCGTCTGGCCACTCTACCATACAGGCCCGATTGGTGGATTGCTGCAGAGATGGTTGTCCTTCTGGAGAGGTTCTCCTCTCTCCACTGAGGACCTCTGGAGCTCTGACAGAGTGACCATCAGGTTCTTGGTTACCTCCCTGACTAAGGCCCTTCTTCCCCGATCCCTCAGTTTAGATGGCCTGCCAGCTTTAGGAAGAGTCCTGGTGGTTTTGAACTTCTTCCACTTACGGATGATGGAGGCCACTGTGCTCAATGAGACCTTCAAAGCAGCAGAAATTTTTCTGAAACCTTCCTCAGATTTCTCGGAGGTCTACAGACAATTCCTTTGACTTCATGCTTGGTTTGTGCTCTGACATGAACTGTCAACTGTGGGACCTTCTATAGACAGCTGTGTGCCTTTCCAAATCAGGTCCAATCAACTGAATTTACCACAGGTGGACTCCATTTAAACATCTCAAGGATGATCAGGGGAAACAGGATGCACCTGAGCTCAATTTAGAGCTTCATGGCAAAGGCTGTGAATTCTTATGTACATGTGCCTTCTCATTTTTTTATTTTTAATAAATTTGCAAAAACTTCAAGTAAACTTTTTTCACGTAGTCATTATGGGGTGTTGTGTGTAGAATTCTGAGGAAAAAAATGAATTTAATCCATTTTGGAATAAGGCTGTAACATAACAAAATATGGAAAAAGTGATGCGCTGTGAATACTTTCTGGATGCTCGCTCTCTCTCTCTCTCTCTCTCTCTCCTTTTTTGGAAATAACACATCACTTAATTAGCCCAGGAGTCCAATTTAAAACAGAAGCTGATGGGAACAAAAACTTGCAGCCACAGTGTGCCCCCAGGACCGAGGTTGAGAAAAACAGTATTACAGTGATCCTAGGAGCTATACTGTCCTGGTTAATTGCTCAGGGTATAGTCTCCTAAAGCAAATTGGTCTTAGGTGAGGGATCAGATGAAGAGTGGTTCATGTTACCATTTTAGATGGAACCAAGTCATGGTTTACTGCTCAATCTACTGTCCTCCCTTCACCTATGGGTATGAGCTTTGTGTAGTGACTGAAAGAACTTGATTGCAGATACAAGCAGCAGAAATGTGTTTTCTTCTCAGGGTGTCTGGACTCGGCCTTAGAGATAGGATGAGACGCTCAGACCTTTGGAACAAGTTCAAAGTAGAGACGCTGCTTCTCTGTATAGAAAGGAGCCAGTTGAGGTGGTTCGGGCATATGATTAGGTTGCCTCCTGGCCACCTCCCTGGGGAGGTGTATTGAACATGTCCAACTGGGAGGAGAGCTGGGGAGAGACCCAGGATTCACTGGAGAGATTGTATCTCTCGACTGGCCTGGGAACGCCTTGAGTACCCCCTTGAAGAGCTGTAAGAAGTGGTGGGGAAAAGGGATATCTGGGCATCATTGCTTAGACCGCTGCCGTCATGACCCAGATAACAATCAGAAGATGGATGGAGGTGAATTGAGACTATGAGAGAGTCTGTTCTGAATGATTAAGTTACAGGTGTTCCTTTGTCTCATCTCATTTAGTGCCCTGTTTTGTCATTATATATTCACCGTACTTTCTGTCTTGCCCCTTTTAGGAACCACAGTTTGTAATGTTTAACTTGTGACTTTTGCCAAGTTACTGAAAAAAACAAACACAACTGTTCTTAAAGATTAGCTAGTGTCTTTACAATGTTTACCTTGTTCACCTTTAGATATATATTAACCTTTCTAGCAAGCTTTCACTCACATTTTTAAACATGGTATGTTGTATTGTTTGGAATACAGCATTTCTTTGTGTGTTGTAAATAAATTAAAATTATTTTACTAGAGGTTCTGTTAATTATTGGATTAGATTTGTTTTGTAATTCTGTTTCAAGAACTGGATGATCACCTCTTCAAAATTGTTTTACTGTAATTTGAGCTGTCAAAAGCACTGTAAAGATACTGTGTTTTACTCATCACCTGGTGTAGTTTCGCTGTTCTGTATCTTTATTTATTTCTGACCATCCATACAAATACAGGTTGTTAGAGTGAAGAACTGGATTTCTTTATATTTAGAGAATCCACCTTAATGAAAGGATAAGTGTCTATGTGTCTATCTGTGTGTATCTCCGGTTGCTATGTCTCTGTCATTCCAAGAAATGGTGCATCACATAAATTTTTAGTAATAAAACGAGTTGCATTTGCCATTCCAGTAGATGCCGCATCACAAACATCAACACTACTTTTTCGATTCCCATATCAAATGGCATATAACAGAGACATATGCATTGCATGTTACACTGCAGACATTAATGCCGAGGACTGTGTTGATTACTTAGATTTTAACATGTCTTAGACAGGTAGCACAGCTAGTAAGAGGATAAGCGTCTGTGTGTCTGTCTTTGTGTCCATCCAGTTGCTATGTCTCTATCATTCCAACAGATGGTGCATCAAAAACATTTGTATTGTATTAAAATTGCGTGGGATTACCCAAGTGAAGCCTGCACTTTTTGGAGCACTATTATTTATTTAAAATTTGCACGGCGCTATGGACCACTTGTCACACACCCCCTTCCAGGTAGGTTGTGTCTGCAGTGAGTGTCGAAAACGGGGTAATCACAATACACAAAACAGAACACTAGTGATCCTTTCCACAGAGCTAGATGGCCAATCAATCATTGCCACCTCAGAAATATAATACAGTAGTGCAAACTACGAGGAAAAATGCAAGAATTGATGATACCACTCACTTAAGTACAGAACTATCACAAGTACAGGTGCAGATTTTTCAAATACATCAAAAGCAAACTAGAACATAAATGAAAAACAACAATGTCTGTCCATCACTTAATTGTAGAACCACTGCCAGATTATAGAAAAGGCCTGAAAGAAGCCAGACACAGTTGGAATCCTGGGGACCTCGGCCAACTGGCTGCCTCACCTCTACTAGCCGTTCTACAGCTGGGTCAGTGCTAAGCTGTCCAATCTGATGAAAGGATATGCTGCCATCTCTCTTAGCCGTCTTATAATGACGGTGTCAACAGCAAATTTAATGGTGGAGCCGGAGATGTGTTCGGTTGCGCAGTCTTTGATGAACAGGGAGTGTAGCAGTGGGCTCAGGGTTTATGTATGTTGTGGGGTGTCTGTATTAAGGATTACGGTGGAGGAAGTGATTTTACCAAGTTGTGGTTTCTGGGATCTGTTAGACAGAGGGTCTTTTAGGAAGTCCAGAATTAAGCTTACAAGGGGTAAGCATGCAAGTCCCAAGTCTATGAGGTTGGTAATTAACTTTGATGGTACAAGAGTACTAAATGTGGCGCTCTAGGCTATAAACAGTACGTGGGCATAGCATTTTTTGTTCTTCAGATGTGTCAGGATAGCATAAAGTACAAGGAATAGGGAATCCTCTGTGGTCTGGTTGTGACAATATGCAGACTGGAGGTGAACCAATTCATCTGGAATATTATGTTAAATTTGATCCAACATTAGTTTCTCTGATTATCCAGTCATAATGCTAATGTATGCCACTGGTCTGTAGTGATTGAAGCAGTCCACTTTTGCTTTTTTTGGCAGAGGGGTAATTGTCTTTTTGAAGACGGTGACCAATGCAAGGTCTGAAATTCAATCTGAACTGGGTGCTTCATGAAAGTTGTCTGTTGAAAAATCTGCCTTACATTAAAGTCCTTTTTACTTCTTTCACTGAAACATTAGCCAGCATAATTTTCTGTGTCTCTGTAACACTTTATTTATTACATGTTTCTTTTGAATTTATAAAGTTATATATTGTTATCGACCCTTTATATTTGTCTCGAGGCACAGTCCTAGGAATTGGAGCAACTAAGCTTTACACTAAATTCTACTTTACATATAATTTGTGTGCAATTTGATTTGTAGGCTATAGAATTTGGGTTTGGTAACATCTCTTCAAAAGAAGCCCACTGAATTAAATAAGGCAGTCTTATATATATGTCAGCAGTCATACCACATGCACTTCAGAATGGGTCGTCCACCTGATGACCCGATCAGATGTTTAGCATCTTCACCAACATCTTTCAGCTTTTATTCATAGTTAATATAACAAATTACACAACATGATTAAATTCTTTAAGTAAAATGAAAAGAAAATGGCAATCGAAAGAAAAAAAAACAATCTGATATCTCTGCTGCCAGGAATTTCTTGCTAAATCCTGCTTTGCCCACACACTTTTTTCTCTATTTCTAAAAGTGGAAAGTTAAAATAAAAATTAAACCATCTGGAACTAACTGTCATAATATGAATTATCATGGGTGGTTGGTGCACACTGCAGTATGTTGACATTTCATATTATTTATTGAAGGTGTGTGTTTTGGCTATTGCTTTCTTTGATAGAGATGTACCTGTCTGTGCATGTTGAATGTGATGAACGCGCTACAAAAAAGAAAACACTTTTATCCCATGTATCTCATCTTCTTTTTTACTTTCATGAGACGAGATCCATCAAACTGTGGTAACTACATTTGGTGAAGTCAACACTTGAGAGTTTTGAAAATGGGATAATTTAAGTGAATCAAAGAAGTGAATATTTTGGAGTTCTTGCTATGGATATTTCATTTTGTGTTATGTTAAAATCTTTCCATATGTATTGTTTGTTATTTCACTTTACTTAAAGATGTTGCTTTTGCACAACACCAGTTTGCCTAAAACATACTTTTAACCCCTTATAGACGATTGTTGCGAAATCGCTTCAAGCCGCTTCCAGCCTGAATGCAGCCAAGATGGCATATGTGTCCTGCCAAAGCCAGTTGATGCGTATTTGATACATACCAAGGATTGTATTCGAAGCTCTGGTCACGCCATCTAGCAGATGTAGTGGAAACTGCATCCACCTGATGGAAGCAAAGGGTTGGTGTGGCTATTAATTTTGAGAAATTGTCCAAATTTGAGATAAGTTGTGCTAAGATAAAAAATATGTACCAGCTTATTGTTTGCTTCTGTGCTATTGTCAAATGAACAATCTCCATTTAATTTCAACAGAGTGTAATTGCAGACCACAGTACCTTAGTGTAATGCCCCAATATCACCAAACGGCCTTGGCGTCAGTCACGTAACACCCATCACAATAGACTATGGTTAATATTAGGACCCTGTTACCCTATGGTTAAGATTAGGGTTGTAGGAGGGTTATCTCAGTCAAAGGACGTTTTTGACTCTCGTCTTGGGCATTACCTGACCTATGTCATAGGTATTGCAGGCTGCAGCTAGACCCTTCTCCTTAATTTAGCATCTGCTTGACAGCAAAAACTCAAAAACTTCTTTTTTTTTTATATAATTGTAAATAAATTTGGGCAACAAGGGGTTCAAGTAAGAGAGTTATTTGTTATGCGAAATTACCTTTATCAAATAAATTCATTGCCTTTTCAGAGCATACAACATTAACATATACACTCACCTAAAGGATTATTAGGTACCCCATACTAATACGGTGTTTGACCCCCTTTCGCCTTCAGAACTGCCTTAATTCTACGTGGCATTGATTCAACAAGGTGCTGAAAGCATTCTTTACAAATGTTGGCCCATATTGATAGGATAGCATCTTGCAGTTGATGGAGATTTGTGGGATGCACATCCAGGACATGAAGCTCCCGTTCCACCACATCCCAAAGATGCTCTATTGGGTTGAGATCCGGTGACTGTGGGGGCCATTTTAGTACAGTGAACTCATTGTCATGTTCAAGAAACCAGTTTGAAATGATTCGAGCTTTGTGACATGGTGCATTATCCTGCTGGAAGTAGCCATCAGAGGATGGGTACATGGTGGTCATGAAGGGATGGACATGGTCAGAAACAATGCTCAGGTAGCCCGTGGCATTTAAACGATGCCCAATTGGCACTAAGGGGCCTAAAGTGTGCCAAGAAAACATCCCCCACACCATTACACCACCACCACCAGCCTGCACAGTGGTAACAAGGCATGATGGATCCATGTTCTCATTCTGTTTACGCCAAATTCTGACTCTACCATTTGAATGTCTCAACAGAAATCGAGACTCATCAGACCATGCAACATTTTTCCAGTCTTTAACTGTCCAATTTTGGTGAGCTCGTGCAAATTGTAGCCTCTTTTTCCTATTTGTAGTGGAGATGAGTGGTACCGGTGGGGTCTTCTGCTGTTGTAGCCCATCCGCCTCAAGGTTGTGCGTGTTGTGGCTTCACAAATGCTTTGCTGCATACCTCGGTTGTAACGAGTGGTTATTTCAGTCAAAGTTGCTCTTCTATCAGCTTGAATCAGTCGGCCCATTCATTCTCCTCTGACCTCTAGCATCAACAAGGCATTTTAAGCCCACAGGACTGCCGCATACTGGATGTTTTTCCCTTTTCACACCATTCTTTGTAAACCCTAGAAATGGTTGTGCGTGAAAATCCCAGTAACTGAGCAGATTGTGAAATACTCAGACCGCCCGACATTCTGGCACCAACAACCATGCCACGCTCATTGGTTGATTAATTGCTTAAATCACCTTTCTTTGCCATTCTGACATTCAGTTTGGAGTTCAGGAGATTGGCTTGACCAGGACCACAGCCCTAAATGCATTGAAGCAACTGCCATGTGATTGGTTGATTAGATAATTGCATTAAGTTTTACAGAAGAGTGTTGATCAAATGTAGCAAAATACATGATTTTTAAAATGTTTTATTCGAACAGGTGTTCCTAATAATCCTTTAGGTGAGTGTATATGTACTGGAAATGCTGCTCTTGCAGACTACTACTAATTGTTGAATTATTTTCTGATTGCTTCTTAGGCTTCATTCACACCAGTATGTTTAGTTTAAAAACACAGGCCTTGGTCTCACCTTTCAGCCACACTATCTTGCCATTTTTAATGCCCACAAATGAAGACTTTTGAAAATGCTGTCCAGAGTGGTATGTTTCATAAAAACACTGGCTCAGCATGACATTGTGAATGGGTGAAATCAAGAGTTTTGAAAGTGCGGACTCTAGATGCACTCTGATTGGTTTGTGCTTATTACTGGCTCTCCCTGATTGGGTCCTCTTCATTACAATGTCTCAGTCCTCGAATTGGTCACCCTTCATGGAAGAAAACCATACTTCAATACAGTATAGTGAACACCGAGGAGTTGCTTTCCATAGTGGTTGTCTTGTTACTTGCCTGTATGCATCAGAGTTGCGTTTTGTGCAGTTTGAATGCTGCATACACACACGCACACGCAAAAGGCAAAGTATTTACTGTTCACTACAGTTTTACACTAAACCATGTGGACTGGGGCATTATATGCACATGTCCAGTGTAGGAGAACACCTAAGTCATATACATTTTCTGTTATTTCATTGTAGATGTAGTACTAGGTTGTTGTCTGTGAATGAGAAAAGCCAAGCAAAAATAAAAGGTGTCATTTTGCTTGGCTTTTCTCTACATTCATTGTAGATGGAAATACTTTCATAATTATGCTAGTATAAGTGTGTTTTTTAAATAAAAGCATAGTAGTTTGGACATAGACCTAAGTTTTTGACACTGTTGAAAACATTGTGGCTTTCTTAATGTTTCTGCAAGTCAAATCAAAAGCCTTGTTATGTGAGAAGTGTGTACTTGCATTTTACTGGCTTGTGAATGTGTGACAATATAGGAGGCTTTTGAACAAGAATGCTACCTCAACAACAATGCTGTTTTCATTAATGCAAAACTTGCAAACTATTATTAATGTTTACAGAACACTGCACTACTGGGCATTTGTCATTGACTTTTCAATGTGTGACAGTCTCAGAGGCTTTTAAATAATGCAACAGTAATCCACTTCTATAGTTTTATCTCTTTTTAAATTTTTTTTTGTGTGCATCTCTCTCCCTCTCCACAAGATATTGAAAATGATAATGAATATTAATATTTTTATAAGGATAGTATTGAAGTTGGGAATTTCACAATTGTGATGACTACTCCAGACCAAGGTTATTATAGTTAATGAAAACTAAAATCAAAACTGAAACTATTAATAAAAAAACATTTTCATAAACTGAAATAAAATAATTAGCAAAACCGAAATGTAAAACTAACACAAAATGAAACTGTTAAAGTGGCTGAAAAGACTAACTGAAATAAAATAATAATTGACAAAGAATATTTTTAGTTTTCGTAATGACCTGACTTGTGTAAGGGCTAACCTGGGCTGCAAGGGTCCCGAAATTAATCAAAATATATTAATAAGAATTGCATGTTTGGTTTTTGAATAAATATTTCTGTTATATCTTTCACCCTTATAACTTTTAACTTTAAAACAGAAAGTCCCATGAAACCATGTAGTGTAGTAAGCTTCCACGAACATTAAAATCATATTATATCCAAAGCCATTAAGTCTGCAGTTCTGTCTGATTGGGACACAAAGCTAAACTCCATTTAACTTTAACCATACCATAATTACTACAAGTGAAACTAATATATATATATATATATATATATATATATATATATATATATATATATATATATAAATGTTTTTGACAAATAAAAACTAAATTAAAACTGAAATTACATGATGAAGGAAAACTAAAACTGAATTGAATTTCCAAGTAAGATCAGAAATAATATAGAAATAAAAACTAATATTAAAATGCAAAACTACAATAGCCTTACTCCAGACTCCCAATAAAGACTGGTGATTGTAGCAGCTGAAGCATCATGTGCATTAGTGTTAATGTTATATTGCATATTAAATAAAATGATCTGTTTAATCAAGTGGTTAAAGTAAGTGGGTTAGGTAGGTACACTTACTCTGCCTTGGATTTTAAATTATTATTATTATTATTTTTGTAATGGAAGATTTATTTATACCAGTGAGAGTATGCATTCATTTGTTGTGCCATTCCAAAAGCAGCACATTTATTTTCACTACCCTATTGTATTATGGTAATGTCCTGTTTTGAGTTGTTAAGCAGGTATCTAGACTTCTGTCACCAAAAACACTTAAAAATAAATAAATAAATAAATAAATAAAAAGTAAAACGTAAAACATTTCTTTTTCCACCTCTCACAATGAACTTTGTGTAATTCAAGCAAGTAAATCTATAGTAGTATAAGCTTGTCAGTGGCTAAAAGTTACTTGTATTACACAATATTTATATTACATTATTCTGTTTTAACAGAAACTCTGTCTTTTGCAACTTTGTTTAGTTCATTATCTGTACAAGCACAAATTTGCTTTGCTAATATTCCCATCATTATTTTAAATCTAATCAAAGAGGTAGAAAACCTACATCCACTAGCTAGGAAGTCCTACTATAGCATGCGCCACCATGTGGTGTGGGACTAAACAATCTAGTAATAAAAACACAAGGAAATCCTAGGGTTTACCCAAACAGCATTGTGGGATGGCCTGTGCATTCTTGCACACCAACGGGACCTAAAGGTCAAAGCCACTGTCAAGCAGCATGGTGAGAGCTCATGTGGATGCAGTTTACTCTAACCCAACCTAGCCTGTTAGGTTCTGTTAGTTATTAACCTTTTCAGAACACTGTCAGATCGAACCCTTGCCATCAACCACATTGATCATGTTTGTGAAAGGTGTGACCTGCAGTTTAAATATCCTTGTGTCTTTTTAAATTAACAAAGTTCATTGTATTAGGGCACATGTACTCTTTGTTTTCCTGCATGTTGCCTGTGGGACACCTTTCAAGTGGCCTCCCATCATACCACTGGTGAGGAATAGGTTGCATTAAAAAATAACCTGATGTGCATTTTCCATATATAGAGTGCCAAAAACTCATGCATATTAGTGCATTTTTCAAGACTATATAGAGTGGTTTACTGGATGTACAGTTTAAAGAGATTGTTTTTTTCATGGGAATTGTTACGTTTTCACAGGATGTATAACACTGCTCGTGTTTTTGGGTAGCTGAATGCACACTAAGGAAATGTCATCGGATCTGTTGCTGGCGAGCTGTGTGTTCTGTTTGTTGTACTGCATGTCGATCATTTAAAAGTCTGTACAGCAGCTGTCCTTTTGCCATTTTGTGTCTCTGCCACTCGTGTTGTGAAAGGGGGGCTGAACGCACGCTAAGGAGAAGCGGTCGGATCATCTGCTGGCTTGCTGCTGCTGGCGAGCTACGTGTTCTGCTTGCTGCTTGTCATTGTTTTAAGAGCTGGGGAGCACATGATGTCTGTCTGCCTAAAGCATTCCAACAACTGCTTGGTTAGATGTCCGTGAACTTGTTTTAAATGTTGTCTCACTGCCTGGTCTCGCATGATGTTAGTGTCTCTCCCGGGACGTCAAATTGTCTTCCGAGAAGATCACGTCTCGTCTCCTTAGTCTCCCTCCCAAGATTTTTTTTATTTATAATAGAGAGATAACACACAAAACAGGAAACCTGATTCTTGTGGTTTCTCTAGCAGCCTTCCCTTTAGTGTTTCCTGCTGGTGATGCTGAGCAAACGCACACTCCAGGAACCTTGCAGGAATGTTCACAACATCATCAGTGTCTCAGATGCATGTCACGATTGCCATCAGGCCTAGAACACTACAACATATCATAAGACTCAATCAAAATGTATCCTCATGACAGATTTGATAGAAAATGGCCCCATCTCTCTCTTTCTGTCTCTCTCAAACCAACCAGAGGACTTTATTTGATCACCAAAAGCCACGGAGGCACGTGTGGAATTAGCACAGGTAATCACACAAAAATGGCATATTGAAACACGTAGAAAACACAGGCATGTTAACATGGGTCTCTGTATATGCATAGGTCTGAATCGGGCCTTTAAGTGTGTCCGTAAGACAGTTAAACTTCCCAACTGAATTTTAAATTAACAATGCATATAATAAGATTGTTCATTTTAAACCCATTTTGAACAGTGGTTAATTGTTAACATCCTGCTGTGAAAAAATTGTGAAATTTCTCTGTGGCCATTTTCCATCTGTGTTCCTGTTAAAGAGAAATTCACTTCATTTCAAAACAGTTTGATCTTGTCACCTCTTCATCTTTGAAAGATGAAAATTGAGAAAGCTCAGCTTACTGTATTTGTCCTTTCCTAATAGCTGTTAGCTCACAGCCCCAAGAATCTGTCCAGTAGCTTATGTGTGGACTTGTCTAGTCGCCCATTTAAAGATAACAGGAATCGAATAAATGAACAGTTACTGTGTGTTATGACAAGAATAGGTTTGTAAATTATGTGCGTGTTTAATGCACAGTTAACTATACACACTATGAATAGTGTGAGCTTATTTTTTTCCTTCGTTTAGACCAAGTGTATGTTCTGTTCTGCCATTAAAATTTAGTTTAATAATGTTCCATAAATACCTTTCACAATGGTTTTAATAGATTTGCAATTTTGTGAGCAGTTGAGGTTATGTTAGATCTTGTTTTCACTTTTATGAAGTTGAAACGTTTTTGAGGAAAGACTTGGGCTTTTTGTAACAAGCTCAATGTATATTCTTTTATTTCTGCAGAATTGAAAGAATCAGGACAGCATTCATGGATATAGTTGACACCTTTAACCATTTAATCCCCAGTGACCAGTTGGATGACACCTTACTTCAGGGCCCAAACTTGGAAAGTGAAGTCAGTGATGAATTTGGAGCAGGTCACAACTTACTAGAAGACTCACTGAAGAACATGTTGAGTGACAAGGATCCCATGCTTGGATCTGCTAGTACCCAGTTTCACCTATTAGATAATGATGAAACCAACTTTCAAGTCGCTAGTTCAGCAGGTATCCAGTTATCAAATTAATTTGAAAGTATGAATATGAATGCATTTACTATTAACATTATAACATTGCTTGTTACTTTTTGTATTGATATTTGCATGTTTGGATATATGTTTATACTAGCTGAAAATGTAAATTTTCAGTTATTTGTGATGTAAACTATTTTTATTATTATTAAAACCTCTGGCATTTTTCCACTTATCTTTATAGAATTTCAGGTTTTTCACAGGACTTGAGTTGGTTAAATTTCAATACTAACTGGAAAATTAGGGGTGTTCTAAAACGTTTGACTGGTAGTTTTAAGTTTTATATATCACTTCCATAATATAGATACCAGATACCATATACCACATAAATACCATAAGAGAAAACATCACATTGCTTTGAAAATACAATTTATGTTCTCGCAAAATTTTGAGAGGATAGACCAACAGCCCTCAATTAATCTGTTCACTTGTGCAAATACCTGTTGGGAGAACGGCTCAGTAAACCGTTCATCATGGTGGAGCTTGAAATGAGCGATATAAATTATTATTTTTATATTATCAATGAATGTTAAACAAATACAACCTTTTATGTCCTTGATATTATCTTTTTAGGTATATATTTTATGATATTTCATTTAAAGAAAAAAAGTACCTCATTCCATTATGCTAAATATTGAGAATTTTATAGCAATTTTATATTCACAGGTTTTTTCCCAACTCAAATATCATTTCCTGTTTATGAGCATTCTACTATACAGTAGTACCTTGAGATACGAGTGCCCCAACATACAAGTTTTTTTGAGATTCGAGCCGTCACTAGGTTGATTTTTTGCCTTGAGTTACGAACCAAAATTCGAGATACGAGCCAGCTTTGGTAACGTCACAGCTAGTTGTCGTTGATTCACGAGTCTTTCGCGTTCATTTCACGCGTTTACCTCGCCGCAGAAGCGCCCAGAGGTGGAGGAGGTTATCTCTTCAAGTGAGATAAAGGAAGTGTTGGCAATATGGGGAAAAAGTTTTGGACTTTATTAAAAAGAAACACCCTGAAAAAGTTGCAACTGGTCGTGCAGCGAAGCTATTTAATGACGCTTGCCTAACTCATTTCAGAAACATTCTAAAGGGGAGGAAGAAACAAAGCTCCTTGGACAGGTTTCTATTGAAATGCCCTGCGAATGAAAGTGACGAAAGCATGGCAAAAAAGAAAAAAACTAGTGATGAAGAAAATTTGTTAAGCAAAAGTGAAGTGAAAGAAAAAAATTAATACAATATGCTAATCGGCTCCGCCAACATCTGTTTATTTGTTTAGATTCTCTTTTATGTATTAGGTTTTATTTTCTTTGTATACAATATTTGTTCATTATAAATACATTTTTCTTATGTTGAAAACATTTAACAAAAAATTGGGGTAGTTTTTTGGGGGCTGGCACGAATTTCATTTCAATTAATTTCAATGGGTAAAATGGATTTGAGATACGAGCATTTTGACGTACAAGCTCGGTCACGGAATGAATTAAACTTATATCTCAAGGTGCCACTGTACCAATAAATGGTTATTTCCTAGCCACATACACCCATATTTTCAAACTCGCACATATGTTTTGATTTTGTTTTTAAAGGCAATAGACTTTAACTTCTTACTCACAGCATTTGCATTCTTATTTTTCTTCTTATAGAGTAAGATCTTCTCATAGCTTAATTTGCTTAATACACTGATGCTGGACCACTTATTACCAGGATGCTGCAGTATAGGTCTATGCATATATGATAAATAACGAACTCTGTCAGAACTCCTAAAGAAATGTGTTAGAAAGTAACAGTTTTATTATCGACAATAATCCTGTCAAAAATTTAAAGAAACTGTTAAGTGCTTTATTTTTATCAATAACATGTAAAATGCAAGCTTAGAAACATGTGTGCCACAAATATAATGTTTGTTTGCACTGTCCACACTTGTTGCACACAACACATTTGGTAGTTGGTGACTTTGCAGTCAGTGGACAGTAGAATGTCCATGTAGTGCTCTCCTGACAGTCGTGACAAGTCGGACGCCTTGTGATGAAGAAATGCCTTTGAGGCAGTTATCTGCATCAATGCAAAAGCTTACAGGTTTTACATCATCCGGTTGATTGTCACTATCTTGATCACTGTCATCATCAAAATATTCATTTTGCAATAAATGTAGTTGTTTCAAAACATCAACATCTTTGTACCTTTTTCATGACGATTTAACTACAGACTGTGTGTTTCTAACACTATTTTCAGCAAGCAGTTGCCACCAAAAAAATTGTTTGGCAATCTACAAGATGGCAGCAGTAGAGTAGGTAACTGAGATGCAGAAGCAAAGTTTGGCAGCAAGCTCTTTGTGTCTATAATGGCTGTTTACCGAGATACGACTTCTCTCGTATGTCATGTTTTGACAAGTTCAGTGACATACGGCTTAACTTCTGCCGCGCGTTCAGAGACTTGCTAATGGATGCCATCTTTTTTGTTTCATTTTTTTCTTTCTTTAGTATTCCATTGTTTCCTTCTTTCTCCTATCTGATTTTTGTCATTGTTAATATGTCTTGAGATCAGTGGACCCTCATGATCTGAGTTTGACACTCCTGTTACACAGTATGATGTTGCCGGAATGTATGTTTTTTTTAAAGGGTTTGAATAAATGAGTATATAATAAATTTTTATTGCAGTACTATAGAGTGCATGCATTTAAATTGTGATTTAACTGTTTGTTATTATTTGAAAATGTTAACACAAATATACAGTTCTTGCAGTTTAGCAGTAGTAGTAGTAATGACAATAACATTTATTTCTATAGCACATTTTCATATAAATGATGGAGCTCAAAGTGTTTTACATGATGAAGAAAGAGAAAAAAGACAAAATAAGTAAGAAAATAGAATTGGGGAACACTAATCAACATAGAATAGAATAAAGACAAAAGATCACAGAGCGCTGAACAGCAAATACAGTACAATACAACAGTTAAAACAAAATATGAATGTGGTTTAATTAAAAAAAAATATTCACTTATACATAATGTAATAGTTATTTTTTAAACATGATATATAAACCTCCACATTAGATAGATAGATACTTTATTAATCCCAAGGGGAAATTCACATAATTAGTAAGATATGTTTACGCTATTAGAATCTTACTAAGCAAAGAAATATTGATTGGATAAGCAATAATGTTATCAGTTTTATTGTGTTAAAATAGGATTACAGATTTACAGCTTTTATGTATGTTTAGTTTGTTGTTATTACCTCTTTCTGTGTAGCTCTATGTTTTGAGAAATTTGCTCTCTTTTAAAAATATAGTTGTTGAAATTGAAGACATTATTCAGGAAGGACATTTGAAGGAAACTGGTCAGGATGCCATTGAGGAGGACTTGATCATCCCTAGTAAGAATATGAAAACCAGGACTCTAAGTACTTCTCCACAGTCAACTAGAAAATCACCACGTCTGCAGTCACAAGGTAAAGATTAAAATTGATAGTGTAATTCGAAAAATATACACATTTATTAAGTTGAATGAGTCCTAAGGTGGCCAGATCTGATTTGCAGCACCTGAAGATACTGAGTACAGAAGAGCAAAAACTAAATCCGAAGCATGGCTTCAATAAAACATGTCAGTTTAAAATAAATACACTGTTTATGTAGTACTCCAGCATGTTTTTTGTCACAGACTTAGAAGAAAGCTAAAATTTAGAAGGCATTTACTTACAAATGTATACATTATTCTGTTTATTCATTTTTTATAGTCTAGCAGGCAGATTAGTCTAGAGCACAGTTCATTTTACGTAGACATTCTTCAACATCATGATCTTGTTCTCTAGCCTGTATTTTCAGCTAAACACTGAACCACAAAATAACTGTTTCCTTTTGCTTTCAGAACCTGTGAGGAGTATGAGAGAGAGCACATTAGCCAGGCGTTCAACTGCTTTAACTTCCCAGACTGTTAAAAAGTCACCCACCAAATCCACCACTCCGAAAAAAGGAGTACAGAAAAAACAAACTTCAGCTCAAGAGTTAGAATCTAGTTTGTTAGATATGGAAATAGAAAAGAAAGAAACCGAAGACTGTGAACAAAAGGTTACAGATGTTATTGATTCATTGACTATCAACACAGAGAAGTGTGAAGTTAAGCCACAGAAGGAGAGTGAACCTAAAGATTTTACCAATATCAATAAAACAGATGAGGTCTCTGAAAAATCTCAAAATGCTCCTTTAATTTTGCAAGAGACAGTGCAAAATGAAGACCATTCTACTTATGAGAATAATCCAAATCTTTTAAGAGGAGAAGGGGAAAAGTTGACTGAAAATAACAGTAGTACCCATTTGGAAACGTTTCAAACAGAAAAAGAAAAAGATACAAGTAAAGATAGTTCTGTTACTAAAACAGATTTTGAGGAAAGCCTTGTTTCCTCCGAGCATGGACCTAGTGAAAGCCCACACAAAGCTCAACACGATAATAAAGATATAGAAAACACTTGCAGTGCAGAGTGTGAAATGACCGAGTCTGTCTGTATCACTGAGCATTCTGTTGCAAAATCTCAAAAGGAACACAGCCAAATTGAAACTTGCAGCACTGAAAACTATGAACCTTCTGGGAGTCAAAAATGCTGTGATTCTGAACAAGAAGGAGAAGCTGCTTTGTGTGAAAGGACTAATTCAACATCAAGTAAAAAGAACGAGGCAGATCACAACAAACACGATCAGGTTCAGTCAAAGAAGCAGCTCTCCAAATCAAAACCATTAAAATCTAGTTTGAAACCACATGGAAAAACATTACCGAAAACACATTCAGAGACAACAGGAGAAAAGAAGTCTTTGCCACAGGTACTTCCAAGGGCTGACATTCATAATTCTCAGGGGACCACACAGAAGCAGATTTTGATGGCAGTAAAACGGAAAACAAGTGACCAAAAAACACATGTTCAGCAAGGACCAAGCAAACTACAAAAAACCCTCCCTGGTCAGGACGTGAAGACAAAACTGGCAACCCCAGATAACAAAGTTCAAGTCAGACAAGTACAGAAGTCATCGTTGAGCAAGCGTATTAGTCTCTCTGATTCAAGCAAGTCTTCGGCAAAGCAGCCTTGTGAGCACGATTTTGTACGTGAGGACCATTCATTGGAATCGCAGCCGACAGTTTCAAAAGCTGCTCACTCCCAAGTAAGACCATTGTCTCTTGGCAGCCACAAGCAACAGAGTGCCCATGTGTCTCATGGAAAATTGAGCTCTGTTCAGAAGGATGACACAGCAGATTATGATGAAAGAGAAAAGCACAAATTAAAAAAAATGGAAAAGGGATTTCAGAGGCAGCGCAGAAGCAGCAAAAGCATTTCTTTGGATGAGCCACCTTTGTTCATCCCCGACAATGCACCTGTTGTTAAAAAGGAAAGTGTTGACGATGCAGACTTCAATGAAATTGAACTTGTTTGGCACGCCAACAAGCATAACTGTGGTCTTTGTAAAAAACCTCATGGCAACAGGTGAATTTCTAATTACTTTTCAGTTCAATTTTCAATTTTGTTTTTTTTTAATCATGAACTCATCACAATTTTATGAAAATGTTGCAATGAATGGTGTACTTTTTAGTTTTGAACAGTCAGCTTTTTGTATACGTTTATCAAGAAAGATGTTTAAGGTTCAAAAATATATCTTTTTACATAACAAACAAAATTCAGTTGTTTTCATAATATGCCAAAAATCTCAAATTTTTATAAAACGAAATGGTGTTTTTTGAAAAGTGGGACCAGTCAGATGGCAGTGTTTAGTCCACCTTCAACTTTTTTGCTTAAACATTATGAAGAAATTCATAGTGGAACTTACTATCTGCATCTGTAAACTCTTTAAAACTCTGCCCCTTTCTCACTCTGATCGTGTTCACAGTAAAAGGAGTATACTAAGGAGGATATGAATTTAATCTTTGAGGGAAGGACTCCTCACATCCCCTGTCCCTGAACATAAAAGAAAAGAGTTGCATTGTCATACTGACTAAGCATTATTTATTTCTCAATTATTGAAAAGAAACTTTCAGTTAATCAGTTTAATATGTGTAATTATACATGATGATCACTTTTCTAAGTGGTGGTGCATCGTCACAGGTCTAGCATGGGTTTTAGAATAGTGATATATAATCATTAATACATGTTAAATTTGCTCATTGACAGCTTCTTTTTAGTAATTGACAAATAAGAACTGCATAGTCAGTACTGTCAAAATTGGACACCAGCCATTAGTGGCAGATTCACAGCTCTTTAAAGTCTCTTTTGTTACAAGACTTTTTGGACCAAGTTTGTCCCCAAGTCTTTTGTCAGTTAACTTGACATTTAATTTTGTGAGATTCTTTTCTGGCCATTTGTACGTTCAGGAAACATAACTGGTTATTGACATTACTATAACTGATATCTCTGGACTCGTCCAGAATTAGTCTTAGAATAATACTGGTCTAGACTCCAATGTAAACTTGCAATCAAACTCTGCACTTTAAGCTGGGGGCACATTACACAGCTTCTCTTTAGAAAGGATGTCAGATTTGATGACTTCAGTTGCTGATTTCATCACCTGAGCATTTCAGACCGTACAAGTAGAAGTCGCAGGATATGACAAATTACATGACTCCATGCAGACTTTTAGCACTGTTTCACATTTATAAAGTATTGCGATTTTGACTTTTTTTTTTTCTTACAGGCAGTAATGTGCTGCCTGTCAAAGCTGGTGCTTACACATGCTTTCTGTTTCTGGTGAGTCCAGCCATAATCTCAGACCCAATAAATTACCCACTTTTTTCTTTTTTTTTTTTTTTGAACATAAAACAGGAGACGTCCGACAGATGGGCCTCTAATCTGTTTGCGAGGCCTTAAACACCAGGATTTCTTATTCCTTGTTGTTGCTTTTATATGCATTCTACTTCTAGCTGAGCATATATTTCGTGCCTGACTCTGCGACTTAAGACAAATCAGACCCATTTCTCTTGTTGGATTGAGTCACTGGGTGTACCAGACTACACAGTGGGTGATCATGGGAGTAAACTGCAACTACTCTCGACCTGTTAAGATTTTATGATTAAAGTCTGTGACTGAAAAATAACCGGAAAAGTCATATAATGTGAATGGGCCTTTAGTCATGGCATACTACAGTAATCCCTGATCGATCGCGGGGGTTGCGTTCCAGACCCCCCACCGTGATAGGTGAAAATCCGCGAAGTAGAAACCATATGTTTGTATGGTTATTTTTATATATTTTAAGACCTTATAAACTCTCCCACACTGTTTATAAATATTCCCCGCAGAGTTATACAGCATAATCCCTTTGTATTCTCTTAGATATTAGGTAAGATTTATTGAAATTATGTATATAAACACACTGTTTATATACAGTAAAACCTAAATATTATTTTAAAGATATAGAGTGTCTCCGATATCACATATGTTTACAGCCATTACGATAGACAGGCCACCAGCAATAAATACGTGCAATGCAAGGAAAATAGTATACAGTAAATGTGTGTACAGTGACACTAAACGTACGTGAATGTACTCAGTACTGCAAGTAGAAAATTAATTATGGTTACTCACCAACAATGACACAATGACTTGTCCGATAACAATGAGTTTAATTTTACTGCACAACAAAGGAGAGCGTTACAGCTCTTCCAGAGGAGCCACTTCAGGCGATTGTGTAGCACTGCCGTTGTTCTTCTTCTGGCAGTCTTCAATCCAAATCCCTAAAGCAGATTCCATCCAGACTACTGCCTTATTACATCCACTTACAACTCGTTTTTCACCCTGGTTAAAAGGACACTGCGGCCGTAGATCTTATATTCCTTTCCTACCTTTTAAATAAAAAGAATCGTAGCCTTCAACAAATCCAAAACGTTTACCTTTTCGGCAATCGTTAACATCTTCCGTTTGCGCTTGAGCACGGCCCCTGAAGCAGCAGAAGATCATTTTGGAGCCATAATGAAGGGCTTGACTATGCACAAAGATAAACACAAAAGAGCACAACTCTTTACACAGAGAAACACGTTGATGCTGAATGAGCGAGACGAGACTTCCTGGTTAACACTGCATTCAGCACGCAGGAACTTAACTGCGTGCTCTGATTGGTTAGCTTCTCAGTCATCCGCCAATAGCGTCCCTTGTATGAAATCAACTGGGCAAACCAACTGAGGAAGCATGTACCAAAAGTAAAAAGACCCATTGTCCGCAGAACCCGCAAGCAGCGAAAAATCCGCGTTATATATTTAGTTATGCTTTCATATAAAATCCGCGATAGAGTGAAGCCACGAAAGTCGAAGCTCGATATAGCAAGGGATTACTGTATTCATATACAGTATGTGCCGAGTGTTTTCTGTACTTTCATCAAATGCTTTTTGTATTGTTGTAGCTTTGTACAGTCTGTTTTCTTCAAAAAACCAAACACAAACATAGTTTTTACTAATTTTTTTTTTAGTAGTTACCATATATACTCGCGGATAAGTCAGGACTTGATTTTACAGTATAATTTCTGGTATTTTATAATGTCGGTCGTACAAGTCGAATGTGGAAACTGCAAGCTATTGGTAGAAGGGATTATGATACGCTAACGCCCACCAGAGTGAGTAACCATGGAGCACACTGCCTTTTTTTTCTATGTGGGTGCGGCAATGCACTGTATCAGCGTGTCCTCCTAACCTCTCTGTCTCATTCGCACTCTTTCTCTATTGTGCCTACGCGACCACACGATAATACCCAAACTATTCCGAAGCAACATTTGCACTGATTTGTGTTTTTTGTATCTCACACCCCCATACACCTTTATTGTAAGAGCATTCCTTATCTACGATGGAGCGTTCCACCAGAAGAAAATGTGAAGCTGGTTTTAAATTAAATGTCATTGAAATAGCGAAAGAAATTGGTAACTGCGCTGCTACAACAAAATTCGATGCATCTGAGAAACTGATGCGATCGATATTGGAGGAGGTAAGAAGATGGGAAAAAAAAAAAATAACTGTTGCATTTTTGAACGGGCGTTTAAGTCGGGGTATGATTTTATGATCAATTTTTCGGGTTTCAACATCCGACTTATACTTGAGCATATACAGTAAGTATAATGTTTAAAGCAATCCAGATAACTTAATATATATGAGGCTGAGCCACTGCTACTACACTAGATATGCTACTCCAATGACTTTAATGAACAAGTCAGATCTGTGCAGTACATCAAGTAAATATAAAGTGAGAAAGGGTGCCCGACTAGCAAGGAGCTGACTATGTTAGAGTTGCACTGACAGAAGGGAGAGAGTGAAAGTTTGTCTGATATGGACTTAAACTGACATTGTCATTACTGTAAACCAAACTGCAATATTGTGTGTTTTTCAACATGTTCTCAAAACATCTTAGAAAGATTGAAGATCAGCACAAAATAGATGTGTACCTGCTGTATTCTGTAGTATTAGTGAAGAAAAGTTTTTTTCCGTCCTTTTAAAATGTAATAATTTCTTGAATAGCTGTACCTCCAAGAAACATTTAAAGTAATTTTTTTCAAAACATTTTTGTTTTATATCTCCTATATTTTTATATTTGACTTTACATTTGCTGTATTGTGTTACTTTTAACACCAAGCTTGCCTTGTTGGCATCTGTGCCTGCTAGTCAGTAAACTTTCTGCTCTATATCACTTTCTCGTTCTCCCTGTTTGACCGTTTTATATAATTAATGATGGACTTCTTGATTCTTTACAGCAATAATCACATATTATAACACATGTACTTATATTGTTTTATGATTTGCTTAATTTCTTGAGCTTCCAAATTATTTGCACATGCATGATTTTCTGGTCTCTTAACAGTGTGTAAGATGCATGCTGGTTTTTATTTGATAACATTCACCACCATAAGTATTGTATCCATCTTTGGACAACTCATATTTTACATTCAGTGTTTACAACAGCTTCACGAATCCTTCATCCTCTCTGGTGTGGATAGATACGGCTGGCGGCAGAGAATCATCTGTAAGGGGGCACTTGGAGTTCTGATGAGGACTGTGGTATTTTGATAGACATGGAGACATTTCAACTACTTATTTAAACATTACGTTCATTCCCAATGAACAGTGAAGTAACATGTCTGTATTAAAATTTGGCATTATAAAATTTCACATTTTTATTTTATTAATTAATATGTTATTATCTGTACATATAAAGGAGAGTTGGGATCCGAGAGTCTGTGTTTGTGTGTTTGTGGAGGGCTGGAGAGTTAAGGCGGGTGGGGGAGTCACGTGATCATCTCACCTCATTTTATTCACTTCATTTTGCTCCGAGCTGACGCGGTCTTGCCGTTCTTTTTCCTTAGTGTTTAGTCCTCTCTCCTTTACTGATTTACTGTTTACTAGACGCAGTACTTACTGAATAGTATTTTTTCCTTTAGTGTTTCTTAGTGTTTCGTAGACGCGGTGTGCCAGTGTTCCCGGCGGTGTTGCGGTTTACTGTTACTTTCTAATTCGTTTTTGTACTTTAGTGTTTAGTAGAATTTTACTTTATCTCATTTACTCTTGTTTTTTTACTGTTGTTCCCGGCGGTGTTGCCCTTTTTTACTTTATCTCATTTAGTGTTTAGTAGACTTTTACAGTACTTTATCTCATTTACTGTTGTTCCCGGCGGTGTTGCCGTTTTTCCCGTTTCTATTTTTTATGTAGCATGTTCACGAATTAGTCATAGAGAAAATTTATATATTTTGGCTTCAGGAGGACAAACCAAAAATGTTGTATATAAAGAAGCTCTATAAGTCAGATGTAGATACATAATTATTCCAACTACAGCGACTGCAGCGAAGCGCACGAGGTCTGCTAGTCAGATTATAAACCTCAACTAACAGAGTAATATGGTTGTATATTTGACTTTCTCCAATAATCCTCTAACAGATTCAAAATCACTAGGACAACATATTTATACATTTTAATTCAAAATGAATGTACTATACATAGAATTCCCATTGTTGTGCCGTAATTAGGAAGCTCAATTCACTTACTAAACAAAAATACAATTTGAAGATTTAAATTAAATGTTCAATAATGCACTTTACCCAATAACTGACATTTAATAATTCACACAAAAGAAAACTACGATGGCTGCTGTTTTTTTGTGCTTGTAGCATTTCAATTTAGAGTGAAAGTGGTGTGAGATGGGTGGATGAGCACTGAGCTTCATGGACGTATCACTTTATGGTTGGTTAGTGTACTTATCTGACCACTGACAAAGTAAAAATATTTTTAAGATGGCAACTTAATTTGGTGAAAATGTTTTTTGCAGTATGGTAAGTCCCAGCAGCTGTTATCTCCTTTAGTCGTCAGCTTGTTCACTCATACAGTATGCAACACAGTAGTGTGCGTTCTATGGGAGTTTGCACAAAGCATAGACCCATTTTGCCAGGAATGCGAGAGGGCACGTCGCAGGCTCCACATGTGCCTGGAAGGCCTCGTCATATGCAGCAATGTGTTTTACCTTTAGATGTTGTACTGTGTAAAATGTAAAACCAAACAGGTTGCAAACAACAGTGAAAAACCCTAAACTCATCCTCTTCTGATCCTCGCTTAGTTTTTCTCCTCATGCTCGTTGTCATTGGGCAACATGGATTAATCAGCATAGTCATGTTTAGAAAGAGTCCTGTAGATTTAGCAAACTTTATGTAATGTTCAGAAGTAGTTGTAGAAAATAGTAAAAGTGCTGAATGTTCAGATATTAGCTTTTGCATATTAAATGTTGTTAAATATCTAATTGAATCCAAAATTGATTTATTTTTCCAGTTGTAGTAGGGTGTAGTAGATCCTGTAAGTTACACTGCCCTGGAAGGACAAAAAGGCATTTGCACTAGCCCTGGGGAAGGGGTCATTGCGGCCTTGCTGAAAGCCTGCAGTGTTTGCTCAGGACACTGCAGGGCAGTTGACCGGCAGATAGGGATGTCTAAGTGACAGAGAGAGACCATGGGGTTTTGGGAAGATGTTGAAATACCTTCTGAATAATGGTGAGAAACACAAGGTCCCCTAGGTGGACCCATTTCTGGAAAGTTGTCTTTAATGTTACTTATCCTTGTTACTCCAAGTTGTCTTCTTGAAGTACTCAAGATTGTCAGCTCAGATAACATTTCTGCATCTTACCAGGCACTTCTAGTCCCACCAGATGTGCATGCATTTATTGCTCCATTCTAAGAGGTTTTGGAGGATGTAAATCAAAGGGTAGTTCCCCAGTAGATTTTATCACCCTTTTGGGATTAACCTCAGACTGCCTTTCTTGACATACCCTGCAAATGAATTTCATTTTATTCAAGAAGACCAAGAGAGGGAGAGAAGAAACGAGCCATGAGAGAAAATAAACAGTCTGTGAGACATCCTGTATTTCTGTCAGTGTCTCCTGTGACTCTTTGTTATAAGTGCTCTTAATGGGAGTGAAATAAATTGGATATGAAGGCACAAAGTTTAGTTCAAATATATACTGTATTTTAACCATTCATCTTTTTACTTTGAACCTCACTTTAACTCTGACTGTAATGTTGTAAAGGTGAACAGCAGAGACAACATACATCGTTCAAGTTTGCCACTAACCTAGTGATGTCTTTTTAAGCCAAAGTATAATGTACTTTCACAGAATGCCTAATAAATTGCAACAGGTTATTTCTACTTGCGACACATGTAAATTGTTTTGCTCGTAGACAATACGTATTCATACTGTATATGTTTAACTGGTCTTTTTAGGAAATGCTTCAGCCATAGAAGGTTTATCCATAGTAAGTACAGCTTTGCCGTTGGCTTAAAGATATTAACAATAGCACCATTGCTAATTGCTGCCCCTACTTTGAGTTCTGCCTTCAAGAGTGGTTGATTTGGTTAATCTACTTGGTTATCATCTATTATTAAATTCTGCTCCGTACTTCTAAAATTTTTATTTTTATACTGTGTGGAGGATTTGCTCTGTGTATTGTATTGACACCCACTGCACACCCAACCTACCTGGAAAGGGATCTCTTTTTGAACTGCCTTTCCCAAGGTTTCTTCCATTTTTCCCTACAAATGTTTTTTTTTTTTGGGAGCTTTTCCTTGTCTTAAGAGAGTCAAGTCTGGGGGCCTGTTAAAGCCCATTGTGGCACTTCCTGTGTGATTTTGGGCTCTACAAAAATAAACTGTATTGTATTGTTAAGAAATGTGGCACTCAGTGACCTGTTTAATTGTTCCCACCTACATTTAAGTACAATTCAATAGTTGTTGTCTCCAGATGTATGTATTACACGTCTGGCTCTGCGAGGCTATGTTTACTTAAATGGGACAGTGAAAAATGTATATTCATTTAATCCATTCATTTTTTGAGACTTGCAATTTTTAAGTGTAAAGTTAGGATAGATGAGTGAAGGCAGGGTGGAGTAGGTGGAGAAGAGTGTCAGGAGTGATTTGTGACAGACGGGTATCAGCAAGAGTGAAAGGGGGAAGGTCTACAGGACGGTAGTGAGACCAGCTGTGTTATACTGTATGGGTTGGAGATGAGGGCACTGACCATTAAGCAGGAGACAAAGCTGGAGGTAGCAGAGTTAAAGATGTCAAGATTTGCATTGGGTGTGATGAGGATGGACAGGATTAGAAGTGAGGACATTAGAGGGTCAGCTCAAGTTGGACGGTTGGATGCCAAAGTCAGAGAGGCGAGATGGCATTGGTTTGGACATGTGCAGAGGAGAGATGCTGAGTATATTGGGAGATGGATGCTAAGGATAGAGCTGACAGGGTAGAGGAAAAGAGAAAGGCCTAAGAGAAAGTTTATGGATGTGGTGAAGGAGGACCATGCAGGTAATGGGAGTAACAGACCAAGATGGAGAGGATAGAAAGATATGGAAGATGATAATCTGCTGTGGCATCCCCTAATGGGAGCAGCCGAAAGAAGAAGAAGAAGGAGAAGGTTAGGATAAATAAGCGATTTTCACAAATCCTCCTATCAAATCACATTTGTTATAGGCTTTCAAACAAGCATTTTTGTTTCTGTATATAAAGATTGCACATTCAGTATCAAGTCAGACAGGTTTTGTTAGAAGAGCAGAATATTGAAAACCTCAATGTTCCTGTGTAGAAGTCTGATGCACTTCCATGTAGGAGATAGAGTGTCAGTGTATTTGTGGTTGACAGTGCCAAGATTGCAGTGTTTAGGAGAACAAGGTATTAATCACTTTAACTGAAATTGTTTACAGAAATAGCAGTAGTGGCAGCAAGAAATTAGCTACCACTTAAAGCATATGTAGGCAAACCTGGCACAAGTGCTCCTCATGTAGGATGAGCTCAATACACTGCACCAAATATAAATGCCAGTTTTCTGAAAATGTAGAAGGGTGCACCATATACTTCTGAAAATATAATGGCTGTATTTAAACTGAAACGTATTGGTATTTACTTAAACACAGTGAGGAAAGTGTTATTTTATAACATTAACAGTGCTTTCATGGAAAATGAATCAAGCCGGACTAAGACAACATTTTCTTGAGCTAAGCTAGAAATAATTTGTTATTTAATATATAAACTGCTGCCCCAGTTCTAGAAAGTATGTGTTGTAATTGAATTAGTTGAATGTATTTCAGCATTGTTTTGTTAGTCAAAACATTTAGTGAAAACATTTTGTTCATCTCTACTGTCAACAAAATTATAAGCATTTTTTTTGTTTGTTTTACTGTTTAAGGTTCATGGTAGGATGTGGTCGCTGTGACGATTGGTTTCATGGTGACTGTGTGGGTCTAGGCCTGGCTCAGGCACAGCAAATGGAACAGGAAGATGAGGAATTTATTTGTTTAAAGTGCTGTGCTGAAGAAGATAACAGAGGTAAATCCAGTGAGCAAAGTCCCTCTGTAAAACAACAGCATGGTTCCCTGGAGGGGCACTTAAAACCTGAGCAACATCATGAGAGCAAGTTTATTGTCAAGCATGAAAAATATGGACAGTCGGTGTCTGCCTCTCCAGGCGTTCACAGTCTAAATGCAGGAATACATGAAAAGTCGGAGCATCTAGATGACAGTAGGCAACACAAAGTAAAAATTTTCAGAAAGGTATGTACAACCTTTATTTCTTTGTTTGTATTGTTATTTTTATTTATTTTTTGAAAATAGTATTCTTTTTTTTTACCAGCTCATATGATGCCGAATCTAAAATTACGCAATTCCAGCTTGTTATACTGCTGATTATGTTTTGGTAAAAAGACTGTTTAAGTGCAGAACAAAGCAGTTTTGCCATTTATAGGAAGAACAAAGTTGTTTTGTAGTAAAGGTTAGTTTGCTGGATTGTTTTTATGAACAGTGGTGAATTGTGGTACGTAATTTAGCTACAAGCTCGTCTCTCAATGGAAAAGATTCAAGGCTTTCTTCCAGAAAGCAACTAAAGCAATTGCAGTATAATCACCGTTAAGTACTGCATATTCATGCCATGAATCCTCTACCATATAATAAAATCTAATTACCCTTTAATTACTTGAAATTGCATGATTACTGAGAAATTTAATTATTTTTTTTTTAAGTAAAAACACTGTAAATCTATTTCTAAATAAATTATACCTTGACTAAAATAGTTTCGCTTTGCAGTATAAAAGAAACAGGCTTAAAAGGGATATTTACTGAGAGCATTGTTTCCTCAAAACTAGCCAAAACATCATATTAATGTTTGGCAAATGTACTAATGCTTATATGTTTTCAAAGATGCTCGAGCTGTGCAAGTTTATTCCTTTTCCAATAATTCCAGATTATCTGACTATACAGTAATGTATTTCATGAGCAAATGTTTCAGAATTTAATACGGTCTGCAAATTACATTTCCGTCAGTGTCAATTTTATGTAGTTATTTTTCACTAAGGAAGTAGATTTTGTAGTATATATTATGATTCATGCTGTACATTATATGAGCAGCACTAACGTTTTGTCAATATCCACAATCGATTGTTTGCCAGTGGGTGAGCTAAATTAATACAAATTTCCTTAAGGCAGAAACTTGCAATATTACCATTTGAAAAGCGGCACCCTTTCTGTAATTTATTTATATCATGCCATAAATTAGGTATACAGATTATTAGTTTCAAATTTAAATTAGCCCTTTGTGATTTTATTAACTTTATGACCTTGTCCCCTGTTGTTAAAACTTGTTTATAGGTCTACCGTTTTGAGCATAATATTATAGTAGGGTGGTTACAGAATGCATTGCTTTATTAAGGTGAAGTGATAGAGAAGCTTTCAATATGTATTTAGCTCTAATAGCTCTTTTAGGTAAATTTCATTAATCCTGTAAATACATAACTTGCTCTACCATTGTCCGATAGTATATTGTGTTCTGTTCAGCTGTCTGTATTTAAAGATGACTGTTGTGTTAGTGTCTAAATTTATCTTTTTCTTTCTTCACTCCAAACACATACACTGTCTTCGCTTTGCACTGCCTTCTGAGTACCTTGTGAGTACCCGAGTACCTTTTGGTTACTGGGGGTGAGGATTTAAACTCAACTATGCAGTGTTTGGATAAATGGGCATTTTGGAGAGTGTGTTTGTGTTATTTGTTGGGTAAGGGATGTGAAACATTGCATTTGCCCAAATGATATTATTTTACACCAGTAATGGCGCACTGCATGATAATGTGCAGTGAATACACTTAAGTGGAGCATTCCTAGTTTTCATCCTTTTTCTCTGTACGTTTACCTTTTGTTTGCTCAGAGTTTGATGCGCTTGCTGCCTCCTGAGCAGCTCGTCTTTTCTCCACCCTAGCAGCCCGCTTCTTCTCTTCTTTCTTTGGCATCTTTTGGCATTAAAACTGATTAAGTCAATGTTTGTTTTGCAATTACTTAGTACGTTTTCTTTAATTTTTCACTTAAGCTGACACTTAAGTCTTCAATCTGCCTCAAGCATAATTTAAGATATGAAGAGATAGGAGAAGTGAAGGTAATAGGGAATGAGAACAGCGCCCGTACGCATACGCCGCACGGCCGTCCTGCTGGTGTCTGTCGAGAGTTGATTCTACAATAAAATAAATATAAAAAGAGGAATAACATTGAAGGTTAATCATAACCCCAAAAGCGGATAGTAGACGTCATGACATATATGTGTACCAAATTTCAACTCAATAGATCAAACACTTTGCGAGCTACAGGTGATTTAAAATCCTGGACAGACAAACGGACAGCCACGGTAATGTATTATATATAAAGATTTTTCATGCTGCCTTTACATTTGGTTTATGTTGAAACTTCTTCCTTATATTTTTGGAGTTTGAATTTCTCCTTGACAAAGTTAAGGGTTTTTTTTTTTTTTTATGACTCTGGCATTTCTATATGCAGCAGATCACCCACTGGTAATCTTTTTCTAAGGCTGATGTCATATTACGCAGCTTCTGGCAGTGGGATGTGTCAGGCTAGCCTACTGTAGTCTCTGATCAAGACACGGGGCTTTATGAGTTTAACTGACTAAAAATCACTGCCTATGTCACATTTAGCAGTCATACGCTGACTGTTCAGTACAGTCATACTTGCTCCTTTCTGCCTACCTAAGGTAGATGGAGAATCACTGGAATCATCGGGTAGAGGGGTTCTTTCATTGGATTGGCTGGCCAAGCACTGTCTCACCTGTGGAATGGCCAATAGAGGGAGGCAGCTTGATGGCCGAGGTCTCCAGGACTCTGAACAAATCCAAATCATATTAATACTGCTGAATTCTGCTCTGTACTTGTAATATTTCTATTGTACTATTATATTGTATTGAGGATTACTTGTGTTCTCTTCTGTGTATTGTATTTTATTTACCCACTGCACGCCCAGTGTACCTGGAAATGGGTCTCTCTTTGAATTGCCTTTCCCAAGGTTTCTTCCATTTTTTTTTTTTTTTAACCCTCTTTTTTGGGAGTTTTTCTTTATCTTCTTAGAGAGTCGAGGCTGGGAGGATATGGAAAGGCAGGGCCTGTTAAAGCCCATTATGGCACTCCTTGTGTGATTTTTGGGCTATAGAAAAATAAAATTATGTTGTATTTCTCTGACTACAAATTGTGTGCTGCCAGTATGAAGGGTTAATATCTGCAGCAATCTCAGCCCTTAATTTTTTTTCCCTATCCATTATGTTATGTAAAACATGAGATATAGACAAGCTTTTGTTTGGTTTATGAGGTTTAAAGCCCCATTGCTGTCTAATGGAGCTGGCACTCTACAGAGGGTTAATAGCTGTTGTGAATTCAGCTGCAGTATAGGCCCTTCATTTCTTTTTCGAATCAGTTTTAGTACATAAAACGTGAGATCAAAAAGACAAGCCTCTCTTTTGTCTGTGAGGTTCAAAACACCTGCATTCTTTGTTCCTCGTCTCTACATTGTATGCTTCATACTTCTGAATGAAAATTCAGTGGTTGTTGGCTCTTCTGCACACACAGCCTTAGCCTTCCCTTCCTACTAAAGACAAAATCAGACCTGTTTGATTTTATTGTAGCAAGTATTGGACTAGTCAGAGTGAGTCGCTGGGTATATCGCATTAGGAGGTCGGCTTCATGTAAACATGTCACCGACTGCATCCAACATGCTAAGATAATGTAAATTAAGGTTACGACTAACTGCTGGAAAATACGTCTAATGTGATATGGGCTTAAGTGAACCGACTTTCAGAAAGCATTTTTCCTCCAGAGCTATTTAAACATCTTAATGCTGATATAGTTGTTGGTGTATTAGAGGACGTGTCAATGGTACATTCAACCGCAAGACTACCTATTAACTTGTACTTCGTCATTGCTTCTTTCACCCTTTAAAATGTCACCAGACTGCTGTACAAGTAGAGGGAAACTGATGCACATTATAGGATTGCAATCTTTTTTTGACTGTATATCATTGATACAATTAAGTGTCAACAAGTATTGGTGTTTTGGTTTGGGATTTGATTTTTCGATTAGACTGCCTAAGATAGTCAGACAGACCTGCAGCTTTCCGGCTTTGTTATGAATTTATAGTATCTTGGATGCTGGAGAGCCTCAGTGATTAGCCCAGTTCTTTTAAGCTGTGGCATTTATTAGAGTGAACTAATTAGCATGCGCCTCACTTCCCTGACAACTGTGGTATTCCTTAAATATGTTGGTTTTCTTTGCATTGGCTTATTTTACTTCCAACTGCATTGTTTATCTCCGCAATTGAAAATGCAATATATATACTGAAATGGAGTATTTATTGGTAACCGTAACACAGAGGAATATACAGTAGTAAAACAAAGGAAATCGAGACTCTGCTGTCTTGTCTAGGTGACATTTTCAGGAATTTGAGTCCCTATCTTGCTGATGCTGTGGCTCACCCCATCCCAACCCTACCAGCCACAGCCCAATTCAACATGCTACTAAAGCATTTACTGCATCATATTCTGTCTGTCAGTAAGACTCTGTGTCTTGCTCTCTTTTCCTCCCAACACTAATCTTCTTTCAGAGTTTGCTGCAAAGTTCAAAACTTACCGAGTGTATGATTTGTGATACCTTTTAAACCTCACCCCGGGATAAATTTCAACTAAACTCAGAATAATTTCTCCGTTGGTAAAGTTGGTTTATAAAGCCTCAAGCAGCAGTACCTACTGACAGTCCTTGAGACCACCATGCCATAAATCTTTCACAGTTTGATTCCAGTACGTTCTCTTGGATGTCACCCTTTTTTTTAAAAAAAAAAAAAAAGTAAAAAAGGCAACATGGTTCCACTTCTTCTGACATGGAACAGAGTTGCTGTCTATCAGCCAGGAAGTGTGTTTCAACTCTGCTAGCTTCCCATGGCCTCACCCTATTCAGAATTGTTCAGGGATCCATGCAGCCTGCTGGTTTGTCTACCACTGAACTTTGTATGACTCGTCCCATGCATCAGATCTCTCTCCCTCTTCTTCACTACTACTGGTTATGTTGTCCTTCTGGATCATCCACTACATTAGCGGTGCTCTTTTCTTCGTCATGTCCTCGTTGGACATATATCACTACTGTTTAGATGTGTTTTTCATACTCTCTTACAGCTCTACTAGGTTCTGTTCCAAACAGTATCGCAAATACAATTTTTAATACTTGCAGTTTAAATTTATTGCCCCATTATATTTGCCATTTTATTTTAAGGTTTTTCTAAAGATGTCATTGATTAATGCAGCTATTTAAAATGTATGCATTAACTATCAAAATGTGGCATCTAAGTTTCTGTAGTTTACATGCTTTTTTTTATGTAAGAATGAAATTTGGTAAGTGAAATAGTGTTGAAATAAGTCATAAGTTACTGAGGTGCCATTTTGAAAAAGTGGATTTTTTATTTTCAAAAAGACTAACTCATGCAGAACCATTTCTTTTAAATTCTTTATTAAGGATTCAACAGAAAGAAGAAATTCAGCTGATAACAAAGAATTGGAAAACAAAAAAGTGCTTTCACTGTCTGACTCTAAAACTGGTCATACACAATTGAAAATGCGTCAGGCATCGGGCGATCGAAGTGGTCATGGAGATAAAGTAGTGAAACAAGGTGAGTGAATTAAACAATTTGATCAGCAAAGTTGTTAAATAAATAAAAGGAAATTTTTATAAATCAGTGCCTAACTAGTACTGATTTTTTAGACAGGTAATGATAATGATGTGTGGGCAGCAAAAATAGTTGACTGCCGGTGCAAATTGTACTTAATTTCTGCTGTGTTTAAGTATTAGGTTAGGAAAAATATGCATAAACAATCATGTGTGGTGTTTTCACATAAGTATGTTTTTCACTTAATATTTAAACAGATTAAATAAATTACTAATGACCAGGGCTGTGAAGTTGAAGTTGGAGTCGGAGTTGGCAAAAATGTACCGACTCCAACTCCTAATAAATTGAAATTGTAATGAAAAAAAATACAGCAAATTCAAATGTCCCATTTCACAAATAGTAGTCATAATTAAGTACTTCTCTGATGTAAGAATAAAGCCCAGTGCATAGTTGTGTTAATACTAGTGTGAAGTTCAGCTGAGCTATTATACAACCTGACAATCACATATTGTAATCTGGATTATGGTACATTACAAAAAGAGTTTCCATTTTATTTCAGATATAATGAGTTTAACAGGTTCATTTGAGTGTAAACAAGTGTAATGATGTAGGTGGAGGTGTGTGCTATGGCCTGATGTGTGTTCAAGTGTTCTGGTCTTATGTTTAAACTGGCCAATATGGTAGAGAGTCGGCTTCCTAGCCAGTAGTTCTGTGATTAAGTTACGTGTAGTTGCCTGCCTTCAATCAACATGGAAAATATATTGGCATATTGAATACAGAGGCGTCTGAGTCGGGGAGTCAGAGTCAGAAGTACCGGAGTCTAAGGAGTCGGAATCGGAAGGATTTATCTACCGAATCCACGGCCCTGCTAATGACAACCATTGCCAAAAATTGTAATGGTCTTTAGAAAACAGTTTCACAAATCTGTAAATAGTCATGCGCTTTAATCTGAGCCTTTTAAGTACATTTGCTTAACACATTTTAGCTCTGTCTCTTATGCTCTGTCTTCCTCTTTCTGAAAGGAGGAAATACCACAACTGGATATATCAAAAAGAATGCTTTGTTAATTTTTATGAAACTGCATGAGTCATTTTTAAATAGTTAAAAACTGAAGATTTTTGCAAAAACAGTATTGTTTATTTAAATAATAGAAAAACAATGTTGTTCATCAATATGACCAGTATAATATTTTTATATTTTTTTTTTTACTCCATTTGCTGAAAGAAATATTAAGATGTTCATTCAGTTAGAATGTATTGCCAATAAACACATGAGGGTTAGGTGAATTGGTGACACTAAACTGGCCCTAGTATATGTGTGTGTTTGTGTATTGTGTGTGTTCGCCCTCTGATGGGCTGGCTGCCTGTCCAGTGTTTGTTCCTTCCTTTTGCCCTAGGCTAGCTGAGACAGACTCCAACCCTTTCCCTGACCCTGGTCTGGATTAAGCAGGTTAGAAAATGACATGACGTAAACCACATACATACATCACAGAGCTTATCCTGCAGCACTAAATGCTGTCCCAGCCCAGAGCATCAATCCTTTGCTGGGTCCAGGCATGCTAACATTCACACTCACACTCCGTTGGAATCCCTATTAAACCTAACCTGCACATCTTAGAGGATGTGGGTGGAATACTAGAACATCTGAGTAAAATCTTCAAAGACACAAATCTGCTGGATCTGTAAAGCAGCAAAATTAACCCCATACTGTCTTGCCACTCATTTAAAAAAAAAAAAACAAATGACAACAGTTGTTTCTAGATGTCTTTTCACCAAGAAAGTAAAAAAAAATCAACAGAGGTGTTTACTAAGGCTTCTAACAATAAGAAATCTTAAGAGTTAAGAAAGTGTAGATTCATACTCTGGCAGCTATCTGCCTATGTAAACTTTTGTAACTTTTAGACAGATAAGTCACATAAGTTCCACACATTTTCTCACAGCTTATACAGGACCAAGAAGGATTAAATAACAGGCTGAGAATGTGACTAATATTATAAAATATTTTTTTCTTATTTCATTACAACTATACTATATATATATATATATATATATATATATATATATATATATATATATATATATATATATATATATATATATATATATATATATTGTCACGTGTGCATGGGAAGCAGCTGAAGGGCTTAGGAAATACTGTTTATACATCTGCCCAGGGGCGGGTGCACTGACGCTCTTTCTGAGTTCTCTGCAGGTCTTACCCGGAAATCCCACCAGGACCGCCATTTCCAGGAAGGACACATCACTTCCGGTTCCGCCCCAAGAATGAGGTCACTTCCGTTCCGCCCCAAGGATGATGTCACTTCCAGTTCCGCCCAGAGGACGACATCATTTCCGCCTCTGTGCTATAAAGCTCACTGCCTTGCTTAGGCAGGCAGTTCTGTTTTGGACTCTGTTGTGAAAACTACTATTGCAATGCCTCAACGACTTTTGCAGCCGGGAAACCGTAATAAACGGGTGGCTGCCCCAAACCTTTCCGCGTCTCTGGTCTCCACTTATTACAGTGGCGTAGTCGGCAGGATGGTGTCCCCGATGAACCCGGGACACGAACTATCACGGAACCAGGTGGGTGAGTACCGGGCCGAGTTTCAGGGCGGGAGTGCGCCAGAGGGTCAGGAAGGACGCGTGCAGGCTCTGCTCCATGAGCATAACTCGGTGGGGACCACCCATCTCGTGGAGAACGTAGAGGGGACCCACAGGCGTGGGCTGGCTTCTGGGGAACACACACGAGTGGCTCAGTATGCTCTCCTTGGCAGGAAAGCCGAGCTGCCCATCGGGACCAAGGTCCCAGTTAACGATGGGTTGTCCCCAGGCCGGCAGGTGAAGGAAATCATAAACTGGGAGTTTAACCCAAGCAAAGGGCTGTCAGAGCAGGCTATGGCTCTCTGGCAACAGGTGGGTGAGTGGCTACGCCATTCGAGTTAACCCCTTACAAATAGTGCAGCAAGTGGCCTGTTTTCTGCTGCTGAAAATACTACCCCAGGAATTTGCCCAGCCGCCTGGGGCGAATTCCATTCTAGGGACGAGCTGCTGCAGCTCTTGCAAACCCAGAGGCCGGCTGTGAAACCTGGGAGGGCAGACCAGCCGCTCTGTGGACTACCCGGGAGCTATGTCCCACTAAAGCAGTCCCTTCCACGCATTCCAGAGCTTGTTCAAGTCGCCGGGCCGCCTGGCTTGCGACCTGTCGGGAACAAGGCGGACCGTAGGGGACAATGGCGGGTTGTTTGTGTGCCCTTAGCAATCCCTGGCGGATAAACATACGGGGAGCTTCTTATTAATGGACATAAGATAACAGCGCTGTTCGATTCCGCAGTAACGTGTCTGTCGTTGCTCGCCGCTTTATTCTGCCGCAACAGTGGATTAAAAGAAGACCAGTCTAAAATGTATACACGGAGATATCCGCTACAATACCGCCCGGTGTTACATATGTCTGGAGGAACCCTTCGACAGCTTACCGTGGCGGTGCATCCGATCCTCCATTTCCGTAATCCTCGGGAGACTGGTCTGATAGTAACGGCGTAGTTTAGTAAGCATTCCCAAAACTTATGGCCTCGTATAGATGACAACGATTCATCTCAAGTTGCTTCCACACCGTAATCAGCCGACAGGGAGTGGGGCGGTAGGCCAAGAGAGTGACGAAGACACTCCCGGACCGTCGCGGGCTACTACGCCATCCACTAGCGCCCGGCAGCGAGGGAGGAATCTCCGCCCCTTGAGGTCAGACCGGACCCGCTCTCTGAGTTGCACTTTCAGTTTAGAGCGACGCCGCTTCTTTCAAGAGAGAACAGTGGAATGACGACTCTCTGAAACACATAAAGAATGCAGTGGTTCTCGTTAACGCCAACGACGATTTGCCCATGCCACAGGGACCTCACTTTGTCGTTGATAATGATTGTTGTATCGGGTCGCTGAACATGAGGGGAAGGTCCGGAAGTTGTTGCTAATCCGCGGACCTACCGGGCGCAGGTTTGCGAAGTTAGCACACTCCCACCTTCTTGGAGGCCATCTCGCCCGATAAAACATTAGAGCGAATTAAGCTCCGTTTTTTCTGGCCGGGGATTAATGAGGAGGTTCGCCGCTTTTGCGTTTCCTGTCCGGAATGTCAACTGCGGCAAATTCCTAGGAGGGACCGTGCTCCTCTGGTTCCCCTTCCCCTTATTGATGTTCCCTTTGATAGGATTGGGGTTGACATAGTAGGACCCCTAGAACCCTCAGCCCGAGGATATAAATATATACTCGTCCTCGTGGATTATGCTACCCGATTCCCTGAAGCCGTTCCGCGCCGGCTACCACAAAAATATTGCACGGAACTAGTAGGAGTCTTTTCAGCGAGTAGGCATTCCTAGAGAAGTCCTGACGGACCAAGGAACGCCTTTTACCTCGGAAACGCTCAAGGAGACTGCCAAGTTACTGAAAATAAAGCATTTAAAGACCTCGTGTATCATCCTCAAACCGATGGCCTAGTGGAGAGATTTAATCAAACTCTCAAGCAAATGCTACGTAAGGTAGTCAGCAAGGATGGGAGGGATTGGGACCAACTCCTCCCCCTTGTCCTCTTTGCATATCGGAAGTTCCTCAGCCTCTACGGGGTTCTCTCCATTTGAATTACTGTACGGAAGACAACCCCGGGGTTTATTGGATATTTTAAAAGAGGGCTGGGAAGGGGAGGCACAGCCCTCCACTAATATTTTGGAATATATCGCCCAATTGCGCGTAGATTTGATGCAATAAGACCGATTCTAAAAGTCATATAGAGAGGCGCAATCAGCACAGGCCCGCCTTTATGACCGCGGGCACGACTCTCCGGAGTTCCAACCGGGGATCGCCATGGTATTGGTACCAACTTCTCACTCTAAACTGCTCGCCCATTGGCTAGGCCCCTACGAAATTAAGGAAAGGAAGGGATTGGTTGACTATTTGGTGAAACAGCCCAATCGCCACCAGCTGAGCGTAATATATCATGTAAACCTGCTGAAACCGTGGAAGGAGAGGGTCCCGATCCCTCCTCCGACAGCCCTGCTCTCTTCGCTGAAGTAAGTTCCCTTAATTTCGCGAGCAGCTATCCCCAGGCAGAAACAAGAGCTCAAGCAGCTATCCGCCTGTCCCAGAGGTGGTAAGTGAAAACCCGGTCGGACCTCTCTGATTGCGCATGACATATTGACTGACCCGGGGGTGATCGTCCGTGAGCGACCCTACAGACTCCCGGAGGCAAAGAAAGTAGAAGTGGAACTGGAAATCGCGAATGCTGGCACTAGGAGTAATCGAGGAAAGTAGTAGTCCCTGGTCCAGTCCCATCGCCTTGATTGCTAAGCCTGACGGCAGTTGGAGGTTTTGCAATGACTTCCGCCGGCTTAACCAAGTTTCCAATTCGATGCTTATCCCATGCCTCGCGTGGATGACCTCCTCGAGACTGGGACCAGCCAAATTCTTGACTACACTTGACATGACAAAGGGGTACTGGCAGGGTCCTTTAAAGGAGTCCGCAAAGGAAAAAACCCCGCTTAGCACTACTAGCGGACACTGGCAGTATCGTGTCCTTCCATTCGGTTACACGGGCCTGCGACTTTTCAGCCTGGTGGACAAAGTGCTCCGCCCCATAACTCGCTCTGTGCTGCCTATCTGGATGACGCGTCATCTATTCCAGCACCTGGAAGGAACACATACAGCAGGTCACAGCAGTATTACGGACACTGGGAGAGGCGGGCTCGAATCAACCCCAAGAAATGTTTCTTTGGATTGAGGGAAGCCAAATATTTGGGCTACCTAGTGGGCCGGGGTACTGTGAGGCCACAGTGTTCCAAGTTGCAAGCCATAATGGCCTGGCCCGTCCCAAACCAAGCGGCAAGTCCAATCCTTTCTCGGTTTGGCGGGTACTACCGCCGGTTTGTGCCTCGCTTCTCCGAGAGCGCCCTTGACCGACTTGACAAAGAAAAGAGCTCCTAATACGGTGGTATGGTCTGATAAAGCGGGCTGCATTCAGTGACTTAAAAGGGCTCTGACTTCAGCACCTATCTTGATCTCCCCTAACTTCTCTCTCCCTTTATCCTCCAGACGGACGCCGGACACAGGCTTGGGTGCCGTGTTGAGCCAAAGCGCCGACGGTGTTGAACACCCCGTTATGTACCTGAGCCGGAAACTGTTGGACAGGGAGACCAGGTACGCGGCGGTGGAGAAAGAGGCTCTGGCGATCAAATGGGCAGTAACTCAGCTGCGGTACTACCTCTTGGGTCGCGTGTTCACTCTGGTGACGGATCATGCACCTCTGAAGTGGATGGCCCTTCACAGGGAGTCGAATCCACGGGTCACGAGGTGGTTTCTTGACCTGCAGCAGTACAAGTATACGCCGCTCATCGACAGGGGTCTCTTCATGCCAACGCCGATGCCCTCTCCCGGCCCACGACCTCTCGGTGCAGGTCGCCCACCCACGGGTCTGGGCTGAGGGGAGTCTTGTCACACACGTGCATGGGAAGCAGCTGAAGGGCTTAGGAAATACTGTTTATACATCTGCCCAGGGGCGGGTGCACTGACGCTCTTTCTGAGTTCTCTGCAGGTCTTACCCGGAAATCCCACCAGGACCGCCATTTCCAGGAAGGACACATCACTTCCGGTTCCGCCCCAAGAATGAGGTCACTTCCGGTTCCGCCCCAAGGATGATGTCACTTCAGTTCCGCCCAGAGGACGACATCATTTCCGCCTCTGTGCTATAAAGCTCACTGCCTTGCTTAGGCAGGCAGTTCTGTTTTGGACTCTGTTGTGAAAACTACTATTGCAATGCCTCAAGACTTTTGCAGCCGGAAACCGTAATAAACGGGTGGCTGCCCCAAACCTTTCCGCTCTCTGGTCTCCACTTATTACAATATATATATATATATATATATATATATATATATATATATATATAAATTAAGGTTTAACATCAAAAGTGTTCTTTGATTTTTAACAACTCTGATTAAATTCACAGGCAGACAGACATATTGGGAAGGTTTCTTATCTGCATAAAAAAACTTGATCAGCTTTGTGGACTCTTTTGAAAGCTGATAGGCTGAAGATTTTTAGTTGTCTTGTTTCAAAAAGATACTCACTTTGATGTGAAAGCACACTGTCAAATTGACAACAAGCACCAGTTGGTATGCATTTATTGACAGAGATTGTTCTATCAAGTGATTGCTGTGATGTACAGAGGCTATTTACTAGGGTGATGTATCATGTTAGCCATTATGGATATAGTGAGACGTTAAACAGAATGACACCTTTTATTGGCTAACTGAAAAGATTACAATATGTAAAGCTTTCGAGGCAACTCGGGCCCCTTCTTCAGGCGATGATTACATCTTGCCTGAAGAGGGGGCCTGAGTTGCCTCGAAAGCTTTACATATTGTAATCTTTTCAGTTAGCCAATAAAAGGTGTTATTCTGCTTAACTTCTCACTAGAGGCTATTTACCAAATTTCTGCTTTTTTGAAAACTGACTCTGAATTTCAGAAGTCAGACTCCATAACAATTTGCATGTCACGTTCATTCTATAACAGACACTCAGTTGGGCACAAACACACACTCTTCTCTAGACACTGATGTTCAGGTGGTCTATCAAGCAATTCCCGTGGCACACATAGACAAATATACAACCATTTGAATGTTAAACTGCTGCTCTTTTCTACTGAATACATTTCTGACCTTTGAAACAAAGTTGACCTTAGATATTTAGGGAAAGCCTCCTGCGTGCTTGGAGTAGACTGTGCATTGGGAATTTTGGTAGGCTGTGAAGACATCGGGGAAACATAGAAAATGATGAAATCTGGCATTTTAACAAGAAAACTGTGACACTTAAAGTATGACATTTTAGTATGGCTGAAGTCTACAGTTGATCTTTAACATTGCTAATCATCCCATAAATTCACAGATCAAGCTGACCTAAAGTTACTTAATGGTAAGGTTTCAGAATAGCTTGTTTTGAAGAATGCCTGTATATCTTTCTCTGAAAACAATTACATTGAGCCAATAAAGTGTGTTTGAGGCTTTGTTAGCAGAATCACTGAATAGTGCAATAAAATATTGTTTTTCGTTGTGTTATTTTTGAACTGTTCACAATCATTTATAATATTTCAGTTTTTAATTTTAACCATCTGCCTTGTTTAACAATATCATATTTATGTTTATTATTTTATGTTTGCAGATTTTGAATGTCATGTTCTTGTATTTTAAAATCAGGGCTTACTTGGAAATGAAGTACATACTAAGTTTTGTAGCTCATTGATTGTTTTGGAGTATTAACAAATGGAGAGATTTTTTTTGTTTTGGATAAACACTAATGCATTTTGATTTAATTGTTTAAATAATAGAGTGTTGTTTTAATTCCTACAGCTTTAGTTGTTCATTTAAAAAACTTAAATGTGAGGGTACAGTACAGTTGTTTATCCACATTGTATACAGCTGAAATAGATGTGGTAAAATGATGTAATCCATGTGTGACCCCAAGCCAGAAATGGTAATTGAAATTGACAGCCTTGTAGTTTAAAGTTCATTGACTTAGCAGTTCTCTGCACTGAATAGAGATGGAAATAGAAGTCCTCATGTGGCCTGGTCCCACGCCTGACTTTTAATATAATCTAAATTATCTCATGATCATTTCTAGAATCATGGATCAAGATGGATCAGTTGTGTAAGGAGGAATATGCAACTGTCTCTCCTTCACAGTGTACAAGACTTCTTGTCCAAAAGGTTACTGGCCCTTATAGCTGCTATTGGTAGTTCAAAAAGTACTGGCCCAGTTTAAATAATAAGCAGAGGGAGGGTATTAATTTATTGACTTTTTAATCCTCTATGATTTTTCTTTATTTCTTAGAGGTTCTCTATAAACACACAAATACTTTCCCCCAATCTAATGCTTGAAACTCACAGAATGTGTCACTCTTAAATATGGAAAAAGGATTAAAAGCTTAATTCTTTTTCCAGACATTTCTTCAATTGAACAAAATACCTTGCATGTTGGCATTCACTAAATAATTTGTGATTTAATAATTTTAACTACAACTGTACACATAGTACTGTTATTAATTAATCAGAGCTTAAATGTTATCAAGCATGGCTACATTAAAACTACATTTTATAAATTGAGTTTTTGGAGGTTTCCTGTATTTTTGTGGTCTTAAAAAAAATAACAATACTCTAAAAGTGCATCGATAATTAACTGATTGCATCTTCTTATTCTGAGTTAAGTGTTGCTTGTTGTTTGTTTTCTTCATAGAATCAAATGAGAAACATGACATCAAAAAGAAGAAATTAGAAAAGTCTTCAATTTCATCACCTTCAACTGCCAAAAAACCTTCAGTTGAAGAAATAAGGCAGAATGTAAGGGAGTCCTTGAAAGATATACTTGTTAAAAGGTATGTGTAAGCTCAGCATTTCTTTAATTATTATTTATGCTTTTTTGTACTTATCAGTATCTTTTAATGCATAACACTCGTAAATTATGTTTAATGATATATGTCCTTTATTAAATATATTATTTGCAGATAATCAGGGAAAGTAAAGGAAGAACATATGGTAGCAACTGGTAATTTGAAAATTGGCGATTGAACTGGTTATGATGATGACGACGATATAGGCATAAAAATATAAAGTACTTGCTAGACAGTTTTATAACACAAAGGTCTGGGTTTTGTAGATGATGCAAGGATCGTCAATCCACATACATCTGAAGTATTCCAGCCAATTTCTGTCTTACGGTCCACAAAATGTTGGTAAAGTGCTATTAGAAGAATATTAGAAAACTAACGGTAATGTCAATTACAGAAAAAAAAAAAAATCGGATTTATTTGTCAAGATTTGTCTTGCTTCTATATACAAATTTTGACTTATTTGAATAAATTTTATGAAGTTCTGGTTGGTTTAACCTCAAAACATGAAAGCTCTAATCCAAGTCTGATGTACCATGGTGCACTTAAAAGAGGATTTTTTTTGTTTTGGTAACACTGTACCGTTTACCATTGTATTGTTCAAAGTCAGTGTTGCCAGATACAGGATTTTACACTTTCTTCAAGTTCTTTCCTCATATTTCATATATTGAGGAAATAATATTTTTATGAAAGAATGCTTGAGTTTGGATGTGGTAAAAGATTTCGTGACCTCCGTAACTTGACAAATGGACCACTTCTTATACATTTTCAGCTTCAAGCTTTTAAAGTTCAAAGTTTTCAAAGCTGATGCTTGCCAAAGGTAAACCACTACTTAGAAATTCACAAAATTTGCTATGCACAGAAAGTGAATCTTGAGTTCAGTCAAATGATTGAGTTTTGAGCTTTTGAAGTTGAATTTTTTTTAAGTGTAGTTGTCATAGTAGCTAAGCTTTAATTAAAAAGAAACATTGAACAGAGTTTATGCCTTTATTAAATACCAGGATTCTATTTATGGCAGATATTTATTTTTATAAACAAAAAGTTCTCCTTCTTTAAGTGTTTAACTTGGCACCTTCAGTTTATGAACTGGGACCACTCTCAATTTTGTCTCAGCTGCATGACACAAGGTGCAGTTTTCTGCTCCTTATTCTTCAATTTTTAAAATCTTAAATGAAGCAAATCATGAGTAAAGGGACTAATGCAGAATTCACTGGTGAATTGATTCATTAATTGCTCAAATTATGACCATAAAAAAAATTAAGCCACAAAAATTATATTTTAGCCACGTTCCAAAGAAATATTACATGTTTAATAGATTAACTTTATGGTAGTCTAAAATGTGAGAAATACATTTCGATGGTATTGCATCTGGAATATATTTTGGTAAGGTTGCATTGTATACTGTTAAATTAGGTTTTTAGTACAGAGAAGGGGAATGTAACACATTTTAAGTATTAATGGTGTGCTGACTTTACATGTTCTGATCTATCCATCTAGATCACCCTACTTGCTGTTTCAAAGTTAGTGATGAGTCAAGCCAGTGTCCCACCATTGGTCTTGGCACATTTTCATAGAGTCAATGTAGCTCAAAGTGTTTTATAAGACGACAAAAAGGAAGTTATGTGAAATGAAAAACAAGTAAGATTTGGCAGTAATATTAAAGAATAAGTAACAAAGGCAAAAGGTAAGGTCAGATGGGAGGACAGAAAAAAACAAAAAAAAAACTCTAGTTAGGCTGGAGAGGAAAACAAAATCTGCAGGGGTTCAAAGGCCAAAAAAGACTGCCCAGCACCCACTGGGCATTCTACCAAACATAAATGTTCTTAAATCAGTCCTCTTTGTTTTCATACTTCACGTGATAGTAATTGATGATGTTGGTCTTGTGGCCAGCAGAGACACCCACCTTCAATCCATCAACACAGGGACAGGGTGCTGCGTAATACCTTGATCAAATGGTGGCGGCACAGATCGCCACCACAGAAGAACCGGAAAAAACAGCAGAGAATAGTAGAGATTAGTGCAGATTGCGGATCCCTGAAGCATATGATAATTCAATGCCTATATAGTCTTATCAGGAAATACAGCTAAAATGTAGGTATGAGAAAGCGGTATTAAAATAATGGGTTTTTATCAGTTTTTAAAATGATCCACAGTACTAGCTTGGTGAAATTGTTTCAGTAAAGATTTTCAGATTTTAGGTGCATAACAAAGAGTAAAAGGCCTCCTCGCCACTTCTTTTAAGTTTGGGTGTTGGAATTATGAACAGATCTCTATTTGAAGATTTAAGGTTACGACTTGTGGTGTAGGAGGATAGGCATTCCAAAATGTAGGATGGAGCCAGATTATTGAAGGTTTTGTAAACCATTAATAGTAGTATAAATTCAATTTTGAATGACACGGGTAACCAGTGTAACAACGCTAAAACTGGTGTGATGTGCTCAGATTTTCTTTTTCTAGTTAAGACTCTGACCGCTTCATTCTGCACTAGTTGCAACTGATCAGTGCCTTTCTTTGATATTAGGTGTGCATTTTTAGATATCTAGTTGGTTAAAAACAAAAGCATCAGCTAATTTTTCAGAGTCTTGTAAATTTGTAAGAGTTCTAACTTTTGCTATTTTCTTTAATTGAAGAAATGCAGACCTATGTAATTTAAAGTTCAGGTCAGAGTCAATAAATACCCCTTCATTTTTGATCTCCTCCTTGACTTTTAAGCCTAAATGATCAAGTTTATTTCTAACGCCCTCACCATATCCATGTTTGCCAGTCACCAAGATTTTTGTTTTCCCCTTATTTAGTTTGAGAAAGTTACTACTCATTCATTATAGGAAATACTGCTAAGACATTGGATCAAAGTCATCAGGCGCTATAGATAAATACAACTGTGTGTCTGCATAGCTGTGGTAACTCACCTTGTGGTTTGAGATAATCTCACCTAATGGAAGCATGTAGATTGAAAAAAGCAGCGAACTCCGCGTAGATTCTTGTGGTACACCAAATATAATATCATGGGTCTCTGAAGTGCAATCAGTAAGTAAGAGTGAAATCACTTTAAGACGCTGCCGGAGAGGCCAATCCATTGTCTAAGGTGATTTATAAGAATACTGTGGTCTATGGTGTCAAATGCTGCACTCAACTCTGTCAGAATAAGAACAGCCATATGGCCTCTGTCTGCATTAACCTGCAAGTCATTTACTACTTTAACCAGTGCTGTTTCTGTACTATGGTTCTGACTGAAACTTAGCAAGAATAGAATGTTGAATCGAGTAATTTCTTAGCTGCTTCATTACTGCCTTTTCTATAATTTTACTTCAGGAAGGTGGGTTAGAAATTGGTCTAAAAAGCACTTCAGTGTGTGTTTAGCAATAACAAAAAAACAAGCTTTTAAATTGTGCCATTCTCGAAAACGCCATCAGAAGATACCTTTAAAGTACAGAGATGTGTGTCATATTTTTTACTTTTGGTGCACTGGTAAGTTTAAGGTGTTTGTTTGGGACTGAAACAAAAACACTGTGTATTAACCCTTTCTGACTAAGTGTGTCAGTGCTAATATAGCCACCATGTTTGCCCCATCCTTATTATTAATATGATTTTATTATAGATTAGTTTATTATATCAAGGCCTTTTTATTCTCATAGAAAGATACAAGATGTGCTGATTCCAGTGTGATGTGATATGCATTTATTGTCTACTATAAACTGTAGCTCCATACTTCACAGCTGTGGATTGCTTTGTACAACCATAAATTCATCCTGGCTTTATTTAGCATAGTGTGGTTGGAATTATCAAGATGTTTCAGTTTTTATGTGAAAGCAGTGATTCTTCTATTTCAATGCAACACTTGTTTGTGTACCATATTTTGTGTAAACAAAAGCAATGAATTAAAATAAAATGTCATGAATTTAAACCCCATGGCAGTTCCATTTAGTTTTAACCACTGTTCTTGATAACTGAAGTTTCAAGTTTTTATTAAAATCGAATTTAATCAAGTTCATCTTTGATGTTAATTTCACAAAACAGAAATGTAAATATATGCAATATTAAGGATCCTTTTATAGTATATTCCATTAAGAGTACAATATGTGGTTTGTTTTATGTACATACTGTTTGACATTAAATGTAATTTATTTTTGACAGTATTTTTCATCTGTTTTCAGACTTACTGAATCAGAATTAAAGATTTCTACAGAGAGGGCAGCTAAAGTTGCCTTAAAAACTGAACGAGAACTTTTTGCTTTTTTTCGAGATACTGACTCAAAGTATAAGAGTAAATACCGCAGCTTAATGTTCAACCTTAGAGATGCAAAAAACAATGTAAGTATAATGCAGGTTGATTAATTTTAAATGTTTACATCCACATGAAAATTGTTGCATTAATGCCTTTAATAGAGTATCACAATAACATTTATTTTCATTTGGAACATAAAAAATAATCTGTTAATGGTATCTAATTAAATGCAGAGTTGCCTTCTATAGATAACAGGTGAAAAAGAATAAAGCTATTAATTCAGTTGTCTTAGTTTTGCAGTTTGAATGATGTGCGTATACTCCTTTTATGTTTTATAATTAAAAAAAAAAAAGACTATTCAGTGAACACTAGGCAAAATATCCAGTTATTGTGTTATTTTCATGCATCCAAGTTCAATGCAAAGACTAGAGAGCAAAGTTAAAGAAAAGCAGTTGTGCCTGTTGTTTTATTTAGCTCTGAATATTGTATTTTTATAATAACAGATTATTCATTCTGTTGTGAAAGATCCGTATGGCAACAAGATCTTTAAAATAATGAAAGTGTATGTTTTTATGGTTTACAGCACTGAAGTACTTTAGTGAGGGTGCATATGTAGGGTCACAGATGATACATTATTTAGGAAAAACTGCTTCAAATTAATACATTGACACAATATTTACTAATTACTTCTTTTGCCTTCTGCAGAAAATAACATTTCACTTGCTTTAATGAACCAGACGTATAAGTACTACGTATTCCTCACATTTAAAGCAGGAATAGAATTCACATGACCACTTGCCAGGTGTCATATATTAAAGATCGTGACAGTTAACAGTACATAGATTTTGAAAAGTTCTGTATAAAGCATACGTTAGCCAGCAAAACTGTGACTTTAACCTCATTGTTAAGTAGTAATTATCTATATAGTGAACTTCAGTTCTTTTGAAACACCACATCCATTCAGGAACAGCCTCATTTGTATATTTTAGAATTTTCTTATTAAATACTTTGTTTTACAGTAATAATTATACTCTTTTTGTTTCTAAACGTACATAGTCCTTTTCCTAAAAGAGTATTGTTTTCATTATTTACCTCATTTGAGCTTTGATGTACAGTAATTTCATAGTGATTTTGGGCTGGTACAAATGAATATTTGACAATCATTCTTCAAGTAAATATTACAACAGTTAATCAATTATTTGAGTTATTTGAAAAGTTTGGCTTGCAGTGTTCACCGGGAGCTCAAAGTATAGCGTGTTATGAAAGTGTTTGCCAGGATCACTAAAGTTAGTTGTTGTACTATGGCTGCTGAAAATGGTCTTAAAAATGGTGATATTAAAGTCATTACATTGAACACAGGAAAATCTTGCATATGTACGTCAATTTTCCTTGAGGCTTATTGTTAATGGACAAACTTAACTTGCATTTACAATAAACAAAAAGGTCTGTAAGTGTGTAGTAATGACAATAAGTGTGCACAGCTCCTTAAATTTGTGATTGGAAATGTTATAAAGAGGATAGTAAATAATTCAGTTGTGGTTGCAAGTTCTATCAAATAGTTGTGTTTAAAACAGCATGATGAAAAGCACAGAGTTAAATGAGTGTCTGAACAACAGATAATCACAAGTTTTTAGCATGGCCAGCTGCTGGTGTGAAGTAAAACGTTCATATTAAGTTCTGGACCAACCGTCCAGGAGGGCACTTCATATTTTGCTATATTTACTGTGATTTATTCACTTTTTACCACAACCATTTAAACCATTCAGAACATTTGTTCATAACAAGTATTGCAAGGAACTGCATCACTTTTAAATTTGTTTTGCTGTACTTATTTTTTGGTGCAGCTAAAAGTTGCAGGCAACACACAAAATGCATTTATAAGGCAATTTCCATGTTTTTAAACACCGGTAGTTTTGGTGCTGTCCTGGTGAATTAGAAGAAAACATAAGACTTCTTTTGCAATGTGATATTTTTCTTAATTGAGTTTTCCTCAGAACATACATCATCTTTTAGTGAAGTTGCACCTCTTACTGAATTCTGTCTCTGTCTAGGTTGTGCGTATTGTCGCATTGTAAATCAGTAGGCAGTTTTTGATTGATGACTCTAAATTTGTTCAGCATGCGCTAAGGTGGATGGTGTATTCAAGTGATTTGCAGTGTACCCGTCCATGGCTGTTTTCTGTTTGGCATTTCTCAGTCCTATGAAAATCAAAGTCCTTTGTACTTCCTGTACATTTATTGGAGCTCATAATTTTTCACTACACCTGGTATAGGCTCCTGATGGCAAAATTGGTCAAAGAGGTACCAAAGATGATTGGATTTTGGTTGTTTAAGCATATGATTGTCTGCACAGTTCACTTCATTAAACGACCAGTTTTTTTTTTCCTGCAAAAGAAGGTTTTGCTGTTTTTTTTATAAACTGATATCAAAAGACAGAATGAAAAAAATATACCAAAAAATCTAACAGCTGCACACACTTTAGATGTACATTGTGATTTGCAGATTTCTAATTATGGAATTAAAAATAATTTCTGTAAGTGTATCTTGTATTTAATGGGGTATTGATATTCTGGGACAATTGTGACTGCTACTTTATTGAACAGTGTTACTTAATATTTTTGTATTTATTTTTGAGGAATAGGACCAAGCATGGATGAACACAAAGTAGTATTTAATAATAATATGTATATTTTCTTAATTTGTTCTCTTTTTCTCATTAATGATCTTTCATCTCTAGGTTTTGTTCAAGCGTGTCCTCAAAGGTGAGATCACTCCAGATCATTTAATTCGCATGAGTCCCGAAGAGCTTGCCTCAAAGGAATTGGCTGCTTGGAGACAGCGAGAAAATAGACATGTAAGAAATTCATGTTTTAGTCCATGCAGGCATAATAATATAATACCAGCTTTGCCTTTGTTTTAGTTTATCACTCATTTTTTCCTTGCATAGACAAATCTGAAAGTGCTTATATGTAAGTTTGCTGTGGATCACATCATGATGTGCATTTTGCTACTTAGAAAAACACAAACAATATAGCGTGTTAGCTTCAGGTGCTGCCACAGACACATGCTAAATTCTTTCTGCTGTATAATCCAATCTCATCTACTTACCTAGCCCCTAACAAAAGACCATGTATGTTGATATATCAGCAGTAGGTCTACACAATGGGCTAACATTATTAACAATAAAACTTTATGTCATACTTATGATACAAATGGAGAATTTCAGATCATGGTGAAATAAGTGTACAATACAATACAACTCTTATTTTTGTGTAGCCCAAAATCACACAAGAAGTGCCACAATGGGCTTTAACAGACCCTGCCTCTTGACAGCCCCCCAGCCTTGACTCTCTTAAGATGACAAGGAAAAAATGTACCCATTCCGGTATAAAAAAAATCAGTAAGGAATGGTCCATCCAGTAATTTTGTGTAAATTTTACTTTAGTTATAGCACAGGAACTCACTCAGTGGAAGATTTTACTACACAGTACAACCAAATTGCATTAAACAATATAGAATCAAGTGCATTAACTTGTATAGTATTTATTATGTACACAAGTAAATATAGAGTAAAATTGAACAGGAGATTGAATCAAGTAAAAAAAACTTAACTAATTTGAAACTAAATATTGGTCCGAGGCTTAATGTTTAATGTATGCTCTGCAGTATTTTTTCGGTCTATTTGTGTGCTGATTAAAATGCAATGTAGCCTCTTGACAGGCTAATCCAGGATTTCATCGTTTTTGCCCTGCTATTGTTTTTCATGATTATTGCAGTAAGCTCTCATTAACTAAATGTCACAAGCTAATTATGCTTGCATCACATTGTGCAGTGTGGCAATCACGAGAAACCACATGATTCAATGGAAATATAAAGAGTTTCCTGATGTATCTTTATGCATCTCACTTTTTGATTTACATACATGACATTTCCTAAATAGGGCTATTTGCTGCTTTTAATACAAAAATATAAATCATCTTTTAAAGTAATGTGCTGAATTTAATTCTATCATTTTTCATTGTTACAATACAATACCAAATGGAAGTGCCAACGCACAAATTCCATCATGGACAGCATAATTTATGGCATTGTGTTGAGTATGTGAGAAAAATACATGTGTGCCAATATGGTAGCATTTTTTTGATTAAATTACCATGAATTTCAGCCTGTCCTCCGTCACTACACATAACATAAAGGTACACCTGTTACTCATGCATTTTACTACGTCACAGATTTTGAAAAATGTGTCAGGCGTGGGTAATACAAAAAAATCAAAAAGTATGCTGTAAAAGAGTTGTATACTAGAGCCTACTTTTCAAACTTTGAAGCCTGTTTTTAAACCTGTCACTTTAATTTGTTTTCCTTCTGCTTTGTAACTGTAAAAAATGTATCTTTGCTAGGGTGCAGTCATCCAGGAACTCTGCAAAAGCCAGAAAAACAGTTTTTTGATGAAAATTGTAGTTTCAAGACAGAGAAAATTAACTACCACACACACATTGATGCACATATAGACACTACACTAAAATAATGATTTTTATGAATTCGATTTTTTTCTTAATTAGTTTATCATGATAGTAAGAGACTATCAGTGGGGGCTGTCATGGGGGCACTTGTATTTTGATAAGCTTATAGTGGTGGGGGCGATGGTGACTTGCGTAAGACTCAGTGTAAGACAAAAGCAAGGTGTTGGTTAGAGAACAAGGCCAGGAGGCATCAGTGGGTGGCTGTGTGGTGTTTTGTGTAAAGGTGTTTGGAGGGAACCTCTTCTGCATATAGAAAATGTGGGAGCTTGTAGGCATGAATGAAATGTTTAAAATTATGAAGGGAATTAGTCCAGTGGATCGAGACAGTGAAGATGGAGGGACACAGTTAGAAACTTGTTAGGAGAAAATTTTGCGCAAACATTAGGTAGTTTTTCTTTACACAGAGAACCATAGACACTTGGAATAAGTAGTGTGGTAGACAGTAGGACTCAAGGGACTTTCAAAACTAGACTTGATGTTTTTTTTAGAATTAAGTGGATAGGACTGGAGAGCTGTTCTTGTCCACATTGTTCTAATGTTCAGCAACTTAATTTGTTATAACTGTTCAAGAGTAGTACATATATTCTTATATGACATGTTAAATAAGGTAATTTCAGCGACGAATTTGTTATGGAGAAAAGATGAGCATTGTTTTGTGAAGGTCTTCTGTCAAATGTGCAATGGAAATTAGGCACAGATGTGCTAACAAGGATTAGCTGGGCATGGGGAATATTTGTATAGTTCACCACTATTACTGTTGAGCATCCTTTTTGTTAGTGATGGAGTAAAATATGTAAGTGTTGGGGAAATTATATTGTGGATATGGTTGTTAAAGGCAGAGTATAATTGGAAAAGACTATAATGCGAATGGCAGTGTATGCACAGAAATCGCCTGACGGTGAGGATGGGAAGTGGTGAGAGAGAGATGCACAAAAATTTGTATAATATGAGTTGAAAGGAGGAGGAAGAGACAGGAATGGCTGGGGTGCTTGGAGCAAAAAGAAATGAATGACTGAAAGGATGCAGCATGATTGTAGCAGTGGGGTTGAGAGTACCAAAATGTAGCTATAACAGTTGCCTGATCACAGGAAAAGATTATTGCATTTAAGGATACCTACAGGACTGTTTAAAATAAACTATAAAAATGTGAGCAAAGCTTCACAAACTGGGCTAATCCGTGTAATGGCTTTTCAGTCTATTGTAGCATATGGCAATGTTCACAGTGTTGTGTTTAGCGATGATTTATACAGGGGATCTAGTACTCTATTTAGTTGGGCCTTGTGCTAGCTGGGATAAGCTCCCACACCCCTGTGACCCTGGTCTGGATTAAGGGGTTAGACAATGACTGACTGAATACAAATGGGGAAGAGAATGGTAATTATTAAATTCATGTTTCAGAAGATTTTTTTTTTTATTGTAGTATCTTAACTTTTAGACTGTTATTATCCAGCTGATCTTGGCAAATTTTAAAAATATCTTAAGTAATTTCTAATTAATTCCTATTTCATGCTTTCAGACAATTGAGATGATTGAAAAAGAGCAACGAGAAGTAGAAAGGCGGCCCATTACTAAAATTACTCATAAAGGAGAAATAGAAATTGAAAATCAAGAGCAAGTAAAGGAACCTGAAGCAATGGAAGTGGAGGTATAATTAACATTTTATTTTTGATAATTTTATAATAAACATGAATTGATCTGACACATTAGTCTAATTTAAGACTCTTTAATTGTACTTTTCATGGTTAATTTACATTCTTGAAATTCAAGATTATGCACTTGTCTAAGTACAAGATTAAAACTGAGTAAATAGTAAGGTAGAAAGACATTATCATATATTCAAAATTGAGTAGAAAAAAAACTTAAAACTTTCTTCCCTAGAGTGTATGACTTCTTTTGGGCTTTATCAAATTGTAAAAGATAAAAATTGCATACTTTATGAAATAAATAAATGTCCACTAGTGAAGTTTCTGAAATTTAGAATTACTGTTAAAAATGTGTTGTTTAAAGTTAGGAATTTAATTTTAATAACCAGGTACAAATATGATTTCTGATTATGATTTGTCCATTGAATAGTGTACCCTGTAACTTTAGAGACTGTGAATTCAAAATTGGTGCTTTTATGTGTGCACATTTTAGAGATAAAGAATACTCCATCCTATAATTGTTTTTTATGTTACTTAATGTAGTTTGTAGTGATGGCTGGGAAAAAAGTTCAATGTTGTGGTTTCATTCACAACAGAGAGAAAAGAGTTTATGATATAATAGAATCCAATGGTGATCAATGCTGCACAATGGCAAATGATGTAACAAGTGTCAAATGGAGGAACTTCATGTTACACGTGTTGTACTGTATACAGTAATCCCTCCTTGATCGCGGGGGTTGCTTTCCAGAGCCCCCCGCGATAGGTGAAAATCCGCAAAGTAGAAACCATATGTTTGTATGGTTATTTTAATATATTTTAAGCGCTTAAAAACTCTCCCACATTGTTAACATTATTAGAGCCCTCTAGTCATGAAATAACACCCTTTAGTCAAACGTTTAAACTGTGCTCCATGACAAGACAGAGATGACAGTTCTTTCTCGCAATTAAAACAATGCAAACATATCCTCCTCTTCAAAGAATGCGTGTCTGGAGCAGAGAATGTCGGAGAGAGAGAGAGCACGACAGAAAAGCAAATAATCAAAAAATCAAAACGTGCTTTTGGGCTTTTAAGTATGCTTTTGCACTGCGATAAAGCGTCATTTTTTAGAGGAGTGTCCGTATCCTCTAGGCAAACAGCCCCTCTGCTCACACCCGGTCTGTCAGGTGCAGAGAACGTCAGAGAGAGTGAGAGAGACAGAGAAAAGTAAACAATTGAGCACCGCGTAAGAAGCAAATCGTAAATCATTGAGGAGTTTTAGTTAATATGTAATACATGCTCTGTTTGGGTAGCTTCTCAGCCATCTGCCAATAGCATCCCTTGTATGAAATCAACTGGGCAAACCAACTGAGGAAACATGTAGCATAAATTAAAAGACCCATTGTCCGCAGAAATCCGTGAACCAGCGAAAAATCCGTGATATATATTTAGATATGCTTACATTTTAAATCCGCGATGGAGTGAAGCCGCAAAAGTCGAAGCGCGATATAGCGAGGGATCACTGTAATCCACATGACCGTCACTCCAAGAAAGTTTCCCCACCAGCCTTCAATACACTTTTTTCTCCTCATTACATAATAGTTGCTCATAAAATGCCTATATCTTTATTCATAATAATTTGCTACTCTTATGATTATGACTCAATTTTTATTTTTTTATTATGCTCCACTTATCCTTAAACTTATGGTATGAATCTCTCTTTGTTAAACCCACAATTACTGATTTGGACATGTGCATTCAGTTTTAACATGTGCTTTCGTTTGTAGGGTGTAATCATTTGGCCCTGAGACACGAAAGTCTGCTTGTCTTTTCCAGGGTTTCCATGAAAACTGCACTCCATGCAGCAAGCTAATAATCACACTGAATTGGAATGTCTCCTAAAGACTGGCTGCAGTATTCAAATTGGGAACTGCTTCAGATGACTTAACTGAGATAAAAGTAAAATTTATTTGAGAGCATCTGAGCATGAGTCATCTGGGAGAGAAATCATATGCTGTTGCAGGCTCATTAGCTAGTTTAGTTGGTGTTTGTTGCCTATGAAAGAGCATTATTCACTTGTGGATATCTATTTTTGCATGTTCCTTCCCACTGGTGCCCATCTTCTCCCCCTAGTTTGTCCATGTAACTGCTAAACTGTAGATACAGTACAAGTTAAGGACTTGCATGTATTAAGTCATATAAATATTTTAATAATATTTATATATTTTATGTAATGCAGCTTCACTGTATCTCTATAACTGTCAAGCCTGTATGTGTCTTGTTTGAAGAACATCTGAGGGGTCAAATATTTTCTTATGTTTTGCATAAAAATCATATGAAAAACAGAAGGGTATCAGAATGAATTAGTCACATCTCTGAAATCAACAATAAATATGCAAGTTTGCCCAACAACAAATAGGTACTAATGATAATTTTACTCTTTCCAGCTGATAAGTATTTTTTGGCATACACCACAAAATGAAAATTTTATAAGCATTCAATATGTAAATTGGTGTGGAGAGGTCATTGCTGCCCTGTATTTACTTGTCTTAACTGTTTTCCATTTAGCAGGAACCAGCGCCTAAACAAGTAGAAGAACCGGAGATTGTTCCAGATGTGATACATCCCTGTGCTGAAAAAGACACAACTAGTCAGCATAAGAAGCATCTTTTTGACTTAAATTGTAAAATTTGTACTGGTAATTATCGATCTTTCTAATAATTATGTGTTTACCTATCACCTTTACAAAAGTCTTTAATTTCAGATGTAATTTTGCATTATTTTGTGATGTTCACATCAATTTTTCTTACAATAAATATTCTAAACTGTTTGAAATTCATTGTAGGTAAGAGATTAATTATTTCAACTTTTGGGATTTTTCTTAAATTGTGAATTCCATTAGATCCTTTTTGTTTCCTTTAGGTAATGGTGTATTGCTCTGTTTTATAAAATGTGATATAGTAATTATTTTCACTATTTTTTTTTTAAACAAGAGACAGAAACGTGATCTGGTTAATTATTACTTTGTATTTCTGTTTAGGTCGAATGGCTCCTCCTGCTGATGACACACCTTCAAAAGTAGTAAAGGTTGCAACTACTGTGTTACGAAGACAGTCAGGTTTTGAAGGAGAAAAGGAGGACTCCATGCCGTCACAGCTTGATATTTTGCCTTTTAGCATTATTGATGAGAATAAAGCCGTATCACCGTCTGTGAGTTCCTTTGCTTCAGATATCAGGTATACAACATAAAGAAAGATTTTTATTATATGCACCCAAAAATGTCACTTAAAAATACATTTTTTTTAATGACGGTTATTACCATTTTTGTTGTATTTTCCAGTCTTTATAGGAAGCCATTGTCTGCTTATTTTGTTGCCAGTGAGTTAATATGAGTGCTGCAGTTCAGCCTATTTACGTTCAGAGTAATTTTTTCCTTGCTGTAAATAGGCTGAAATGCAACACTCATATTAACTCACTGGCAACAAAATAAGCAGACAATGGCTTCCTAGAAAGACTGGAAAATACAACAAAAATGATAGACTTTGTCACAACCCCCCTGGAATGGGTTTGAGAATATTATGTTGAGTTATAATACAGTATATGATAGTTAATTAGTGTATGTCTTTATGATAAAGCCTTTGCCAGTATCAAGAATACTAAAAAATACAGCATTTTTACTTGTAATAAACTTGTTCTTAAACACTTTAAATGCAGTTTACAAATTATTGTTATTAATTTATCGATTGGAGAGAAATATCACTAAAAGTAAAACTAAACAAAATTTATGAAATCTGTAACAGCAAAACATGCATAGTTTAAAAGTGCAGTTTTTAACAAATACGTAACTTTAAACTATTCAACAAATATTTTGTATTTTCAGGTGCTTTTTTTTTTTTTTTTAGATAGTAAAAGAAAATATCAATTAGTCTTTACAGTCAGGTTGTTATACTGTTATCAGGAAGCTTCCTTTGGTATGATTTTATAAAACATGTTTGTGTGTAACTAACTATATGAATGACTTTTCTTATTCTTCTTATTCCTCCAATAAATTATTTTTATTAAATAATTTTATGTGATAAAGTAAAAATGTATGCAACGTTCAAGCTCACTGTCATGTGTACAAAGTACAAGAAGAATCTTACTTGAAGGTCTTCCATTGACCCTAGGCAAGAAAACAAACCCCCCATACAAAGATAATGATTACTGTATAAACATTTTTTTGCAGTAGCTGTCATATTTTTCTTGATAAACTAACATTTTTAATTTACTTCATTCCTATGAGGCACACTTCCAGCTACTGTATATGTGTAGTCTGCATTAAACCTACTAATATAGTCTAATTTAATTAAAATATTAAATTACATGCAACAAGAAAACCTTGCTGAAACAGACATACCGGATTAGTTTTGTCTTTAGCTTTAAAGATTGACAGTTCAGTTCTGGCCCGTCTGACCTCACTGTGTGAACCTGAGTGTGTCAGTTAAATTCACGATGCATCAAGTTTAGTGGTGCATAGAAACAGAAATACTATATCTTAATAACTGCAAAGATCCTTGGGGCAGTTTAGCTGTAGAAGGAGCAATATAAAATAGTTTGGTTATTTAATGTTTACAAAATCACCATGAAATATTTGTATAGAAATGCACATAAATATTTTTTTTTAATATCTTAGAAATGTATATGACATTAGAACAGAGAAGAACAAAGTTCTAGCCCCATATTGCTACAAAACCCGCTGTCCTTCCTTACTGCAGGCACTCTGCAGTATAACACGACACAAGTAAAAATAAATGATTTTGGAAGGAATACAGCAGAGGTCAGATAGTGTTTCAGTCATTAACAACCAGGTATCCACTTTCAGGTTAGCTTCCGAGATAATGAAGTATAACTTGTTCAAAATGACAGTGACACCAGTGTCCACTACAGGATACAAAGAAAGACTTGGTGAAAGCTAATTAGAACATCCATCCATCCATTTTCTAACCCGCTGAATCCGAATACAGGGTCACGGGGGTCTGCTGGAGCCAATCCCAGCCAACACAGAGCACAAGGCAGGAACCAATCCTGGGCAGGGTGCCAACCCACCGCAGGACACACACAAACACACCCACACACCAAGCACACACTAGGGCCAATTTAG